>NC_051063.1:155897983-156526483 GCF_004664715.2 Peromyscus leucopus
AACTGCAACTGATATGCAAGTTGTAGATGTAACCAACCGTCTTATTAAATAAGAAACACAGAAACAATGTAAAAGAGAAAGCCAAGAGGTCAGAACTCAGAGCTAAAATCTCACCCTTCCTCCTGCTGTGTCCCAGCTTCCCGAAAGAGAGCTATTTCCTTGTGTGTCCGTCCATTCAAAGTCATTCTGCCTACTCATTGGTTGTAAACCCAAACACGTGACTGCCTCGTCACTGTCTGTGTGTACAGCCCTCTAGGTCTTAAAGGCATATGTCTCCAATGCTGGCTGTATCCCTGAACACACAGAGATCTATGGAATTAAAGGTGTGTGCCACCACCGCCATGCTCTTTCTATGGCTCTAATAGCTCTGACCCCCAGGCAACTTTATTTATTAACATACAATCAAAATCACATTTCAGTACAATTAGAATACTACCACATTTCCCCTTTTCTATTTTAATAAAAAGAAAAAAAAGCAAAAGGTTATAACTAACAAAAGAAAAACTATATACAAAAGTACAATAACTATATACAATATATACAAGTAATAAATACCTAAACAGGTATTTGACAAATCAGAGAAAATAATTCCATTATCTATCCTATTTTGGTAAATCCAAGATGTATCTAATGCACTTTCTATCCTAATTAATTTTCAACTATAACTAACTAATCTTCAACCATAACTAACTAATCTTCAACTCCCTCAGAGACCCAAGAAGGAAATAATATTAGCTAACAAAACAATGGAATACTCAGATTAACATCCCTCCAATCTCAGAAACAAATCATAAACTAGCACATGTTACTGAGAGAAATATTAGAAGATATTGTTCTAATGAGTGGTCACCAGCCATCCATATTATACAAGAACAGGGCACAATAACTGATGATCTTCCAAAGACACCAACAGCTCTACCTTTAAAATGGTTAACAGACAAGCCTGTATGGGTCCAGCAATGGCCTTTAACAACAGAGAAACTCCAGGCTTTAGAAGAGCTGGTAGAAGAACAGTTAAATGCTCAGCATATTGAAGAATCAACCAGCCCTTGGAATTCTCCTGTATTTGTTATTAAAAAGAAATCTGGTAAATGGAGAATGGTAACAGACCTTAGAGCAATTAACAAAGTAATTCAGCCAATGGGCTCTCTACAATGTGGGATGCCTTTGCCTACTCTATTACCAAAAGGATGGCCTCTCATAGTTATTGATTTAAAAGACTGTTTCTTTTCAATACCCTTACAAGAAAAAGACAGAGAAAGATTTGCTTTTACAGTGCCTACTTATAATAATTCTCAACTGGTTAAAAGATTTCAATGGAGGGTCCTCCCTCAGGGAATGTTGAATAGCCCAACTCTGTGCCAATATTTTGTACAACAGCCATTGGAAGTGCTACGTAAAAAATTTCCTAAATCTATAATTTATCATTATATGGATGATATTTTACTAGCTGACTCAAATGCAGATACTTTAGAAAGAATGTTTGAAGAAGTAAAGAAAATTTTGCCTTGCTGGGGATTACAAATTGCTCCTGAAAAAATACAAAGAGGAGATTCTATTAATTATTTAGGATATAAAATAGAGCTACAAAAAATTAGACCCCAAAAGGTGCAAATTAGGAGAGATAGACTACAGACTCTTAATGACTTTCAAAGATTATTTGGAGATATTTCTCATCTACGAACTATTGTTGGGGTAAAAAATGATGACTGACTAATTTGTTCAAAACCTTAGAAGGTGACAAGGACTTAAATAGTCCAAGAGAATTATCACCTGAAGCTGAGAAAGAATTGGCCTTGGTAGAAAAGAAAGTGCATGAAGGACACGTGGATCGTATTGATCCAAAGCTGGATTGCATTTTGGTTATTTTACCTTCTAGGCGTTCTCCTACTGGAATATTAATGCAGAGGGAAGATATTATATTGGAATGGATATTTTTACCAAATAAACCAAATAAAAAATTAAAAACTTATGTGGAAAAAATCTCTGACTTGATTTACAAAGGAAAATTGAGACTTCGTCAATTAGCAGGCATACACCCAGCAGAAATTGTCGTACCATTAACTAAGGAGGACATTGAAAAATTATGGACAGAAAGTGAACCTTGGCAAAGACCCTACAGTAATTTTTTGGGAGAAATTAGCAGCAAATATCCCAAAAGCAATAGAATTGATCTTAGAAAGAGAGCTATTTCCTTGTGTGTCCGTCCATTCAAAGTCATTCTGCCTACTCATTGGTTGTAAACCCAAACATGTGACTGCCTCATCACTGTCTGTATGTACAGCCCTCTAGGTCTTAAAGGCGTATGTCTCCAATGCTGGCTGTATCCCTGAACACACAGAGATCTATGGGATTAAAGGTGTGTGCCACCACCGCCATGCTCTTTCTATGGCTCTAATAGCTCTGACCCCCAGGCAACTTTATTTATTAACATACAATCAAAATCACATTTCAGTACAATTAGAATACTACCACAGCAAGTAGATGGAGATCTGTAAATAGAGGATGAGCTTTACTCTGACCCACCCAAGAGAATCCTGGCTCTGCCACTGACTATTCCTGTGACTGATTGACAGCTACCCATGTGTCACTTTTTCATGCCAGCACCCTCACCTGTTAAATGAGAATAATAATTAGAAATATCACAGTGAAAGTTAAATGCAAGGTCCTAGTCCCAGGAGCCTGCCCTAGCTCAGCTATCAGAAAAGTAACACAGCAAATAAGAATTGTGGCATACATTAACTCAGAATAGCTGGACCTGCTCGAGATCAAGCCAGCCAAAGTCACACATGGATGGGGAAGAGCTCATGAAGCTCCACCCCTAGCTGAGGAGCTATAAGTAACGGGTGGCTTCTGGAAGAAAGAGTCAGGTTAGGTTTGTTCAGTGATATGATACTGGAGAAGCTACTTGTACCCAGACAGCAACATTAAATGGGCTTGGAGGGGGTGGGGTTTAAAAACAGAGCGTATGAATATGGGAGAGAAAAATGGTAGAGATGGGGGGAAATTGAAGGGCAGGGAATGGTGAGTGTGAAATGAATGATAAACAGCACTGGTGATGGCGCTGATTACTGGCACTGGTTACCGTGCTGAAAGATTATGAGGCACAGCCATGACTACCTAGTAGTAGAGCTTTATTAGGAGAAAGAAGGGTAGGGGGAGAAGAACCAGGCCTGGGGGAGACAGAACAGAACAGAGAGAGGGGTGGGGTCTGAGTCATGGCTCTGTAAGGTGCAGGTGGGCTTACAGAGCCATGACAAGCATGTGCAGATTGCATGACCATGCCGCGTGTACATGATCGCTAGCGCACACTGATGACGTAAGATGCAAGACCCCTTGTCTAGCTCATGAACTGCACATGTGTAGTCATGCAGCTGGAGCATAGCAGAATCCTATCAAAATGGATTTGATCAAAACACATTATAGGCATATATAAAATTCTCAAAAACCATGACATTTTAAATACGTGTATTTGACCTTGACCAGCAGGTCAGTCTTTGGTGACAGGGTCCTCATGGGGAGGGCCAGGAGATGAGAAGATAAAGAAGACACAAAGCTGGAGTCAGGAGATCTTGCATAAACTGATGGCTTAGGCCAAGCCAGTTTATAATGAAGTACAGCATCTTATAAACAGTTTTTAGGGAGGAAATAGGACTAAGTCAGCAGGAAGCTGATCAGACAATGCTGCATGAGAGGAGCACAGGGTATCTCAAGAGCATTACAGACCAAGCACACAGCGGCTTTGACTGATAACCATAGCCCCATAGGTGGGACGAGTTGCGTTCTCTGGATCTGAAGACACAGCTCCCCCAAGGCCCTGGCCTCAGGCCATTATCAGCTCTGCCAAGCATGTGGCTGCTTCTAGAGAAGGAGCTGTGTTCCTTCTCCTTGCATCAGGGCCTCAGGGAAAAGCTCCCAAGGTCCTAGCTCCAGGCTATTACTGGCTCTGCCAAGCATGTTCCTAGTTTAGAAAAGGAGCTGTGTTCCTTCACCATATATCAAGGCCTTGGGGAAAGCTTTGGATCAGCCTAGCTTTCAACGTGTACCTATAGCTATCTAGATATAAACAAGCCAAGCTGAGCATGCCTTGTTCTGACTCACATCAGGATTCAAGAATCATCTACAATTAACTTTCCTCTCTCGTCCCTCATTGATCACTTGATACATATGCTTCCTCAGAATTGGATTTTTATCCAAGCATGGCAAATTAAACTTCTATTTTAACAATTAAAACGATCAGGCTCGTGAATGAGACTGTGAGTCTGATTTATTCTGCTTTGCATTCTAGCTGCCAGGCATAAGGGAGACTGTCTTTGTTTGGAAGAGAAGCCTGACAGGCTGGCTAGATTGGTGCAGGTCTATGACTGATCTTGTTCCATCACAGTCTGTCATTGTCACTCAGAAATAATGATTCTTAACATTTGGGGGTATCATCCCTGTGGACCAGCTAATGACCCAGAGACAGTAACATCCACATAAGCTTTTCATTGGCACCTCATCCTGCATTGAATAAATACAAAGATAACAGACCAATATTTAGATGGATTTTACAAACTGACCTTCACCACCTCTCACAATAGTTAGGCTGGGTAAGATCTTCTGTTACAATACACATATGGGACCCGGAAGTCAGCTCCATGAGTAAAGTACTTGTGCAAACTTGATAACCTGTGTTTGGATCCCCAGCACCCATGTAAAAAGGCACTGTGTGTGGGGAGGTGCTGGGAGGTAGAGACGGGAGGATCCCTGGGACTTGCTGCCAATCAGTCTACCTGAATCTATGAGCTCCAGGTTCAACAAGAGACCCTATCTCACAAGGAAAGGTAAAGAGAACCAGTAAGGAGGTCCAGTAGGAAAAGGAGATTGCCAGCAAGCCTGGAAACCTGAGTCCAACTCCAGGGAGCCATATGGCAAAAGGAAAACTGAGTCCCACAAGATTCCCTTTGACCTCTAGATGCACACCGTGTGCCCCCACAGATGCACACCAAGTAAACAAATAAACGTAATAAGATTTTTAGTAAAAATAATGAGGTAGAGAATTGAGGAAGAGAATCAGAGTGTAGCTTCAGGCCTATGTCATCTGGCCTGTCAGGAATCATATATTCTTTATAGTGTTCATAGAAAATACATTAAAACATTTTTAAACACCTGTAGATAATTCCCAACTGCCTCAGATAGTTCTGAAATAAGTCTGGGATCTCATTTCAAAGATCATAATTGGCTTGACTCTAAAAGAAGGACGGAGATTAAGGGAAGAGGCCAGAGAATTCCACCAGCCTAAGACAAGGAGCTTATTAAAAGAGTCTCCACGCTAATGTCAAGATATTCAACCACTCTACCTTTAGAGAAGTGTTAAATCCCCACAGGCAGAAGGGAGACAGTCGCTAAATGGCCCAGCTTGCCTGCATGATTGTCCTCACCATTTTAATAATAGGCCTCATGGCTTTAACTGTGCAACTTAAATCTCCTTCCCACTCCTCATTATGGCCTCAGTAGTCATCAGATAGCAAGGTCTAAGCATAGGAGATGAGCACTCCAAGCACAGCAGGCTTACAAATAAACACATATACAAAATGGCTTCATGATTCATTTCAGTAACTAAATTCCTTAGATCCCAGGGTCCCTTCCTCATTGGGATCATATGATGCTGTGTAACAACCTTTGATATCTACTCTGAAAGAGCCAATGTTTTGATGGATGAATGTAAAGCCACCGAGGTACAAAAAGAAACCTTTTTTCTTTTTACTTCTAATTGCAAACATTTTCCTTTCCAGGGTAGTGCTGTGTATGTATCTCCCATCAGAGTATTCCACTGTTCCACTGTGTATGTATCTCCCATCAGAGTATATATATATATATATATATATATATATATATATATATATATATATCCCATCAGAGTATCCCACTGTGTATGTATCTCCCATCAGAGTATCCCACTGTGTATGTATCTCCCATCAGAGTATCCCACTGTGTATGTATCTCCCAGCAGAGTATCCCACTGTGTATGTATCTCCCAGCAGAGTATCCCACTGTGTATGTATATCCCAGCAGAGTATCCCACTGTATATATCCCTCCCACCAGTACAATACTGTATATGAATTTTGCATCAGTGTAGCACAGTGTATGTATCTCCCATCAGTGTGCAAAAAGAGAATTTTTGAGACATTCCTGGAGGGGATAGAGAACCATCAAAGAGATGCCTAATGCAAAAAAGATTAATATGATAATTACTCTGTAAAAATCACTTAGGTGACAAAACACCCTCTTGCTGACTTTATGAGCAGAACACGCAGCATAGATGACAGCTGCAGCCTGTCTGTGCAGTGGTCTGGACTTCTTTGCCCCTAAGCCACAGGAAGGTGTGTGTCAGTTGTTTCTCCCTCAATTCTTAATTTCCAAAAGGTTCCAGCTTTTCACAATGTAATCATGAATTCACTGGAGGTTGCAAATGGACAGACCCAGGCCCAGCATGGCACTCTAGACATGTGTGTGTTTACTATATGAAATCAGGACTCTCTAGAATGTGTGAATAAGATTTTTTTTTGTTTGTTTGTTTTTTTTTGTTTTTGTTTTTTTTTGTGATATATATTTTTTATTTTACAATACCATTCAATTCTACATATCAGCCATGGGTTCCCCTATTCTCCCCCCTCCCATGCCCTCCCCTTACCCCAGCCCACCCTCCATTCCCACCTCCTCCAGGACAAGTCCTCCCCCGAGGACTGTGATCAACTTGGTAGACTCAGTCCAGGGAGGTCTAGTCCCTTCCTCCCAGACTAAGCCAAGTGTCCCTGCATAAGTTCCTGGTTTCAAACAGCCAATTCATGCATTGAGCACAGGACTTGGTCCCACTGCCTAGATGCCTCCCAAACTGATCAAGCCAATCAACTGTCTCACCTATTCAGAGGGCCTGATCCAGCTGGGAGCCCCTCAGCCTTTGGTTCATAGTTCATGTGTTTCTATTCATTTGGCTATTTTTTTTCAATAATTGAGTAAAACTGAAATTTATTATAAGCCACAGTCGTCCTAGGGACCTCCATGCTATATATATATATATATAGCCTTTATGGTTCTATGGGTTGTGGTCTGATTGTTCATTTTATATCTAGAATCCACCAATGAGTGAGTACATACCATAACTGTCTTTCTGGGTTTGGGTTACCTCACTCAGGATGATTTTTTCTAGTTCCATCCATTTGCCTGCAAATTTCATGCTTTCATTGTTTTTCTCTGCTGAGTAGTACTCCTTGTGTATATGTACCACATTTTTTTCATCCATTTTTCCGTTGATGGGCATCTAGGCTGTTTCCAGGTTCTGGCTATTACAAATAGTGCTGCTATGAACATAGATGAGCATGTATCTTTATGGTATGTATCAGCATTCTTTGGGTATATGCCCAAGAGTGGTATGGCTGGGTCTTGAGGTAGTTCGATTCCTAATTTTCTGAGAAACCGCCATACTGATTTCCACAGTGGTTGTACAAGTTTACATTCCCACCAACAGTGGAGGAGTGTTCCCTTTGCTCCACATCCTCTCCAACATTGGTTGTCATTGGTGTTTTTGATCTTAGCCATTCTAACAGGTGTAAGGTGGTATCTCAGAGTCGTTTTGATTTGCATTTCTCTGATGATTAAGGATGTTGAGCATTTCTTTAAATGTCTTTCAGCCATTTGTAGTTCTTGTTTTGTGAATTCTCTGTTTAGCTCTTTAGCCCATTTTTAATTGGACTGTTCAGTGCTTTGATGTCTAGTTTCTTGAGTTCTTTATATATTGTGGAGATCAATCCTCTGTCAGATGTGGGATTGGTGAAGATCTTTTCCCAATCTGTTGGCTGTCTTTTTGTCTTATTGACTTTGTCTTTTGCCCTGCAAAAGCTTCTCAGTTTTGAGAGGTCCCATTTATTAATGGTTGTGCTCAGGGTCTGTGCTGTCGGTGTTTTATTTAGGAAATGGTCTCCAGTGCCAATGCGTTCAAGAGTGCTTCCTATTTTCTTTTCTATTAAGTTTAGTGTAACTGGATTTATGTTTAGGTCTTTGATCCACTTGGACTTGAGTTTTGTGCATGGTGACAGATATGGATCTATTTGTAATCTTTTACATATTGACATCCAGTTATGCCAGCACCATTTGTTGAAGATACTTTCTTTGTTCCATTGTATAGTTTTGGCTCCTTTGTCAAAAACCAGGTGTTCATATGTGCATGGATTAATGTCAGGGTCTTCAATTCGATTCCATTGGTCCGTATGTCTGTTTTTATACCAGTACCAAGCTGTTTTTATTACTATGGCTCTATAGTAGAGTTTGAGGTCCGGGATGGTGATGCCTCCAAGGGTTGCTTTATCATATAGGATTCTTTTAGCTATCCTGGGTCTTTTGTTTTTCCATATAAGGTTGAGTATTTTTCTTTCCAAGTCTGTGAAGAATTGT
This sequence comes from Peromyscus leucopus, assembly GCF_004664715.2. Lineage (NCBI taxonomy): Eukaryota > Metazoa > Chordata > Mammalia > Rodentia > Cricetidae > Peromyscus > Peromyscus leucopus. Next base: position 155,906,415 of record NC_051063.1, read on the forward strand.
GTTGGGATTTTGATGGGGATTGCATTGAATCTGTAGATTGCTTTTGGTAAGATTGCCATTTTTACTATGTTAATCCTACCTACCCATGAGCATGGGAGATCCTTCCATTTTCTGATATCTTCTTCAATTTCTTTCTTTAGAGATTTAAAGTTCTTATCAAAAAGGTCTTTCACTTGTTTAGTTAGTGTTATCCCAAGGTATTTTATATTATTTGTGGCTATTGTAAAGGGTGATGTTTCTCTGACTTCTTTCTCAGCCCTTTTATCATTTGTGTATAGGAGGGCTACTGATTTTTTTGAGTTGATCTTGTATCCTGCCACTTTACTGAAGGAGTTTATCAGCTGTAGAAGTTCCCTGGTAGAGTTTTTGGGGTCACTTATGTATACTATCATATCATCTGCAAATAGTGAAAGTTTGACTTCTTCCTTGCCAATTTGTATCCCTTTGATCTCCTTTTGTTGTCTTATTGCTCTAGCTAGAACTTCTAGTACTATATTGAATAAATATGGGGAGAGTGGACAGCCTTGTCTTGTTCCTGAATTTAGTGGTATCGCTTTGAGTTTCTCTCCATTTAATTTGATGTTTGCTGTTGGCTTGCTATAAATTGCTTTTATTATGTTTAGAAATGTTCCTTGTATTCCTATTCTTTCTAAGACCTTTATCATGAAGGGGTGTTGGATTTTGTCAAAGGCTTTTTCAGCATCTAGGGAGATGATCATGTGGTTTTTTCTTTCAGTTTGTTTATATGGTGTATTACATTGACTGATTTCCGTATGTTGAACCATCCTTGCTTCTCTGGGATGAATCCTACTTGGTCGTGATGGATGATTGTTTTGATGTATTCTTGGATTCGATTTGCCAATATTTTGTTGAGTATTTTTGCATCAATGTTCATGAGGGAGATTGGTCTGTAGTTCTCTTTCTTTGTTGCATCTTTGTGTGGTTTGGGTATCAGGGTAATTGTAGCCTCATAAAAAGAGTTTGGTAGTGTTCCTTCTGTTTCTATTGTGTGGAACACTTTGAAGAGGATTGGTATTAGTTCTACTTTGAAAGTCTGGTAGAATTCTGCACTGAAACCATCTGGTCCTGGGCTTTTTTTAGTTGGGAGACTTTTGATGACTGTTTCTATTTCTTTAGGGTTATTGGTCTATTTAAATGGTTTATCTGGTCTTGATTTAATTTTGGTATTTGGTATTTATCCAGAAAATTGTCCATTTCTTCCTGGTTTTCCATTTTTGTGGAGTACAGGTTTTTGAAGTATGATCTGATGATTCTCTGGATTTCCTCATTGTCTGTTGTTATGTCTCCCTTTTCGTTTCTGATTTTGTGAATTTGGGTGCTCTCTCTTTGCCTTTTGGTTAATTTGGCTAGTGGTTTGTCTATCTTGTTGATTTTTTCAAAGAACCAACTCTTTGTTTCATTGATTTTTTTGTATTGTTCTCTTGTTTTCTATTTCGTTGATTTCAGCCCTCAATTTGATTAATTCCTGGCTTCTATTTCTCCTGGTGAGTTTGTTTCTTTTTGTTCTAGAGCTTTCAGTTGTGCTGTTAATTCCTTGGTATGGGATTGCTCCATCTTCTTTATGTGTGCATTTAGAGCTATGAATTTTCCTCTTAGCACTGCTTTCATAGTGTCCCATAAGTTTGGGTATGTTGTACTTTCATTTTCATTGAATTCTAGGAACTCTTTAATTTCTGTCTTTATTTCTTCCTTGACCCATTGATGTTTCAGGTGGCATTATTCAGTTTCCATGAGTTTGTGGGTTTTCTATAATTTTTGTTGTTATTGAGTTCTAATTTTAAGGCATGGTGGTCTGATAAGATACAGGAGGTTATTCCAATTTTTTTGTATCTGTTGAGATTTGTTTTGTGTCCAAGCATGTGGTCAATTTTTGAGAAGGTTCCATGGGGTGCTGAGAAGAAGGTATATTCTTTTGTGTTAGGATGGAATATTCTGTAGATATCTATTAGGTCCATTTGAGTCATAACATCTGTTAGGTCCTTTATTTCTTTGTTAAGTTTCAGTCTGGTAGATCTATCTTTTGGTGAGAGTGGTGTGTTAAAATCTCCCACTACTAATGTGTGGGGTTTGATGTGCGTTTTAAACTTTAGTAGTGTTTCTTTTATGAATGTGGGTGCTTTTGTATTTGGAGCATAAATGTTTAGAATCGAGACTTCATCTTGGTGGATTTTTCCCGTGATGAATATGTAATGTCCATCCTGGTCTCTTTTGATTGATTTTAGTTTGAAGTCTATTTTATTAGATATTAGGATAGCTACACCAGCTTGTTTCTTAGGTCCATTTGCTTGGAAAACCTTTTCCCAGCCCTTTACTCGGAGGTAGTGTCTGTCTTTGGAGTTAAGGTGTGTTTCTTGTATGCAGCATATGGATGGGTCCTGTTTTCTTATCCATTCTGTTAGCCTGTGTCTTTTTATAGGTGAGTTGAGACCATTGATATTGATGGATATTAATGACCAGTGATTGTTAATTCCTGTTATTTTTTTGGTTGTGTTGTGTTGTCCTTCTGTGGTGTATGTTGGTGTAGGATTATCTATTGCTTGATTTTTCATGGATGTGTTTAGCTTCTTTGGGTTGAATTTTCCCTTCTAGTGCTTTCTGTAGGGCTGGGTTTGTGGACAGGTATTGATTAAATCTGGTTTTATCCTGGAATATTTTGTTTACTCCGCCTATGGTGATTGAGAGTTTTGCTGGGTATAATAGTCTGGGTTGGCATCCGTGGTCTCTTAGTGTCTGCATGAGGTTTGTCCATGATCTTCTAGCTTTCATAGTCTCTATTGAGTAGTCTGGTGTTATTCTGATCGGTTTGCCTTTATATGTTACTTGGTCCTTTTCCTTTGCAGCTCTTAATATTTTTTCTTTATTCTGTGTGTTTAGTGTTTTGATTATTATGTGGCGAGGGGACTTTTTTTTTGGATCCAGCCTATTCGGTGTTCTGTAAGCTTCTTGTATCTTCATAGGTATTTCTTTCTTTAGGTTAGGAAAGTTTTCTTCTATGATTTTGTTGAATATATTTTCTGTGCCTTTGAGTTGGTATTCTTCTCCTTCTTCTATCCCTATTATTCTTAGGTTTGGTCTTTTCATGGTGTCCCAAATTTCCTGGACGTTTTGTGTTAGGACTTTTTTGTCTTTATTGTTTTGTTTGACTGACGAATCTATTTTCTCTATCATGTCTTCAGCATCAGAGATTCTCTGTTCTATTTCTTGCAATCGGTTGGTTATGCTTGTTTCTGTAGTTCCTGTTCGTTTTGTCAGGGTTTCTATTTCCAGCATTCCCTCAGCATGTGTTTTCTTTATTGTCTCAAATTCATTTTTCAGATCTTGGAATGTTTCTTTCATCTGTTTAATTGCTTTTTCTTGGCTTGATTTGATTTCTTCCCATTTTTTGTTCGTTTTTTCTTCCATTTCTTTAAGGGAGTTTTTTATTTCCTCTTTAATGGAGTTTTTCATTTCCTCTTTAAGGGAAGTTTTTATTTCCTCTTTAAGGGAGTTTTTTATTTCCTCTTTAAGGAAAGTTTTTATTTCCTCTTTAAGGTAGTTTTTCAATTCCTCTTTAAGGAAAGTTTTTATTTCCTCATTGAGGAAATGTTTTATTTCTTCTTTAAGGGCCTCTATCATCTTCTTAATGTCATTTTTAGGGTTGATTTCTTCTGTTTCTTCTGTCATGGTATGTTTAGGTCTTGCAGGTGTAGAATCACTAGGTTCTGATGTTGCCATATAGGTCTTTATGCTGTTGCCTGTATTTTTGCACTGGCGTCTACTCATCTCTTCCTCTGTGAGGTGCAGGTGGTGTCTGTGTCTGAGAGTGCCTCTCTTGTTCTAATTTTTAGTCTTGGTTTAGTAGTGGTTCTTGGTTAAATTGGTGCTATTGGGCTATTTCTTCAGGGCAGCTGATTTCGATCGGTGAATTATATACTTATGATTCTGGTGATCTGGTTTGGTGTCTGGGTAGCGCCTTCTTCTGTGTTCCCAGGTCACGTTTTGTTCATTTGTCAACTCCTCAGCTGATCTTGATTCCTCAGACTTTAAACTGTAGGCATCTGAATCCTCTCCCAGATGGGTTTCAGCTGAGCAGGGTAGTCTCACCAACACCTCCAAATTGTTGGGTTTCACAGGATCAGCAGCTGGGCCCTGGGTTGTTCTCAGACGGAGTGTTCAGATTCGTTCTGGTTCTGACCCACCGAGATAGCTTCTTCCCCAGATGTTGGGGTTAGGGGCGTCCCTGTTCCAAGCTGCGTCTGCTTGTCTCCGTCCCTGGGCCTGTTTACCTCTGCAGTCCGCCACCGGGCCTGTATGTCCCTGTCAGCTGCCGCTGGGCCTGTCTGCCTCTGGAGGCCGCCACCGGGCCTGAATGTCTCTGCAGGCTGCAGCCGGGACTGAATGTCCCTGTCGGCTGCTGCCGCCGGGACTGAATGTCCCTGTCGGCCGCTGCCGCCGGGACTGAATGTCCCTGTCGGCCGCTGCCGCCGGCCCGTTTACCTCAGCGGGCCGCTGCTGGGCCCGTCTACCTCCACAGGCCGCCGCCACAGGCCTACCTGCGTCTGCTTGTCTCTGCCGCTGGGCCTGTCTACCCCTGTGGGCCGCCGCTGGGCCTGAATGTCTCTGCCGGCTGCCGCCGGGCCTGAATGTCCCTGTCGGCCGCTGCCGCCGGGTCCGTTTACCTCAGCAGGCCGCCGCTGGGCCCGTCTACCTCTGTGGGCTGCCGCTGGGCCTGAATGTCTCTGCCGGCTGCCGCCGGGTCTGAGTATCCCTGTCGGCTGCCACCGCTGGGCCCGTCTACCTCCACGGGCCCCCGCCGCAGGCCTACCTGCGTCTGCTTCTCTCTGCCGCCGGGCCTGTCTACCTCTGTGGGCCGCCGCTGGGCCTGAATGTCTCTGCCGGCTGCCGCCGGGCCTGAATGTCCCTGTCGGCCGCTGCCGCCGGGCCCGTTTACCTCAGAGGGCTGCTGCTGGGCCTGTCTACCTCCACAGGCCGCCGCAGGCCTACCTGCGTCTGCTTGTCTCTGCCGCCGGACCTGTGTACCTCTGTGGGCCGCCGCTGGGCCTGAATGTCTCTCCGGCTGCCGCCGGGCCTGAATGTCCCTGTCGGCTGCTGCCGCCGGGTCCGTTTACCTCAGCAGGCCGCCGCTGGGCCCATCTACCTCTGTGGGCTGCCGCTGGGCCTGAATGTCTCTGCCGGCTGCCGCTGCTGGGCCCGTCTACCTCCACGGGCCCCCCGCCGCAGGCCTACCTGCGTGAATAAGATTTTAATAAATGAAATGAAGAAACTTAAATGAACCACAGAACCCTGAGCAGCAGTGTCTCTCTGGGGGCACAGACAAGGGTGCTGCATGGGATGCTATAGTTTGAGTTAAATTGCTATGTTGTACAGGATGCTGTAGGATCTGAGTTAAGTCCCTGCCTCCTTTGTTTCATGGGCTTCCTATTAGCCTTCATCAGTTCACCTCTCTGAGTTCTCCTTTCTACTACTCATAACAAGAATGAGAAGTCTTGAGTTTTACATGTTGGATAATGTAGCTGAAGTTTTCTCCGGTCCTGCCCAGCCCCACAGACCCCCACAGCCACTTATAAAATAATCACTCAGAAGCTTATATTAATTAAAACTACTCGGCCATTAGCTCAGGCCCACCACTGACTAGCTCTAATATTTAAACTCAGCCCATTTTTGTTAATCTATATGTTGCAATGTGTTCTGTGGCTTTACCTGTGTGCCATTACATGCTGCTCCCTGGATGGTGGACTGGCGTTTCCTGACTCAGCCTTCCTCTCCCAGGAATTCTCCTTGTCTGTTTATCCCGCCTATAATTCCTGCCTGCCTACTGGCCAATCAGCTTTTTATTTATCAACCAATCAAAGCAACATATTCACAGCATACAGAACATTCCACAATTGGATAATGACTGGCTTCTTTGTCTGTGAGATGGCAATTCATGCCTCCTCCTCTTCCTCCCTACTTTCTCCACCACTGAGCTGCTGTGAGAGTAGGATATCTAGTCTCCCAGTGTTGGACATGAGCCCTAACTAAAAAGGCATGTTGCTTTACAGCAAAGCTTGGATTGTATGCCTTAACAGTACCTTGGAAATTTTTTCATGTATTTCAGTAACAGAAACTACAAAACTGCTAATTCCTTAAGAACTATGCTCAAGCTATTTGCAAAGCATTAACAGAAGTGCAGGAATGCCAGGTGAAGATAAGGATGCTGCATTCATTGCCAAGAACCTTAGATGTATAGATTTCCTTCATCCACAAATAATGCATTAATATTATACATAGAAATTCTTGAAAAACTTTGTATTTGCTGGAAATGTTCATTTTACTACAAATTATTCTAGAGTGATCTGTTTTTAAAGAAGTTTTAGTTTTTGAGATGTATTTTTTTAAGTGTGTGTACATGTATGCGATGGAGAGTGTTGTGCATGTATGAGTGCAAGTACACACAGAGGCCAGAAGGGGGTGTCAGATGCTCTGGAACTAGCATTCTAGGTAGTTGTAAGGCACCCAGTGTGGATGTTGGGAATGGTACTTAGCTCCCTTTCTAGGTCAGTATATGTTCTTAATCTCCAAGCTTTCTCTCCAGCCCCATATGCTGTGTTTTAAATTCTCAGTGTCTCCATCATTACAGAGTCTGTCCCAGGGCTGAGAGGTCAGTGGGGCCTGTTTATGTTTCACTCTGGACCATTCTGTTTTGCCTTTTGGCTTGTGTCCCCTTTCCTCTGGATTCAAATCCTGACTGATGCGGGGGTTTTATTTGCTTGGTTGGTTGGTTGTTCTGGTGTGTGACTTGGTTTGGGATAATTTGACACAGGTCTTCCTATGAAATGCAGGTTGGCATGGGGCTCTCCATCCTTTTGGCTCAGCTTCCTGGGTGTTGGGATGGCAGGTGTGCACTACCATGTCCAGTCCCTCACTGGCGAGCTTTAATACCGATTTTGATTTGGATAACACTCTTGTTCACTGAATCCACAAAGTGCTAGGAGTCCCAAGCACAGACGTGTATGTGTATATGTGGTGATATTTTATTTGTGCTGAAATGTGGTGATATTTTACCTGTATGTTAATAAGTAAAGTTTGCCTGGAGATCAGAGGAAATAGCAAGCCATTGTAAGTAAACACACAAGTCAGGTAATGATAGCACACATCCTTAATACTATCACTTAGCAGGCAGGGTCTCTGTGTGTTCAAGGCCACACTAGGGAACAGAGTCAAGCGTGGTGGCACATGCCTTTAATTCCAGTACCAACCATAGAGGCCTGGAGGTCTGTTCAGACAGACAGAAAGTGACAGAGCTGTGTAGGAAGAGGAAGTGAGGTAGCTGGGCTAAGATAGGCAATAAGAGGGCAGAACAGCAAGGCAATAAAAGCCTGGGTAGACAGGAAATCGTGGCATTTGGAAGCTGGAGAGTTGGTGAGGTGGGTTGGCTGGTGGTTCTCACTATTTCCATGATCTAAGGTTTTCACTCCTACATTTGGCTCCATGTTTTTTATTTAATAAGACCATTTAGAAATTCATCTACATGTATACTGGTTTTTCCTTGGACACGACAGAACTTAAAAAATTCTCAGCTGTTGCAGAAATCTGTAAACATAAAATTGCAAAGGAGCATTATTTCCCTGTAAGGTATTTATGGGTACCCACCAAAGCTACTACAATGAGATTGCCTTGATAGGCATCTTCGGTTTTGAAAATGAGAGAGAATTATATTTCAAATAAATATTACCCCTGCCACCCCTGGGAAGCATCTTCATCACCACTCAAATACCTTGTGCTCAGGGCTGCAGAGGCTGAAATAAATGCTCTCTTTTTCAGACAAAAGGTTTCCTTGACCCAGGTGACAAATAGGCTTTTTAAGCATGTTCACAGTATACAAAGGCGTTCAAAAAAATCCTACTTTGTAGGACCTGTTTCTAGCCTTAAAAAAGAGACTAGAGATACTCTTACAGACCCTGGTATTCATCTTTCCTCTTCTTGGCCTGGATAAGCTTTTCAACATGTACTCTCCACCTTTCTTCACGCCACATTCTGTCTTGACTTCGGGGTGTTTCTAGACAGAAAGGCTTCAGGAAGAGGTTGTGTTTAATTGACCCTGTGTGTTAGGTCTTAGCATGTTCAATAGCGCACTGTGGTACTCACTCAGCACTTGCCAAATGCAAGCACAGGGTCTCATCCTTGAAGAAGGTATGAAGCACTCACACAGGTGTGCAACTTCCTCATTGTTTGGAAAAAACAACAACACAGTCCTCCTTGGGTCTGGTCAAATGTCACTGGCTTGGGAGGTCACAGGCCCTAGAGTTAGAACATGCCATCGTTACGTTGCTTGGTGGTCACGTTGTCAGACTACATAAAAATATTTACATTTGTACCTGTAGACCTGGGCTGCTCTCCGCCATGGTTGAAATGCTTCTTTCTACAGCGGACATCAGTCAATGCAGAGATGCACAACTGGTTAAAGTGCTGAGACAGACACTGTGTGCAGCTTAAATGGGACATCTTTATAACCTCCTCCCAAAAGGCTCAGGGAACAACCTGAAGAGGAGCCAGAAGATGGGGGAGGAGGGCTGTGAGATGCTGTCTCCTGGGCGTGACACAGCTGCGCCACTCAAACTCACAGCAACTGTGGTTGCCTGCAAGAGACCTTACAGTACGGCATTTTCCTCCTAACTGAAATATTCCTTCCGGGCTAGATCAGGAGGGTCATAAGACTCAAGAGGAAAACTAAAGGTCACATGCCTGGGAAAGTGGAACCATGGGAGATTCTTCAGAGGAGGAATAAACAACCACTGTGGGAGGAGGACTGGTCAGCAGAGCTGCAAGAGCTGATTGTTCTTGCAAGCCTTCCAGAGAGCTTCAGGGAGAGCTGTAGCTTTTGTGAGTCCTCATCCTCATTGGGGGTGGGCCTTTTGCTGATGCAGCTGCTTTTGTGAGCCATTTCTGCTCCTGTAAGTAACCCCAGTAAAAACTCCTTCATTCACCCAATTGGACATTGGTGCAATCGTTCCTTGGTCCATCCTGGGTTCATTTTTGGGGTGAATAGATGTGTGTGTTATATCACACAACAGACCAGCACAGAATCAAGTCAGACAAACTCCTGGCGTAGATGGATGAGATGCTCTCCAGGCCCCATCCCCCCAGTACTGAGCACTTAATGGCAACTGACAACTTTGGGGGAAAGAATACATGTTCCTTTTCAAGGATGTTCTCACTGATAGGTTTCCCATGCTCTGGTGGATGGCCCACGCCCGTGAACATACAGAAAGGTACAGTTGGGCTTAGCTGTTTATAAGGAGGAGGAGGGCAAGGGGGGAGACAAGCAGCAGCAGCCCACATGAAGTTGGGAGGGGGGCATGTTGTGGGTATACAGGGGAAGTTGGGGGGATGTGGAAATTATATTTTATTTTATTTTATTTTATTGGATACATATATAAACTTGCCAATCACAAAGAAAAATCATAATATAAATGCAACCTTGATGGATACTATTGTCTTATGATTTGTTTCTTCCTGAATCCTTGAAATGCAGTGTGGAAGTGATTATTCTGCTTGAGACCCAACTGTACACAGTTTTCAAACTTACCACAGTAGCAAACACACTCTAGAATGCAAATCTGGTAATTAAGTGAGGCATACCGCAAAGCTGCCATTGTCTTTGAAAATATATTTTCCAGGGAACAGATTTGCCTTAGATTTCTGCTTCTAATTTCCATTTTGTCTGGGAAGAATCTCTGAGTGGTAACTTTTTTTTCACTATTATGAGTGTTTTGTTTTGGTTTTTTAGTCTTCTTGTAGACAGGTCATTACTAACCACCTAATGAACCATTCTTCATATAAGGCATATATAGAAGCAGCATAGAGTTTGTGTTCTATTAAAAATCACTGCTAAATATATCCCACCAAAAAAAAGTGATGAGAAAGAACAAACGTGAAACCAGTCTCAAGAAGAAATATTGCCTAACATGTGGTGAAATTTTCATAACTACTTCCTGACTCACAATGCTGGGAACCAGTCTCTCCTTAAAACCCATTCCACCAAGACAGTGGTTGGCTTCCCCTGGTGCAAGTAAGCATTCTGCTTGTGGATTTGACTTGGAGTTTCCACTCGCTATAGGAATGAAAATGCAGAAAATATCTTTAAATAATTAACTGCTGTATTAACTGTGCAGATGTTACAGTCTAATACATGCAGGGCATGCTTGCATGGCACACAGCAGTGATGTCTGGAGGAAACTGCTTGTCTTCCAGGAAGTACTACATAATTGATTAAAATCATCTAAGGGAGCTGGCATAGCGTTCCAGTCTGCTTTTGCCAATGGCTGAGCCAGAGACTGGATGCATTTGAGAGCACAGGAATCTGGTTGGAATTAATTATCAAATGCTCATTTGAATACCTCCCTAATCGCTCATTGTCAAACCTTACCTTGCATACAAATGACTGTATCTTATAACAACGCAAACTCCTGAACCTATATCCCATGTATTTTGAACAAGTAAGTGTGGAGTGGCTTGGAATCCTGTTTTTGCAGCAGGTAGAAAAGTGATTCCTAATCTTGCAGTCATCTGTCTCTACCTGAAAACATTTTTACAGCCCCATCCTTGTGTACAGTGAAGCCAGCCCTTGTCCAGATGAGGCTTTCAAGCCTTTCCTTCACACACTGTGAAATTAGGGCAGATGTCGGCCGCACTTATTAACAGTAACATTATTACTGATAAAATAACTAATTGCTATCAACAATACTGAATAAACTGATATCGAATGTATAAAATATTTTTGACAATGTATGAAGTATTTTGTATGCTATCAGCTCATTTAATCTCTAAAATCACTTCACTAACCTCTAAATAACCACCCTGCTTAGTGGTCTGATTTATTTCCTGGTGCCGGGGATGTATCCAGGGGCTTGTGCATGCTAGGCAAGTGCTCTCCTGTGGCACTGCCCCCCTGGCCCTTTGTCCTTCAAGATAAGAGTCTCATTAAGTCCTTCACACTGGTTTTGAACCTGTGTCCTTCTGCGTCTATTTCCTTCATGCTGAGATTTACAGGCGTGTGCCACGATCCTTGGCTATTTTCTAATTTTCATTTGAAGCTTCAGAAATGTAACAAGGATCACACAGAGCAAGTGATAGAACCTACAACAGGCTGTTGCACACCCTGTGATCTTAAGCTTAGCTGTCTGCTGAGCAGGTGCTTTCTGCAGGTGAGTCAAGCCCTCTTGCAGTCCCGTCCAGGATATCTGTTTAAAGCTACATTTCCTCTATCTCCTCTTCCACTTCCTACCTAGTCAGGCTGGTACTTAGGATCCCTGCCAACACATCCCTATGTGTATGGAAGGAAGCACATAGTCTGACTCTGCTCGTAAAGAACTTAGTCTGTTTAAAGGGATCCATCTGTGGGTGAACAGTTTTAATTATGAAGTTTCATATGAGGAACAGCTGAAGAGGTGGCTCAACAGTTAAGTGCTCATCCTTCTCTTGAAAATGGCTCAAGTTCAATTACTATTGCCCATGTCATGTGGCTCACATCTACATGGAACTCTAGTTCAAGAGACTAGACGCACTCTTCTGGCCTCTGCCAGCACCTGTGTATATGTGGCATTCACCCCTCCATACATTCCATAACCCCCCACACACACACACACAACTATGACGACTACTACTATTACTAATGATAATAAGAATAATATAACTAAATCTTCTTAAAAGACATATAATTACTATTATATTCTAAATTGTAAAGGAAGCTCAGACTTCCTACATTCTTTGATGGACAGTGGAGATAACAAAAGACGATAACACTGATGACCACCATATGTCACTTTGTGAAACTTATATAGTGGATAACTAGGGGATTAGGCAAACAACTCGTCAGTTAGGATGATGTGGTTGATTTTGTGAGATGCTAAGACTATAGGAGGGCCAGGCAGCCCAGGGTGGTCATCAGAGAATTCTGAGAAAACTAGTAAAACCCAAAGGAAGAGACCAGATGTGAAATGAAGAAAGAGTTGAGACAGGAACTGGCATCAAAGTAGACCTGAAACACAAAACATTGTTTAGGATTAGTTTAAAATAGCTACCAGTGCTGGGGAGAAGGCCATTGGTAAAGCTGAATAATTAACCAATTATCAAGCATGCCTGGCATGGCCAGCCTTTAATCATGAGAGCAGTGTGGGACTATCTGGGAGAGGTGAGGGATGGGCTGTAGGAGTGCCAGTGTTCTGTTTGAAAGGCAGCTCTCAACCAAATATATCAATGGTGTGGCCACTTTTGAAGACACGGAACCTAAATTTTAGAAAGGTAGGAAGCTTCACAAACAGCATCATTGGGAAGAAGTATAGGAGATTCATGCCTGAAATGCATCCAAGATTTAAGTTCATGCTATTCCTATGTTATGACATTTCTTCCTGGTCACTAAGCACAGCACTCAAGGAAGTACTTGAGTGATGGTGAGCTCACACCTACTGCCTATGATCAGAAAGTAGTTTTAATTCTTAGCAAGAGTCAGCATGGAAACACTGAGACCATGAAGCCTGACTCAATCAAGGTAAATCCACATTTGAAGGGATAAGATGACAACTTCCTTGTTTCCTCTAGTTCTGCAGGTCACAGGATAAGTATAGCAACATTCTTAATGAGAAAGGGACCAATGGGGAAACTGAGGTTGAAGTGGGCATTGCCTCAAGTGAACAGGAAGATTTTTCTCCTCAGATGGACGTCTCAGCCCTAAACAGGAACTGAAAACCATCCTGCTTTGCTCTCGTCTATCACAACTCAAAATAGTAGACAGACAACATGAAAAAATATAGTGTGATTTGATAATGTGTGAAGAGGACAGCTCAGAATCTCCCAACTCCAACAACTAGAGCGATTTCCATAGATCCCATTGCAACCTTCGTCTAAGAGTGATTTACAAAATTGTTGCTCATGGGGGTGTCATTTGTTCAAATACATAACCCAGGATTGTCCTCCACTCAAGACTCCAGTTGTGCTCAGAAACTGTCGCTGAATCAAACTGCTAGTTTTCAATTTTTTGCAATTGCCTGTGCACTTTCCCTGGTGCTGACCAAGGGCCCGAGTTAATAATGCTGGCAGCTCCCGGTGTTGATCGGTTATTTATGACGACTTAAAATACCATCTGACTGAGCATTTCTTTGCTATCATCTTGGTAAGGTTTGTTTGGGCTGCAACAGAAATTAAAATGTACAGCATAACTCACTGATGGTTGCTGAAATTTTGCCATGCATCTTAAAATTAGAATTTCAAAGAGGTTTTTATGAGTGGGGTTTGTATATGTGTGCATGAGAGGTGGTTTGGAGCATATGTCCACATAATGATGCTCATATAATTAGCTTTTTGGAGGCAGAAATGGTCTTATTCACTGTTCACATGCAGAAGAATAAGTATTAGTTGAGAAGGCTAAGTGAACGGTTTTGCTAACAGTGATGGTAATCCTGTTATATCGTCATGGGACTTAATTTACCATTTTCTGAATTGAACACTTTCTTTTTTAAACTCAATTGAATCCTACAAGGTGCACAGGCTTTGTTTCATTATCCTCACCAGGGAGCATCATACACCCGATATTAATAAAAGAGAATTTGAACCGATGTCTTTTCAGAGCCTCTGCACTGTGTGAGGCGTGACTGACAGCCTTACCTCAAGTAGAAGGTCTTGATTTGGTGAAACTTGTGAAATGAATTGAAGTTGGCTTTGCCCACTGACCTATTTCATTCACACATCCCTTCCTTCCCTAGGGGGTCTGCAAAGAAGGCTGTGTGGGGCCATTAGTACCCCTGTGAGACACACATGTCTCTGATGGAGCCTCTGTTCAAAACCTGTTCTCAAAAAGGAGCCAAGAAACACTGCTTTCACAAACTGTAGCTGAACACTGACCCCTTTTGGGAGGTTCTGTTTCTCGCACACTGTAGCCCACCATCTGGGGCTGTCCATTGCCTTCCTGGCCCTTCAAGTACAGCAAGGTGAGCGCAAGATGGAACACAAGCTCAAAGCAGCCATTCAGCTATGCCCCGCATCTTCAGACCAGGTGCTGACAGGACATCCAGCATTATGTATCAGAACCCAGGATGGGATGGAGGGCCCAGGTATGGTGTCAGCCCTATGAATCTTCAATCTTCACTTGCATCTTACTGCACAAGTCCCACTTTTGACAGAAAGTTGTCAAGTAATTCCCCAACACTGAAGGTAGGTTCTCAGGCATCCATTAGCAGTGGAATGGCCTTGGGGGTGGGGGTGCCTTTGATGTCATACTTAGTTAGCATCTGTTGGAGATGTGGTGTTATCTGTCACGGCCACTCTCTTCTATCAAGCAGGATGCTAAAACCGCCTCTGCTGTATTTATGCAAACTTGCTCCCAGGGCCCTTCTGCTCTGTGCCCTGCCCCCTCCCTTGCTGCGTCTTCCTGCAGCATCCAAGGCTACACACTATCCCATTCGCTGAGCAGACAAGTGACAACCCTACTTGATAGGGGTCTCAAACTCAGGGTTTGGACAGCTCGGTCTGAGCCAATCATTCTGGATCCCAGATTATCCAGGAAAGGGAAATTTAGACACATTTAGCATATTCTTTCAGAAAGCACGTAGCATTTCTTCCTGGAAAACATTTAACCCTATCCTGGCATTTTGATAGGTAAGCAAAGGCCCCCTTCCCACCAAAATGTCTAGCTCTAAGTTCCAGTGCTACTCTCCCATTGACATCTTCCTGCCCTCTCTTAAGTCCTGCATGGCAGTTGTTCAGGTTGATGATGGCAGTCACAGGCATTCAAAGACAGTGCAGAATGGTAACAGTGGAAGATTTAAGATTTGAGGCCAAAAGCAAAATCTCTAGGAAGGGTCATTTTCGGGCTGGAGAGATTGCTCAGCAGTTAAAAGTATGCACTGCTCCTGCAAGGGATCCACATTCAGTTCCCAGCACCCAGGTCCAGCATGGTGCAGTTGTCTATAGCTCCAGTCGGTACAGTGCCCTCTTCTGGCCTCTGTGAGCAGGGCACTCATATGCACATAGCTAGACACATGAACCACAGACACAACCACACACACACACACACACACACACACACACACACACACAATAATGTTTTTGAAAGAAAGAATCTTGCTTCCACAAGAAATGGTTTGGATGCAAGGACAGTTTACTAAGAGCCTGTTTTGTGAAAAGTGACCCCACCATAACGAGTGGTAAAATGTGTATTTACAAAATCTGTCTAAAATCACACTTAAAACAAGGCAAAGAGGGTTGCTGTTGTTAAAACAGATATGCGCGTGTGGTTGGGATGGTATCAAAGTCTGTGGTGATATTTTATTGTGCCCTAACAAATAAAGTTTGCCTGGGAATCAGAGGACAAAGCCAGCCACTATATTAAACATAGAGGTCAGGCAGTGGTAGCAAATGACTTTAATCCTAGCATTCGGGAGATAGAGATTCATCCAGATCCCTGTGAGTTCAAGGCCACACTGGGAACAGAGCCAGGTGTAGTGGCACACACCTTTAATCCCAGCACTAATTAACCATAGAGGTCTGGAGGTATGTACAGACAGACAGGAAGTGACAGAGCTTGGCAGAAAGAGGAAGTAAGATGGCAGGGCACAGAAAGGTATACAGGCATGTAGCTCTCTTGGGCTGAGGATTTCCTAGCGGTAAGAACTTGTAGTTGGCTTATTCTATTCCTCTGATCTTTCAGCTTTTACCCCAATATCTGGCTCCAAGTTTTTTATTAATAAGACCATTTGGCAATTCATGTTACAGCAGTCCCTCAGTGTAACCGTCTGTCTAATCATGATTTCTGAATGGCATCTGTCAAAACACACTTCAGACATGATCTGAACTGGATTTCATGTTCCAACTCAATTTTTTCTTCCTACAGAGAGATTTTCATCAACCATCCATGGTTCCTGCTCCTGTCTGTTCAAGAGAGCAGTTAACACTGGACTCAAGGACATAGATGAGCTGAGATGTTGGGAAATTATAACTTTCTCCACCCACCTTTCTGTCGTGTTGCGGTAATGCCCGTGCTACCACCACCCATTCACCATGTTCAAGCAAGGGGCTGTGGATCGAAAAACAGAGACAAAAGACAGCGGGTAATTTGCCTCAACAGAATGCTGAATGCCGTTTCTTGAAAGAGGGAGGAAACCTTAAATACAGACTTACAGCACAATGGGAGAACCCCAGAGGGCAGAAGTTCGCAACTGATGTTTACAATCTTGCATCTAAGCTGTTAACACCCAATATGCAGGATACACAAACAAGGAACTTCCCTTAAGCATTCAGGAGGGTGGATACCGGCAGGGAATTAGCATAGGGAGGACATCTGGTCAAGGTCAGCAAGCAGGCAATGGCTTTACTCAATATGGGAGGAGACCAGGGCCCTACACTGTCGATTGCTGTACAGACGTCAATGGTCCATCATCTGTCACTGAGTTCAACACCAAAGTCCGGACACGGTGGTGCTCAGTTGAAATCCCAATGCTTGGGAGGAAGAGGCAAGAGGATTGCCGTAAGTTCAAGGCCACTCCGGACTACAGAACAAGTTCCAGACCAGCCAGGGATGTAGAACAAGATCCTTTCTCAAAAACTCAGCCAAGAAGATAAAGTTAGTCAGACATACTTGTAAAACAAAGGCACAGCCATTGTTCTTGACCCCAATTACTTAGTCATTTGTTTGGGGCAATTAACTGAAAGACTACCCTACAATACAACTGCTGTCTACTGAGATATCCCCTGGCTGGTTCAAGAAAGAGCTGGGGGTGCCTTTTGATCACATTACTATTATCCTGGGCCCAGATCTCATGCACTTATAAATAGAGGTTTCTTTCTTTTACTCTGTTAAATGAAAGATTTTGTCTCGGTCAGATGACATGGTAGCTTGGAGAATTTTGTTTAGGATGCAACTA
This sequence comes from Peromyscus leucopus, assembly GCF_004664715.2. Lineage (NCBI taxonomy): Eukaryota > Metazoa > Chordata > Mammalia > Rodentia > Cricetidae > Peromyscus > Peromyscus leucopus. The sequence goes on from NC_051063.1 coordinate 155,923,331, forward strand.
ATTTCTTTCTGTGCCAAAGGTAAACCCAAGGGTTAGTATGCTTGCCTCACAGGACATTATTTTTAGATTTAATGCAACAATCTTATCAAAGCAATTTTTTCCTAGATTGTCTATAAAAGCATTTTGACTCAATCTTACCATTTTATGTGTTCTTTACTGAATGTAATAAAACATTTGATATGTGTATTTGGTGTTTGTGTCGGGGCAGGCTTTTAACTTTCCAAAACTTACATGTGAGCCATTTCAGGGTTCTTTGTACACTGATACCCTATTAACTAACCTGGCAGAATGAACTAACACCCAACCTGACAGAACCAACTCAACTGACTAACTCAAGGAGAGTGACTCGGTCCATTTAACCTCGGCCCCATCTCCGCTCCTCTTGGTTCTACGAGGATCTCAAACAGCAAATGGACTTCAGCCATGCCCACTCTTTGTTTCTCTAGGTTGAATTTTAATTCTTCTGTTTGCAGTTTGCACATGACCTCACGTTATTCTGTTGCAATCTCTTTCAGATAAGATTTCTTTTATATTTGATAAAGGGAGACCAACTGATCTCATGCTATTTCAGTATCACCTATGAGCACAATTTAATTAAGAATCACATGCCCACTGAGAGAGAGAATATGTCTGTATTATTTGGACTAGTAACCATGTACTGCCCTACTTTTAACCTTAGACCTAAAACAACCAAAGCTCCAGGTGTCCACATCATCAGGAAAAAGACTTTCATCTCCTGTCTTACTAGTATAAAATGAATCCCCAGCCCCAAAAGATATTAATACATTATATGTCTTAAGAAGGCCTGTCTCCAGGATTAGAGGCATAAGTAAGTACTTACAAAACAGCTCATATTCCCCAAATCATGGGAAATATAACTGAAATAATAACTTCAAAGTTCTAGACTTAAAAATTCACCTCTAAAAGTAGCTAACTCAGATGTATTTTATACTTAAAAAAAAAAACAGGCTTACAAAATTAAGGTGAACCTTTGGATACATTAGGTAATTTTGAATTTCTAAAAATGATTATAAGGCTGGGCAAAGTGGTCCATGTTAATGATCCCAGATCCCAGCTCTTAGGAGACAGAGCCAGGTGGAAAGAGAATACAAGATGAGCCTGGAATGGGTTTCACACCCTGTCTAACCAAGTACAAGTACAGGATGAGTGTGCATTTTACCTTCAGCTAAGATTTGTGTTAAGATTAATTTTATTTATATGTGCATTTGTCTGCAGGTATGGATATATGTGCACATGTGTGCAGTGCCTAGGGAGGTCAAAAGAAGGTGGCAGATAACCTGGAGCTGGAGTTACAGGCAGTTGTGAGCCATCACGTGCTGGGAACAGAACCTGGGTCCTCTGCAGGAGTACTGAGTGTTCTGTCCTGCTGAGCCACCTCCCTGACTCCACAATTTGGGTGTGTTTTATGAGAAATTTTGTTACTCTGATGTTTCCAAATTGCTTGTGTAGTTCATTCTCACATCAAGAGTTGACCTTGTTTTTTGTTTGTTTGTTTGTTTGTTTGTATTCTGTAATGTAGAGGAGCACAGTGAAAGGACACAGTGACAGGAGATGCTAAGTTTACCAGTGTGAGTGGGTGTAAGTGTGAACTAAGTACTTAAAATAGTGCTCAGGGCAAATGCAGAGAGGAAGCTTGTGATGAGCTCCAGGACTGTAGTAAGAATTCAGCTGAATATGATAAAGCTACACCTGGAAGAATCAAGGAACTCTTCCAGAGGAGTAAGCCAAACCTCAGGGAATATTTGGTGTTATTTGGCTTTTAATATATCAGCTGTCTTCTGCTACGAATTTCATGTGCATTCCTAACTTCCCCGAGAACTTTTAACAGTGTATTTTACCTGAAATACTTCTCAAGCATCCTAGGTCAAAATGGCAGTCTCCTGAATTAAGGTAAACACCTTTTCCCTGGAGATACCGCCTAGGGGACAGGCAACCCTAGGTGCATAGCTTTGTTTCTTGTGCAAATAAAGCTCAGACCCTCCCTCTCTTTCTCCCAGGCCAAGTGGCATTCCAGAGCATTTGACTCCGAACAAAAGGGTTTTTTTTGTTTTGTTTTGTTTTTTGCATACCAGGTGCAGTGAAGCTATGGAGGCAGGATTCCTGGGGAGAGCAGAGTTGCCCTGCCAGGGGAGAATAAAAAGGGCATAGGACAATGAGAGGACTGGAGGAGAAGGGACAGAAAGGAGCTGAGTGTGAGAACAGAACTGAAGTCATGTGAAGAGAGAACTGACTCAGAGAAATAAAGCAAATGAACTAAAGACTTTCTTGTACATAGATTCATTTAATATCATCAAAGATTAGATTATCAGCTGGTTATAGATTCTCCCCAGAACCTGGGAGAGGGCTATCAAGGGGCTGGACCCCAATAACCCTCAGTAGATGCTTTTGAGCTTATTAAGTGCTCATCCTTGATTGCATGATATTGTTGTACTGAAAGACCCTAACCCTTCAGGCTTACACCCCCCAAGCACCCAGAGAATGAGGAACTAAAAAACTAGTTCCAAGGGCAAACTGACTCAGCCATTACTCAACCACCCTTACCACAATCTATGGAGATTTCTGTTAAGATATGTTGCTCAACTGTGACTGGGATAATTGCAAGTATTCCAGGAAAGACCACTGTGACCTTTGTGTAACCTTCACTCCTGCCCTGATACCCCCCTGAGGTTCAGGGGAAAATTGTGCATGTGGACGTGATTGTGCCTACCCTGTGATTAGGCCATGATCTTGTGAAAGTAGCCCCTAGACATGAACCAATCGGAACGAAATTGCATGAAAATTGTAATTGTATGGCTTTTGTGGTTTTTCCTTTTCCGTTAAAAGTACCCATGTGGCTACAGCAGGGCGAGACTCTTGCTCTTTGGAGGAGAGGAGCCCGACTGTACAGCCGCATCAATAAACCTCTTGCTGTTAGCATCAACTGGACCAGAGTCTGGGTTCTTGGGGGGCCCACCCGAGAAGGTAGTACCCTAGGTTTTGGGGTCTATCAGTACCCATTTTGAGTAACCCACAGAGACCACCAAGGAGCCGGTTTCCGATGCAAGCACATAAGGGTCCTTTTATTCAGGTTTAACCTGGGCCACCGCAGGGCAGATGGAAGGAAATGTGGTGGCAGCCAAGAACCCAGGTGTAGAGGGTTTTTATAGGGAAAAACCACAAGCCAGGAATTGGCAACTTGGGATTGGGTAGAAGGGGCAAGGTGATTTTTTGAAACTATTGGTCTAGACTTTGGGCACGAAACCACATTTGAAACCACTGGGTTTGACTTTTGGCAGGGAACCACAACCCACTGAACAGGATTATCTGGACTGCTCAGCAGGATTATCTAGATATCTTCAAGGGCCATAAACCACAGACAGAATGTCTGCAGGAGGATACTGCTCTGTATTTGTCCTAGAACTGGGTACAGCAGGTGGTCTGAGATGGTGGCCCTTTCCCTAAGACAGAGCCCACAAAGTTAAGTCTAGGCCTTCACAATTTATGCCATTTAGAGGGCACAAACATGGAGTGTTTTCTTCTGTTGGGTAGAAAATAAAATAATTTTATTTTACCACAATCCATGAGCTGGGCACCAGATCTAATAACTGATGAATTAATAAAAGAAAATACTAGACCCAGAAACATATCCCAGGCAAAGTTTCTCTCTGCAATACAAATAAGCTCTATCTTTGAGGACTAAAAAGTCTTATATGAGTATGTCATGACTATCAATCACCAAATGGAAATATGTGTTCACTTATTTTACATAGATATTCACATGTCACATATATTATGAAATTTAAAACATCTAATTATTAAATATTAAAATATAGATACAAGTTCTGGGATTTTTTTTTCCCCTAACCACATACATTCTTGGGGAGAATGTACTAACCTTAATTGCTATCAGTAATTTGCATTAACACGTATCTGGGATCTTTTGTTTACCAAAACATTCAGTGTGAGTCTCTGAAGATAAAGAATTATGAAGAGCCTAGAGGAAGATAGACTCTCTCCAAATGACTCTACTTCCTCTTTAAGTATACTTCATAAATGCAGTACTTATTTTTCCTAGTGGTCTAGAGACCAACACAAATATCACCCTCTACCTTGGTTCCCATGTACAAAAGGAAGGAGTTGTGCCATCCCACCTCTGTACTCAGTAAAGAATTGGCAACGTAAAAGTGGCTTTTTTTCCACCATAAAGGACCATCATTGTGTCAATGAATAACCTATCTTTCTAATTATATACTCACATCCCATTACAATCTCCAAAAGCACCCTGTGAAGGATGCAACTGGAGAATTTTTCACATTTGGTAAATCAGAAAACTGAGCCTCCATATTAAGTACCATTTGCCTGGTACCTTTATGTACTAGGTTATTACAAAATTGAGAGGAATGAATGAATCAATGAGAAACTGAACCCAAGTGTGTGGAATAGAACTGTTTCTGAAATCTAAGACCAAAAACACTAGTGGCTCCAGGATATTTTTCTCAGAACTCAGTTGCCCTGGGTGATGGAAAGACAGGCTGAAGTTGAAAGAGGAAGCCCTGAGTCCAGTTTCAAGCAATTTTTGAGCGATCCAATCACTCTGCTCCTAGATTTTACACCGTTTAAGTTCCACAGATTGGTGGATTTAATTCCTGCCTTGCCCATCACAAGGTTAACCTAGAGAATCCATGTGGAATGGTCTAGCATTGCTAGGCAAACCTTCTAGGGGACTGGAAGATTAGTTTCAAAACATCTAATCCAAGAAAGACTTCTGTGTGAGACATACATACCAGCTACTCCGATACACATAAGTGTTGAACTGGGTGTTTTACTCTCTCTCTCTGGTCCTATGGCTTCATCGTATTAAAATATTTCTGATGTATTTAAAAGTTGTTCCATATATAAATAAGTACAAAACCTTGGAACTTCCCATGAAGAAACTGTTTGCTAATACTGAAGATGTGTGCTTTTGTTTTCTAAGGGACCCAAGCCAAATACCAGACTGGGCAGTTTAAGCAATAGAAATGTATTACTCACGGAGCTGAAGGTTTGTGGTATCTTGAGGCTCCTCTCCATCTGAAGACAGGCACCTTCTCACTGTGTTGCCATGTGGTCCTTGCTCTGGACTACACCCCTGGCTTCTTTTTGTATGACCAAATTTCCTCTTTTAATGAAAAAAATAAAATAAATTGAAAAGGGGAAACCTTATTTTGTTTTTAACTTGGTCACTGCACCTCCTTTTAAAGGCCCCTTTCTAAATACCAGGCACTTTGCCTCTTGGGGCACTCACAGTTAAGCAAACATCATAAATTCTGAGAAGATGGAATCCACTTCCAGGAGGAGAGAGAAAATGGTGTTGCACAGATTCTGAACACTTGCAGTCACCAAGGGAGAGGACTTGTGCAGAGTTCTTGGAGGAACAGAGATCTGTGGTGGGTTTTGGAGTAAAGGGATTAAAGGAGTGGGCTTTTCTCACAGGAACAACACAGGGACACTTTATGGACTCAAGATATTGGTGATGTGTGTGCAATCCTGCTTCATCTGCCCTCATAACACTCATATGTGAGGCAATAATGACATCCACTCCAATGGGTAACATGTAGGCTTATAAAATGCTTTCACTATTATCACTTTGTGAAAGAAAATGCCCTCCATAGAGAATGGCACTATTAGGAGGTATGGCTTTGTTGGAGTAGGTATGGCCTTGCCAGAGAAAAGTGTGTCACTGTGGCAGTAGGCTTTGAGATCTCCGTTGCTCAAGCTACACTCAGTGTAGAACACAGTTCACTTCCTGTGGCCTGCAGATCAAGATGAAGATCCCTCAGCTCCTTCTCCGACACCGTGTCTCCCTGCAAGGTGCCATGGCCCACCATGCAGAGAATGGACTCAGCCTCTCAAACTATAAGCCAGCTGAGTTGAGTTTGTAAGAGTTGCTGTGGTCATGGTGTCTCTTCACAGCAATAGAAACCCTAACTAAGATGCACTTCAAATAGTCTTAACCTCTGTATTATATAGTACAGAGAAAATAGGTGGGGCGGTGGTGGCGCTCGCCTTAATCCCAGCACTCAGGAGACAGGCAGGTGGATCTCTTTGAGTTCGAGTTCGAGTGAGTTCCAGGAAAGGCACAAAACTACACAGAGAAAACCTGTCTTGGGAAAAAAAAGAAAAGAAAATAGAACCAAGACGTATTGAATTTCAGCCACTTCTTACTACTACAGACTTGCTCTAACACTGTAACTTCTAAATCAGCATTTGGATTCTCGTGTGTTTTTCTGATCCCCCAAAATGTAAGTGATAAAATGTTAAAAGTGACAAAGAAAAGAAACCAGATAAGCCAAACAGCATCAGCATAGGTTTAGATCACCAAGGTGCTTCTCTGACTCCTAAAGATAACAATCCTCCAAATTATTATTACTGTATAGATTAAACAGTAATTAAGGAAAATTTTACATGTTTCCTCAGAAACTTTGAATCTAGAGAATCGAAGGCATTCTGGAAAGAAGTTATTTCTGTCAGCTACCATCTGTTATAGATAATGTTTAATCAACTGATTGAGCCGGGTGCATATCTTAAGACACAAAGTCACTCTGCATGATTTGAGATCCCATATATTATCTGTGTGCTAAGTGCTATATTTGAATTCCACACCAGGGATGCATTATAAATTCTTTTCTCAGTGACAGCTATGAGGCTTCACAAACTCAACACTTAAAATATTTAACTAGCATAGCAAAGCATGATCAGAGAGCTGGAATGGAATGATTCTTAAGGTATTATTAAGCATGCCCTAATGTAAGAATACAGCAAGGGTCTGTAAGCAGGACAAATTGAGAAAGAGGGATTAAATAGAATAATTTCATTAAAAAGTTCATTTGAGGGGTTGGAGATTTAGCTCAGTGGTAGAGCACTTGCCTAGCAAGCTCAAGTCCCTGGGTTTGGTCCTCAGTTCTGAAAAAAAAAAGTTCATTTGAAAATTCTCATCACTTTGGGAGAACACTAAAACATGTTTCTTTCTAAACCAGTCACATTTGAATTGGCACAGTCTAAATAAAGGAAAAATAAATAAAAATAAACAAATACTACAAATATAGATTGCTATTGATGCACAAAAATGTTTTATCAGGACACTACTTTCAGAACCCAGAGAGTGGGCACATTTTTGACAATGTGGAATTATCATATATGGAATTTGACAATATGGAAACTAAATTATCGTAAAGCTGTGAGTTAAACTATGAAGACTCCATTAATAATCAGAGGCCTTCCATCTGGATGTTGCTTAACCACACTGTTTTGAAACTTTTTTAATACAATGTATGATCTAAGGATGGCTTACATTATTATCAGCCCACAAAGTTGTAGAAATGATGAATAATTGTTCCCTCCTAGTGATGCTATAAAAGACTCAACATTCTAAAAATATCCTGCATGATACCCAGCATCCTGTTAGGGCTTGGTAACTCTGTCTCTAGAAGACACAAGACTGTCATGCATTCCTGTCATACACTGTGACACTCAGGCTAGAATCCTCCCCCTCGGCCATCTTTGTATTGTGATAACATGGTGGAGATAATGAATGCATGGCCGTTTGGTGCTGCCATGCCGAAGAGAATCCACCCAGCAACAAGACAAGAATTCACCTGCTGATACAAAGAACTGGGTGACAAAGTGTTAGTGAAAAGGTATACCAGCCCCACCTCCACCTAAAACACTGACTTTAACTGTCTCTCTATCCCTACTTAGAAAGATCTGAAGTCACAAGTTCCAGAGACAAGCTGCAGCAACCCAGACAGAGGCTGCCTTATACCAGCATTTCCTACAAAAGATCTTAAACATAAGGCTACTTACTATAGAAGCCAATCCTCATAGTCTTCAGAGTCCTGAGACTTGGATTTTCAGAAAGGTTTCCATGTCTCAATTAATCCTTTATATGCACTTGCTTTCCAATGTTTAATAACTATGGGATCGAGACCAAATATTGTCACATAGAGAAGATCCGAGATATGTATGACTTGCCATTTTATTCATGTCAGATGCTCAATTATTTGTTCATTCATTTTTGAGCACCAACTGTGATCATGGCAATGTGGATTTATGACTGAACTGTAAATTATCCATCCCTCACAAAAGGCTCATAGTTCGCATAGATCATTTAAAAAATGGTAATTAAGTTCAATGTGCATGACAGAGACAGGAAGCAGTGTGTAAGGGGCATTTTTTTGGAGATGAGGAGGAGCAGAAGGCTTTGGGAGATGGGAATGCTTTAACCTGGATTCTATCTACAATCTAACATTTTCTTTTCTTTCTTTCATTTTGTTTTTGTTTTTCTTTTTTTGTTTTGTTTTGTTTTGCTTTGCTTTGCTGTGGGATGGTCTGTATGTATGTAAGTCTCTGTGTTTACTTGGTTGGGTCTGAGCGGCTGTAGGACTGGCAGGTGACAAAGATTTGTCCTGACTGTGGGCAAGGCAGGAAAACTCAAGCTACAAATGGCACCCAACGTGTTGGCAAGAGTTTCCACCTAAAACCTGGGAAAAAAGATTCTAAAACAGAGCTAAAAACAGTTCCTAGTTGTCTCTTTCAAGCTAGCCACAGCCTGTGTGTTTGAGCTACTATGGCGGGTTTCTGACCTGTGTGCTCAACCTGCAGTTTGGCAGGAATGAGGCCTCTGCAAGTGGCACATTAAGCTGCATTGTGGATTTAGCCTTTGCTAGTACAAAACAAAAAAAAAAAAAAAAAAAGGAGGTTTCTGGGCTACATGCTGCTTTGATAGAAGCATAGACCCACTATTTCTGAGAGTTGATGGCTCCCAGAGCTGGCGGAAAACGTACCATCGCCATGTTGGGAAGCTGAAGTGGGCGGAGCCAGCAGCCTCAGCACCGTTTCAGTCTTAGAATGCTGCAGTTTAAAGCAATAGGCTCAAGGTAATATAAAAAATAAGCCACATAAAGATGGCTACCACACAGAGAATCTGGATTATGTTCTCTTTGATATTCGTAACTGAAGAAAAACATTTGATTGCAAAAGCTGTTGAGATATGCCAAAATGTATATTTTGAAGGTACCTTGACTTCAAAATTTGGATGTAAGGATATGTTGCTTTGGAAAGGAGGCTCTGCTTTTGTTTCCACAGAAAGCCAGAGGCTGTGGATTTGTTCCAGATTAAGATACATCAGGTTTGACCAGCCAAGACCCCCAAAAGGTCTCCAATGACACCAAGGCCCAGATGATCCAACATCCAGAACAGTTTCAAGGCAACTGGCTCAGATGATACAGCCTCATAGACTACCCCATAATCCTAAAATTTTCTTTGTGTCCCCCTAAGATACAGCGCCCCCCTCCAGCAGAAAGTAGTAAGAGAAACTACGCCCAAATTCCCAAATATACCAAGCTGGCTTTGGAGATGTGTAAAAGTTAAAACCTTCTTCTTTAAAAAAAAAAAAAAGAAAAGAAAAGGGGAAGTGCTATGGGATGGTCTGTATGTCAAATGCTCTGATTGGTCAATAAATAAAACACTGGCGAGTGGTCAGGCATGAAGTATAGGCGGGACTAATAGGAGAGTTGAGAGAACAGGAAGGTGGGAGGAGACACTGCCAGCTGCCACCATGACAAGCAGCATGTGAAGATTCCGGTAAGCCACAAGCCACGTGGCAAGGTATAGATTTATGGAAATGGATTAATTTAAGCTATAAGAACAGTTAGCAAGAAGCCTGCCACAGCCATACAGTTTGTGAGCAATGTAAGTCTCTGTGTTTACTTGGTTGGGTCTGAGCAGCTGTGGGACTGGCGGGTGACAAAGATTTATCCTGACTGTGGGCAAGGCAGGAAAACTCAAGCTACAATATTTTGTTTTGTTTTGTTTTGTTTTGTTTTGTTTTGTTTTGTTTTGTTTTGTTTTGTTTTGTTTTGAGACATGGTTTCTCTGTGTAGCTTTGGTGCCTCCTGTCCTGGAACTCGCTCTGTAGAGTAGGCTGGCCTCAAATTCATAGAGATCTGCCTGGCTCTCTCTGCCTCCCGAGTCTTTGGGAATTTCACATTATGCATTCCAATCCCATTCACCTCCTAGTCCCTCTATGTCTGCCCCTCACTCCTGCAGCATCCCCCCAATACTGCCAAAATTAATTTAAAACATAACAAGAAATCACCTCACTCCTCTGTCTTTCCTGCCTCTCCAACACACCTCCGTTCACTCTAGTGGTATTAGGAGCTGCAGTGTGTCACACAGTATACCCTTTTGTCCAGTCAGCCCCACCTGCAAATGCTCATTGCAGTGAATCATGGTTATGGGTCAAGGCCTCTGGCACACTATCGTCACTGCATCCTCACCGAAACTCTTCTCAGATATTCTGCTGTTGATCTGAGTCATGGAGATCCTGGAGCTATCCTTCAGCAGGACCAGTCCCTTCATGCATTCCCGCAGGTCAAAGATGAGGTAGATGTTAGAGTGGGCCAACCCAAGGCCCAGTGGGTGGGTCTGGGTGGTAGATGAGCTGGTTGGTCCAGACCACTAGGATCGCTCCCTCAGGAGAGGGGCAGAACCAGCTCTCCTACACCCATGTATGGTGGTATTTTATTTGTACTGAAAGTGATTTTAATTATGTGTTAATAAATAAAGTTGCCCGGTGGTCAGCTATTAGAGTCGTAGCAAAAGCTGGGCGTTGGTGGTGCACACCTTTAATCCCAGCATTTGGTAGGTAGAGCTAGGTAGATCTCTGTGTGTTCAAGGATACAGCCAACACTGTAGAAGACCTAGAGGGCTGTACATACAGGCAGTGACGAGGCAGTCATGTGTTTGGGTTTACAACCAATGAGAAGGCAGAACAGAAAGTCTATATAAAGACAAACAGACAGGAAGTAGGTCTCTTTTTCGGAGAGGTCTCTAGGCTAGCTGCAGCAGGCGGGTAAGGCTCTTAGCTCTGATCTCTTGGCTTTCTTCTTTGCATTGGTTCTGTGTTTCTTATTTAATAGGACGGTTGGCTACATCTACACCCATGCCATCTGGGCCAGCTCTCCCTCGTTAGGGGTGAGGGGTGGGGTCATCTCTCCGTAGTGCAGGGGTGAGGGGTACCTCTCTCATGAGGGAGGGGCCAGCTCTCCTGCTGCAGTGTCCAGTATGGGACAGGGCCAACTAACCCAGGGCCAGTGAAGAGTGGGGATGGCTCAGCACAGGCCGTCAGATTTCAGCACTCATGATTCCTATGGAAGCCTGTGGTAACACAGGCCATGGACATCAACACAGACCCCAGCTGCAGCAGGACCGTGGACCCAGACATGGCCCTCAGCAGCTTAGGCCTGGGCCTCACTATGGCCCTGGTGGCAGCACAGGTCACCCAGATCAGTGTGGCCCTGGTGGCAACATGGTCTTCAGACACCAACATTGTCTCAGGTGGCTGACCAGACCCCAGGCAGCCACATGGCCCTCGGTGTTAACAGGAGTCCCAACTTGGACCCTGGCTGTTGTAGGGTAAAGGATCCAGACATAGCCCTTGGCGGAAGATTAGGCCCAGATGTCATCATAGCCCCAGGTGACATCACAGGCGACTCCTTGTTCCATTTTCTTAACAGTCTCGAGAGCCATGCTGTGTATGACTCCTGACTGCTAACATAAAAGGATTAGTGGCTTCTGTGCCCTGAATGACTGATGTGGATATGGACCTCTAGTGTTTCCCACACTTCTGCCTTGCTTTGCTTCCCAGTGGAGGTTGTCATCATCCATCTGGTCCATCAGGCCAGAACCTGACAATCATCCTCAACCGTTGTCTTCCTCTCACTCCCACAAGGAGCCTGACTGGACTCTATCTTTGGTGTGAATCCTCGGTTCTCCTTCATTTTATCACTCCGACTGCCCCTGCCCGTGGAACCACCATCACTCAGCCTGCTGCAGTAGCCTCCTGTGTGAGCTGCTTCATTCCTCGCTTATCACTGGACCCTTTTTCTCAGTGTGTTCAGAGATACTAGCTCATGGATACAGGTTAAAGTACACTACTTCTCAGCTTAAAGTAGATGTGTTTCTACTCATTGAATAAACGAAGTCATCACATAGGTGCTAGGAACCCCTTGATATGCCACCAGGCCCCTAAAACCTCATTACTAGCCTGTCCTCTTCCACATAGGTGATGGTAGGGCTTTTTGCTCGGGAGGCTTTTGGAAAATCTCCCACAACCTCTGCTGCATTCCTCTGGCCCTGTCATCTTCATTATTTTGTTTGTAGGATGAATTATCAAGCTATCAGACGTGATGCCTTAGGGAAGAGGATTCCTGACTGCCTGTAATCTCCATCAGTTAGACACGAAGTGTAGTCAAATCACATTAAATCCACACGAAGTGGATGACTTCTCTACAAACACCACTTTGGAGCATTAAGGCCAGTTGCCTCTCTCTGTTGTACTGTTCACATTCCCTAGCTCTCATGGGAAACTCTGGAGGTGTCATGGATTACCTGCTAATGTTGTTCTTTTACTCATTTATTTGTTCATTGTCTGCCTGCTACACTGAAATTCAAACTTCCTGAGATTCTTGAACGAGCATACAGATCAATAAACATTGGCTAAGTAAATAAACAAACCACCTCTGCAGACACAGAGCTGCAGTCTAGGAACAGTGGTTCTCAACCTGTGGGTCGCAACCCCTCTGGGGGGTGAATGACCCTTTTACAGGGGTCATATATCAGATATTTGCATTGCAATTCATAACAGTAATAAGATTACAGTTGTGAGATAGCAATGAAAATAATTTTATGGTTGGGGATTACCACAACTTAAGAAACTGTAATAAAGGGTCTTGGCATTAGGAAGGTTGAAAACCACTGCTCTAGAGGAAAGGGGCGGGGACTATGTTAGAAGATCAATTTCTTGGATAAAACTCATTTACATAATCTTCACTTCATGTATAAATTACAACTGTTTTATCATTCATTGACTGGTGAAAACAGAGGCAATTACATCATTACTTATATCCTATTATTATTAATTATTGGTATCATCTCATTTAATCCAGCCTATCATTCTGAATGAGTTCTATTATTGCTTTCATTTAAAAAATGGGAAAATTGAGGACTGAAATGGTGAATTGAGCTCACTTTTAAAATGAATACTGACTAATTGTTTTATTCAGTCACATGGTCCAATCAAGTTTTCATTCAATTGTAAGAGTAATCAGCAAGAAAGACTCTGTATCCCACATTTCCCTCCTCCTATTTCTACTGGTATTTTCTTGGGAGAGGTGGGGAAGGAGTCCACAGATTTCCCTGGTCTTCTCCATGAAGACTAAGAATGTCTCTGGTCCAGTTCCCTGCCATTCTACCCTGGGCAGAGAATTAGAAAACCTAAGAAATGCTTTTGCTTGCATACCAGCTCTACTCATGGCCCAAGAGATACAAAATAAAAGTTAGTAAAATAAAAAAGAAGTAAAAGAAACTCTAGAAATTTGAGGGAATGCTGAAACACTTTGAAACAATTACAGAGGAGCTGAGGGAACCGCAGGTACTTCGTGTCTCCTCACTTCCAGAATCATGTTCAGTTGCCAAACTGAGTAATAGGAGACCCAGGAGGCGCTCCAGCAGGCTAAAGCCAGCCAGACATGCCCTCAAAGTAGCAGTTTGGAATTTCTTACTCTGTCTCCCATGAAGATAATGTTAAACATTTACGTGTTTTTAAATTCCCTAATCTGACTTACCTCAACAATTCTATCTTTCTTATGCTTTCTGATTTATAATCATTATAAGTCAATTTCTCTCCCAAGGCAAAATCTTCGGGAATATGCATATACACTAACACAGGCGTTTATATGTTTTTTTTTCTGCCAATGCAGCCTACAATGATGCTGTTTTTTTCTCCCTTGTTTTTCTACTGCACAGAGAAGCTGCACATCCACACAGTGCCTTCTTGCCACCTAGTGGGAAACTTAATTTTGCCCTATTTTTCTCCATCTCCTGTCTTCTAAGACATGATGGAAATCTATGAATGTTAACACAGGGAAGAGGGTGGCTGTATGTACAACTCCAGTGTATTATGACAGAAAGACATGGCTGGTCCAGAAAGAAGACCAGGCACAGACTGCACGTGAGCAAAAGGCATCCTCCCACTGTGTTCTTGGGGGCTGACAGTTCACTGGTATCATTGTCCTGTCATTTTTTTTCTATGCTCAAGTTTTAGATTGCAGCCCTTTCAATCAATACTGCCCATAAAACCTTATTCTGAAGTGCATAACTCTAACAAATTAGTTACATCCAAATTCAGTGTGCCCGTGGACTTTAAAGTATCTAGAAAAAGTGGGGGAAAGTCATGACTAAATGTCCAGCCATTAAAAACCTCCATCAATAATAATAAGAGCTTCAAGTTAATGAGAGTTTATGACACATAAGATGTGATTTGATAATGCCTATGAATGGCTGTGCCTAGTGGCTGTCATATAGTTAGGGTCCAATAAATCATAATTATTTGGTGCCAAACACTGTGTTAATTGCCTCATATCTATTATCTTGCTTCATTCTCATGAATGCCTTCAAAGTAATAATTATTTTCCCCATTATATATATGAGGAGCTGAGTATTACAGATCACTAGTAAATGGAGGAGCCAAAATCCCACCCCTCCTCCACCCTGTGTGTGTGTGTGTGTATGTGTGTGTGTGTGTGTGTGTGTGCACATGTGTGTAGAGCTTAAAATCTATTTTATAACCTATGCTCCTATTGTTCAAATCAGTAAGTCAATAAACAAAATAAAAACTCTTTATTCTCCTGCGAAGTCCCAGTTTTCTTGATAGATGGCTCCATGGCAGGGCTACTAATCTTTCTTACAGTAGTACATCGTTCTATTTGGATGGGTATGAAGTAGCAATAAGACCTACCTATAAACCAAAAGTCTCTAAACAGATCAATAAAGGTTCTTAAAGAGCTTGGTGCCCACTCAGAGAAAGTCCATTGTTTCACAGGAGCTGAAGGTGCAATTGGAGCTATTCGCAACAGTAAGTGATTATGATAGCCACTCCTGCATTAATTGGTGGCAGAAAGGGCAACACCAGGAAGAGCAGTAGTGAGCTTTGGTGGCATGTCAGAGGTCAGCCAGTCTGACACCATAATCATGGACTCTGAAACAGACAACCCGGGATTGAAATCTGGCTCTGCCGTGTACTGACTCTGTGACTACCTGCAAGCCTTCTAACTCCTTCTTGCTTCAGTTTCTCTTTGAAAGAACAAACAGGGGCCAGAAAGATACCACCCAACCTGATGACCTGAGTGGGGTGCCTGGGACCCATATGGTTGAAGGGGAAAACTGACTCCTGAAAGCTGTGTTCTGACCTCCACGTGCGCACCATGACACACAGGGGCCCACATTCATGTACACATAAAAGAAAAATGAATTCCTTTTAGAAAAGGAAAAAAATAGGGTGGGAGTGGCCATTCCACCCCCACTTTTCCCCAGGATACTGTTGAGTAGAAACAGCAGGAAATATTAGATAGAAGTAAAGAGGGGAGAGAAACAGATAGAAAATACAGGATAGCCTCAGGAGGGCCTGGATCCAAATCCATGGGTGCCTGACTGTCTCTGCCAAAGGGTTTTTAAAGGAATGCCAACGGGTGGAGCAAAAGATCTCCCCCCAGCACAGCCAAGTGCACACCCACTCAGACACCTGCACACAGGCCCATGGTCCAACCATCCTCTTACGCAGACCTGCTGGGTAAAGCCACGACGAAACCTGAATCAACTCTGACAATAGGGGCTGGATTAGTAAAGTACTTGCTGTACAAGCCTGAGGATTCATATGGGGCCAAAGCCCAGCATCACATAAGCCAGCTGGGCACAGTGGAGCTTGTCCTCTGTCCTAGAGCCAGGGACATGGAGACAGGTGGATCCTGCGGTTTGCTGGCCAGCCAGTACAGGACAGGTTCCATGTTGAGTGAGAGACTTTTTACCACATAATAAGTAAGTAAATGAATGTAAGGTGGTTAGCTATAGAAGACACATGGTGTCAACCATTGGCCTCCACAGGTATGTGTGGACAGACACACACACACACCCACCCACACACACACACCCCCCACACACACACACATGAGTGATCACTCTACACATATTCAAAAGTATTTTTACGATAGAGAAGATTCTGTCTCACTTGCTTGGTTATGTGTTGAAAATAATGAGAAGGTAACATACAGCATCATTTGGGGAAAAGGCTTTTTCCAAAGCTCCTGTTGTTGGAAGAAAGTTAATTATTTAGCCAGGATTGTGTAGCTGGTGAAATTAAAGGCGGCCCTGGTTCTAGAGCCAAGGAGTGTAACTGCTCAGCCATCCTGAATCGAAGAAGCAATTAAGTCTGAGCATAAGACTGAATCGGAGGTCAGTGAAGATGATATCAGAATAGTGAGAATCATAGAAAAATGGCAAAAACGTTTACAATATCTTGACACCCACCAGATGCAATGTGTGGATTCAACAGAAGAAATACAAACTAATGAGCCTCGTGGCAAAAACTATGAAACAAGATTATTACCTTAATGGCCCATTTGCTTCTAAGCATTTAAGCAGTGAAGGATAGAGAGAATATTAGGGTTTCACACACATCAGAAACTATCCTGGCCTCTGAGATACCACACAGAACACTGAATGGCAATATGGGCATGTATGATAAGCCATATGGAAAAGGCAAGGGCGTTTATGATGGATATTTTCACATGAAAGCAATGAGGCCACTTGCAAATAATAAGGCATTTTAAAACAGAATGGTATATGCTCACGTTGAAAGCAAAATAAAAACATTCAGCAGACTGTGCCAAGTTTCATAATGATTGAAGCGCAGTAGGTTTTCTAATCCACGGACACTGATTAATTCTGATAGGCCTCTTCAAACGATGTAACCACTCAGTCAAAAGTCAGCGTATCCATATCTGCTCTCTCCACTCTTACGCACCAGTATCTGTTTCAGTTGCGTATAGTCCATTATTATAATCTCCAAACTATGCCGACAACATCTTACATCATAGAGTTTTGCAGGCTGATACACTGCCTCTTAGGCTCACTTGTCTGTGTTGTTGTGAGGGTTGAACTCCGCTAGAGTAGACATCAGTTGGGGGCTGCAGTTAGCACTCTTAACTTTCTTCCAGTGTAGCAATTGGGCTAGTGCTTCAGGGGGTCAAAACTAGAAGCTTACATATAAAGAACATTGCATAGACAGGCCAGGGTTCATTCGCTTTGTCACATTTGGCTCTGTGATGAGGCTGCACACCCTGTGACAGTGTTGGTACATCAAGAACTTCTCACTTGCTGGTGAAGAAGTTCACGACAGAGGGAAGGAGAGACCAGCTTCTCACAGAAGTTTCTTCTCCGGAGAAACTTTTAAACTATCATAACCCCTCCAGGTAGACCCGAACTCTTAAAGCTCCCAGCTCTTCCCATCCGCAGCTAGGTGGACAGCAAGCCTTCAACACATGTCAGCCCTAGCGGTGGTGTCGCAGTCCTAAAAGCAACTTAACAGATCTGTGTTATGTTCCTCTTCATACACATCACCCACATGTCACAGCCACATGCTGTTGTGAAAAATCAGCAAGCAACTTCGACCTGTTTTCCATCCTATGAACGGCTATCAGATCTTTTTTTCCCCTCCAGTATGCTCAGAAGCACATTCCAAGATCCCTGGCGTCACCCTAGGACTGCCAGTTGAAAACAATCTTAACCAGTTAGTCTTGTGAAAAGTAACTACAAGCATTCCATGCACTAGGGTGTATCTGAGAACAGGAGGCTGCAGAGGGTGGTTCCAGGCAAGCATTCCATGCACTAGGGTACATCTGAGAACACAGGAGGCTGCATAGGGTGGTTCTGGGAAGAGAGATGTCCAGTGACTTTAGAGAGCTCGCTCTGAAGGCTCCTCCCCTTAGTGGAACACCATCATCATCTGCAGCAGGTGAGAGGAGGTAGAGCCTTTGCTCCTGGGACTGGGCCAAGGTGGGTGGTATTCACAATACAGAAATGAAACTATCTTCCCATGTGATGACCAGAGAGCTGGAGGTCCCCTTGGACCTGAGTCAGTTCAGGTCACCTGGAGCTTTATAAACATAACAAGACAGCAGAGCAGAGCAGGCCAAGGGTTTCCTTCCACGGATGTGTGTTTCTCATCTTTACTTGGATGTTTTGTATATTTACCATAAAACTAAATTGTATACATCCTCTTATAGTTAGCACATGAGCTCATCTCTTCATACTACCCAACCAGGACAGTATAGTAAAAATTTCTGAACTATGATTTGTAGTTTTTCAAGTCAATAGTTAACTTTATAAGCTGAGGATCCATATGTAATTTTCTCTTGTGCTTTCAAAATAGGTAGTAATGCTGAATATTTATGAATAGCTACTAAAGTTTCTATATGTTGTTTGGTCATATATATGTATATACCATACATATCACATACACATATATATGTGTGCATGTGTGTGTATACGTATATACTGTAAATGGTGATCAGACCCAGAACAATTTAAGAAAATTAGCATGGCACACATTTTGCACGGACTACAGTGGAAGTCAATCAGTCTGCAGTTGCATCAAATGTTTATGATCATGATTTCACCTGGGATCTGGTGACAACTCTGTCAGCATTTGATTTGCACAGAATTTTAACAAAATGTGCTTGCTGACAAAAACATGCACATGCACACACACACACACACACACACACACACACACACAAATTGCATTTTGGTAGCTCAGGGCCATTCAAGCTTCTAAACACTTGGGGCTTGTTAATATGCTAACAAACTCACCCAGCCGATTCTAGTAACTTCTCAATTTTTAATAAAGTATTCCAAGTTCACTTTTTTCTCAGCAAACAAACAAATGTACAAAGCTACTGTTTTGGAGTGTTCTGTGAGTAAACCCAAGTGTAACATGGATGAACCATATACAAGCTCCGTGTATGTGTGTCTAAATTATGTGTGGGTATGTGTGTATATATTTTCACCTTCTGTGTCCCTAACCATTCCTTGAGAATCACTACTCTACTGTACAAAACAGAGATGATCGGAGTGGCAGCATCCTTTATAAATGCCTTCCGACAGCATGGAGGAAGTCAGAGAGTACCTGTCCCTTGAAGGATCTCAATGACGGAGAAGAGTGAGCAAACTTAGAAGAAAGAGAGCTGTTCAAGGTGCAGCCGTGAGAAGCACATCAGCACTTTGTAGTAACGCGCGTAGGAACTCATGAGACACAAAGTAACAATGGACAATACAACAGCTGCAAGAGTTACAGCTTTGGAGGGAAAGGAATCCTGACTTGTCCGGAAGTGAGGCTATGGCTGGAGCTTCAGTAGGACAGCCCTGGAGGGTGGAGGTTCAGTAGGACAGCCCTGGAGGGTGGAGCTTCAGTAGGACAGCCCTGGAGAGTGGAGCTTCAGTAGGACAGCCCTGGAGGGTGGGGCTTCAGTAGGACAGCCCTGGAGGGTGGGGCTTCAGTAGGACAGCCCTGGAGGGTGGGGCTTCAGTAGGACAGCCCTGGAGGGTGGAGCTTCAGTAGGACAGTCCTGGAGGGTGGAGCTTCAGTAGGACAGCCCTGGAGGGTGGGGCTTCAGTAGGACAGCCCTGGAGGGTGGGGCTTCAGTAGGACAGCCCTGGAGGGTGGAGCTTCAGTAGGACAGTCCTGGAGGGTGGAGCTTCAGTAGGACAGCCCTGGAGGGTGGGGCTTCAGTAGGACAGCCCTGGAGGGTGGGGCTTCAGTAGGACAGCCCTGGAGGGTGGAGCTTCAGTAGGACAGCCCTGGAGGGTGGAGCTTCAGTAGGACAGCCCTGGAGGGTGGGGCTTCAGTAGGACAGCCCTGGAGGGTGGAGCTTCAGTAGGACAGCCCTGGAGGGTGGAGCTTCAGTAGGACAGCCCTGGAGGATGGATCTGCAATAGGACAGCTCTGAAGGGAAAGGTATCCTGATTTATCTGGAAGTCAGGCTGAAGCTGGGGTGTGGTGGGGGATGGTCTCCCCACAGGATATAACAATCTTGCTCCTCTCCTAGAGAGAGCCCATTATAGCTGAGCTTTGCTCCACCCCCACCCCCCCCACCCCCTAAAGGGACTTCCCAGCAAAGCTCCGTTTCTTCTCTCCAGCCCAAGATGTTGTGTCTTCTGCTTCACTCAGCTAAAGGGGAAATCCCAGCAGAAATGTAGCAATCTCCTCTGGCTCCTGCAAAGAAAAGTTGTTACTTTCTTCTGCTCAGCCTCCCTAAGAGAACATCTCAGCAAGGTTTTTTCCTGCTCAGACCCCCCTTTGGGAACGTCTCAGCAAGGTTCTTCTGTTCTGTGCCAGGGAAAGAAGATCTTCACCCAAAACACTTTTAAGAAAGAGATTTATTTGGACAGGAGGAGTCCAGGATAGTGGTTGCCTCTGTCAGGGTGGGAAAGGACAGTCAACAACTGAACCAGCAGAAGAGCTTAGTATATAGGGCTTGTTAGGGACAGAGATTCTCCAGGAAGATTTTCTGTTTAGGGATTGGGTAGTTTTTCCTGCTCAGGAATTGGTTGGTTTCCTTGGTCGGGGCAGAGTTGCCTCTGGTTTCAGGGCCAAAATGTGTTTCTTTCACTGGCCCTTTTTAGCTTTTTGGCTCTAATTTCAGGGCCAGGGTGTATTTCTTTCACTGGCCCTGGTTCTAGGGACAAAGGGCATTTCTTTGGTTCCAGTTTCAGGGTCAGGGTGTGTTTCTTAGATTCTGGGTTCATGGCTAGAGTGTTTCTTTCACTGGTCCTGGTTTCAGAGCCAAGGTGAATTTCTTTCACTATCTCTTGTCTCAGGGACAGGGTGGGTTTCTTTGGCTGGCCCCTTTACCTTAGAGAAGTTCAGATTTTAGACAGTGTGAAAATGATCTCTACTTACATAGGATATGGAGTTTTAAATAAAGAATGACAAAGTGTGATGTGGATGTTGACAATATTTTCAACTTTAATGAAGGTACCTGAAGTGATCAATTTAGCCACTGCCTCTCCTCCATAGACCCATAGGAATACAAGACAGAAATACTGGTGTACAACCATTGTCCCAGATTGGGTAGGCAGGGACAGACCAGTAATGAGTTCAGAGTCAGGCATGTCTCCATAGAGTTCGAAATCCTAGGTTAACCTGAGATCCATAAGACTCTGTGTCAGGGGAAAGTGGGGGTAAAAGAAAAACAGGAGGAGAGGAGGGGAGAGGGAGGGGACAGGAAGGATGGGGAGGGGCCCCAAGGAGAGGAAAGGGGAAGGGAAAGGAGACAGAAGGGCCCGAAAGAATGCTATCCCTCTTACCCCCTGAGCAAAATACATTGAATTGCTTGGAGACTAAAACAAATGGATGATTTTTATTTAGCACAAAATAAACAGTGATCTCCCTTGCTGCGGCTGCCGCCCTGCCAGCGCTGTTCCTATGAAACTGGAGTTTTGTCTGCTGCTCTGAGCACAGAGAAGAGACGGATAAAAAGTGAAGAAGAAAACTGCTCAAGGCAACTCAGGATGATCACAATCACACCTCCTGTGACTTCCACCACCATTTGTACAGCCAGCTCCACAGTCTTGAGTAAGTATCACCAGTGGCCTTTTGCAGTCCTTATGGTCATGACCAGTGACATGTTCCCTTTTGGTGTCACATTCCCTGTCTGCTTGCCATTGCTACTGGTGGCATGTTAGCTTATCTTGCCATGCTTCCATTAGTAAGACCTCCCTATAATCTGCCACCTTGCTTTCTCCTGTCTCCCATGCATTCCAGGGAGACGTCTCTTGGATTAGTCTGCATGAGTTAATTTTTGTTTGTTTTATGTCTGTATCAGCCTAGGCAGAGCTCTATATCATAACTCTAACCATAAAGTTGTATTAAAATATGTTTTGATGATTTTTATTTTACCGATTATGCTCTATGACCTGGAGAGGTAGCTCGGTGGTTAAGGGCACTGGCTGCTCTTCCAAAGGACCCAGACTCAGTTCCCAGCATCCACATAGTACCTCACAGTTATCCATAGCTCCCATTCCAGACAATCTAACACCCTTTCTTCTGGCCTGTGCTAATAAGGGAATGTCTTTTTGTATGCTGTGAAAAAAAATGTTGCTCTGATTTGTTGATAAATAAAGCTGTTTGGCCAATGGTGAGGCAGAATAGGGTTAGGTGGGACATTAAAATGAGAGAGGAGGAAGTTGAAAGGCAGAACAGAGAGGACACTGCCAGCTGCCTCCATGAAAAGCAAAAGGCACTGGTAAGCCAGGAGCCCCATGGCAAAGTATAGATTTATAGAAATGGGTTAATTTAAGATGTAAGATCTAGCTAGTAAGAAGCCAGAACCAATGGGCTCAGTTTGTAATTAATAGAAGCCTCTGTGTGTTCATTTGGGTCTGAGCAGCTGTGGGACCACGAGGACACGGGAGCTGGGTGGGCCCAGGAAAACTTCCAGCTACACTGTGCAGATGCCAAGTATACACACGGGACACAATCATGCATACAGACAAAACACTGATACACACAAAATTATTATAACAAATTTAAAAGATGAGCATTCCAAAGGCAAGAATAATACCTTGTAATTGGTAAGCCTAAACCAAGAGTGCTTCCTGTATTTTACATACTGGTAAGTTTGTGCACATGAGAACAGAGCTCAGCTGGGATATAAAAACCAAGCTGAGCGTGAGGTAGAGCAAATGAGAAAAGATGAGTGACAAAAGGCAGAGCCAGCAGGTGTTTCAAGCCAAGGTTTGTCAGGGATCCTTTCTCAAGCAATTAAAGAGAATAAGGCAGGAAAGTGGAAATTTCACAAGGTAAAATGAGTCGATTCAGGTGTCTCTAAAAGCCATTTGGGAAGGGTAATGGGGAGAAAATGATAGTTTCCGATCCTGAGATTGAAGTAACTAGAGCTGACCGGAGGAAGAAGACACGCTCTGCAGATTAGTAAACAGTATCAGCTCACTGGAAATCGAAAGATGTGACTCCTAAGTCACACACTAAGCAACACAAAAGTCTACCCTGAAAGCTACTTACTGGTCATAGGTCCTGCTGCTATTAGTCACTGTATAAAATGTGTTCACACAGGAGTCAAAGTAACTGCAAATGGGAACAATAAAATACATAGAAAATGACTTTGCCTGTTGTTGACAGGTAGCCAGTTTGAAGGATTAAATTAGAATCTGCTAAACAGAGTGAAACAGTATCATCTTCAGAAGCAAGAAAACTTTGAGAGGGAAAATGTAAAAATCTATGGATTAAAATGTGGGCTGGAGAGGTCAGCTAAGCAAGTAGGCCTGGAAATAGAGGCAGAGTTACTGTTTCTAAGAAACAGATTAAAAGGTTATATAAAAAATTGGAGTGGTCTGTGTAGACCCTAAAGTATAAATTTCCCAGTGCCTGGAGGGATGGGCATGTGGATAAAAGCACTTGCTAATTTTTGCAGAGGACCAGGGTTCAGTTCTCAACACCCACAGGGTAACTCACAACAGCTTGTAATTCCAGTCCAAGGGAAACTAGCCCCCTCTTCTGGCATCTGCCAGCTCCTGCATGCACATGTTGTACAAACTCAACAAAATCTCATAGATAAAACATTTTTTTAAAAGAGTAAATTTTGAGCCAGTACAAGGAAAGATAAATACTGAACAACTCACAGCATGGAGGAGGCAAAAGACAGCTATCTTATAGATATATCCCAATCTGATCCTTTAAGCCTTACTATAGTAAATATAATTGAATTCTTTCAGCAGACAGTAAATGTAAAATTTAGAGATATTAAGTACATTTCTCAATGACCAAAAAAGGGAAAAAGTCTTTATTAAAAGAAATCACTCTCTAGAAAAACTAAAAAACAATTGACATTGTAGAAAACATCTATACTTAGGGCAGATTGCAGCCAATTACTCATAAAGTCTGTCTGGCTTAAGATTAAGGTTTCTGAGATATTATAAACCTGATCTTCAGGGAGGGAAAATTGAAGGTCTAAATGTTTAAATGATAGCTGTCTGATAGCAGAGAATTAAGAACACTTACAGCTTGCTACAGCAGAAAGCCCACACACTCAAGAAACTGAAGTTCCTTTTAAGTCAGCTGATGTCTTTAATTACCTTAAAAAAAGCAAAAACTTGTACAAATAACTGTACAAAGAAGTAACCGAGATTAAAAGTGAAGAAAAGATTTACATGGGCACTCAGAGGAGCGATCAATCCGCAGAGCCGAGGGCTCATGCGGCCACACAAGGGCTGGGAAGGAAGGCAGAGAATCAAACCAAAGAAGATTATCTCAAGCCTTTGTATTTAATGAAGTTTGCTGTGTTGGTTTTTTGTTGCTGTTTTTCCTTACTTTGGCTGAACACATCCTTCTTCCTGATTTCTCACTCTTGGAATGAAAATGTCTCTTCTAAGCAGCATGAACCGCTGTACTCTGGAAGCACATTGCATGTGATATCACAGGTTCTTAGCCGGAGAGGAATTTTGCCTTGGAGGGAGTCATAGGTCTCACCACAACTGATCCAAACAATCCCTGTGTGTTGACTTTGAGGTGGGTGTTAAAATGAGTTAACATTCTGGGATTGTTGGTAAAAAAGAAAGTGGTTTCTGCATGTGAGAAGAATATGAATGTAGGTGGGGGAAAGCTACAATGAGGTAAACTGAACTGTTTATATTCTCTGCAAAATTCATATTCTGGACTTCTAGAAACTCAATATGACTTTTTGTAGTTAAGCCTTTTGAGAGGTAATTTCCATAAGTGAGAGCTGGGCTCTTAAGTGAGATGATTATATTCTAAGGGAAACAGATCCCTCCTTCTTAATGGGCATTAGCTGAAAACCGCAGGAGGGTGCAATGAGTGGGTGGTTCTCTGCAAGCCAGGAAAAGACACCTTAAATGAAGCTAAAACACCAAGAGCCTTCCTGCCTCCAGAATTATGAAAAACCTTATCATGGGTCAGAAGAACACACTGTGGGGTCCTCTGAACAGACCAATACAGTTGTCCAGACCAAAGAGATCACAAAGGCCAGATCTGGATCAAACTGGCAACAGGATAAAGTAGCATTAGATTGTGACACAGAGTATGAGTCCACATGGATATAGTGTGCTTGTAGGCTGGCCAGATGGCCCAGTAGGTAAGAACACTTGCCACCAAGCCTGATGGTCTGTGTTTAATCCCAGTGTGATGGGAGACGAGAACAGATACCTGTTCATTGTCCTTTGACTTCTACACATGTGCCATGACATGCACACACACACACACAGACACACACACAGACACACACACACACACACACGAGAGAGAGAACATACATACAAGCTTCAAAATAAATGTTTTAAATGAAAAATAAAATGTGCATTAATATATATATATATATATATATAAAATATATGTATATTATATATGTTATTACAACCAGGATAAGCTCATAAAAACTGTCACAATGGAGAGAAATCTGAAAAGGCATGAGCCATGACAGTTAAATACAATGTAAACTCCTGGTTCAGTAATTGTAACAATATATAACACTGATAAGAGATGTTCATTAAATGTGAGAAGTCAGGCATAGGGTTTCCAGAAACCCTATATCATCTTTCCGAGTTATCTATAAACCTAAAGTGTTCTAACATATAAAGATATTTTTATAAAATGTGTTAAACCTATTTGTTTTGTGTGTATGAATGTTTTGCCTGTATGCATGTATGTATGTATGTATGTATGTATGTGTACCATGAGCATGCAATGCCCATGAAGACCAGAAGGAGGTGTCAGATCTCTGTAACTAGAGTTAGGAATGGCTGTGAGCCACCATATGAGTGCTGGGAACTGAACCCAGGTCCTCAAGATAGTAAATGCTCTTAACCATTGAGCCATCTCTCCAGCTCTATAAATAGTAGTTTTTTAAAGCATTACTTTGAGGCAAAAACAAAACAAAACAAAACAAAACAAAGCACTAGACTTATGAAAATATATGCCATGGGATGTCTGAGGCAGATGAAATTAATCTTTGATGATAGAAATAACAATAGCAGATTGTCAATAGGAGGTAGAAGTGAATGGAAAGGAAACATGAATGAAGGGAAATTCTCAGCCATAAGATACAGAGTCTGTGGCATCCATTTGATAAAGAGGCTGACTCCATGTTTATGTAACTTCTATCACCTTTAGATCTGAACCTCGCATAAGCTTGGGTCCTATATATGGGTCAAGAGGCTCGGGAGGTCTAGGTGACCCTTCTCTTTCAGCTGTTGACGGGCAGGGCTTCAAGCCAAACAGCTCTGGTCCCACGCAGGAGTTACCCCGCCCCCCCCACACACACACTCTACCATGTCATAACACAAATCAGGCCTGACTTGCTCTTGTTCTTACATGCTACTTCAGATCTCTCTGATTGGCTTGCTTTGCTCACTCCCACAAAATTAAAATAAGCAAACAACCACCATTTCACACCATCCTGATGAATGATGGTCAAACTCCAAGCCAAGTTACCATTTTGTGACAGTCTCCAGGTTGGCCTTGAACTCATGCACTCTCTTTCCAGAGCTTGGACCTGCAGTTGTGCATCACATCCAGCCTATCATGTCTTTCTTACTGATCTCCTTTATAACTGCTCATCCGTGGGGTCACAGAGAGGAAATTCCTACCCACCATCTTTCCAATGGCTGTATTTTTAAGTCAGATGATCATGATCAGCCCTTACCTCACACTAAAGAACTGTTCCTTCCTGGAAGCAGATGACAAAATCTAGAGGAAGCTGTTATTTTCTTATAGTAAGTGAGTAGATGCATCTAAGTGATTGAGGGTCTAATGTTCTTTTATGCTTCAGTGGTCCAGGACACGGATTCTTGCTTGCTATTTGTGTACCCAGTGTTCCTGCTGAATATATAATGGCTTACACAATTGCTTTTGCTAATTTGAAATATTTCTGTATAAATTGAGTTGGTGTTAAAGCTATTCTATCCTTATTTATAATACTAATTGGTTCACATTTGTTTGCATTTTTAACAAATGTGAGAGTCTAAATAGTTAGTATGAACATCCCTGAAAAGCAGCAATTTTAGACATAGTAGGCAGTTGTACTTTGTTATTGTACCTGTGCTCAAAGTGGCTGGGAACTGATTTGTTGAATGAACAAACAGATTTATTGGGAATATGATTTTAGCAAAAGCCATATGGCCAAATCTTTTCATTAAAAAGAAGTTTCTGGTGCTTTTAAAGTGTAGAAAATTTTAAACATTGCTTATTAGAACATATTAACTATATATAATGATGGATTTCATTATCGCATTTTCATACATGTACGTAATGTATTTCAATTACATTTACTACCCCCCATTAACTTCTTCTGTCTCCTCCTACTCTCCTCTAATTTGAATTTTTCTGGGATGTTTTTATAATTTAAAGTATGAGTATCCTGTCATCCCTCTGCCTGAGGAACAGCAATTATAAACATATTGTTCAAAATATGTTTCATTTGCTACATTAAACAGCTGCCAGTGAAGGGAGAATGTGCCACTTGCTCTGTGATAAAGGTAATTCACTGAGGATTTGATAATCTAAACACAGGTTATCAAAATATGACAAAGGCTGGGAAAATGATTGTAAGAAAAGATAAAGTTTCAGTTGACGTCTTTCTCTTCCAACAAAGTGGTAGAGAAAGGGTCAGCGGGAGGATTTTGCTGTTTGTTTCAGTTATCAGTCTAGAACCAGGCTCAGCACAAGCCAGATCTGCTGCACTGGAAGTTATGTCTCTCTTGCAAATGGTGAGTTATCGCACAGCTCGTCTCGCATGATCTGTTATCTGAAGTGTGCTTCCTTCAGCTGAGTAAAGAAGGGATCCTTCCAAAGGAGAGGGGCTCATGACGATAAAGTAAGACCTAGTGATCATCTGTCTTGGGGTTTGTTAGAAAACCACTATTCCCTTTTTAATCATTTTAAATTTATTCTTGTTAGGAAGTCATTTCTCCAAATGTTAAAAATTAGGGTGGATAATGATGGAATTATTTTAAAAATTATCAGAAATCTGAAGTTTCTAGCCAACAAATAATCACAATCAATAAAACCCAGTGCTTTTTGTTTTTATGTTTCTTGGGACTCCACCCCAAAAGTATGTGTTTTTGCCACTTCATCCTTGTTCAGTATTTCTTAGGTGTACGAAATTCACGTATGTGGAAGGGTTTGGGCATGTGGAGGCCAGAGCTTAATATCACGTATCTTCTTCAATTGTTCTCTGCCTTTCTTTTTGAGGCAGGATCTCTCATTGAACTTGAAGCTTCTACTACACAATGAGTGGCCAGAGTCCCAAGAGTCATGATTCTGTCACCCCAGCATTAGGGTTAAAGGTATACACCACCATCCCCAACTTTTGTTAAGTGGGATCTGGGAATTTTGGCTCAGGTCCTCAAGCCCTCCACCTACTGAGCATTATTTCTTAAAGCCAACTTTTCTAAAAATTCATATTAAGAAGTGCATTATTTCAACCTACTTGGTCCCTATCTCTGAACATTAGACTTGAGCTCTCTGTCTCTTCATGGGGCCTTCAAGCATTGTCAACTTCTGTAAAGTAATTCTCTTCAGTATCTGTTATGAGGCAATTCTGCCACAAAGACTCCTCCTAGTTTTTGTTCATGTGAAAGTGTCTTTATTTTTCTTTATTTTTTGAAGAATGAGGCTGCTGGATCTAGAAAGACTGACTCCTAGTCTGTTGTTATTTGCTCTTGCCTCTGCCCACTGTGGTTCTGAGTCACAATAGCAGTTAATCTCCTGGAGGCCCCTTTAAGATGGATCCTCTTTCACTGCTTTCCCACTCCGTCCCTCCCCCAACTCAACCATCTCATTCCTTCATGTACTCATCCCCCATCCCCTCCTCTCTATTACCCTGCCTCATCTCCAGTTTGAGGGGCTCCTGGCAGTGGGATCAGGATCTATCCTTGGTGCATGAGCTGGCTTTCGGGAGCCCATTACCTGTGGTTGGAAACCTTGCTCACCCTTGATACAGGGGGAAGGGGTTTGGACCTGCCTCAACTGAATGTACCAGGCTTTGCTGACTCCTCAAGGAAGCCTACACCCTTTTGGAGGAGGGGATGGGGTTGGGTTGGGGGGGAAGCTGGGGGACGCAGGAAGAGGAATGAGAGGGGGATCTATGGTTAGTATGTAAAATGAATAAAAAAATTCTTAAATAAAAAAAGGCAAAAGAAAAAAAAGATGGATGCTCACTTTTGTCTTCCTGCTTGTGAGTACTCTTTGCTCTTCATGAATTCAACCTTGAGGACTCCAGGTAGGCCCACTCTGAGATACCTTGTGTACATTTTCTTGTTCTTGGCCACTGTTTAAAGGTTTTTCATTGGGTTTGGACCTTTCAGCCTGTTTCTCCATTTTCTCCACTTTTTGTCCTTTGTGATAGCTTTTATAGACTATGACCACGTTATAGCAAACAGTGACCTACTTTAAATTTCTGGCCTGTTGACTCTTTGTTTGGACATCCCTACTGAATTTTTTCACTTTAGTGACTGTACTGGTTAACCTAAAGAATCATTGTACACATGCCTTTACTGTTATTCTCAGACTTCCCAGCCATTCTTGAGTTGGTTAATCTCCTTAGATCTTTTATCATAGTGTCATTTGTTGGCTCTCAGTTTTATTCGAATATTCTAGAGCTGAGCTTTACTGCACTCCCTTCCATCACCATATTAAAGATAATGCTTTGGACATCAGTCCTTTCTCCCAGGGTCCATCACTAGCTGCTATTTCTGCCATTGACTGTTTAGTCACTTTATTGAACTAATTAAGCACATCTGTAGTATTGGTTGCCAGAGACCCCTGAAGTCTCTGCTCATTTAACTTAGTAATCAGCTAGTAATTAGACAGAGACTTCCCTAAACACCTTAACCTAATAAGTCTTGGACTTTATTAAAGACTGAGCTGGTGTGTGTCCAGGCACACCTTCCACTTTCCCATGGTTTATGACTTGCCTTAGTCTCTGATTTCTCCTTGCACAGTAGCTACTTGTATCCTTTCTGGACACGCCCCAAGCCTGCACATGCATATGGCCACCTAAATCCGTAGGAGGGGTTAGAACTTTTCAAATAATTGATGGAAATCTCATATTTAAAATTTTCCCTTTGATCATTCTCTTGTTTTCCTGCACATGTATTGTTTCTCAGCCAGCTGTGGCAGTAGCCAGTAGACAACAATTCTTTTCAACCAAAGCACCAGAGGGAAGTCAGTTATGAATGGGCTGAGGCCAGTCAAACAAAGGGTTGTGGGTGGGGCTTTTCCAGGAAGCTAAAAGGCAAGTAGATGATGACGACACCCCAGAGATGAAGATGTTAGGAACTTAAGTCTAGACTGACATGCCAGCTGCTGATGGGTGGTGGATTTCATGGGTGCCATGGTTCTAAGTAGCTGTTTCAAAGTTTCCACAGAGCTTGGAACTCATGAAAAAGTTGTATTTCATACATTTGTGGAGTGGTGATATTTCAAAGACTCAATTCAACTATTCACGTTTTTCTTTGTGGGAGTCAGCCTTTAAAATTTATAGCTAATTGTACTATTTGTTTTTTTTTTTATAAGATTTATCTTTTATCAATATTTATCAGTAAAATCAGGCTGGTTTAAATAACTTTTCATTGGTGTTTTAGTCAATCAGTGTCTCTAAGGTTCTGAAACTTTCCAAATAGCCCTATTAGACAAAGTGTAAATAAGTAAGACTTTACTGACAGCATGTAAAGGGTGTGATTTGAAACGCCAGAGGTTTACGTGCTCATATCTTTCAGGGTGTTGCTGGCATGAATGACAATCCCTGGAAGAAAGTTGTGTCTTCAAAGACTGACTGATTAGAACTTCAGTATTTTGGTTTTTTGGGTTTTTTTTGTTTTTTGGTTTTTGTTTTTTGTTTTTTTCGAGACAGGGTTTTTCTGTGTAGCTTTGCGCCTTTCCTGGAGCTCACTTGGTAGCCCAGGCTGGCCTCAAACTCACAGAGATCTGCCTGGCTCTGCCTCCTGAGTGCTGGCAGGTTGGAATGTTGAAGATCCAGAGTCCAGTTACAATTTATCTTGGGTATCTTTGGCTCTCTAAGTAGCCATTGCCTGTCCACCTCTATGTCAGACCTAACATCCCGTGACTCAAAAGCCTCTTGGGATGTGTTAACTTAAAACCCAGTTTCTAGCAGCTTCCAGGGGCAGAGCCATCAGCCGGCATCTGAGGCCTAGAGCTGTGGTTTTTCCGCTTTGCTGTAACTGCCCACTTTGTGTTCCCACCAATGTCCTTTAAACCTGTCTTGACTTGCAAATTTCGTTGTTCTGTTACTTTGGAATATGGAACCCAGGTAATCTATATCTGCTTTCTCAGAGAGCAGTCACATATATTCCTCCAGAATAAACTATCTCTTATCCCCTTTCAAGGTGAGAGTTGTGTTTTTGCATCAACAATTGGTAACAGTCAACTAGATCTTGCGACCCAAGGTGGGCTGACATGAATTTGATGGAATGTATTCCAGGAGGAGTGACAACAATTTACATCTGGTTTAAACAATAGAGACAGCTGTATTTAAATAGGAGAGACCAACCACTTAAGGTGGTAGCTCCATCTGCGTGAGAAAACAGAACCATTTGAATCAAAGCTGGTTTTGGAAGAACTGGTAGACAGAAGCATAGACTTTACATTATTGGTATTTAGATGCAGATTCGTTGACTGGTTAGATCCAGATGCCTTTCATTCCGTTTATTTTATTTTGTCATGTTGGAGGTATGGGGATGGAACCCAGGTCTTCCCCCAGTAAAGAATACCCCAACCTGCTAAAATTGTAACTGTCACATGTTACTCACATTGTGTCTTCTTAAAATGCAAACTTCCTATCTACAAGATTATTCCTTCTTGAAAAAGAAAAATCCTGTCTGTAGAGATGCATTTCTTCCTCTTTTCTCTAAGCTTATCTAAATGAAAACTGGGGAGGGAGGCTACAAACCTGGGTAGTGACTTTTTAAAGACAGACCTTGATCTATTTGAGCATAGGGAGTTTGGAATATGGAAAAATAAGAATTGAGAAGCAGCTGAGAGTTCATTATGTTAAATCTGTCCCTGGGTATCCAATGGCTTTCAGCAGCCCTTATTAGGATTCAGGAAGCCTGTATTTGGATACTTAGGAAGGAATAAATTCATTGCCTTGCAAATAGCCTGTATCACATCGGTATAAATTAGAATGTTAAGGTCTTCCTCAGTTTACTCCAGATCTGTTCCACTAAATAGTCTTCGTGGTTCTCCAGAGCAGAGTCTCTTAATTTCTGCAATGACACTTAGGGCTGGGATTATCTACTGGGTGTGCTCCCATGTGCATTACAGAGTTGTAACATCCCTGCCATCTATTCATGACAAATCTCTACAGCATTTCTTACATATTCCTGATAACCAGAAACGTCTGCTGGCACTGCCCAATGTCCCTTGCAGGATGTGTCAGCAACCCATCTGTGGACACTGCTTTAGAATAAACCAGAAGAACACAGAGAATGGACTCTGACCTGTTCACAAGACCTCACTGTCATCTACCCAGCCACGCTGTGTGACCATGGCCACATCACTAGCCCTCTTTCAGATTCAAATTCTAAGAAAGTAGGATTGCTATTATCTCCTTTGTAATGATGAAATCAGATTCAGTAACAAAAGATACAAATCATATGAGCTGTTTCCTGGGCCTCAGGAAATGAGCCACAAACATAAGCTCCATTTACAGGCTCAAAGAGTTCTTCCTGGAAGATTGACTCTCAGATAACACCACATGCCAAGATACATAGAATTGAAAGAGAACATTGAGCAATACATGACTAGGTGCTTGTACAAATGGAAAAAATGTTTTCCACGATATAGAGTAGTCATGAGATGTGGGCATATTCAGCCTCTAAAATATCCCAAATGAACGTTATTTCAGCCCACAGGTTTTGGGATGTAAAAGCATTATCAATCACTTGGGACTGTGATATACTCTCTGGAGTCCAGCCTCAAAAAATATTATGTTTATGGTCTGCAATTAAAAAAGCAGTTGGAGAACCTTAATGAAGATGGAGAAACACATTTCCATGAATAAAAACACCTCCCAGGTTTTCAACTAGCAATTGCTAACCAGCAATGCCAGAATTAATTACATTCAAACTGGTACTGGATGTTTTGATGCCATTTGATTTGAATTGCATTCAGTTATGAAGTTTAAGAAAGAACACACTCACTTCATTTACAGATGAAAAATGCCTAGATGCTGATACGTGATTTTTCTTCTTTCCATAAATGGATATTCCAGATAAAATACAAAACCTCCAGAGTAGTTCAAACATCAGATAAACAAGAAACAATTCTTTAGTGTTATGATGATTCAAATGTTGCATGAAGCACACCCATACGGAAAGGCTTTCAACTGTTAGCTTATGTTCAGATTTAACTCCCTGGGCCTTGGTTTTGCTTGCTTGGTTATTCTCAAACTGTCAATCATAACATGAGACATTCAGTTGAGTCAATAGCCATGTATTCTCCACTCTGGAATCCATGGTCTCAGTCCCCTCTCCAACATTTCCACCTCAAATAGAGAACAAAAAAAAAAAAAATGTTTTGTTCTCTCTGGGCAAAAGATAATGTCCACGCATAATATCCTTCAAAATCTCGGGGTTCTAACTATGTTTAGTACCTAAGTCCCCCTTGACTTTCAAACCACAGGCACTATTCGTATCTGAATATCTGGAGCGGGGAGCCCTAGATAAGAGAGAACATCTGACATTTGTCTTTCTGGGTCTGGGTGACTCCACTCAGTATGACTGACTCTAGTTTCATTTGTAAGAAGTTCACAATTTCATTTTTTCCTTACAGTTGAAGAGTATTCCATAGTGTATATATGCACCACATTTTCATTATCCATTTGTCTGATGGTGGACATTTCCATTTCCAAGATATTGTCAACATCTTGCTATCCAGAGTAGCAATGAGTGGCTGAGCAAATATATGTGTGAGGTCCTTTGGCCTAGAAGTTGTATAGATGAATCATGTGGCAGAATTGCTTGTAGCTTTGGGAGAGTTCTCACTGATTTCTACGTGAACTGCCTTCCCACCAACAGTGGATAAGGCTCCTCTATCCCCCCCCCACAACCTCAGCAGCATTTGCCCCTGGTTGTTTTGCTGATCTTTGCCATTCTCAGAGGGAAGAGAGGAAATTCGTTGTTTTAATTTGCATATCCCTAATCGCTAAGGATGATGAACATCTTTGGAGGTATTTATTAGTCATTTCTATTTCTTCTATCTTTAACTCTCTGTTTAGATCCCATGCTCAGTTTTTAGTTGGGCTGTTTCCATGACTCTGTTTATTGAGTTCTTTGTATGTTCTAGATATTAATCCTCTGTCAGATGTACAGGTGATAAAAATTATCTCCCATTCTATGGGTTTATTTACTTAGTTGTTTCCTTAGCTGTATGGAAATTTCTTGGCTTTATGAAGTTCCACTTGTCAAGTTTTTACCTTTAATATAATTCCTTGACAAATGGAGTCCTGTTCAGAAGCCCTTTCCTACACCTATGTCTTGCAGGATAGTGCTTATGCTTTCTTCTATCAGTTTTGGTATTTTGGGTTTCAAAATGTGATCTTTGATAGAGAAATCATAACCATAGTATCTATCACTCTGCCAAAAAAAAAGTGAATCAAAGTCTATCAAAGACCACATCTGAGCTCTTTTAACAAGCTTTCCTATCTTGGGCCTACAATACATATATTCAGCCATCAAACCCAAGCTCAAGTCCAGGCTTTTTTCTGTCAGTTAAACAGCCACTCATTGAAAGAGTTGTGTAATTGTATGTCTGTTACTGTTGTAGTGAGGATTTCTGTTGCTGTGAAGAGACACCATGACCATGGCAACTCTTATAAGGGAAAACATTTAACTGGGGCTGACTTAGAGTTCAGAGATTTAGTCCATTATCATCATGATGGGTGGCACACAGGCAGACATGTTTCTAAAAGAAGAGCTAAGAGTTCTACATCTTGATCTGCAGACGGCACACTGTTCCACTCTGGGCATAGTTTGAGCACAGGAGTCCTCAAGGCCCATTCCCAACAGTGACACACTTCCTTCAACAAGGCCACACCTACTCCAACAAAGCCACACCTCCTAAAAGTGCCACTCCCTACAGGGCTATTTTCTTTCTGAACAAATACTATTTTGAACTGTAGTGAATTTCCACATTAATAAGAAATTAGACATTACTTGATTGATAGCTCTTTTGCTTACTTCCTATTCTCATAACGGGGCAGGAAGTGAGCTCATATATCACTGTGCATGGGAAAGGGTTCAGGACTCTCTGAAGAGCACAGGCAACTTCACTTGGCAGTATTTCAGTGGGGGAGCTGAGACATCATGTCTCCTGTGCTTTGTTTCTAGGCAGTCTTCAAGTGTAAATCAAGTGAGTTCCTAACTCAAAGTCACTGGAGCATCTAGGAGACTGAGATGACCAGAAAAGCCACAGTATCATTAATTGTCTTCATTCTTAGTCAGTTGGGACCAGACAAAAACTACCAAATGACATCGAATTGCAACTGTAATACACACACACACACACACACACACACGCACGCACCAGACTGCACCAGAAGCTTATTTTTGTGAAAACTTGTATCAGTAAGTCTATAATAATACATGCTTTCTAAGATTTAATTTGCAGGGGAACTCTTTGATCAAGTTAAGGCAAAGCATTATCTTTTGTTTTATCCCCAAATGTTTCCTTTCCTGGGCAGTGAGACCTGTCAATACTATAACTTTAATTTATTCATTCATATTCTGTGATCTCAGAACATAACCCGATGCCAGACAGTCAGTAATTCATGAGTAAAGAGGTTTGTCTGGATTATTAAATGATGTACAGCTTACCCTCCGCTTTATCAAAAGTGAGATGATACTTAGATGTGGTTTGAAATAAATATGCATTATTCCAACTTGCCCAAACCTTCCATGCATATCATGGCTCATTCTGAGCATCATTTACCTCAGCAACAGAAAGTGCTTTTCCTGATCTCCAGGCAGCTAATTAATAATCACTCCACTGTAAATCTTAATAAGGTTATTGATGTATACTAAAAACAAGTTGAATATGTAAAGCTAATTATTAAGGCAATTAAATACATGGCCTTCTGTCATTCATATTTTGATTATGGACTACTGTAGTATAGACTGAAGTTAACTCGTACACATTACATTATTTGCCCTGGAATGCTTTAAATAATAATGATTCTAAAATCATTTACACATAAGCACTACAATTGCCCCCCCACCCCTATATTCAGAGATGTTGTAGGCACAGACATTTAGATGTACATAATGAGAAAATTGTGTTCTTCCTTAGCCTGAAAAATTGTCCATCATTTAACTGCAATTACACAGCCAGGGCTTTCTGCACCAGATTTCAATTTAAGGATTTAATATTTCTTGTGTCGACTAATTGCTACATCTCTACTAAATACTCATATTCAATATCACAATGCCGTATTTAAAATGGTTTTATTTGCACACCTTTTAAGACTTTTCCTATTAATAAATTTACCTTTTGTTAAGACAGGGTCCTATTATGCAATCCTAACTCACCTGGAATTTACTATTTAGAGCATGCTGTCCTTAAACTTACAGAGATCTGCCTGCCTCTGCCTCCTGTGTGCTGAAATTAAAGGCAAGTGCCACCTAGCTGAGATTAATCAACTCATTTCTTTTATTAGGGGACGGGATCAAGACAGTGTTTCTCTGTGTAGTTTTGGTGCCTGTCCTGAATCTTGTTCTGTAGACCAGGCTGGCCTCAAACTCACAGAGATCTGTCTGGCTCTGCCTCCTGAGTGCTGGAATTAAAGGGGTGCACCACCACCGCCTGGCAACTCATTTCTTTTTTAAAATCCCATCAGAACATGTTAAATGTTGTGATTTCTTTTTCTTCCTTCCTTCCTTCCTTCCTTCCTTCCTTCCTTCCTTCCTTCCTTCCTTCCTTCCTTCCTTTCTTTTTCGGTTTCTGTTTTATTTTGCAGAAATGTCTTGTAGATACCACATAGAAAGGAAAAATGTGATACAAACAACAGAAAAAAACAGGGAGTGCTATTTGTTCACTGACGAGTTCTCCAGGACAAAGTTATAACTTGCATTACAGAGCCAGAATTTATAAGTAGTACGGAACTTTTTCTCATCAGGATGAATATTAGAGAGGAACAGGATTTGCTGGAAACCTGCTCAGAATACACTGCTAGTATTCCATCACTTAGATGCTCAATGTTCCTGTTTCATGGCATCATTATCTTTCTCTGAATGTTAAAGTTACTGGCAATCTAAAGAATCAGCTGTGTGTATCTTATCTGGGTTTGCTTTCATCTCCCCAACTCTGTTATGTGGTTGGACACTGAGTTCAGGAGGATTTGGAACTGCTGAAGATGATGTGTCACGCAGGAAAGAGGAGTGTTCTCTGGGGTCTACTGTCAGCCCCGCATTCATTTCCTGTTACTGCTCTAACACACACTGGAGGGCTCAGAGCATTGGAGGATCTGACATATGTCATCCTGGCCCAAAATCCATATGTCTGAATGTTTGTGTTTCTTGTGGAGATAATGGGGAAGGACCCATCCCAGAATGTTCCAGCTTTTGGAGGTTTTTCTCGTGGGTCTACTTACTGAGACCTCCAAAGCAGTAATTTTCCATCTCTCTGGCTATTCTCACCATCACATATCTTCTGACCCTGACCTCAGCAGGGGAAGTATCTTTTATGGCTCATCTAATTAGTGTGCTCATGTGGACCATCCAAGACTGCCCCTCTGCAAAGTCTCTTTCCCCACACAAGGCAACTGTTACAGGTTCCAGGACTATGGTATGTGCATCTCTACTGACTGCATGCCTCCTTTTCTCCAGTTTGTGACATTAGGAATTCATCTTACTTCTCTAATTCTTAGTGATACTTCCCCACTGTCTGCTTGGGTGGCTTTTGTTCATTTAATTC
This sequence comes from Peromyscus leucopus, assembly GCF_004664715.2. Taxonomy (NCBI): domain Eukaryota; kingdom Metazoa; phylum Chordata; class Mammalia; order Rodentia; family Cricetidae; genus Peromyscus; species Peromyscus leucopus. The sequence continues at coordinate 155,961,222 of NC_051063.1, forward strand.
CCATCATTCCTTGTTGTACAGGTTGTTACAGGGCCTAAATATGATGCTGAATGATTAGCTCTTTCTATAATAAAAATTCAAGTTATAATGGTCTCAGATTTGCCTATCAATTTTGTTATTCAGCAATCCACTAAATATCACTAAATACTGGGCGTTTGCTCTGTGAAGAGAGACGCTGTTTTATAGACACCGTGATGGACATATATACAAGGTACCTACTGTCATATAGATTCAAGCACAATCTATAAGTTTCATGTAACTGGAAGAAAATTGAGTGGCTACCAAAGCTGGGGTGGAAAGGAACAATATTCCTAAAGATGGACGCTATCTTTTGTGGCTCATCTAATTAGAGGACAAGCAGCAAGATCAAATACAAGCTTAGATCAGCCTGGTTAGCCATTAAAGGGGCTAGGTCCATCTCCTCCTCTCATTCCAAAGAAAGAATAGGGCCTAGGACAGACTGCAATTTGGTCTGTTCCTGGAACAATTCTCAGATCTGTTTATAAACTTCTTTATTCAGAAAATCACAGCTAGTCAAAGAGCAGAGGCTTAGAGCCCCATGGAGGAATATGTACCTCCGTAAGTGAGACATCGACTTTGTTCCCTCTTCCCCAAACACTCAGAAAACATCACAGAAGAGGGAGCCAGAAAGACTGTAAAAGCTAACAGGGGAGGGCACAGTTATATAAGAGTGTCTTTTGAACATGACAAAGCCCTTGTACTCATGAACTCACAGTTTGGTTTCCTACACAAGACCTTCACAAGATTAAGTCGTCAGTTAGCATTGTAGTAGAGGGAAAGAGGGTCTCACCAAACCCCCACCTCTCGCCTGGGAGCTACTGACAGTTGATGGATGCTGAGAGAGAAAGAATTAGCTTTCTTTGGGGTGTGGCCCTGGTAGGCTGGTCATGCTTCATTGGATATCCCACACCCATAGATGGGTATATGGGCATATATGGGTACCAATTTGACTCACTGGGCTATAGAAAAATAAGGAGAAAATGAAAGAGGACACAAAGCTGGAAGGGGCATATGATGGTGGGGGGATCTAGGAGGAGCTGAAGGAGAAGTGGGGGTAAACCTGATCAAAATATATCATAACAGGTATGAAATCATCAAAAAACAAACCAAATTATAGTATTTGAAAGGTCCACTGACAAAGAAAAGCAGCACAAATGACAAAATAATTATAATAAATAATAATAATTATTATTATTTTATTCATAGTTTCTACCAGATCTTGCCATTAGCCTGTTTTGATGTTTCTGATACCTCATTTCACTCTACACCTTATTCTTTCCTTTGTCTTGGGGTTTAGGGTTCAGTGCGATTTCCCTGAACTTACTTGTGGCTTCTCTTGACCTTACTAGTTGATTTTTTCTTTGCACCCACTATAAATTAGCACCTTCCTATGCAGACCACATTTACACAGTTTGTTTCATGTTTGTTGGCCTGATAGTCCATGAGCATGGAATATTCAGCATGATTCAATATTTATCATATTAATTGAGAAGCTATAAATGGTTTGCTTCAATACAGGAAAATTCAAATTCAAGTATTTCTCTACCCCCAAAGAACTTCAACTCCCTTTTATTTTTCCACATATAATGCCTGTGGAAAATTTGATTATGAAGAACAAGCTGAGTTTGAGAACTGGGTCTTGTCTACAATCACATAAAGAAAATTAATGAAACTATAAACTTTCAGAGCGATGACCCCAGTAGGTAGGATTCAGGCTCCCAAGGCTGAGTGACAATGTTGTTAAACAACATCTGGACACCCTTTAAAAATCTACACTCTGGTTTCAGATGCTCATTAATTATGGAGGAAAAGCCATCTCCCCTTCCATAAATATAAGCAGAAACAAACACCTTGATGGGCTTCAGGGTGCTCTGGGATAGGCTGACTGAAAGTCAAACAACTAACGATGCTTCTACACACATGGAGGAGTGATGGTCCCTCATCCCGGGACGCAGATGTCCCTGTGAGTGAGTTACTGTTGCTTGAGCTTTTGTTTGGCTGCTGGGTAAACACAACAACATTTCTCTAGAATGTTTAATTTTCCCCTTCTGTGCTACTTTCTTATTCTCTCTGTCACATAATCATTGTTGAGTTTTCTGTTAATGCGCATCAAGGTTAAATTGCCAAGATTTACAACCTGCATCTATTGGTATGGACCAGCTCCCTCGGAAGTTGAGGTAGGAGAGTTACAAGTTCAAGTCCTTTACAGGACAAACTCAATGAAACTGCCTCAAATTTTTAAAAGGGAGCTTGGGTGCAAAGCTCTGGGTTCAATTCCTAGTACCACAATAAAAGAAAAAGATTTATAAATGTATGCATGCCTGTGTATATAAATGCATATTCACAGGTACACAGAGAGAAAGACATGCAGGGTGATTCAGCTATACTTTTCAGGGGGATAAAGGTACTAATCCTAAGAATAATTTTTTAAGTCAACCAACTGTGCAGGCCATGTCGCCACTCATCACAGCAGGGCTTAAAACCATGACTAGCCATGAAAGTCTTCTAAAAGTTGTCTTTTTCAAAATCAATTTGAGATTTTTAATGAAAATATCAAACAAATGGAGCACAAAACTCACAAAACAACAGCACGGGGCAAAGAGGGTTAACCGAGTGAACACAACGCTAACAACTTCAAGGTACAGAGATAAAATTGTAAACTTCTGTGATTGCTCTATGAAATGTCTTGACTTCAATAAAAATATGGAGTATTTTTTCAATGATTCTCTTATTTTAAGTTGGGTATATTCAGACTCTGCACCAAATTGGAATGAAACTAAGATGAGCCACCATGGTTAATGTCTAATTTCAATGAAACCATGTGAAAAATAACTATAGCGACAATGGACTGGAGGATTTTGTCTCCTGAAAGTACACAAAGAGAATCATAAATGAAGCCAGAGCAAAAACGCAGTGAAAACATTTGGACTGAAACATTAGCACACAATAGAAAATCACTATTGAAAATACAATTCATCTAGAACGGTGCCTCTGAGTATTTTGATACCTCTGCACACAATACAAACAATTCCCCTAAAAATATGATTGACAGAGTCAATTAAGGGTGCTGGCACTTGTAGACTAACTGAAAGGCTGCAGGCAGCTTTAAGAAAACGTACAAATAAATCTACACTAAACTTCTTTCAGAAAACTATCAACAACCCAGTATTGCAGATAGGTAAAACCAAGAAATCAGTTGCATAAAAATATATTAAGAGTGATTATGAGGCTTATGTTACTTTTAATGAACATAATAAAAGGCTGGATACTACTTAAAATGTTGCTTTCATGTGCAAAAGATGTGAGTTATTTTTCAAAATACTGCTTTCTTTCCTCCAGCCCTCACATTTAGATCTGGTATCTGCCTTAAATTAATTTTTGGACATTGACTGGCAAGTCTCAAAGTTCCCTTTTTTTGTTGGGCATCTAAAGTTCCATTGATATTTATGAAACAGACCTTTTGTCACTCTATTAAATCTCATTAGTGTCTTTATCAAAATAATTATTTCTCTTTTATACCAAAACAGAGAGGGTAATTACTTTGCTAAACAGTCATTATGCAATGGAGCACAAAATGTCCTTATGGGAACCAGAGAGAATCCGAGGGCAGCCCAGGACAGGGAAACAGCTCTCACATTAGCTTCGCTTCACTGGTCATTTCTTCCTAATGTTTCTCGGTCACTCTGGCTGCGAGGAACATTGAGCTGCGATTTCAATCGTGGCTCCTTTGCTCAAGATGGTTTTGCCCAGTTACCGATTTCCAGATGACCTTGACATGAACAGCTCCCTAGCTCATTCCTGGAACAGCACGACCCCTTTACAATAGTATGTGCTCAAAAATGTTCATATTTGATAAAAAAATATAATGGTAGTACCGAATCCTGAATTGGCCCAGCAGGTGACCTTGGTCATGGCACACATCAGCCCCCCATTCTTAGTATCTTCATCTATCCAATGACAGTGTTAGATGGTTGATCTTAAAGCCCCTGGGCTCTGACATTATGGATTCAATGAAGGAGCTGGAAGGCTTGGCGTGATTAACAGCCAGGACTTCCTCATTCATTTCTGTCTTTGATAGGAGGGAAAGAGTAAAGTTATTTCTTACCTCACTCCTTTTATTCAACAGCCCAATCCAATTAATTCCAATTAAAATTTGTAGTTTTAATTACTTAGTCTGATGGATTTTTTTTACAAAGCCCCCTACATGTAAATCTTTGCCCTCCCTTTTCAGCGTGGCAGCTGCCTAGAGCTTTATAATTTCTGCTCCTGAAGCCCATGGAGGGCACCACCTCTGATTCATTATTCTTTGTTCCTTTTTATTGATTAAGCCCGTTTCCCCTCTTCTCTCCTGATAGCGATAACACTTTGCTTAAACAGAATTTTAAAGAGTGTTATAAAGATCTTAAATTATCTTGACACTGTTTCATTCAGAGCAGTATTAAAGATTGTTAAAGCGGCTCCCACCCCAGCTGAAAGAGTTCAGCGTCCCAAGTGTCTGTTGTTAGTCCTGCCATCATATCCTAGCTGCTCTACCTGTGGCCTGCTGACTCCTAAGCCACATGATATAAGGAGTAGAAGGAACCCTTTACACCCAAATACATTCCTCACAACATTTCATGGTCATAGATACTGTGTGCACCCACCCGGTTGTTATTTTATCATATTGTGAAATCAGTAAGAACATGAGTTTTTGTGAAAACAAAAATGCCCCCTCCATGTTTTCAATATTTGTAACATCCAAAATAATAATTGGATGCATTCACCAGTTATAAGTTTTTTGGTTTTTGTTTTTTGTTTGTTTCTTTGTTTTTTCGAGACAGGGTTTCTCTGTGTAGCTTTGCGCCTTTCCTGGAACTCACTCTGTAGACCAGGCTGGCCTCGAACTCACAGAGATCCGCCTGGCTCTGCCTCACGAGTGCTGGGATTAAAGGCGTGCGCCACCACCGCCCGGCCCAGTTATAAGTTTTAAGTGAATGAATTAACTAAGTGTAATTAATTGTAGCCTAGTTATGTTACTTGAAGACTCTCATCCTCAATTAACTGCAGTTTGACACTGTATCAACTCTTCTTCAACACTGACTTTGCTGGGGACACTGTGCTAAGCATTTTAAGCAGTATACCTCCTCCTCCTACACCAAACAACTGCACGAGACAAACGCCATTGTTCTTTTTCATTCCTTAATTATTAAGCTCAGAGTTAGAAAAGATAATTTACTCAGGTTTTAGAATTCACAAATGACAAAAACAGAATTATGACTCAATTAAAAACAGAAAAATTTAAACCTTGAAACATCCATTAATATAAACCACCATCATTCTAGCTTTTCCTTCTGTGACTACTGGTTTTAGCTAACGGTGTCAATGTTTTTAAAATGTACTATAATTTTTACATAGTATAGTAGCTACTTTTCTCTTTGCTGTGATTAAAAACAAACACCAAGTTAAGGGAGGGCACGTTTATTTTTCCTTACAGTTGGAGGATACACTGTCTGCCACAGCAGGGAAACCTTTGCACGACCTTGACGAGATGGGTCAACTCTTCAGCCAGGAAGCAGAGCACAGACAGGAAGTGGGGCTAGGCTATACAACTGCAAGGCCTGCCTGCCCTTAGGGGCCCACTTCCTCTAGTAAGGCTCCACCTCCTAAAGGTTCCATCACCTTCCCAAAACAATCGCCACCATCAGCGCACCAAACGTGCTAACAAGTGAGTGTTCAGGGGTTATTCACATTCAAACCACTGGAGACATTTTTGTTGTAACTAGCACTTTAGTGTTTCCATGCTAACTAACCTACAGAGTCCCATGAAATAAACACCCACTTCCATGACAACCCCTTCTCTTACCAGGTTAATCCTACTCTCAAGCAAAGTCAGTAATGATGATTATACTCAAGGGCATTGTTTTTGCTTTTCTTACTGTGACTGGTAGTTGTGCTATCCATGCATTGTGCTTAGCATTTTACATGTAATGTGCTATGTAGAAAATGTGATTATACTAACAAATAGGCCCTGTCAGCCCTCTACTCGTTCATGTGAGATTATCAGTCCTCTTCTACGAACAAGATGACAGAAAGGGGATGGTTAGAAGCCATAGATAGAAAGGTTACAAGAAAATATCCTTGAGTCAGTTATTTTCCTCATTGCTGCCATAAAATACATGACCAAAGTAACTTAAGGGAGAAAATATTTACTTTAGTCTTTGGTTCAAGGGAAAGCCCAGGATGGTGGGGAAGTGTGGTAGCAGGAACAGCATGCTGCTGGTAACACTGTATCCATGCTGGGGCTCAGTTCATTTTCTCTTTATTAGTCCAGCACTCCAGCTCACAGACGGTGCTGTCTACAGTCAAGGTGAGTCTTCTCTCCTCAACTAACCTACTTGGTAATCCCTCACAGACACTCCCAGGGGCTTGTCTCCATGGTGACTGTTGATCCTGCCAAGTTGGCAGCATTAGCCATCACAAACCTGTCTGCATCAGAAGTAACTATCCTCAGTCCACATTTCTATCCTTCTGCATAGACTCTGGCTTCACCCCTCCTCACCCCACCCTTCCAGCAAGCAGGCCTCAATCACAGAGTCCCCAAGTCTCCCATTGGACTCCAAGCAACTACCATAGAATCCATCCCTGAAACAGACCCCAGAAGTATTGACTTCCTCACCATCCACAGAACCACTCCAAACCCCCTACCTTGTATTAAAGGGAAAGCCATGGTCTGGCATACCTAAGAGCATTTAACTGCCTTTCTTCCTTCATGTAACACAGGTCTCTCATCTTTCTGTGAATGTGCCATTCTCATGTCTTGCCACACTCTGCTGCACTAGCAGCAAGAAGTACTCAACTCACTAATCGTAGTGTAAAATCAGAACCTCTTCAGTTCTACACGCCCCTTGTCACACACCAAAGTAATAGTGCATGCCTCTTTGCCTGTATACTCTCATTTCCTCTCTAAGTCATTTCTGTGAATCACTCAGAATTTCACGGTGGCCCAGCACGGAGCATCTGCTGGACATTTGTGTATCGTGCCTGACCAGCTGCAAACCACACTTCTCAGGGACTTTCCCATCTGCATAGTTCCAACCTCCACTGAAAAATCTGTGTCCTGTGGCCTTTCTGGACTCTGATGATTGTTTTTATCAAGGTAACCGTAAGTGCCTCAGATTAGGAGGCACGCTTCGCCTCCAGAACACTGCACCATAGCTGCACTGTCGTTACCACTGGTCCCATCCAAGCTGGTGTTACATCATCAGCTAGTAAATTTCATCTTTATACAGAAGATAGTTACATTTACTTGGAAAACACAGAAAGCCAACTGGCCCCTGGTCTTCAGGGTGATCATTCTGATCTCTTGTATGTTCTTTCTGTATGTCAAGGTGGGTTTCTCTGTCCCTGTTTTAATTTTTTACCCTTTGGTGCTGGAGATAAAACACAGGGGCCTTGGGCCCACAGGGAAAGAATTCTACCAATTGGAGTATTGCTCCCAATTTTCTTTTAAGGCACACTGAGGGAGGAAGCTTTCAGATCAGGCTAATATACATTAGAAAGTAATACTGTGGTGAGGACTGGAGCAAAGCCCAGCATCTTCTGGACATGACAGGATACTGTACTCTGGAACCCACAGCAGCTGTGAGTGCTTGCAGAAGACCAGTATTAAATCAAGCCAGTCGACATCCCATCATGGGCTAGGAAGGGGTTCCTGAGCCCCATCTTCGACTGAGGAGCAATTGATGGCTTCGGGGAGAGGGTGAGTCTGTTTTCCTTACACCTGTGGCCCCTGAGAGACCTACCACCCTCCAGTGGACAGCCCCCACATGGGAATATACAAGCAGCATTAGTGAGTTATTAGATACTTAAAAAGTGGACCTGAGGTTGGGAGGAGTGGGAAATAGAGCGGACCTAGGAGTTGAAGGGAGCTTTGGGGGTGAATATGATCAAAATACATTGCATGAATTTCTCAAAGAATTCATAAAAGTATTTTGAAAGCAACACTTGGAGGTGAGTGTGGAGCTGGCTCCTCTTTATTTCATAAGGAACAAACCTTTTTCATTCAATGTGTGAGCCTGTGTTTGTACCTGAGTCACTGCATCCAGCCAGACTAGTAAATTCATTGCATTTCTTAGCCAACCATGAGTCATTCATCTGTGCTCTGCATCCTTCCCACATCCATCATCATTGATACAGTTTTCATTGTCATGAACACAATAGCATTTACAGAAGTTAAACCCTATTGAATACATACAAGAAAGATACAAGTAACAAAACTTTAAAAGGAAAAAGAACTGTATTCCTGCTAGCTTGCTCATCTAGCAATTAGCATATTATTTGCAAATCAGATGCAGTGGCTTACCCATCATGGTGGATAATTAGTGAATGGACAAATTACATATTGTGAATTGCACTGAGCATTGAAAGTTTCAAAACAGCACTGGGTAGTGAACTCATTCTAATGAATTATCAGGCATTGTCTAAGGGCCAGAGAGATGGCTCAGTGCATACAGCTCTTGTCACACAAGCATAAAGACAAGAGTTTGAATCCAGAGAACACACATAAATGCCAAACAGCATGGAAACTCACCTGTAATTTCCAAATGTGAAAGACAGACATCAAGGATGCCCATAGCAAGCTGATTAGCTGCATTAGCCCATAATGGCAGGTTCCAGGTTCAGCACAAAGACCCACCTTCAATGAAAAAGGTAGAAGGCAATCAAGGAAGACTCACAAAGTCAACTTGGGGCCTCAACATGCATGTTCACACATGTACACAATCATCTCCACACACAGATGCACCCACATATATGTTAGCACACATACATACACTACACATACAATATATGCGCAAAAGGAAAAAAAAACCAATTGTCTACTCTAGATGTAGAAAAGGAGGTAGCAAGGCACAGAAACGAAACAAACAGGGCTCACTGGTAGGATATGTAACTCCTAGGAAGAGGAAAGAATGATCGCTGGATCCATCTTCTCTAGTCAGCCTAATCTCAGCTCAGGGACACATTCTTCCCAGGTCAGGAAGCATCACTTACAATCTTTTTTGTTTTACAAGGCCATATTTCTAGTGAATGAATGAGATCCTTTGGCTCTTGGTAATTATTAATTATAGGGATGTTACAATGCCTTGTGAGTAGATAAAGGAAACCTGGAAAGGCGAATTCATCTAAGCCCAATTAAAAGACTTACTCATTAGTAAATAAAGCTATCTCGTTAAAGTAGTTTCATTAATCATTGAGAAAATGTGTATACTCGGTTGTGGAGGCAGGTATTCAGAAAACTTGGGAGATGCTGAGTGACTGATCACACTTCCAGAGAGAAGAAATAAGAACCTTTCAATAGAAAAATGCGACTGGGAATGATACCGTTTCAGATCCAGTAACGGAAACAAAAACTAATGAGAACACTAATGCAATACCAGAGAGGCCATGAAACAAATGTCACTGCTCTCCCGGAAGACCATCTCTCTGGCATCCATCATTTAATTTGCTTCTGCTTCAACCCTAGCTTCAGAATAAAAAAAAAAAAGTCCCCAATTACAGTCTGTTCATCTGTTGGCGGAGCCTTCAGAAAGTGAGTGACAGGCCCAGGTGGCTCAAGAATGTATCCATGTCCTGGAGGGATGTCTGAGCTCTCCCAAAACTAAACTTTTGCTTGTCTGATGTTTTTTAAGTGTGTGTGTGTGTGTGTGTGTGTGTGTGTGTGTGTGTGTGTGTGTGTGTGTATTAAGTGTCCAAGAATATTAAACTTTCTCCTTTGGGGAAAATTGGGTGCCTGAAGACTGTTGATTTTACCAGAAATAAATTCCTATGTTGAGAGAATGTCAGGTCTTAGTCTTGCCCCATCCATTTTATTGGCAGATTTGGTGTCTACCTTCTCTGGCAGCCACCAGCTCTGTAATTTGAACCAAAAGAGAAAGAGTTACTGCCACTAGGATGCCTGCTCTCTACCAACAGTCACACAAGCAAAACCTGAAAGTCTCCTTTCATTCAGAACCCTGCAAAATACTTTGCCTTCACTAGAGTAGAAGTGGAAAGGGATCCCATTCTCTTCCTGGCTGACACTCCATTCCTTGTAAGCCTCATGGCTATATTTAGGCATAGCATATGTTCTTAGGGTAAAAAAATATTAAATAACCTTACAATGTGATATTAGGTTATCAGAATCAGTAATGCTAGTGACTTGTCAATTAGCATATGCTCTTAGGGGTGATGATATCTCACAGAGTCATATGAATGGCAAAGCTGCATGCTTATTTTCAATACCATTTGATACACACACACACACACACACACACACACACACACACACACACACACACAAATGAGTCTACCTGTGTTGTTCCTGGAAATATTTAAGGGGTTTAATGTCACCAAACATATTGCAGAACTGCCAACATTTTTATTAAAGTCAAATATGTCTTTTTCATCCTATTCTTGATCCATGAGTGGAGAGTGTCCATGGATGCTTTTTCCTTGAATGCCACTTAGGTCGTCCCCATAGCTTGTAGGAAAATAAATAGATAGACAAGCTGTGGACATGAGTGTGCTTGTCTGAGTGCCAAATGACTAGATCCAAGGCTGTCAGAAAAGACCGCTTACAGTTTTCAGGCACAGGAATAAGGTTTGGGATCCTCAAACTCTCTTCCTATATGATAAAATCTGGAGAAGTCACTGCAGCACTTTCTCTTGACGTTATTGGCTTCTGCTTTCTTCACATTGCTCAGCAGGGAGAGGTTTGCAGTGGTACCTGCTTTGTTGCTGTCCATATATGCCTGAGGTTTCTTAATCAGTTGACTTCCCTTGCAGGCCTGAACTTTCCTTGTGCCCTCTGGCAGAAACCTCTTCTCTCACAAAAGGTTTTGGAGATTTTGACACCGAATCTTCAGCATATGGCATAACCTGTCTTTGTGGCAGCTGTCTTCCCTTAATCCTGTTCCAAATAGTCACATTGTTTGGCAGGTGACATTCAACAGGTTTTACATCTTGTCTTACAAGGTTGGTGACTGCCAGAGGTGACATTTCTAGAGAAGATCTAATGCTCCAGTTGATTTGCATGTGTCCATCATGGCCTGGAAACCTTGGACGTGGGCAATATTCCAAACATAAAGCAAGAGGGCACTTTGCCATCTTAGCAGATGGACATGTAGAGCCCAGAGCCTCCGTAACAAGCGCCATGATGTGGCTGGAGGACACGACATGAAGCCAGTAGCATTTAATTGGCTATTTATCTGTTGCTTAGGAACCTCAGATTCAGGACCAGTGTCCTGGCTAATTACAGCTTGAGCTTAGTATATTCCCATCATAAGAAGCAGGGTTCATGACTGCCATGGTAAATGTCAGGCCACCGGCAGCCAGCTGGGTGTTTGAAGCTGCCAACAAAGCCAGCCATGAAATCTGCACTTAGGATGAGACTTGCTTCTTCTAAGGTAAGTCTGCAAATGCAGTCTGGTGGTCTGAGGAATGGAGACGAATTATTGTGTGTTTGCAGTCTTTCCTCTGCTTTTACAGTGAGGGAACAGGAAAATCAAGTGACATACAAAATGCCAGAAATAAATCCTTCCTGAACTGGAGAGACAGATGAGGCTGTGCTGAACCCAGGCTAGACAAAAGTAGAAAACAAATGAGAGAACTGGACTCTGACTCAATACGTCATTGAACCTGCAGGGTCAGAGTAGATGGTCTCAGCAGTCACTTCCAGTTCTAACCCTGGTCTTCACTTACTACAATTCTATTTCTCCAATCTCATGTATGGCTATTATAACAAATTTCCCCAGGAGACTTTCCATGATCTGGTGTTGACTTCTTTGTCTTTAGCAAAGGATTCCCTACCTACTCTCGGTCACTGAAAACCGAAGAAACCCTGATCAGTTAAGCATCAAACTCAAGTGCATTGCTTGTCTGTCCCTTGTCTTGTTATGCAAACCCTTTTGGTGTCTGCTTCATCCATCTCTTTAGCTTCAGCCGCTCCCTGGAGAAGAAATAGAAATCAATTCTCAGAGCTATCTGCATTTATCCCTTTGGTGGCATCTATCCTCTGTGTCCCACAAGCTTTGCAGACCTCGTGTATTTAAGTGGATTTCTATGTCCACTCCAATTTCTCAGCACTCTGATGCTTTTCCTCCCCTATGTCCCTCAGCTGTCCATGTGTGCAAGTGTACCAACATGCGTGATAAATTATATGATGCTCTGTGTGAACCACGTATCAGTTTTGCAAGGTAGAGTTTCTTTGCCCTGGTGTCACAGATCTAACCTGGACAATGACATCATCTCATATATCTGACTCACCTCATCCTTATCCACAGTTCATTGCTCTTCTGTATTTCTAGTTTGGTTTTGCCTGTGGGGGTAACTTTATTACATTAATTTATTTATTATGTTGTGTGTGCCTGTGCATGAGGGCGGCATGCTGCGGCACATGTGTGGAGGCCAGAGTTAACCTATGAAATTAGGATCCTCCCTTCCTTCCTGTGGGTCCAGGGGACTGAACTCAGGTTGTTAGGGTTGGTAGCAAGCATCTTTGTACCTTTACCACTGAGCCATCTCTCCCGTTCCTTTTATAATAACTGCCATAAATGATATTTCCATGTTTGGTTTTAGTCCAACTATGTCATTCTCAAGACCACCATAATGGGTTTATAAATACAATCATGTCTCTGATATAAAAGAAAAACAGCAATCTCTGCCCTATAAAAAACGGGTGAGTACATGTAAACTAGTGAATTCCAGCGTTAGTCCCTCATGCCATTCTCTCAGCTACTTGGCAGCCTTGAAAATCCAACTGACCTATCCAAAGCTTTCCTTGTACATTTTAAGCCATGACTTCCAAATTTCAGCTCATAATCTTACCTGAAATATGGTTTTCCTCATGAAGGGCAGCCCTTTGCCTATAGCTTTCTTGGAGCCTTGGAGACACCACTGACTCCTCCAGGCTTTCTCCCCTTTCATCAGCTCCACTCCCAGGTACCTTTTGGGTCTGCTTTGATACCAAACCATGGCATATCTCACAATATCCACCACAACCACCCTAACCACAGAACTCATTTCTCTCTTAAACTATTAGAACAGCCTCTTTTTCTTGCTTTTAAAAACTGAATTTAGGGGCTGTAGAGGTGGCCCAGCAGTCAAGAGCAGTGACTACTCTTCTAAAGGACACAGGTTCAAATCCAGTATCCACATGGTGGCTCACAACCATATGTAACTCCAGTTCCAGGGAATCCAAAACTCTCTTCTGGCCTCTGCCAACACCATGCACATACACTGTTCCCATACATGCATGAAGGCAACGCACTATGTAGATAGAATAATTTTTTTAATTAAAAACTAAATTTTGTAATTAATGATTCCATGTTACCTATTTATTGACTTTTTGTCCATTGTGTTTTGTATTTTGACTCAGTCACTGGACCAGTTTATAATGCAAATTTTCATGTACACTTACAGCTCTTCAGATGTAAGCTAAGGACTTTAAATTATCTCCATTTGCCTTCTCAGCTCCTATGGTGGATAAGAATCTGTGATTTCAGAGCTTTTTCATAGACTCCATGTGCTTTTACATAGTTACTACTAGTAAAGAGAGAAAGATGGGGAATTTTAAGAAATTTTTCTCCATGCATCCTCATCATGACTTGTGTTCTTTGTTCTCATCCACATATCAAAAGGTCCATCTGCTATTATGTTCCTGTATCAAAAAGGTCTTCATTTAACAATTCTTGGGCATAGATTCACAGGTAAGAATATCTCAGCTTGATTTCATCTGCTGTCTTTGCTCCATGTCATTTTATGAGATTATTTTGCAGGGTACAGAATTTCTTTTAATACTTGGCCCAGCTATATAGTTCAAAACAGGGGCATAAATTTGGTTCCTGTTGCTTTCTCATAGCTGGAAGCTCAAAAGTCAGAGTGATTCTTTTAAAATGTAAATTAGACCATGCCATTATACTGCCAAAAAAAAAAAAAAAAAAAAAAAAAAAAAAAAACACCTTTTGATAGTTTCTCAACTCTCTCATAGTGAAATCCCACAAACTTCTCCCAAGAAGGGGTATGAAATCTAGTCAGTTTGACTAAGCTTTATATTGAATCACCTCTCAGAGATTCATAATTTTTATTATCATAACAGTGGATGGGAGAACTTTCGTGGTAAAAATTTAATATTTCCCCAACTTGTGTAAACATATTTCTAAAGAGATAGCAGATGTCCTGACATCCCTTAGGATACTGTGTTGTGGAATCCTCAGCACTCAGGTGAAGGGTATAACTGGTATGCTCAGCTTCTCCAGGAAGACTGAAGAGTGAGAGGACTACATAGGAATATCTTCCTACATTTTGTTTTAACTTGAAAGTAAAGTCGACAAGGAGATGTAATGCTTGGTCTCCATTGTCCACGTGACAGGATTTGGAGTACCCTAGAAGATGAACCTCTGAGCTTGTCTATGGAGTTTCCAGGAAGATTTAACTGAGGTCAGAACAGACAGTCAATATGGGTGTCACCATCCCCCAGGCTGGAGTCCTGGGCTGGATAAAAAGGAAAAAACAAGCTGGGCACCAGGATTCAACTCTTTCTGTTTCCTGGATGTGGGAATAATGTGCCGAGCCATGTCACATTCCTGTCAATGTGCCTTCCCCACCACGATGAACAGAATTTTCAAATCATAAGACAAAAAAAGCCTTTGTTCCCTTAAGTTACTTTTTTTTTTAAATCTTTTGCAGCAATGTGAAAAGTCATTAATAGAGTAGATACATCTGTTTTCGTGCTCCAACTAAAGAAAAGTAAGGACAGAAATTTGGAAATAGAAAGAGAATAACTTTGCCTTACGTGTTTTCTTGCTACATCCATGTTTTTTAAGAAGTTGGAAAAAAGACAAGAATCAGCCTCTCTCTTTATCAGAGAGGAGTAACCTAACATGTTGAAGAGCTCATACACACAGCATATGACTCTAAACAAGTCTCTTCAGCTCTTCAAGAATCAGTGGTCACTACCTTGGAAATGTGAAGAAGAATAAACTCTAAGATACAGATCTGTGGCCAGAAGTAAATGTAGGCATCACACTCAATCACACAACAAATGCTTATTAAATATTAGCTCATGATTTATTTGTACAAAGGAAAAAAAGAAACAAAAGGAAGGGAAACCCGCATCTTCAGAGTTAAAATTCAGCTTCATTAGCAAGGGAAAACATTCATAGAGAATGCACACAACTTGAAGAAGTCTGTCGTAGAGAACAGAGGCACAGGTTTAGGTCTTGACTTCACCGTGTTCACTTGGGGCTTATAAAGAAGCCACCTCTCTCTAGATCTCATTTTCCTCTGATTCAATTTGAAATGAAAACATTCTCTTGGCTGGGGTGACAGAAAGATCACATGCTAGTAACAGGTGTGTGCACCACGTAAGAAACATAGAATGCTGCTGTTACCAGTGGAAGCTTCATAACCATGTTCAGCATGAATGGCAAAATGTAGCCTAGTCACCATGAGGACCATTATCCCTATATATATTGAAAATAAAGGCCGGGCGGTGGTGGCGCACGCCTTTAATCCCAGCACTCGGGAGGCATAGGCAGGCGGATCTCTGTGAGTTCGAGGCCAGCCTGGGCTACCAAGTGAGTTCCAGGAAAGGCGCAAAGCTACACAAGAGAAACCCTGTCTCGAAAAACCAAAAAAAAAAAAAAAAAGAAAATAAAGGCTGGACAGATCACTGCCTGATTAAGAGCACTTGCTGATCTTGTAGAGGATCTGGGTTCAGTTCCCAACATCCATGTCAGACAATTCACACCTTCCAGGAAGTCCAGTTCCAGAAGATGCAACGTCCTCTTCTGGCCTCTACTGGTATTGCACTCATGTGGTACAGATAAGCTCATATAGGCACACCTATGTACATGTAAATAAAGAACAAACAAATAAGAAACGGAGAGATGGCTTTAGTGGCTAAGAGTGCTTGCTGTATTTGTAAACAACCTGAATTCAGGTCCCAGCGCCCATATCAGGCAGCCCACAACTGTGTGTAATGCCAGCTCCAAGTTATCCAACACTTTCATCTGCCCTCTATGGGCACCTTCATTTACATGCATGGATTCACACACAGATACACATGTACACACACAATTAAAAATTTTCACATTTTTAATAAAAAGTAAGAAAATGATACTGAAAGATCTTGTGATAAACACAGAACTCCAGGGACTTAGTAAAAGCCTCAGGACTAGAGTTTCAGATTCAGATTTTGGGGTTTGTATTCGATTTGCTCTTTCTACACAGTCCATTCTAAATAACAGCCAGTGATGGCAATTTACATTCTAGTCATGGGAAACCCCCTTTCTCCTTGTTTGCCACTAGCTGAGAAGCCCAGAGCAATGCTGTGTATAAACCGCATGTCTCCCTCGAGGTCAATGATATCGACATTTTCTACCTCATCTGGAGATGCTTCAACCACCAGCCACAGTAAATCTGACTC
The DNA here is from genome assembly GCF_004664715.2 of Peromyscus leucopus. Classification (NCBI taxonomy): domain Eukaryota; kingdom Metazoa; phylum Chordata; class Mammalia; order Rodentia; family Cricetidae; genus Peromyscus; species Peromyscus leucopus. Next base: position 155,977,687 of record NC_051063.1, read on the forward strand.
AGTCTCATTTCCCCCATTGTTGATAATTCTGGCTTTGGCAGAAGCATCTGTCATTCTCCAAAAACAAAACAAGGAAGAGAACCTCCTTCCTGAGATGTCTCATGAAGGGCCCTGCGGTTCAGTTCCTGTGTTTTACACCTGGGCTCCAGTTAGCTCTAAAGAGACTTGGAAATAATTCTACGAACACACTGGATCAATTCCTACTCAAACCGATCCTTCTCATCATCTCCTCCGGCTTGCTGAGCAGCCTGGGGAATGAGGTATGGGTTTTAGACACAAATAAGTGCTATATATTAAAGTTGGCCCAACAGGGGGAGTAAAGAGAAAAATATCAAAATAACTTTTAAAGAGAAAATACATGCATTTATTTAAAATCAAAGCTAGAATCTCCTGGGAGAAATGGAATCAGCCTCTGATTGTCCTTGCTCACAAATACTTTGGGAATTAGATTTCTCAAGTCTTTGTACATGGTCCAAAGTCAATGTGAATATAGTCTTAAACGTAGATTTGGAAAGATGCATACAGAGAATGTCCCATGTCAGGTACCCTCCTCCTTTTATAGTGAACATCTGTTTGTCTGTCTTTTGGCATCTTTTTATCTGCTCTTCCTCCCTTCTAGTAATAGCACAGTGGATTTTCTATCAAAATTCAGTTCTATTCCACACGTTCCTGTTAGAAGTGTCAACTACAGTGACCCTTCTTCAACCACAGCCTGTGAGCAGGTGATCTGGGGCGGCTTCAAGACTGTACCTTGTCATAGGCTGTAATTATCGAGATGAAAATTGGCACATTAGGTGGCTAAGGTTTTCCAGTGACTCTCTTCTCAGAGGAACAACACCCTGAACAGTTAGTTATTCGTTTACCTGTGTACCTTCACAAGACAGAATGTAGCCAGGTAAGAGATTACAGGATCTGGCTTTAGAACAGTAAGAAAAAAAATGTATTGAAGAAGGCAGGGAAGTAAGAACTAGCCACAGCACCAGTTACCAGATTCCAAGCAATGTAACAGGTAAGACAGTCTCTGCTTGGGAGATGGGAAGGATATGGTAAGCAGGATTTGGGCTTCTAAGACAGTATGTGTCACAATACATTCAGCCACTATACTAGGTAAAGCCCCGTGACTGCTAGCCACAGGCTGGTTTCCTGTCTCAGTCCTCTGCACCTGCATTAGCCAGACAGACAAGGAACTGGTTCCTCTATACCCCTCCCATCCTTAGGAAACCCAGCCCAGAGCAGGTCTCCGTCCATGTCGGTAAAGGACAGCCAAGTCCCAGGGGCCTGCTTTGGCAGCCACAACTGCAGAAAAACCTAGAGCCACACTGATCCCAGTGATTCCTTTCCGCAGCTCAGTGCTGCCAAGTGAAGCTGCCAATCTCCCCACAATGCCCTGGGCAGACAGGAGGTGAAACATTCATATTTCAGCCTTCATTACCTCCAGACACAACCTGGGCCTGAGACATGTTCTTGAGTCTGTCCAGGCCTCTCATGTTGTGACAGGATGGACCCAGCTTAGTGGCAACCTCAATAGCTAATGGACCATCCCCACCAACCTTGACTGAACCTCTAACAACACAGCAACATAACACTAAAAACATCTCTATTGAGCAGGCCCTCCTGCCACCTCCCTGTGCAGGTTGGTGGGACACTGGTGGGCACTACTGTGATGAGCAGGGATGCGGTGGAGAGATGGAGAGAAAGCAAAGCAGAGTGCTGGGAGAAGTAGAACAGGAGACAGGACAGCAGTGAGGTCCAGGCTGATGTGAGTGGCTTACTCTGACATCTGATCCCCTGGTTATATCTGGATCCATGCTGCTGTTGAGGGCTACGTCTGTGGCCAAGGTCTTACTGTAGCCAAGGTATGTATTGATGTCCACGGCCTGTATTATCACTGAAGGCTGTGTGGATGTCCATGGCCTGGGCCGCAGACTGAGGCCATGTTGATGTCCAAGGGCCGTGTTGCCTCCGGGGCCCATATGGATGTGAGTGGCCTGCACCACCACCTGCGTCCAAGTTGATGTCCATGGTCCGGGCTACCTCTAAGAGCCTTAGCTGAGTCCATGGTTCTACTGCAGCCAGTGTCTGTGATGTCTCCAGACAGCATGAGGAAGCCCATGACCTGTGCTCTCACTGACTGTAGGGAGCAAGGAAGCTACTTTTGCAATGAAATCAATGATTGTAGATGCACAGTTGAAAGGAAGGGGCATGGAAGGTTTCTATGACAACCTATACCCCTCCACGCCCCCAAAAGGGTAACAGCCTAAATAGGAAGCCACTGAAGAGAACTCTTAGGAAGTGTGATAAGGTTGCTGAGGCTGGCGCCCCAAAATTGATGGCTTCTGACTCAGTTCTACTTAAGGGGCGGGCCACGGTGAGTTTGAGTATGCTCCAGTGAGTGTACCTCTTTCCCTAGGCCAGTGAACTCAGTAGAGCCTTTGGATCCACCTCTGCACCAGAAGGACACTGAAGACCCCAGCCCATACAGACATGTCTTCTAAGAAGCATCACCTGTGACCGTTGCTACAGTGATAAGTCAGGAGCATGAAGTGGTACTAGATAGATCACAGCAGCATTGGAGTTGCTGACAGGGGTCTTTGAGAGCTGTGGGTATGAGGTACATTCCGGCAGAGAGGACCATGAAACTGTCAATCCCATTTCTTCCCACAAGCATCCACTGTACAACAGGACATTCATTGTCTGCTTGGGGACAAAAAGAGAAGCATTGTATAAGGCACTAAGGCTGGTATCCATGGAGAGGCCAGCTCTAGGCAAATCACAAAGCATTTTACTGTGGGCTGGTGCCTGAGGACAGGGCTCGGAAGACAGGGCTGTCTTCAAGTGCAGGCAGGCAGAGGTGGTCTGCCCTTTTTAAATCAGCATGCGAAGTAACAGGATTTCTTTGCATTTCCACACACTTATTTTGGTTACTTCTTCCCCGCAACCTCCCTGTTCTCTCTTCACTTGTACCCTTCTATCCCAGGGCTCCCCTTTCAACAGTCACATCACATATGCTCTATTCTGGTCTATTACTTTTCCCATGCTTCCCCTTAAATTTCTTTTCTAAGGCTGGAAAGATGATTCAGTGATTAGGAGAATTTGTGGCAGTTCCAGAGGACCAGAGTTCAGGTCCTAGCATGCACATTGGATAGTTCACAACCACATGTAACTCCAGGGAATGTGACACACTCTTCTGGACTCTCCAGTAAGCTGCACTCACATGTGCACACACACACACACACACACAACACACACACACACACACACACACACACACATCACCTCACATCACATAATTTAAAATAAAAATCTTTTTAAAAGTTTATTCCTCTCCTCTAATGTATATACACATACATACACATACATATGTACATGTATGTATATGTGTGTGTATATATGAAAAGAGAAAGAAACAGGGAGTTGAGATCAGTGTGTGTGTGTGTGTGTGTGTGTGTGTGTGTGTGTGTGTGTTAGTTTGAATGTAACTGGCCCCCATAAGCTTACAGGGAGTAGCACTATTAGGAGGTGTGGCCTTGTTGAAGTAAGTATGGCATTATTGGAGGAAGTTTATCACTTTGGGGACAGGCTTTGAAGTGTCCTGTGCTCAAGCTATGCCTAGTTCTGTTCACTTCCTGTTGCCTGAGCAAGATAGAGAACTCTGAGCTCCTTCTCCAGCACCATGTCTTCCTCTATGGCTCCATGTCCCACCATGATGATAATGGACTGAACCTCTGAACTGTAAGCAAGCCACCCAATTAAATTTTTCCTTTGTAAGATTTGCTGTAGTCATGGTGTCTCTTCACAGCAATAGAAACCCTGACTAAGACAGTGTGATATGGAACAAATGTTCTTTCTCTTTCTGAAAAAAAAGTTTATGTTTTTCAGATCTATACATTCTCCTGCAAATTTCATAATTTTATTTTTCTTGTATCTGAGTAGAATCTCACTGTGTATGTTACCACATGTTTTTTGTCTATTTGTCTGTTGATGGACATCTAGGCTGATTCAATTTCTCAGTCACTGTGAACAGTGAGGCAATAACACTGATATGCAGATGTCCTTCTGGAAGATGTAGAATCCTTGGGGCATACGCCCAGGGGTGGACATGTATGAGCTCTGCTTTTAGTGAGAAATTTCCACACTCAGTTTACACTTCCTTGTGAACACGGATTTTTCCTTCTGCACATCCATGTTAGCAACTGTTGTCTTTTGTTTGCTTGATGACTGCCATCCTGACTGGGTTAAGATGAAAAGCTCAGAAGCCCAGGACTGGACAGATTCACCGTGGGATTCTATCATATTTTTCAGGAAAATCTAATGCCAATGTCTTAGTTGGGGTTATTATTGCTATAATGAAACACCATGACCGAAAGCAATATGGGGAGGAAAGGGTTTATTTCACTCACAGTTTCATATAACAGTTCATCATCAAAAGCAGTGAGGGCAGGAACTCAAGCAGGGCAGGAACCTGGAGACAGGAGCTGATGCAGAGACCACGGAGTTCTGCTTACTGGCTAGCTCCTCCTGGCTTGCTCAGCCTGCTTTCTTATAGAACCCAGGCCCATCATCCCATAGGTGGCCCTCCCCCATCAATCACTAATCAAGAAAATTCCCTACAGACTTGCCTACAGCCTGATTTTATGGAGGCATTTTCTCAATTGAGACTTTTTCCTCTCTGATGACTCCAGCTTGTGTCAAGTTGACATAAAACCAGCCAGCACACCACACTTCTCAAACTGTTCCACAAAATAAAAGGAAAAGAACACTACCAAAACCATGCCACAAAGTCAATATTTCCTGATACCAAAACCAGATAAAGACACAACAAAAGTAGAAAATTCCAAACCAGTTTCTGTGATGTGCATATATGCTAAGCTTCTTCAAAAAAGACTTGCAAACTGAATTTGATAATACACTAAGAAGATTGTGCATCACAATCAAGTTGGTTTCATACCCAGGTTGCAAGTTTAGTTCAACATATGCAGATGAGGAAATGTAATGCACCGTTTTAATGAAGTGGGAGACAGAAATCACATGATCGTCTTGAAAGATGCAGGCACTTGAATAACTGAACACACCTTCAAAATAAAAGTCATGAAGAAACTAGGAATGAGGACACCCATGTCCAACCTTGTACTAAATCTGGATAAGAACTGAGCATTTACTCTAAATCTGGTCTAGTCTTTTAGGTACACCCCTGCTCAGTCCATCCTGATGACACCAACTGTGGGTAATGGACAAACTTGGGCCTGGGGTGCCCTCTAGTGTTGAGACGATGACAACACACCAAGTACAGACCCGGAACTTGAAAGTCGCCAAATACTGAATAGTTGCGAAATAGAGAATTATAGGGACCATAGGCTCAGAAAACAGCAGCCTGCTTAGGATTTCTAAAAGGACATGAAACAGAAATAAATATGAAACCATACGAAGTGCCTAATCCTTCAGTGCATAGATGGCATCACAGACCAACAAGAAACAATAACTTTGCAGAACCATAAACTCACATGATCAACAAGATAAGGTGCCAGTCGCCAATCAAACAGCAGCAAGCATGTGAGGACTCACTGACTGAAAGATTAAAACTGGTATCTTAAGGAACTTGAGGAACTTCAAAATTTCACAAGTAATAATTCAGTAATTTATCAGATTAACATAACAGAAGATTGAAACAAACAAAAATAAACAGAAAACTTACTGAAATGTCCTCTAGATAAAATTTACAATGTAATATAAAGTATCAACAGCTGAGCATATCAAATGGAAGGAAGAATTGACGAGCTTGAAGACGGGCCATTTGAAAACACGTAAGGGAGAAAAATGAACCGTGCTTATCTGAATTTTGGAACAGCGTTAAAAGAACAAATTTGGGGTTACAGAAATACAAGAGGGAGGGGCATGAATGCCAAAGCGATAGAGATGCTATTTTTAAAATCACAACAGAAAGCCTCTCGAGCTTATATCTATAAATGTGACAGTCGTTATTTTTAACTCAGCCAAGTCTATCCCAAGACATGCATTATCAAGCTCTCAAAGAAGAAAGGCAGAGCAAAGATTATTAAAGTACTAAAAGGCCAGATACCAGGTAAGCGTGTTCGGATTCGCCTAGCAGTAGGCTCCTCAACAGGGACTTCACGTCCAGGCATGCATGAGTTGAGTTAGCCACGGTACTGAACAAAAAAGAAAACCTAACAAATGAGAATGCTTCATTCAGACAAGCTAATCTTTTAAAGATGAAGGAAATGCATGGTAATTTCCAGAAACAATAACAGATAATTTATCACCACCATACCTCCCCCAAAATAGATGCTAAAAATGGCGAGAGTAACTCTGCAGTCTCCAAATGCAGTAGCACTGTAAACAGAATGTACAAAATGGGTGTGCCTTTAGTTTGAAGGCTAGAAACTCAAAACTTATCGTATTTATAAGTCAATGAACAGATACTATGATGTGATATAAAGTAGGACATCAAATTTTCAAATATGGGGGAAAACAGAATGCAAATGCAGAAGTTTTATTAATAATTTTTCTTTTATTTCTTTTCTCACACTACTCTCATTTGATGTTGGTATCACTTTAAAATAGTTTTCTGTATTCAAAAGTTGTCATTTTTTTAAAATGTATTAAAAATATCAAAAGTAATAAGCAAGCCGTCCAACACCAGGACACAAGAAATCACTGATCCAGGAAGCAAGAGGAGGAAAGAAGCCAACTAGCTAGAAACAGCTTGGTGCATTAGGCTCATGGAGGCTTTCCCAGCTGCAAAGAATCAAATCATGGTATTGGCAGGAACATGAGCACAACCAATATTCACGATGCTAGTCTCATGAAGACAAGTACCACATGGTATCTCTCATATGGAGAAGACATGGAAAAGACAGGAGACTAAAATGTGGACACTCAGTGATAAGGAGAAGGGAAGGGGCAAAGGCGGAGTGGGAGGGAATAAGAAAGAGTAACGGGGAGGTGGGTGTTTGAGGATGATCCATGCTTCCCTCTATAGTTGTAACCTGCTAGATTACAGTTCCTAAAGGCTACTTCATAGCTTGCATTTTTTTCTTGGTAGATGATGGTTGTGCCACACTTATTTTATCATAGCAGTTACACAATTGTAGTATTTTGTGTTGTTAATTTGTGTTTCTCCAAGATATTTCTGATTTTCCAATCCCTTCTGATCCCAGCAATGGGATCTTGTCATTACTACTTCAGGGATGAGATTGCCCAGACTGTACAATGCTGTTTGTAGGTTTTGGGCTGTAAGTGCTGAGGTAGGAGAGTTGGCAATAAGAGAGCTGAGAAGTAGGTAGGACCTCTGAGGACCGTCATTAGAAACAAACCCTTAGGCAGAAGTGGCCATGTGACATGCCTGATGTAGTCTCTCGCCCCTGCCCATTTCCCAGTGCTCTGAAGTAAGCAGGAAGACCAGCTCGTGGCTTCTTGAACTCCTAGGAGGTGCCCTTCAGATGATACGGAGGGCAGGCCTGGGACCCAGAATCACACAGCACCAATCTGCGCAGACCAATGACACAGGGGGTGCTTTAGAGGACTGTGACACCCAGGAGTACATTGCTGTCCCCCAATGCACAGGCTAAGGAATTTAGCTGCCATGGGTGGGTGGTGCACCTTGAATTAATTGAAGTTTTAGTTCCAGTGATCAGGGGGTGACACCTTCAAACCCAATTGTGTTGAATAATAAAAAACACATTTTTATTATCCATTCATACATTGATGCATACATTTCCACAGTGGAGTATTATTCAGCTGTTAGAAAACATGAAATTCACAGGTAAATGGGTGGGGCTAGGAACAATTATCCTGAATGAGGTAACCCAGAAAGATGAAAATGGCATTTTTTCTCTTATATGTGGATGGTACCTTTTAAGCTTTATTTCATTCATGTATTTCATTTAGAATATCCACAGAGGTTAAGTAGTTAGTGTGGAGCTAGGGAGTGTGGATGGGGGCTTGAAAGAAGAATAAATAGAATATATTGGTGGTTGGTGGTTGTTTGTTTGTGAACTTGTTATTATTTTGGAGACAAGATTTCTTTGTGTATACCTGGCTGCCCTGGAGCTGGCTTTGTAGACCCAGCTGGCCTTGAACCCAGAGACTCGCCTACCTTTGCCTGGGATGAATATGAGTTACAGAGGGGTAAGAGGGAGACTAGAATTAGAGGACTGAGTGAGGAGGGGAGAGAGGGGAAATGGAGGGAATATAAGGAGGGACAACTAACAGGAAAGGCCATTTGAAAACAATGTGGACCCTCCTACTGTAGAAGCTTCCTAAAATATACACAGATGTGAAAAGAATCCAACCGGAATCAACAAATAATAGCACAGTCTGTGCCCCAACTGGCGTCATATTCTACCAAACAAAACCTTCAATATTAGGCATAGTTTACATCTGGTTTAGTCATTGCCCAAAGGTTCTCATAGACCCTGGCAACCAGTATAGGTGATTGCCAATGCTTTTGGTTACCCTCTCTAAAAAGGATAAGGCCCTCTTGCTGAAGACATCACTTACTTATGTATCATAGAACATGGAGAAATTGTGTGCTTCTGTTCAACTAGAGACCACTACACACCAGCATTCATAGCACTGGACACTACTATACACACTACTGAAGGGGGAAAGTAAGCCTTGGTCTCCTCTCACTACAAACCCTATGAGCTACAAGGGACCTGCTTGCAAGTTCTCCTGGTGCAAGTAATGGCAAAATGCTATGGGAGCAGCCAAACACTTTTTGATTGAACTGAAGACACACTCCGTGAGATCAGACCCATACCTGACACTGTTAATGAGGTCAGAACCTGAGACTGGATAGGTCATAGGCCCTAGAGGAAAACCTGCTATTGCTATTCTGCTAAATCAGTGGTTCTCAACCTTCCTAATGCTGCAACCCTTTAATACAGTTCCTCATGTTGTTGTGACCCCAATCATAAGATTATTTTCATTGCTACTTCATAACTGTAACTTTGATACTGTTATGAATCATAGTGTAAATATCTGATATGCAGGATATCTGATATGCAACCCCTAAGAAAGGGTCATATTTGATCCCCAAAGGGGTCTCCACTCATGGGTTGAGAACCACTGTGCTAAATGAACATAACATTAAAACTACTCCTTTTGGGGGTATTTATTTATTTTGTTTTTTTGCTCTCATATCCTGACCACAATTTCCCCCTCTCTCCTCTCCTCCCAGACCCCCCACTCCTAACACACATTCCTCCTCCTCCGTCTCTCTTCAGAAAAGGGCAGCCCTCCCATGGATATCAACCAGCCATGGTATATCAAGTTGCAGTGAGACTAGGCACCTCCTCTTCTATTAATGCTGAATGAGGCAACCTGGTAGGAGGAAAGGGTCCCCAAAGCAGGCAACAGAGTTAGAGACAGCCCCTGCTCTCACTGTTAGGAGTCCCTCAAGAACATCAAGCGACAGAATTGTAACATATTTGCAGAGTGCCTAGGTCCGTCCCATGCAGGCTCCCTGGTTGTCAGTTCAGTCTCTGTGAGCTCCTATGAGCCCAGGTTAATTGATTCCGTGGGTTTTCTTGTGATGTCCTTGATCCTCCTAGCTCCTACAATCCTTTCTCAACCTCCTTCTCAGGATTCCTTGAGCTCCACCTAATATGTTTGTCTGTATATCTATCTCTGCATCTGTTTCCATCAGTTGCTGGGTGATGCCTCCCTGATGACCATTGGGCAAGGCCCCAATCTAAGACTAGAGCAGAATATCATCAGGAATCATTACATCGACTTTTTTCTGCCAGTAGTGTAAAACCACTCTTAATCTATGCCTATAGATCAATACTGCTTGAATATTCACTTTCAATCATCTTTAAAAGGAAATTATACTGAACACAAATATTTGTCAGGAGACGGTCTTACTTTGCTATCCATTTAATTCTCATGAGAGCACAGGTTGGCGATTTTATCATCACTGTGTTCCAAAGAGGGAAACAAAAATGAGAAGGGTTTGGTGACTACCCAAAAGTCATAGCACCGAACTGGGGAAAATGAGAACTATAGTAAAACTACCCTGGGCCTGGACATAGTACTTTAGCAATACCACAACCTGCCCTTGAAGGCACTACATTTAATAGCTCATCATGGTTAGTGGTTTGATTTTGATTTTGAGGCAGGTTCTCATGAAGCTACACCCGTGAAATCTCAACTATATGGTCACCTAAACATGATCTGCATCATGAGAACAGCAGTTGACACGCCAGTATTGATGTGGGAAATTTCATGAGGTCCCACCACTAGATGACAAGCTATGGCCACTCAATGGTTGCTGAGAGAGGACCAGTCTTCTCCAGTAACCAACCCTCTGATAGGTTATCTAATCCCAAGTGGTCAGCCCTAGACACATGCACAATACAAGTAACAGTGAATGAACTCTGTAGACTATATGTCTTCTGTCTCTTGCTTATTCATATAAAGACGTCTTCTATCTTGGATCTGGGCTGAAACATTTATTCCTAAGAAAGAATGAACCCTAGGACTTTATATAAAGTAGAAAAGTAGTCTGTCATACCACTATTGCTAGTCTCTCTCTCTCTCTCTCTCTCTCTCTCTCTCTCTCTCTCTCTCTCTCTCTCTCTCTCTCTCTCTCTCTGTGTGTGTGTGTGTGTGTGTGTTTCTCTCCCTTTCTCTCTCTCCTGTATTATATCTTATCCAACTAGAAAGTAAGTACCTGTGTGTCCTGAAAGTATTTGTTTGTTTGTTTATATTTTCGCTTCCATTCTTCTATCACTTTGTGTTCTGAGGTCACAATAGTCAAATTGTCACATTTGTCTGTCAAGGTCTTAAAACAGCTATTTGAATCCCTACCGGTCTTCTGTCTTACAGTGGGACACCAAGGCCTGACCTCGTGTGGCCCTCGGAAGGCCCCTCTATTCTCCTTTGTCAGACATTACTCTTGGATCAGGGGCAGCACCCGTGTCCCGGCAGCCTGGAAAGGACACTCCTCCACCCACACCCACACCCACCATGCCTTTGCTTTACTTTTTGGCTTTCTCACTTGCCTCTGGCTTTGTTTTCTATGCCTACTTGTGTCAATAAAGAGAAAGAAGACAACAGATGTTTCTATACACACATTATGGAGACTCATTATTTGGCTTTCCCAAGCTTCAAGATCGCAGAGCTTCAAAGAAGTGGAAACACTCTCATCACACAGTTTCCTGGAGAAAAGGCAGATCTGTCTGTCCTCTGCTGGCCAAAGATGAAATGATCACATTGACTTTTTCTTTTCCACCACAGTGCTTTGTATTCAGTGTGTGTTTTCCAGGCACTGACGACGTACACAATGGCGAGGGTACAAAAATGAACAGAATCCAATTTTTCTCCCCAAAGACCTCACAGTCTAGTCAAGGGTGTTTCTGAAAATGAGTAAGAGTTACTGTGACACACACCTTACGGGAATCCAAGAGCCATCCAAGGTGTACATTTCAAAGCTGTAAGAAAAAATGGAGCATTCTGAACTCTCATATCTCAAATGACAAGCTAACAAAAGACATGCTATACACTGGTGAGTTTGGGGGGTTCATGCCAAACAGCATGCCCAATTTTATGTTTGTGTTCCAATCATAGAAAGGTATTTTTAGCCTTTATTTCAGTGTTTGATAATAACCCAGCCTGTGACTGGGTAACTTATACCTTGAATGAAATCAAGGTGACAAAGGCGAAGGGAAAGAGACAAGTTTGGAATTTATGTATTCTGTGTAATAAATAACTCCTCCTTAGTCCTATGCTTGCTCCATTCCCGCAATGCCTCCAGGATATGAGGAACTAAAAGGTAGTAAAAAAAAAAGATAATATCCTCAAAAGATTCTATCCTATGGAGAGTCCATAAACTGTGACACCATTTCCTTGCTCTACTTTCTGTGTGGTGTTGAGCTTTAAAATTATCTATATAAATAATGACATTATATATAGATGATGTTTATGGGCATCAGCACTGTACATATTTGTGTGAATTAATTTCAGGTTGCCACCCAAAGGACAGTTAGCACTTGAAGTTCTGACTTGAGAATCTGTATTCTATAGCTTTCTTCCCCGTGAATATGCATAATATTTATCTGCCAATTAAATAGGAAAAGAAGCACCTACATTCAAAGTGACTGTGGCAGCAAACATTTATTCTAAATCTCTTCTAGTCAAAGAAGGTCATAATTTGCAAAGGGAATGGTAACTTACTCCCAGTGGTGAAAGTATGTGGTATTCAGACCTTTCTGTGGCTAAGAAAATGGTTTGTAAATTCTCAATCCTGTTAAGAACCAGAAATTGAAGGTCTGCTTTCTGCAGCCGCATTGGGACCTTCATCTCAGGATGAGTTTTTACATCTTCTTCTCCTAACAAATGCTGCTGCCACTTTATCCAGCTGGAAGGCAGCCTGCAGTCCATCTCAGAAAGAACCGCTCAAGCATGGAATATGTGCATTGCCTGAGGTCATGGAGCCACAGATAACATTTCAAGAATGGCAGTTTCCATACCTGCTCGGTAATAAATGCTGAGAGATGGAAGAATATAGTAGGTGCGTGAGTTGCTGTTTCGCTGCTGTGTTAGGACACCAGAGCCGAAAACACCCTGCAGAAGGGAGAATTTATCCCACAGGGTTCTGGAGGGTTAAGACTCCATCATGGTGGAGTGCCAGCAGGGCAGCAAGCCTCAGGCATGGTGTCAGGAGCAGGAAACTTGAAGGTCACATCCTTAACAGCAAACAGGGAGCAGAGAGAGAACCGGAAGTGGGGAGGCTTTCAACTCCCAGAGCGGCCCCCCAGTGACTCACTTCCTCTAGAGAGACTGACTTCTCCATAAGCTCTCCAAACGGTGCCACCAACTGGGGACCAAGTGTTTAATGTCTGAACTTATAGGTGGCCTTTCTCATTCCATCCCACTAGGAGAAAGGCTGAGAGCAAGAGAGTCTCCAGTGTTTGTTGCTCACATCTTGCTAGAGTTTCCTCTGCTACCCACTTAGATCACTTTCTGAAACTAACTTCCTTCTGGAACCATTAACTTTCTTGAATATGTATTGAATAAAACTAGGATAGTGGACATAAGAACAGATATTTCCTCTACTGGGGAGTGTTTTATAGCTTTACAAATTATCTTTAATGCCCCCACATACACATACACACTGGAATAAATGCTATACAAAGTATAAGCCACCTGAAACAGATCAAAAGAGGCCACCTTCCTGCAAAAGAATTTGAAATACAATATCAGTAAATCAATGTAGAGCTGGGGATGTGGCATTTGCCTTGCAAACATGAACACATGAGTTTGGACACTCAGAACCCACCTAATAACTAGCTGTGGTAGCATCATGCACCTATAATCCCAGTGATGGTAAGATGAGAGGTGGAGGCAGGCATATAGCAGGAAGCCTGCTTACCAGCCAACCTTCTTATCTGGCAAGGCTCTGGGCCAATGACAGACCCTTTATCAAACAAAAGTTAGGAAGTGTCTGAGAAATGGCTCTTAAAGTTGTCCTCTGACCTCACTGTACACAGGTAGAGATATGTGCAGCCCTCTTTATATGAAGTTACAGACAGACAGACAGACAGACAGACACACACACACACACACACACACACACACACACACACACACACAGAGACGCCCAATTTTCTTAAGAAAAAGAGAAGTCACAACATGTAGAATTATTGTATTTTATTTAATAAAATCTAGCACAAATAACTAGAGATATAAGTCAATGACAGTGGTTTCACCTAATATGCACAAATCTCTAGGTTCAGTCCCCAGCACTATAAAAAGAAAACAACAAAAGACTAATGCAAAATTGTCATAGTCAGTACCATAAGAAATAGGCGTACAAGAAGACTCTTTCAGTCCCTAACAGTGGGAGCATGGGCAGGCTCTGGTTCCTTTGCCTGCCTTTGGGACCCTTTTCCTCCTACTGAGTTGCCTCATCCAGCCTAGAAGTAAGAATATGTGCCTGGCCTTGTGGTAAGTAGCTATGCCATATTTGGTTGATGACCCTGGGAGACCTACTCTTTTCTGAGGGGAGGTAGAGGGGGGGGTGAACCTGGGGAGAAGAGGAGGTTGGGAGGAGAGGGAGAGGGGAGAGAAAGGAAACTACAATGGAGATGTAATATATGAGAGAAGAATAAAATTTTTTGAGAAGAATATTTAAAAAATGAAGAAAAAGAAAAGACACTTTCATTGGTCTGTTAAAATAAGTATAAGCTAACACACTTAATTATATGTGTATTTTCATAAAAGTACAGTTTTGGTTTAAATTTTCTATAGAATGAAAACATCATGCACCAAAACTAACCAGACCCCAAATCTATACAACTCGCTGAGGTTCTCTACAGTTGGAATTGACATTTGGAATGGAAGCTGTAAAGTTTCACATTAAATGTTTCCTTTTCATCATCAAATATATTTTATGGTATTATCCACCACCAAAAACAAAAAAGAAAAAAGAAAGAAAACTCCATGACAGACAGAAAGAGAATAAGTTTTGCATCAACTTTATTTGCAGATTTTTAAAATAATAAAAAGTTTAAAACTATTTTTTATAGAACATATGGTATCTATTTATTATTCAAAGTTCCTAGGCTCTACAAGTGCATCTTAACAGGAAAAAAAATAGAATGCTCTTGTAGCAAGCACCTTAAATCTTCACAGAACCTATCTGCTCTCAAATGATGTGACTAGAGAGCGCAGGGCAGGAAGGAAGAGAACAAGATTGCTCCCTGAAGGGGCAATTTGTGGGTAATTATTACTTAGCATAGAATTATGCATTGCATAATTCACTTATTGTTATCTGTTGCCACATCAATGTAGCCTAAAACAGTTGAGTTGAACACATCCAAAATTAAACAAGAAAATCCTAAAAGGAATGCTATTTTAATGAAGGTAAACATGTTTTTGCTTTTTGATACTCACTCACCTATTTTGAAGGTGGAAAGGTCAGTTGTGCTGAGTACTATCTCTACTGTAAGCTTTAATCCATATTGAGTGGGTGGATGCCTTACAAACATCTCAGGCAACGCGCACTGTCCATACGGAAAGCACAGTAACCAATTAGGCTGTAGGCAGAGCCATTGTGGAATGACACACCTGTATTCTAGGAACTGAATTGCTGTACCAACATGCCGTTGCTCTAACCAACTGCGTAATCTTTAAATCTTGACTGGGAAACGGGGGAAGCATAAATTTGAAAGAATTGTCCGAATAAATTAAACTTGAAAAATAAAGATGCTGTCTCCAAGACATGGCATGGTTATTCCACTCATGGATTCACACGAGTGTGGTTGTCTGCACAAGCTCAAGGAGTGAAATCCCCAGCGCACATGAGGGGGACGATCTCGTTGCCCCACACCTTGCTGAGAAGCTTTAGGCAGTGATAGTTGCTTGGGGAGACAGAATCACTCTTTTTTGAGAATATGGCCACTGGTAACTTTCCCATTGTCCACTGGGTAGCCTCACAATAGTGTACCTCTGGGCAGCACTAACTGGATTTAGTGGGTTACCTCCCCGAAAAAAGAGATCTAGAGTTGGAAGGGGGAATGTTGGGAGGGCTCTAGACACAGTTGGAGGTGAAGGGGGAGGTAGATACATATTTCACTGTATACATATATGAAATTCTCAGATATAAATATTTTTAAAATGTACAGATGTCCATTCAATGTAGATTTTAGCTCTTTATAATCTAATAATTAATCTGCATTAGTACCCATAGATGGGTATAAATCTCTACCCATTGATTCTGCCATTTGAAACCGAGAGTTGAAAGACTGTGGTCCAATAGTGTTTTCCTTTCATTGTGTGCCCGAGTTAATTTCTAGTTCATGTCCCAGTTAAGCTGTGTCCATGGTAATATGTATATAATTCCCTCTAGCCTCGCGCTTCTGCCAGTCGGCATGCATTCTGCATGTATAAATGCAGATAATTAGAAAGAAACCTTGCACTCAAAATATAGATGATAGGTTGTTAAAAACCTCATATACACACGGCAACATCTTGAAATTCCCTCAGCATTCTTCATTACCAGGATGAGGTAGTTGGCATAGTTACAGGACGAAGCAAAAGCTGTACTACCACAGCTGCATCCGTTGCCCTGGCTGTTTTATAAGCTCACCGTAAATCAACAAGCGTTTTATTTTTCAGTGTTTGGAGCCAGCGTCCTGAGCTGAGGGCCGCCGGGAAGTTTTCCTTTAGATCTGGTCTGCAATCACCAGACCATTGGTAATCTCATGGCAAATCAGCTAAGGCAAGGTAACTTAACATGGCTTTGTTCTTCCATCTGGCCGTAGGTACTAGCTATCAAGGAAGTCAGTCTCTGTGCTCATTCCTCAAATAGGCATTCATGGGTACTATCACTCCAGTCTTTCTGTAGTCTCTCGCCTTATAGAGGCTTCCATAGGTAGTCTCTATCAAAGGCTTCTCTTTCCTTATCCCAGTGTTTTCATACAATATTCACCAGTTTCTAACGGGAAAAGCCAGATGTGGGTTTCTTGGGAAGTTCTGATTCATGAGTTAGAAATTATTTCCAGCATGCTCTGTACTTCATTGCACATCGCAAGTCCAGTTCAAATACAACCTCCCATTCTGATAGCAGAAGCAGAAAATTCACATCGCAGGAAACATTAAGAATATTTTTATGTATTAAATTTTATTTTATTTTTTATTTGATGAATTCCAGAACTTACTACAATATGGTGACTCCAAAACATTGAGCATTTGAGTAGTGTCTGTCTCCCCTAAACTAACTCCACCACTCACTAATGTTCTCACTCCATCCACAAGGATAAGACAAATGTCAATAAATGAGAATTAAAGGAATACTGAGTGAGTCTTTCGTGTTCTCTAATAGAGTGTGTTTCACAGGATATTGAATTGTAGAAATGAACAGCAACTTGGGGAGATGTTTAAAGCACAGGGTTGACTTTCATACATAACCACTATTAAAAACTGCTTGGTTTCCATGGCACCTACCCATCTTATTGAATCGGCCTATATGTAAAACATAAGAGTAGACAGGGCAGAGAAAGAGACAAGGCACAGGAAGAGGGGGGTCAAATGCGAAGGGCAAAGTAGAAGATGAACCAGGAAGGATGAGTGATGGTTATCCAGCACATAATGAGAAGTGCAATACATTGATCTCAGCACATTGAGTTGAAAAATCCTAAAATATTTCATGTAGTAAGGCAGAGGTACAATAACCGAAATGAAAAACTGACATGAGTTACCAAGTAAAAATTAGCTCTTTAGCAGTCTGACCTAACTCCTGCAAATATGCATATGTAACACACGCCGACCCTTGTATATAGGTTCAGAAATCTCTAACAATATGCAGAAAGCACGTGTAAAAGTTTTGTGTTCAGTGAGTAAACCGACAGGTACAAGTTTTGTTTTACACGAATGATTTTTTAATGGTTGTATCACGAAAATGTAATATGCATGTAATAAATTTAAAAAGTGAGATAGTTAGTGAGTTGGAAGTACTTGGAATCCAGGATAACTGGTGTGATGCTGATGGTGACCTTCGCTATGTTTAAAGCTTTGCAAACTCTATTTCAAGTAACATTTGTTTCGTATCCAGGAGACAGTGTGGACGGAAGTGAGAATATAAACAAGGGGGAAGGCTCAGTGGCAGGAGTACTGGCAGCTGTGCCGGAGTAGAAGGCTGCTGGGTAACATCTGGGCACATCTGGGAAACAGAAAGTACATAGCTAGTCTTCTCATTTGCCCCTTAATCAGGGTGGGTCTCTAGTCTACGGGGTGGTACCACTGGTATCCAGGGCAAATCTAGTTCCTTAGATCTCTCCAGAAAGGCCCTCATGGACACGCCTACAGATGTATTTCAAAAGTAAACCTTATTCCAGCCAGCTTGACAGTGAAGAAGAACCATCGCCACGTCACATGCAAGTGACATGCTCCTATGGCCTGTGGCATGTCTGTGTGCTGAGGTGTTTCTGCAAGTATTTGGAGGGAGAGGATGCTAGGATTAACAATATCCAGAAGATGTAGAAAACCACACTGCAGTTCCCAGTCTCACTCTGGATTCTTCAGCCCGGGCATGGAGCTTTGTACCGTGTGGCCTGCCATTGTTTTTATGGCCTTCAGCCTCCTCATCCACACAAACCAACTTGCTCGTGGCCATGAGCGAGATTAACCCTTCATCCCTTCCATTCCTTGTCTGTGCACTTGGCCACAACCATGAAGAGAATGACTGACAGAAACAGACAGCCCATCTAGGAGCAGAGTCAGAAACGTAAGAGGCCTCCAGGGAGGAAGACCCCAAAGGAGGCTGGGCGTCTGGCATAGCCGCCAGGCTGTTCATTGACCCTATGGTTGGAGAGGACATTTTTAAAATGTCTTGAGCTCTATGTTTCAAGGAGAAAACATGTAAATCACTTGAAACCATGCTCATGATACAAAGAACATGGACCACAAATCCGACTGCTGTGGGTGGCATGTGTTTAATGCCTGCCATGCTCTAGCCGTTGCTTGATGTGCTGTGGAAATAACTTTGAAAAAAATAAACAAATCTTCCATCTCCACTGTACATCTGAATAGGAAAACAGAACAAAACTGGGGAGGGGCAAAAGATGAGAAACAGATAATCAACAGAAAGGATGAGGTCAAGATGGGATTTCCACTTAGAATGGTTAGAGGGGGATGTTGGAATAATAACACAGAAGGCAAGCATTTCCTACAGGTTCCTGCTTCCAGGGATTCTGGCTGCAAGACCATTTAGCACATAGTGTTTGAGAACCTGCTGGTCTATGTCATTGTGCCAAGTCCTGCATGCAAAATAATTAATGCAGCAAACCCTTGCTGGAGACTCCGCATATGCAGGCACCATACTGAGAATAAAATCTGCAGCATCCCACCTAACATTTCTAAAAATGATCTCATAGGAGTTTTGGAGACATTAAGTACCTTGATTGCTACTAACAGCCCATCTAAAGCTTAAACTTAAGGCTGAGACACCAGTGCAAATACAAGAGTGGTGATTTACTGAGAAAAAGGCAACCCTACCCTCTCAGCAAGGTCTTACGGTTTTTACCTGACAGCACTCGGCACTGAATTTATGGTCCATTCACACTGATTCATCTCAGCACCCATCTCAGACTGTGCTCAACAGGAGAGAACAAAATTGGTAGAACTTCTCTCAGCCACCACTAAATCTGAAGCATTAGGAATTGCAGCTATGACATGTATACAACTCTGTGTGAGTGTGTACACAAGAGTACCGGTGACCATGGAAGCCAGAGGAAAACATCAGATCCCCTGGAGCTGAAGTCACAGAGGGTGGTGAGCTGTCTGACCTGAGTGCTGGGAACCGAACTTGGGTCCTCTACAAAACCAGTAAGCAGTCTTAACTATCGAGCCAACTCTTCATCCCCAAGAGTCTGATGTTAACCATCAGTTTGTGGTACTTCATGTGTTGCAATGAGCACATTACTTTTCTCAATGTTCAAAGAAACATTTAGTAAAGGAAATTTATGATACCAAATAGCTGTAATGTTCTGAATCACGTGATAAATTCGGGGCTTTGGAAAGCTTCTTCTAGTCTGTATGTGTCTATCACTGATGTTTATGATTTTACTAGTCCAGTACTCTCCACTGAATCAGCACTCCAGTTGATTTTTGGAACATGATTGTTTGCTGGGAGGGAGTTCACTTTGTATAAGACTAACCTACATTTGGCACCAAGGATATCAAAGGAAGTCTTTATTTCATGACTTCAAAGTGCATATGCACATGTATGCATGTGTGTGCACATGACTGTGGAGGCCAGAAGTCAATATAAGGTGTCTTTCTCAATCACTCTCCACCTTATTCTAAGACGAGTTCCCTAGGAAGAAGGCTGTTGACATTTTACATGGTTCCTTGCAGAGTCTCCCTGGGTCTAGGATCCAATCCTCATCTTCTTCATGTCAAAAATTCTCACCTATTCATTTATTCAAGGTTGATCCAATTCTGGAGGGCTGACTGACACTAATCAAACTCACAAGAGATTGATTAGGAATCCTAAATCTAATTTCTTCATGTATAATGAGAAACATTGCTGCTTAATGAACCAAAATTCTCACATCAATTGGATAGTGTATTCTCCTTCTGATAGAAAACTGTTCTTGGGAACTGAATTAATATGTGAAAGTTGCTGGGTAAGGAAAGAGATGAAGGAACGGAAATGCAATTATCTTAATGAACTTATAATTAATTGCTTTCTCTTCTATTAGTTATAGCATTTGATTTATTTTTTCATTCCACATGTCCTCAGCATCTTCTCTGTGCCCATATTACTGCTGAGGTATATAAAAATGTGTGGGAAACAAATACAGAAGATAAATACGGAACAGCAGAGATCAAGATGTCCATGTGCACCAAACCTATCTCCTGGCTTTATAACCACATAACACTGAATTTTCATAGCAAATTCTATGAGGAATTTGTATTTTATTTTGCCCCTTTAGAGATCGCAATTATTTTTAAGGAGATGCAATTTAAAGAAACTTGGATCATACAGTTAAGGGTTTCATGGCTATATATTTCTCTCAAAACTCATTTACATGCTATTTATAGCATGTAACTCAATACAGCTTTTAATTACATAGGAAACATGAAAATTTTATAAATACAAATGGCATGGAAAAGTCATGCTATGAGTTCCCAACCTACAAGCATGGAAGGGAAGTGTTCCAGCACTGACATTGTTGCAGGCTGACTGCAAGAAGTCCCCTTGGGACTTATTGACCAGAGATCTCTTCCTTACAGCTTCTTAAGTGATTATCTCTGAGGGGTCTGTATATTTTTTGTGACCTTAGATAGGTTCTGATGCCTGGTTATTTGATAAAAACATGTTGTTGGGATCAGCAGACTCTGAGTAAGGTGGCTCTGTGTAACGTGGGTGTCTCTCCTTCTACTAGCTGAAAGTCCCAGTGCAAAGAGGTTTCCACAGAAGGCTGACTTCTCAAATGCAAAGGAGAAATTTAATATTTTCAGTTCTCAATGCTATTGTTGCTTAATACTTGAATCTCTAATCTTCTGCCCTACAGACTTTCAAAATTTGCCCAGACTTGCAAGATCATTTTTTAATCTCTCTCACTCTTTCCCTGTCTCTCACCCTCTACCTCCTTCTCCCCACCTCCTCCTTTCCACTGTCCCTCAATACTCTGTTCCTACTATTTCTATTTCCCTAGCAAACTCTAACTAATGAAGATTTTGGTACTTGTCTCCATTCTATAAGAGCAGAGAACTCTTAATGTTATTAGGATAACAGAATTCTGAAGTACCAGGAACCAGAGAGAAGCACAGAGTTGTGAGAGGCAAGATGAAAAGCCTTGCTATAATACACATCTGTACACAGAATTAAATACACAGAATTAAACCAGCAACAAGAATAATTTGCCTCATGTGGACCTACAGTACTGGGTGGTTGATACTGGTATCTCAGAAGGAAAATGCATAGGTAATTCATTAAATTCCTCCTTGAACTCTATGTGAAATAGTTCTGGGTTGAAGAAAAATTGTCTAAGTTTAATTGTTTAAAAAATAAAACCAAATTTGAACACTTACCATATCTGAGCCTATTTATAGTGGGTCTAGAACCCCCTTAATCAAAAGACCATCAGAATCCTTGAAGAGGATCCCTACAGAACCACTGAAAACTTACACAGTTGATTTTCCTGCCAGCCCTCCCCTGTAGCTGAAGTTTTCTCCAGTCCCCGCTCAGCCCCACAGACCCTGAAATCGCTTTTAAAATAATCACTCAGAAACTGCTCGGCCATTAGCTCAGGCCTACCACTGACTAGCTCTTACACTTAAACTCAGCCCATTTCTGTTAATCTGTATGTTGCCATGTGTTCTGTGTCTTTACCTGTTGTCTTTACATGCTGTTCCCTGGATGGCAGGCTGGCATCTCCTGACTCAGCCTTCCTGTTCCCAGAATTCTCTTCTCTGCTTGTCCTGCCTATACTCCCTGCCTGACTACTGACCAATCAGCATTTTATTTATCAACCAATTAGAGCAGCACATTCACAGCATGCGGAACATATCCACAGCACTCTCCAAAGGGACCTGCATCCACAGGTTTTGACCATGGTGAGAGTGCATGGATGAATGAAAACACTCAGGTTTTCCATGGATTTTTGTGCCTGGATTAAGATTAGCACTAATTCTCAGAGACCCAAAATATCTCTGTGCTGCATTATCAACATGGACCCTCCGAGTTCAAATGATCAATGGAATTGTGCCTCAAGTACACCTCACAGGAAGACCAATTAGTTCTCACAAAGGCTGATTTTTATCCATCAATTTGTTTGGGCCATGAGGCTCAGATAGTTGGTCAAATTATTCTGTACACATGTGTGTTGGGGATTGTCTTGACTATTAATTTATATAGGAAGATCTAGCCCACGTTGTGTGGTACCATTCCCTGAGAAAGGGATCCTGGGCTGTATAAGAAAACTAGCTGTGGCGGTGGTGCACACTCGGGAGGCAGAGCCAGGTGGATCTCTGTGAGTTCGAGGCCAGCCTGGTCTACAGAGCGAGTTCCAGGAAAGGCGCAAAGCTACACAGAGAAACTCTGTCTCAAAAAAAAAACAAAAAACAAAAAAAAATAGAAAGAAAGGAAGGAAGGAAGAAAAGAAAGGAAGGAAGGAAGAAAAGGAAGGAAGGAAGGAAGGAAGAAAAGGAAAGCTAGCTAAGCATGGGTATGTCAACTAGCCAGGAAGAGCAGTGATCCTCTCTAGTTTCTGCTTCAATTCCCTGCTCGAGTTCCTGCCCTGAGTTCCCTCAGTGATAGACTGTCAGTCAGCTCTGAGTTGAAATAAACCCTGTCCTCCCCTAAGTGGCCTCCAGTCATGGTGTTTGTCAGAGCAACAGGACAAAACCAGAACAATCTTCTTTTTCATTTATTCCTATTGATGAATCCTTCCTTCTACTACCATATGAACCAAGAACCTATCCATGTTTAGCTTTACAAATCTCCAGTTATGTGGTAGGGAAAGGAGCGTTTATGCTTGAGTAGGTGAGTCTTAAGATTACTGCAGAATTCCACATTCAAGACAGAATTCTAATAATTAATTCCACTCAGTTGGTACTTCCATTTCTACTCTAACCATGGGAAATAAATGTCCTTGATTAGGAGCTTAGAAAAACAGACTGTGATAAAGCAGGCTGCTTTTGAAGATATTGCTTGTCTTGGTTCTCTTCTATGCAGGCACAGCTCGTCAGCTCAATTGATAAGCCTGCATTGAGTTTCAGGTGGAAATGTCATGGTGGTATACAACTTATTCCTTGATTGCTTAGAAAGCTTCCTGACTTAATTTACTTCAATTTTCCTCTTTTCATATCACTGTTTTCTTCTGAAAAGACATTTCAGACTCTTACAGTGGTGTTAGAGGTGGAAATTATCAATGTTGCTTTTTACAAAGCACTCAGGGAAAGTATCAGGTGTTGGAATCTAAAACAGGCTATCAGGATGATCATACGCTCACTGATGTGATAGCTATTGGAAAGAACCTAAAAACATTTGCCAGCACGCAGACACAACTTCCCAAGCATGCATAGGACAGGCAGTCGAGTCAGGGACCTGACATCTGCTATTTAAAGCAAACATTAGTGTAATAGAAAGTATGTGATTGTATCAGCAGAAGTATCTTCACAAATGTTGCAGACTCACATCTTCCCTTTGCTCGGGGACCATTAGGAGACTCAGCCACAATGTGCCAAGAATAGAAACGGATGTGCACACAAACCAGGATTTCCCAGTGCACATCCCCATTTTAGAAAGGTGAATTGGAATGGTAGAAGCCTCAGGAGCAGGTGCTCAACCATAAATAGATCAAGAGTAACAGTCATGCTCCCTTTGGATATCGTCAGAGTGCTATTGCAGGGCCCTTGGCCTGGCAAGGCCTTAGCTACTTAATCCCAGCTGTCCCGGCTCTCAGATTCTGGGAGACTCAGAAGTCATTCCTTCTAGAAAGCTCTAAGACTACACATACCCAACCAAAGGTATACAAACCTATGCAAAGTATAGAAGACCCATAGGAAACCAATGTAGATCAACTTGTATATGCCTAGGGATACAGCAACCACCTGTTTGCAGAGTTATACCACCACAGTTATTTCTACCTTCATCCCTTTAGAAAATGAATTTTAGTTTTATTTATGTGTATGTGCATGTGACCACAGAGACCAGAGAGGGTGTCCGGTCCCCTGGAGCTGTAGTTGCAGGCAGTGGCCTGATGTGGGTGCTGAGAACTGACCTCCAGTCATCTACAAGAGCAGTGTATGCGCTTAAGCACTGAGCCACCTCTCTACCCCCTATTTCTTTCTTAAAGACTCTGGGCTTTTCAATATATTAAATTATCACATTGTTTCTGTAGAAAATTTGAGAATTTATAAGGGAACAAATGGTTCACTGAAATTCCTCCAGATCTAAGCAAACCATTATTAAAGCTTTGATATGTTTTCTCTGTATCTAGTATTAGAAATAAAAATGTATGATACACATAATAAATCATATAAGTATATATATATGTATATATATATATACACACACACTTAATAGGACATAGAGCATACATCCTAATTTATATCAAATACATAGTAAAAATCTTATTACCCCTGTTTATTTTTATTTTTCTGTATTAATATATACTATGTTAGGATAGTATATTTGTTTCTTTCCTACCCATTTGCCTATTTTAGACACAAATATGACTTTTTAATGGTGTTTTGTCTATATGTACGTCTGTGTAACACATGAATGCAGTACCCATTGAGGCCAGAAGAGGACAATTGGATCCCCTGGAATTGGAGTTATTGATGGTTATGAGCCATCAGTTAGATGCTGGGGACTGAACCTGGTCTTCTGGAAATATGCCAGTGCTCTCAACCTCTGAGCCATCTCTCCAGCACAATTTCCAAAATTTGACATTACAAGTGATGTAATAAATTTACTTTTGTAGAAAATTATTTACATCACTGGTTCTGTTTTCAATTTTGAGTTCTTTAAATAAACCAAAATATCAGGACATAGTTTTTTTTTTTTTTAATTCTGTAGAATCCAACTTTAGAGTTTGGAAAGTGGGTCCAGTTTTATTAAGAATTGCCAAGGATACTAAAACTCTGATCTGTTTTGCTCTAAAGCTCTAAATTGTTCAGTTTCAATGGAAATAGATAAAACAAGAGAAAAACATGCAGTTTGTTAAGAATAAATTCTCCTTGGAGTGGGAAAGATGGTACAGCAGTTAAGAGCCCTGACTACTCTTCCAGAGAACCCCAGTTTGATTCCCAACAGCTCCCAATCTCATGTAACTGCAGTTCCAGGGGATCTGATGCCCTCTCCTGGCCTCTGTTGGCACTGCATACATGTGGTATATATCCACACTGCGGACCAAACACCCATACATATAAAATAGTGAATTAAAAACAACAACAACAATCTAGTGAGGTAGGTACTACCATTTATTAAAAATAGAAGAAAAATTAAAACTCCTGGGTATCAAAATGTGGGTAAGCTAACAAAAGCTGCCAAAACATGTTAATCAAGTGACTAGCAAATAGGCCTCTGATAATACTCCCTAACCTGAAAACCCGAGGACCATGGCAATCCTAAACTACACAGGCTGTTTCCTCCTACTTCAAAACTCTTGAATAAAATACTTATACTCTGCAGGTCAGGGTGTTAACTATAACTAATTATTTCTGCTTTAGTGTAATTAGAACATATACTCATCAATAGGGCAAGCTGCTTGAAACGAATCGTTTAGAAATGCTGGGGAAATAGGAAAGCCTACTTAGTTGAACCCTGTGAGTTCCCCCAATCCCTGGAATATCACCCCTGTAACGAGCCATGGCCTTGCCATGAAAATTCTGATTTGTGGGTTTGAGAATAGCAACAGCATATCAATAATTAGCATAAACACATGCCAAACACTCTCTTTCATCAACGTGCCAGGAAACGCTGTTAAAAAGACCTCACAAAACTGTAAATACACTTAGAAGTTTTATCAAAGGATAGAATTTATGGATTAATGCTCCATGGTAATGACTTTTATTTTAGTATTCAGGACTTTCTCTGTCCTACACTTTACCCAGTCCAAGAGGACTGACAGAGTGTGCTCTTCTGGGTTATGGAAAGTCTGATTTTGATAAAGTGAATTCCATCCCTGCCAAGGAGTATTTAATATCTATGCTACGTATTACAAGTAATTAAAAATACAAACCTTAATACTGACGACTTTGAAAATGAACTGTACCTCTTACTGAGATACATTCTTCTTAAGAAGAGGGACTATAAGATTGCATCCAAAAATGATGTCACCTGTTATCATTGGAGATGGGGTGCTCCAAAGACCTAATGTCTAGAGACCAAGGCTGTCTATGCTTCTTATATGTCCATATTTTAAAGACCATATACACACAAGAAAAGAATTATATAGCCCAAAAATCCATAGTGACTGAGAAACTTGGTCATAATGCTACAGATATCCTAGAGTGGGTGAATTCTGTAAACGTCATTGAAGACCTGGTTTCTTCCCCAAGTTGTTTCCCATCCTTCCCAAGACAGTTGATTTTAGCTCATTATGGTTCATTGATTGGGTCTAGAACAAATTTGATTTTGCTTGGGGAAAAAAAATGACTATATAATACTTGGGAAAATTAACTGGCTGATGACTATGAACCTAGGTTTATGGTAATCTCACTGGGCAAGAATAAGACCACTACCACAGTTTTGAGCCAAATTTGAAGCAAGCTTTAATTAAATATTAGCCAGGATGTTGGACTCTGGCCACTTCCATTCCCAGGTTCCCAGAAAATGAAAAGGAGTCGCATTTTGCAGAAGCTTATAAAGGCACACTCATAAGGCCACCAGTTTCTCTATCAGGTCCAATAAGGGCCAAGCACATATCCTGACACACTTCCTGTACCCCACCCCCTCACACCCACACCCAATCAGGGACAAGCATACATCCTGATGTATTTCTTGCCCACATACCTCCCGCCTACATGTGATCAAGCACATCCAGTGCAGTTGGGTCAAACAAACTTGTTTAGGGGAGTGAAAACATGTGGCTTGTTATCTCCCATAAACAACAGGCTCCAGCATCTCAAAAGGTATCTGTCCTTGGGCAAGAGGCTCACAGGTTAGAGGGAATTTTGTTTTATGGATCTCTTAGACACAGTAATTAAAACTTAAAATACAACTTGGCTCTCCTATTATTGTGTGAGATTATTGTTACATTGTTGGATATATGAATATTTCCCCTCTTATCTTAGGCGTCATCTGAACATGAGCCAGAAGATATCTCTGCCAGAGCCTCATGTCATCAACCACACCTCTTATACCTATTTCATGAGGAGAGATCCAGGAGGAATATGGCCAGTGTTCCTTTCTCATCTGAGGACACAGAGAGAAGGTGTGAGATCTGAGAATCAGAAGGCAGCTTATACCAGATACCAAATCTCTAGCAGCCTGGTCTTCAATTCCACAGCCTGTAGAACTGCAGAAATCTATTTTTTTAAAAAAAAAAAAAAATGCTCACTTTATGATGTTTTACCATAGTGCCCAGAGCACTGACTTCAGATGGCTGACAGTCAACACTGAGGAACAGCCAAGGCTAGAGATGAAGGTGTTCCAATAGAGAGGTAATCCTGGATACATACACGAGAAGCAGAAATAGGGAAGGTTTTCCTGTTCATCTATGACATCCTATGCAGAAATTTGTATTTAAAGTCTGACAAATCCTGTCTTTTTGTAATTGTAACACACTCTCTCATTCCATCCTCTAGAAGCAAGCAGAATAATTCTAATTTTTTTGTACATGTAGTTGTTCTAACAGGTACTTTTTATCTGTTTTTCTTTTTTGGCAAATACTAAAGAGCAAGTGATGTAGTCTATGCTTATTCTTTCCATGAGAGACAGACTCTTAAAAACTTTCCATTATGAGAAAATCTGGGGGGAGGTTGTTTGGACCTTTCCAAGGTTGCTAAGTTCAGCTGTGAAGATGAGGACTAGGAGACTGAGATCCTCCACATTATCATTTCCCAGACTCTGTCCTACACACAGTAGTCTTGACGAGCCAGCAAAGATCAGCAACTGCCAAGGTTCTTCTAGGACCAAGGTTATCGAAGTTGGATTTTCTCCATGGAGCACAATACAGACTTTATCTCCCATTTATTTCATTTTCTTTCTGTCCATAAAAATATTTCAAAGCCTAAGAGGCAGTTCGGAGCTTGGTGTATAAAGTGTTAATCATGAGCTGGCCGCAGAGCTCTGGCTTGTGAGCTAAAGACATCTGTTCCCCGCGCTGCCAGAGATGAGCAGTGGGATCTTGAAGAGAAAGCTAATTAATTTTTCCAAGTGTGTAAGCTTAGCTGAGTATTGATTAAAGAAAAATAACCCTATCAAATGAATTTCTGTGATTTTTGAAGGGACTTTATTGAAGAAGTTTAGAAGTCTAAAAAATCAGAGCAAAATTCTATCAGTTATTCCCAATTCACTATGTCAATAATCCTCAATCAGTAAATCTAAGGGATCTTGAATTTCCCTCCTGTAATATAAATTCACTGTACTGAATTTATAAGTCAAAGGTGGATGGTGGCTCAGCAGGACTCAATGGGCTGTCTTCTAAGCCTCAGGCTTCGTTCTCTGTGTACATTTGCTTGTTTGGCCTTTCAGTCCCAATCCTGTACTCTATCTGCTTTGTCAATCACTCCCCCTCTGATCGTCATTGCGCTGAATTAGACAGGAATCAAGTCGTTAAGTAGTTCCCACAAGGTACTAGGAAACCTGCAAATGTTTTACAAAACATTGCTGCAGCATTTGACATATTTTAAATATTCCACAAACATGCACCAAATGTGAGTGAGTTTCAAATGATTTCCCAGTAATTATTATGTTGATTGACAGCACGAGCTGTTGCTGTGTGTTCTGCTAACTTTTAACAATGGACCAAGTTTACTGTGTGTGTGTGTGTGTGTGTGTGTGTGTGTGTGTGTGTGTGAGAGAGAGAGAGAGAGAGAGAGAGAGAGAGAGAGAGAGAGAGAGAGAGAGAGAGAGAGACTGACTCTGACACAGGAGCCAATGGAGCTGGAAGAGGCCTTTGGATCCCCTAGAGCTGGAGTTAGAGGCAGTTGTGAGCTTCCCAGTATGGGAGCTGAGAAACAAACGTGAGTGCTCTGGAAGGTTGTAAGTGCCCTTAACCACTGAGCCATCTCTACAGCACTAAGACCAGTTTCCTCTTAACTGTCTGTCATTTCTTATCTTGGAAAGTGGTGAAACATCTCATAAAATACTTGATAGGGTGAAGTCAAATTCTAAAAAAAAACCCAAATTTTGTTCTCATTAGTGAAGTTGTACAGCTTTCTAAAACTATTTCCATTTGAACATATAGCCCAACACCCTACAGTTTAGACATCATGCAAGAGACAAAATACAGAGATGGAACCTGAGACAAGTCATTCAGATCTTATCATTTTCATAGTGGCCATAATCACCACCACCACCACTGTCACCGAGGCCCAGAATTATAACCCTGAGTTCACAAAGGCAATATGCGGTACTTATGTGGTCTAAGCAGCTAGAAGAAGTGCGACAGGACAGGTCACTCCCATGCCATATCCAACCTCTCCAACAAGTCGGAGCTCCAAGATCCTTCTCCGGAGTCTAGCCTAGTAATTCTCTCTGATCCTTCTCCTCCATGCACCCTCCCAAATCTGCCATATCTAGCCTGGGTCCCACATCCAGTGTCCAGGCCTAGTCTGGCTGCCCCCTGTCTGTGTAGTAACCCACGTATATGATTCTGCCAGAACCCACCACCCTACATGCTACTGCCCAGAGATCCCTCCCACAATGCATCCAACCTCTCCACCCAGCCAAAGCTACCCCCACACTCACACACACGTACATGGGAGCGGGAGGGGGGGGGACTCAAGAGGGGAAAGGGCGAGAGAGAAAATTACAAAAGCAGTCTTTAAAAAATGAATTGCTATAAATTCAGTGGCTTATTAACAGCATAAATCCACGTTCTGAGGGCTGTGACCATGAGAGCACAGTACCAATGCAGTCCTCAGCATCTGGGATGCCTTCTCCCCACTGAGTGTGAAGAGCTTACTCAGTGGAAACAAGCATTTGGGGTGCTCTTTCTCTCTCATAAAAGCACTAGTCCACTTATTAGGGCTCCATCTCATAACTTCCTCCCAACCTCTCTCCCTTAATGCTGTCACAACGATAGTTAAGATTTTGACAGGAATTGTGAGAAAAAGCAAACTCTCAAGGGAGACACTTCCTAGAAAATCAAGTCTTCAGTTTCATTCCATATTTTCAAAGTGATTTAAAAAAAATGACAAGTCAACTTAATTGTATTTTAACAGAGCCAGTGAGAAATCCTGGTAAAGAAGCAAATGGGCCACTGCTGTCCCTTCTTCTGCCCACGCAGGGCAAACCCTCACCCCTGGGTGCCAGGAACCTTGCCATGACACAAGTGGGCTGAGTATCTTCCAAATACTGACCCCACAGTGCTGCCCAAAGCCATGTGTGACTTGTATCCGGTAGAGCTTTTAATCACCATGGTCCTAATCACGATGCCCCTCCGTGGAATAAATACCGTCAATTTCTCTATGTGGCATCGCTAGGTAAAGGTTATAAGGAAAGACTGATCTAGAGTTCTCCACAGAATTCGAGAGCGCAATAGAGCAGCGTGAATGCATGGACACACATACATGTAGACCACTTTACACAGTTAACCAAAACAGTCCTTGAAGGCAGTGAGTCTACAGTATAAACATTTACAGGTAGTATGTTTAACTGCACATAAAGACTCAGAACAACAAAATGTCTAATTACAATAGGACCCGGCACCCCTTCTCCACCCCCCACCCCCCACCCCCCAGCACAAACACTCAGTTCACATGATAGATCATGTTTCTTACAGCGACTGAGCTGCTTTCCATGCATGGACGAAAGTTCAGGAGAAGAATTCCCCTTGAATATTTCCAACTGTGTGAATGCTGGTGAATGGGCCTTGGTGTTGCAGACCAATGAAAGCCAGGGCTGGAAGGACCGTGACAGTTTAAAT
Source organism: Peromyscus leucopus (assembly GCF_004664715.2). Lineage (NCBI taxonomy): Eukaryota > Metazoa > Chordata > Mammalia > Rodentia > Cricetidae > Peromyscus > Peromyscus leucopus. The sequence continues at coordinate 156,008,760 of NC_051063.1, forward strand.
TGCTGAGCAGACACCCGAAGGTGGGCTGCTGCTCTTAAGAACTGTGTTGTTTTGTTGTAGATGTTGTGGTCGTTCTTTTCCTTTATGGATAAATCTTGAACAACTATTCCTACAGTTCTGAGTCATGCAGTCTGTGGGTTCCCCCTGCTGGCTCTTCAAATGTCAGAAGCTTGAAACACTTACACCCGAATGCTGAGTATCAGGTCTAGAGAGAAAAGGGGCACCAGAAGGGAGCCTGATCCCGGGAGCTTCCAGTCTCTGGGGAAGAGTGTTGTGGAGGTAGAACCAAGTCTCTTGAAGGTGGCAAGCACTGAGACATAGCCCACTGGTCCACATGTCCCACGCTTAAGGTTTGGAGACTGGCTACTAATATTTAATGTTGCTGGTTTTATAGGAAAAGACACTGAGAGTGAACAATTATCGCCCCGTGGTACAGTGGTGCTTGTTTATTTTAGACGGAGCTCACTCTCTGGACCGGACAGCCATCAATCCACCAGTTCAGCAGCCGCATACACCGGTCCCATCATGTACATGGTTTACCTCTGGATTCCACCAGTTGTTTGAATCTCGAGCTTCTGCTTCAAAGCACATTCTCCAAAGCCCACTATGGTTTATTCCGTATCTCATATTACAACTGGTTCCAAGTAGAGCATTTTTGTTATTTTGATGAAAAAGAGAAAATGTGCCTGATGGTGGATGCTAAAAGCACTGTAGTTTAGGACCCAACTGCTTATAAGGACACATCTCACATTGCTTAACATTCAAATGCGTGAAAATATGTATAGAAACCATTCACAATAAAGAGATTAACAAAAGAAAGCACCTTGCAATGCTGATTCCCTTTTGAATCCATGTCTACAGCTGCAACAGGAGAGAACAGAGATTAGCAACTCATAGAACTTATCAGGCAAAGAGCAGAGGAAAAGCACACTGCCTGGGAATGGGATGAGAGGAATAGTTGAGGCCATTTCAGTAAAAACCTCATAATCTCTTAGAGACCGGCCCACTGTGGGCTGGAGTGCCGGAAACCCAAACCTCCTTTCACGCAGTTTGATAAAAAGCAAACCTTCATTCAGTCTATTATGTGCTACTGAGAAACCTGAAGCTGCCATCTGGCTCCTTGCTAACAGAGATCACAGGTACCCGGGAGCTCACAAAGAACTAGTTACCTTTATGCTGCGTGGATATTTGGCATGAAGCGAAGCTTATTTGGAGGGGTGGAAATGGGCTAAAAATAGTTAAATAATGGTTTCTGAGAACTTTGTATAATTGTCCTTTCCAAGTTCAGGTTCTTCCCTTCATCTGTCCCTCACTCCAGAAGCCCCCTTTCCTCCATCTAATGGACCTGGCTCTTCTTTTGCGACAAGATTGCAGACTGGCATGGTAAAGACTTCTGCCTGGTGAGGAGGATTCCTGGGTCTAAACTATAACTCAACCTGGGAGGTAGAGACAGAAGGATCAAGAGTTCAAAGCTACTCTTTACTATATTAGGAGCTTCCGGCCAGCCCTCTTTGGAAAACAGCAATAACAACAAAAATAAATAAGTAAATAGATAGGTAGATAGATAGACAGACAGACAGACAGATAAATAAATAAATAAATAAATAAATAAATAAATAAATAAATAAATAGCAACAAAAGCAAATTGTGACTCAGCCACTGAGCAGCTAGCTCTTGGGCTAGCTCCTAGTGCTCACAAAACATAATTTTGAAACCATACCATTTTTCTTTGGTGACAGCTGTATCATAACACATCTGTATGTGCATGGAAACACTTGTAGGCTTTTCCAGGTGTAGTGTTTTAAACGACAATAAACATGAGCCATAGCAACCACAGCTGGGGCACGAGTGTTCAGCACAACTCAAACATGGGCCAGGCATATGCTCCCAGGATTTCCTTTGGGTGAGATCTTACATAAGGGCCTCCTGATTTTCAATAAAATGCCAGTGAACTGAAACGTCAAAGTCCAAACCATGCAATGAATAACTGACAGCATGGATAACTGATCGGCCTGAGCCATTTACACAGACACTGGGCAGCTGGTGTCAGGAGGAAGCAGCTGCTTAGGTCACAAGTGCTTGAAAGAGCACACAAGTCCCCAAGACTCAATGCACCATGGGTGTGTCCCACAGGATGAGTGTGCTCCAGGTGTGAAGGGATAGTAAACGTCTTGTTACTTGTTGATATTCGTATCCTGGTCCTTTTGAACAAAGCAGAATTTATCTATAGGATGTCACTTGGTGCTTTAAAGAGAAACAAAGGGGATGGGAGAGGGTTCCCATAGCTATCTGAAGCCTATTGAATGAAATAAAAGCATGGTTAAAGGGTTTCTTCCAAGGCTTTCATTTTCTCAATGTTCAGTGTACTCTGTGGATTTACAGAAGATGGCAGCTATACTTGTATTTAATGAGGTTTGGTGCATATGCTAAGGTCATTCAGAAATGTATTAGGGCAATTTTGATTATTGTGATAGCTGAGAACCTTTTCTTGTGTTTCAAGGTCAGACACCGTGGATGATAACTGCCTTCAAGTAGCTGGAGCAACCCCACATAGCAAGAATGGCTGTCACTGCCGGGAGCCTCTCCTTGGCATCAGAGTAGACTGGCACTTCCCGGAGAAATGTGACTAGTGTGCCTTTGATTTACACAGTAAGCTTGTTCTGGAGAGGTGGCTCAGAATTACAAGTGATGCCTAGACTTCCAAAAGATTAGAGTTTGGCTCCAGCATCCATATTAGGCGACTCACAACTGCCTTCAACTCCAGTTCCATGTGATCCATCAACTTATTCTGGCTTCCATGGGTACCAGTACTCAAGTACAGACATACATACATACATACATACATACACACACACTCACAGATACACACACAGACACACACATATACACATAGAAAAATAAAAAGTAAATCATAAAAGGAAAGCAATTTTATTCTGCATACCTTAAAATATAAGTTGTAGCACTAACCAACACCGCTCCATGTACATATTTCCCTCTAGCTGGAGTTCAGAGTGACCAAATTATTTCAATATCTGAAATTAAGGTGGGGAAGTGGAAGAAATACACAGTAACCCTGCCTCAGACTGAGTGGGAAGATGAGTTTTACCTCTTTATATTCAAATACTAAGATAAATCTGTAATCAAAGTCTCAAAGGGCGAAGTGCTTCAGTGGCTTTTCTACCCACTGGGATTGGAGCTGGGACTCTGACCAAGGAACTGTATATACACAATTATACAGAGATCGGAAAAAAATCTGGCCACGCAGGCTGGTGAGCCGCACCTGTCATCCCAGCTCTTGGGAGGTAGAGGCAGGAGGATCCATGGTAATGGTCATCTTTGCCTGCATAATGAGTTGAAGGTCAGCCTAGGGTACAAAGGACCATTCTTCAAACTTTTTTTTTTCTCCTTTTGATTTTTTCAAAACAGGGTTTCTCTGTGTAGCCCTGGCTGTCCTGGATCTCGCTCTGTAGACCAGGCTGGCCTCGAACTCCCAGAGATCCACCTGCCTCTGCCTCCCGAGTGCTGGGATTAAAGGCGTGCGCCACCACACCCAGCCTCAAATTGTTTTCAATTAATTTTTTTTTTAATTAAACCCATGGGAGGCCTGCCCCTTTCTGAACAGAAGCAGAGGAGGAGTGGATTGGGGGTTGGCGGGGGAAGGAATGGGAGGAGAAACTGTGGTAAGGTTGTAAAGTAAATGGATTAATTAAATTAAAAATATAAAAAATCAATTGAAAGTATTAAAACTCAAATACTCACGCAAGTAGTTTGACCATTCTCTCTACCTCTATGCTGTGAAGTCCGCCCTCTGCATTTTCACAAAGGTTTTTTTCAAACTGTCCATGCCTCTAGCTTTCCCCCCTGTTTCCCCCTTGTGTACAGGCTGTGATCTGACTTCATCACTAAATACAGAAAGGATTTTTTAAGGTAGTAAAAGGAGGGAAAGACAAGACAGATGTATTCTGTTGACCTCCTCCCCCAGAAAGAGCTGTGGAGTCCCTTACGGAGCCTGCTGAGTCGCCTTGGGAGAACCACTGGTACCGTTGGAGGTTCAGTTTCCTCTCTGAAATAGAATTACTAAAAATATCTGCCTCACTGATGACAGGCAACATGAGATCCTCTGCTGTTGGTCCTGGCGTATTCAGTGCTCAGTGGAGGAGGAATCTTCTGTGTCCATTATTAATAGTAACCAGGCAGGGATTCTGAATATTACCCCTAAGTCTCTAGCAGGAGAACTCCATTAAACTAGCTGTACACTTGGATTCGATTCAGGATTCAGATCCTCTGCATCAGGGAGTAAATAGCTCTATACCACACAGAAGCCAATGAAATAAAGTAGAATACAAATCAATAAACCAGATTTAGACCCAATTACTCTTCTCTGAAAGGACAGCCTAAAAGAAAACTCACCAAAGAGACCCCAAGGCTCCCTTCATCTTGGTGTAGATGGTGGGTGGGGGGAGGTGGGGAGAGAGTATCAGATTCCCATGGGCACTTGCTCTAAGTTATGCTTCTCACACCCCCTGAATCCTTGGATGTAAACATGTAAACATTGGTCCTTGCTCACCTTAACAGAGAGAGGCCTGCAGAGGTAATCGTACAGGCTTTACCTACTTAGATGAGAGGAGAAAAAGAATTATATCTCCCCTATCTACATGGGGCCCAGCCCTTCTCTTGGGTTTGGCTGCTTCTTAGGGCATTTTCAGAAGCCAGCGCTTGAGTGCTTACAGCCCCAGGAGCCATACATCTCTGAGCCTCTACCTCTACCTCCCGTTGTCCACGTCCATTCTGTCCATGTCTAGGCAAGCTGCACTCTTCCTTCTTGTATTCCTCTATGGATTTTTCTGCCTCATCACACCCAGGGCACAAGTGACTCTCCTCTGTCTCCTTGTGACACAGAGGACCCCATCTTCAAATCTTCCCAGAGTGTTAATAGAAGCATGGAATCCTGAGGGATATAAGGGAACAGCAAGCCAAGCACATGCTTACACCTCCATCACCAGATCTTCAGAAGTCCTTGCTCTGCCACTGCTACAGAAGTGAAGAGGGTGTTTAGGGAGGTGTCGAGGCCAGACAGAATTTCTCATTGCTCAATCCAATTGTCAATCTGGGGCGATCTAGATTCACCTGGGCCTCCATGGAGGATTATATTAGTCAGGTTGACTGAGTTGGGAAGTCCCACGCACTGTGGAGAGACCATTCCCTGGGTGGGATCCTAGACTGTATAAATAGAGAAGGCATGCTGAACACTGGTGTTCATCTTTCTATGCTTCAGCATCATGGGCACATGATGTAAACAGCTGTAAACAGCTGCTTCAGGCTCCTGCCACATTGACATCCCTGCCAGGATAGACTGTACCCTTACTACAAATATGTAACTGCCTGCTTTCAGTTTCTGAATTCTTTGATAGGGTTTCTGGCTGGTAAAGGTCTTCAGTCTGTCTAATCTTTAGTCTTGTTCTTGACACATACTTTTTAAGGCTTATCCATCCTAGAGCTTCAATACTTACAGGAATTCTATTCTATCTATTCTATTCTATCAGCAGAGTCTAGGAAAAAAAAATTTCAAATCATAATAGAACAGGAGCAGATACAGGGTCCGATCTCTAATGACATTATGAACCTTAAGTAAAAAGTCTGATGTTAATTTTAGCATAGTACCTAAGGGACCATGAAGGTTTACTCTCAGCATGTGACAAAATCATCTCTTGATAGTAACCACCCAGTTTCTCCCTCTAGTAACGAATTTGTCTGTTCGTCATGATATGATTTCTCTGTGTAACAGTCCTGGCTGTCCTGGAACTCGCTCTGTAAACCAGACTGACCTCAAACTCAAAGAGATCTGCCTAACTCTGCCATCTCAGTGCTGGGATTAAAGGCCTGAACCACCACCATCTGGCTTCCAGTGAAGAATTTCACCTCCACAAAACAGTCTTTTCCCCATGACACTATGCGTTCAAAATTAAGAGTAAAATTTATTAGTTTATCTGTCTGCTTTGGTTCTAGTTGTTATGAGTTTAAAGTGAAATTAAAACAGAGGAACTCCCTCTATGAACTTAAAAAAAAAGCCTGTCCCATTTTTATTTAAGATTTATTTTACTTTATGAATTCTGCACGTGTCTCTGTGTGTGGGTATGTGCGCATGAGTCTGGGTACCTGTGTAGACAAGAAGACGGCACTGCATTGCTTGCAACTGGAGATACAGTCAGTTGCACCACCCAGCATGGGTGCTGGGAACTGGACCTGGGTCTTCAGCAAGAGCACCAAGTGCTTTAACCTCTGAGTCATCTCTCTCCAGCTCTGAGAAGGGCTTCTTGACAAAGCACTGCAAGTTACCCATGGCTTTATCTTACTTGACATGTGTACTCAAAATGGAAGAAAGATTTCCAAAGGAAAGCATGCTTTTGAAGCTTTGCTTTCTGAGTGTCTTTTAGCTTCCAGCCCTTTGCCTGACTCAGGAAATAGTCACCAAACCCAGATTTATATAGTTCCTGTTTCTATGATGTTCTTGTGTGAATAGAATTGTACTGAGCTGTACATATTTCTCATAAACATGTTTTTTATTAAAAATTAGACTCAGAAGACTTCACTCTCCAAATCAGTAAATTAAATATAAGTAGGCAACTGCTTGTGTGTCTTTGAGTACACATATACCCTCACAGAGCTATATGTGTGTAATTGCTATAAAACACCAAGTGAAACACTGCATAAAATTTAACTATATTATTAAACGTTTATTGCTAATACAATAATAATAACAAGACATACCTTGGAATACTCAGCTGTAACTATAAAGCCATAGCAAGAAGCTCCAAAAGAACCATAAATTCAAGATGAAGTTCCAAGAAATAAAATTCTGCTTCCATAAACATTATGAGCAAAAAATAAAGGGGGCACCAGAAGGACTCAGTTGGGGCCTCTCAGAGCATTCCAGTGATTTCTAATTTGAAGATGAATCCCTAAAAGCGAAGTTTTTAAAGCTATCCTGGACAAGACAAGCAGGCAGAGGACTGCATTTTGCCTTTTTGAGACAGTCTCATTCTATCATCCAGTCCTAAACTCACTATGTAGCCCAGCTGGCTATAAAGTCAGGAATCTTCTTGCCTCAGTATCCAGAATGCTTGGAGAACAGGCATGAGCCACCAGACATGACTTAGAAGTTGATTGTTGTGGCTGAAGTTTTCTTTGCCCAGCTCCACAGACCTCCCAGCTGCTTATAAAAATAATCACTCAGAAGCTTACATTAATTAAAACTGCTCAGCCATTAGCTCAGGCTTACTACTGACTAGCTCTTACATTTAAACTCAGCTTATTTCTGCTAATCTCTATGTCACCATGTGTTCCATGGCTTTACCTGTGTGCTATTACATGCTGCTCCTTGGACTGTGGGCTGGCGTCTCCTCAGCCTTCCTCTTCCCAGAATTCTCCTTGTCTGCTTATCCCACCTATGCTCCCTGCCTGGCTACTGGCCAATCAGCATTTTATTAAGCCAGTCTACAGAAACATTATTCCACAGCAGATCGTATTCCACAAGTAGTATCAGTGATAGAGCAGGGAGTGCAGACCAGGTCCTTATACTAATGCCCCACTCCACTGAGACAAAGACCGACTTTGGTTTAAGGAACAGGGTAGCAGCATCAAAGGCCTTCATGACTAATCCATCTCATTCAAAATAGTTACTTATCCTTGCATCTTCTGACAAGGGCTGATTTTACAGGTTGGGGGAAAAAAAACACAGCTACTGGAGTGAGACACCTGCTCTCCTGTAAACACTGGAAGATGGAGTGGTACCTTACTTGATAATTATCTGGCAAAGGGATAATTTCCCTACCTTCAAAGAGGCATTGTTTGGGCCATAAAACTAGCAGGCAGCTTTTTAAGAGATTTACTTCCCAAAGAGACTGGAAATGGTTTAGGATTACAACTATTCAAAAATAAATAATAGTAGGAAAGGGAAGTGGGGGGTCTAGCATCAATCCAGTTGAGTGGACATTAAGACCACCTTGGCCACAGGACATTGAGCCTTCCTGGTCAGGGGCCATTCTTTGGCACACACACACATGAAGACCTTGTAAGAATAACGTCAGAAAGAGTAAATCCCAGAACAACAATACATAACCATGACAGAAAGATGGCTACTGTCCTGGAAAAGCCTCAGACAAGTTCTCAAAGGCACTGGCTCCCATCCTGCACTTAGATTTAAGAAGTGAACACACATTTTCAAGAATGAAAATTTTGACCTAATTTCGCCTCAAAAATAAGTGCTCAGAGTTTGCTGCAAACTGAAAGGCTTAGCTGGACATCTTAGTTTTATTTTCTTGTGTTACTTATATTTTACTGCATGGGTGCAAAGCCTTTCTCTGAGTGTCTGTCTATACATGTACGTGTTTGTAATATGCAATGTATGTTTGGGATAGTAAGTCAATTTCAAGTATGTAAAAGCATAATGGCAAATAATTATAAGTACAAAAAGAAAGAATAATAATGAAGATGAGGCAGAGGTAGAAGTAGAGACAGAGCACCCTCAAGGATGTCCTCTCACATACACTCTTCCCAACTGAATTTCCCAGGCTGTGTCTCCCTCACTCACCTACCATGAAGAGGATCTTGTCCCCTGTACCACTTACATTTCTGAAAATTGTGTTATGATCACAGAAGACACACTGAGATCAATAATCTGCTGTTCCATCTCTAAAAGGTTTTGGCTCCTAAAATAGACAAATGACTTTGTCACATTTCTTATAGCAAGGACCAGCCACTGGTGATGTTGCACCACAGACTGAGGATTTGTAACATATACCTTGTAGTTGGCTTTAAATGATGCTTAACGTCAGTTCTAAAAACTCAGTGGAAGTATAAACCATAGTCAGAGGGTAGATTTATCTAAGTTTCCTTTTAAATAATACAAGAACTAATACCCTTGGTGTCCTGATAGTTTAAGATTTAAAATGTTCATTTTTACATCCAGGAATATATAGAAGTTTATATTTTGCACCTTTGGGGGGCTGCTAATTAATGTGGTGGTCACAGCAATACTTACAGAATTATTATCCCTGTTTAAACAGAAAGAAACGAAGCTGCTGATCATATTTCCAGAGTCTTTATCATGTGAACACTAGCACCTCTAGTAGAAGTGGAGAGAGCATCTGAACTGCTAGCTTGGAGCAGGCCCCATTTTGATCAGTCTCTCTGCCTCTGTAGAAGTAATTTCTGAGTGCATAAAATTGGGGTCCCTTTTGGCAATGTGATTTTGCATTGAGTGTATCTGTCATTTCAATTTCAGCATCTTGTCCTCATTGACCCATATGTGGTGATGGCCTCGGTTTTAGGAGGTCAAAGTTCTTTATCAAGGGGGAAATTCCATGTGCATATACTACTGCATGAAATGCAGAGATGGATGGGAAAGTGTCTGAGATGTTTTCCAAGTGTTTTCTTTTAGAGAGTTTTTAGACTGAGTTTTGGTATTTTCTCCTACCATAAACCAGTTTGCCAAAATGTATGCATTTTCTGTATATTCACAAGGAAAGGTGCTTGCATTCCTTAAACACACATCCCCTGGTAGCTTCAGATCCCGCAGTTACCCATCAGAGTCCATAGAATAGCAATGAGCCAGATATCTGCTTTGATTTACTACACAGACTAGTGTAAATACCACCAATTCCACAGCACAAAAGTTCTTTCCAAAAACTGCAAAACCTGCCTTGATTTTACTGACTTTATTTCCTACCTGGGGACTTAAGTGAAAGGACATTCAGAGGAAAGATCATAATCAACATTGCACCTGTACTCTTAGGCAGACGACAGACATGAAAGGTAGATCTGAGACAAAGAGTCCCTCAAACAGTCCAAGCCCCATTTCTTGTTTCTATAGCCTGCCAGTCTATTCTGAAACTAGGGCCCAAGACTTCAATATAGAATCTCACTTTTAAAAAATAACAATGTCTTAACCTTGGGGCAGCAAAATATCTTAACAAGCATGTAGTCATGAGATCAATCATGGGCTCCTGAGCAGTGTCAAGGAGTTAGACATTAGGAGCCAAGAAAACCACAGGGATGCCTTTTGTCTTGGGCGCTCTCTTTCCCAAAATGCCTGTGTGGCTAAGCATCTCCAAGGCTACAGACAGATTGCTCTGGCTTGTATTAATTACTTATCTCATTGAAGGAAGGGTTTATTTGGGCTCACAGGTTTGAGGGTATAGTCCATCACTTCAGGGAAGGCATTCAGATGGGATGTGATGAGGCTGGTAACCTTGTGTCTACCGTATGGAAGAGACATGCTTTGTTCTACTTCCTTTCTCTGTATTTTACGTTTTATTTATTCTTTGAGAATCTCATACTATATATAGTGTAATCTGACCTTTTCCACCCTACATTCCTCACCGCCAACTCCCCCAACCCCTTTCCATGTTCCAACCCCTTACAAACTGCATGTTCTCTTGTTGTTATTGCTGCTGCTGCTGCTGCTGCTGCTGCTGCTGCTGCTGTTTTAGTAACCCATTAAATTCAACTAGTGCTGCCTATGTGCAACATGGGTTAGGGCCATCCACTGGAGCAAGAACAACCTACCAGTGACCACACATCCAGAGAAAAATTATCCTCCCTTTCCTTACCCAGCAGCTATCAATTATGAATAAACAGCTCCTCATTTACAAGGGGGACTCATGAGCTGCTCCTCCATCCATGCTGTTAGCTAGTTTGATTTTGTGCTGGCATCCATGGCTTCTGTAAAGTCCTGAGCATAATAGCCGTGCCATGTCCAGAATATTGCACTCTGTAGCACTCCCCGCCACCTTCCAGTCCTTACATTCTTTCTGCGCCCTTTCTCAGGGTGTTTTCTGAGTCTTTGGTTTGGGAGGAGACTAAAACACTTGCCCCATTCAGGCTCCGTCACTTACTCTCTTGCCTCCTCTTTTGTATATAATCAAGTATACCCAGGCCAAGGGTGGGTCTTCCCTCAGTTAACCCTCTCCGGACACACCTTCAGGAATATGCTCACAAGTGTGTCTCCTAGGTGATTCCAAACCCAGGCAAGCTGACAATGAAGATTAACCATCGTAATGCTAGGCAAACACGAAGCACCTGAACATGTTCCCATGTGTGTACATTAGAGCAGGCTTTGCATCCTCAAGAGGCCTTGGCTTTAGTATAGTATCACTTGCATTGTGGGTTTGACCCCTCCTTTTTGTGGCCTTTCTACAAGATCATGGAAGAAATACCCTAAAAGGAATATCTGGTCCACTATGGTTTTAAAAGGCAAATAGTGTCACTTTACCCCATGAATATTCCATGTGCCTTATAAAAACTTCCTTAAAATCCACAACATGAATCCCCCTGGGCTGCTACCCTGCCTCTCTGAACTTCCCACTCCAACCTCTCTCTACAGTGGTTTGCTTTGATAGATAAAGTTCCATTGAAACCATGTCTCTCCTCTGAATTCTTCCTTTTGAAGAGACAGAAATGAGAGGGACAACTCATGTAACAACTCTACATGTACGTTGGAAAACTTGACCATTTATAGATGCTTCTACTCTAACAGTGGGATTTGTGGTCACACCATGAATCAGAAGAAATTGCTCCAAATGAACATCTTTACATTGGATTATGTAGCTACCCAATCCTAGGTTTCAAGATAAAATTCACAGTGCACAGCTAAAGTAGATAGAAGCGAGGAGACTTCACTGGGCAATGAATTTGTATTGCAAAGTAAGCAAGCAGCCAGAAGGCACTACTGACCTGTAAAGAGATCTTTCCTGCAGACTTGCCTCAGTCCCCTATTCACTCTAATCTGTACGTTCTGCTCAGTTTCCAGGAAACAGGGCCCCTGTCCTCCAGTATCTATAGCCCTCTACAGGACATGATGTCATGTATGTAAGTTATTAACCAGCCCATGCTGGTACAGCTCTTCCTTATAGCAGTCCCTTTAGCTTTAATCCTAGAACACTCTGATATGTACTTAGGTAAGAATTCAATGACTGTAGGTAGGGAAAATTTTAAGTAGCTGATGCAAGAGGTAGATTTTGGAATTAGAGAAACCATTCTGCCATTTATGATCGGACATTAATTAAACCAATGAATCCCCACAAACGTATGCCATCTTCTGCTTTGGTATATTATCTTAACCATGTAAAGATGTGTTACATTTGTTTATGTTAAAGAATATTATTTTAACTGTGTAAAGATGTGTTACTTTTGTTTATGCTGCTTTTGTTTAATTATGTAAAGATATGCTGCATTTGTTTCACCTTGCCTGCCTAAGGCACTTGATTGGTCTAATAAGGAGATAAAGAGCTGAACAGCCAATAGCTAGGCATAGAAAGAATAGGTGGGGCTGATAGGCATAAGGAATAAATATGAGGAAAAATCTAGGATTGGGAGAGGAACAAGAGAAGGAGAGGAGAGAAGGAGGCAGACATCCAGAGCCAGCCAGGCAGCCACCAGCCGGCAGACATGAGAAACAGTGAAAGTAAGATATACAGAAGGAAAGAAAAGTAAAAAGCCTGGAGGCAAAAGGTGGATAAAGAGAAACAGGTTAATTTAAGTTAAAAGAGATAGCCAAAAAATCGAGCCTAAGCTAGGCTGAGAATTCAGAACTAATAATAAGTCTCCATGTCATGATTTGGGAGCTGGTTGGTAGCCCAAAAGAAAAAGCCTGGTACAGCCTTCTTCACTGTGCCCAGTCATAAAGGGAACTGCTTGGCTTTCACTCTTCAGAGTCTCTTGTGCTCTTATTATGAAGTGAGGATATTTCTCACACATGCAGTCATTCTTTGTTGTTATCTCTTTAAAGAGAGAAAAAAATTCTAGGACGTAAGTTGAATTTTTTAAAACTCTGTTTCTGTTGCATGACCATGTGGTAGCAAAGCCACACACCTGGTTTAATGTGGGGGCACCTGAGACCTAGCCTTGGTGGCCCCTCCTTACTGTGGACCTTTAGGCAAGTTCCTTAACTCTCAAGTTAGAGAAGGAAAAAAATATATGCATTTCACCTTTGTCTACTTGCCAATTAATTATTTTGTAGGTCCAAATTTCTAATTTATTACCTGTGCTATAAAAATGGAGCTGGGCCCTTTGAAATCTGGCATAAGATTTGTCAGTAGAGGGCACACAAGGAGCACTTCAAGGTGTGTACTCAGCTGGTTGAGGGGGGTCACATGTCTGGGACCATCTCCACCAGCACAAAGGCTCCCCAGATGTCACTTCCTGCTACAGGGAGTGCCACCTGCTCCCATGTGCAGAACCCCAGCATTTCTTCATGCGGGCACATTTGCTGAAAAATCTTACATAAAACAAATTCCCAGGAAAACATCCATAGCCCCTGGAGAGTAATTTTCTCTAAGTTCCATAGGAGAAATTCTCACTAATTTCTAACTACTGAGGCATCACAGTACCATCCACTGGTCTCCACCACAGTCTCCTTCAAGGAGTAGCTCAGTCTGGGGCTAGGAGTAGGGACTCTGCCTGGACACTGCCTCATTCCTAGAGCTTTATACTGCTCTGTCCTGAGTCCTTCAGCATCCGCTTTACCTCTTCCTCACCAAACTCTACTTGCTCCTGCGCCCTTGATGCTTAATAGTCTTTAAATTATTTTCCTGTTGAAGTTAGCATGTGCTTGTGTCTTCTGATTGGATCTTAACTGATACACAGCTTCAAGATGTTTGAGAGTCATCAGTTCTGTGCTAATGGTGGTGTTGTTAGGAAAGGGGCCATCCAATCTCACTGGTAAGCCTCCCTGAGGGCCATTGTTCATGGGTTGAAATGTCAAGCGAGCAAAGTGAGATGTCAGCCAGTCCCTTGGGAGGGGTAGACTGTTTTTCAAGGACAGATAAGCCTTCCTTCTGTATCCAATTGAAATTGCCCCACAATAAAGAGTTTTTACTTTATTATGAAGTACGAGGAGCTGCCCCCTAATAGCACACGGCAATATTTTGAGCATGGTTGTTTAGATGGTCACATCTGGCCAAATTTTTTATAGTAATCCTGCTTTGGGGAGGCTCCACAAGCCACTACTGGATCCAATAACTTACTGTAAGGATTCATGTTACTTATTGAAAGCTGCTCTGTTAGTTTCCAGGATGGAAACAAAGGTGAGATGCATCAGATCTCATCAGATGAGACCCAGAACACACAACTTCCTTTTTGTTTTTGTCCTTCTGTCCTGTAGAGTTAGAGACAGACAGCGTTGTTTTGTGGACCAAAGTGTCTACATAGATATACATATATGCATATATGCATATATATATGCATGCATGAATGAATGCAGACAGTGAGGGGAGTTCAAATGAGATTTGATGTCCAGAATTGTTGTAGGTGTTCATTACCTGGACAAGATCGATGGAGCTGCATGCTGTACTGGATCCCCGACAGCCTGGCCTGCCTAGATGGTGAGGATACATCATATGGCCAGAGGAGACCACCATGAACAACCTTGATAGCATCAACTGTCAAGGCACTCAGCATGGATAACAAGTTTTGCAAATGTGTAGGCCCAGTAACCTGGGGAAAAAAGCCAGACCCTGGTCTGGACAGGCCCTGTGTATGCATGCATGTGTGTACCTTTGTGTGTGTGTGTGTGTGTGTGTGTGTGTGTGTGTTTATGTGTGTGTGTGATGGCTCTTCTTGGTTGTCAACTTGACCACATCTGGAATTAACCAAAACCCAAATGTCTGGGTACCACTGTGAAGGTTTTTTTCTTAATTCATTCATTTGAAATGGGAAGACCTGTCTTTAATTCAGATCTTTTGCGGTGGGAAGATCCACCTTAGATCTGGGCCGCAATTCCTGCTGGCAGCTTGTATAAGGATGTGGAAGAAGGAAGCGTTTGCTCTCTGCATGCTTGCCCTCACTCTCACTGGCAAGTCCATTCCTTCACCGGCATTAGAGGCAAATTCTTTGGGATTCTGGCCTATACTGAAGACCAGCTGAGACATCCAGCCTCATGGGCTGAATAACTACTGGGTTCTTGGACTTTCTGTTAGGAGCTAACCATTGTTGGACTAGCTGGACCACACCCAGAGATGTGATTCCCTCAATCCTGGGCACATATAGTTCTATATATAGATTTGTTCTCTCAATTCTATTCCTACAAACCTAATACAGTGTTTGTATTTACATATGTATGTACATTTATAAATGTATATACATCCGTGTACATGTATATTTTCTATATGTGTATGTATGTACATTTGTGTGTGTATGTATGGACATTTATGAATTACGTATATAGATGTATGTACATGTGTATTTTCTATATGTATGTATGCACGTGTGTGTGTGTGTGTGTGTGTGTGTGTGTGTGTGTGTTTGTTGAGATAGAGTGTCACTTTGTAGCCCAGGCTGACCCCAAACTCACTTCATATCTAAATTGATCCTTCTGTCTCTGCCCTCAGATGCTGGGACTGCAGGAACAAGCCATCATACTTAGCTCAAATTTCTGTTTTTATTATTTTTAAAATTTATTTTACATACATACCAGCCACAGTTTCCCCTCCCTCCTCTCTTCCTGTTCCCTCCCCCACCTCCCATCTACCCCCCATCGACTCCACCCTCCATTCAGAAAGGTAGTCCAATTTTCTTAATACCAACGCAGCAAATACACTGAAGAGCTAAAGCAGAGGAAACCCTGGTCATCCTCCTATTACAGGTCTGTTTACTACGTAAGGCCAGGGTCACTAAGAGATAATAGATTGCATACATAAAGCAGAAGCAGCAAGAAAAGCAGCAAGAAGTAGAGAGGATTCCCTTACCACTTTTGACATATTCCTCCCTAGCTTTGGGACCCAAGGTCTCCCAGGGTAATGTTAAAATGTTGTTTAGAGCCGAGTCTGTTCCGTGGAATGTCCTTCCGTCCTGTTGTATAGAAGCGTTTTCATTCGTGTGAGCTCGGGTCTCGGAGATGAACC
Source organism: Peromyscus leucopus (assembly GCF_004664715.2). Lineage (NCBI taxonomy): Eukaryota > Metazoa > Chordata > Mammalia > Rodentia > Cricetidae > Peromyscus > Peromyscus leucopus. Next base: position 156,024,659 of record NC_051063.1, read on the forward strand.
TTCAGAAGCATTGTGCGAGCCTCCACCTTTTTCAGCCCTCCCCAACTCCAGGAAGGGTCAGGAGATCAGGATGCCACTGCCTCACTGGATTCTGTGGTTTCATGGCCTCTGATGTCCTCTTTCTTCTTCTTCTGAATATTTTCAAATGTTCACCAACTAGATCATTGGCTACATTTATGTTAATGTATTCAATTATGTTAGGAACAGATCGAGGGAATTTCAAAATGTAATTATTTACGGTGAGCAGGCAGGAGGACACTGTGCTGACTATCTGGAACAAATGTAAAATATTGTTTCCATGGCCGCCTTCTTATTGGATTTGGCTCAGCTACTCTGTGTTTTGGGAAAAAGCAAATAGAATTAGAGTGAGTTAGTCAAGGAAAGCAAACAGACCGCCCAATACACTAGGTAACCCACCCTGATACTCTCTTTGTACTGCTGGCCCATCCTTTGGTATCTGTCGAGTTAACTGACTCCTCCCTTATTTTGGTCTTGTGTTCTAAATTTAAACCTTTATCCTTCCTTTCCCACTTAAAGTCAGGCAGATAAGAAGAACATTGACTTTGAGGAGAAAATATAAGTACTCCTTATACACCTGTGCATGATCCTGCCTGCAGACATATTATCTTTTACTTCACAATATCCACATCCTCACTGGTCTGGCCTGGCTGCTCCTATCCTGTATAAAGGCATCCCCTACCTACCAGCATTCAGTTCTATCATTACTCTTCTGGAAGGCCATGCAAGTGATTAGCCCTCTCTTGCCTTTCCTCTCTGACGTATTGCTGCATGTCCTTGGATCATCCCATTGGTGTTTAAACATACCCACATCAATTTCCATTTAAATACAAAGATCCATCCCCCGAGGCTTCATCTCTAGGTAGTTACCACATAACTCCTTATATCTCAGGCAAAGCTTAGTTGACCCCAAAACACACAGCTCTCACCCCAAAGACAACAAGATTTTATTGCCGAGCCAAGACTGGGTGGCCATGGCCTGGACCATGAGTTCAAGTTGCCCAAAATAACATGCTCCACTGTGAAGATTTTATTAATTAAATAACAAAAGAATCCAAATTTACCAAGCACATTAGTGGGAAGCACAGGTAGGCAGGTTGTTGCGATACAGATACTTCACCACAGGTCTCAGATGTTGTGGAACAATGTACTTAGAACTGAATGCAGGTAGGAAGGGAGTACCCTTAGACAGGATGGAAGCAGATGGTTGGACAAGCTGTGAGGATGTGGAAATCACTGGGGTCAGCTGAAGCTAATAAGAGTACATTTCAAAGGTTTTGATAGTCACACAAATTTTAGCCAGACACAGGAATTGACAATGAATGGTCAACATGTAGACTCAAGACAGTACAAGATCATGTGGCTTTGGGTTACAACATTCTTGCTAGTTCACTAGTCATAATCACCAAGTTCTGATATATATATAGGGGTGAGGTGCTCATGTCACAACCCTTATGTGGAGATCAGAGGACAATTTGTGGGAGTCAGTTCTCTCATCATGTGGGACCCAGGAACAGAACTGGAGATAACAAAATCACTTCCAGAGTGTAGATTCACTATATTTAAAGGCAATGTTTAATAAACTACTTGCAGGAAGGAGCATTTTGTGAATTTCAGTCTTGCTACTGCTGTTGACAGAACAGTGTGTCCTAGGGAATTAAAAGGTCTCAGGCGGAACAGAGGGTTAAGCTGGGGTTTGACAGGAAGTGACAAATGGCAGGGACCCAGACCAACACAAGCTCTCTACTTCCACCAAGTCAGCCTGTGTCGCAGGTTCGAATCCAGGGATGCTCTGTTGTTTCACACGTGAGTCAGGATCTCCGCTGCCTCCACTAGACTTGGAGTTCCTGAGGAGCTGAACTCAGAGTGCAGAGGGGAAAACTGAAGCCTGTGGTAAAACTCGTGAAGCAATTCCAAGACTCTGTGATGGCAGGTGCAGAGCTTTGGAATCAGAGGGAAGAAGGCCAAGTTCTTAGGAGAAGGGAAGTCCCACAGAAATAATACAGTACTCATCTAACAGGGAAAGCGGACTCCGCACCTGGTCTGGCCTCCTTTAGCTGCTGTCCCTTGTGTTCCCGCAAACATCTGCTGCACCATCAAGAGATGAGGTTCGTGGATGAAGGGAGGAGAGTCCATTTTCTGACTCTGTAAATGAAAGTCGCCCCTCAACCCTGTAACTGTGTCCTAGCAATTTTCATTCCTCATTGAAAAATGGGAATTTCGGGTGGCTTTTAAATTCCTCCGCCTGAATTCAATGTCCGGCCAGTCCTTCCATTTCTGTAACAAAGTTGCAAGTATTTGAGCCCTCGATAAAAATTTTATAGATAAAATTCACCTGCACCCAGAAATCTTAAGGCGAAGAAAGCGGGAAACAAAACTCATTGTGACTGCCTCTTTTTAAACACCAGAGGGCACTAAATACTGAAGAAAATGGCAGAAATTTGGCAGACCTCACTAGAGGGATTAAAGACAAAGTCAAGATGTTAACGCATGGAGACCTCAGAGGAACCCATCTGTATAGTGTGTCTGCTGCTTCAACACAGAGGTGTGTGTGGGTTGCAATCTAGAGAATGTGATGAAAAGTAAACAGATAACTGAGATCTTCTCTTAAGGATGGAGAAATCTCCATCTGGATTGTAAGTAATCGTCTCACCCCCTTCTCTCTGTTCACTAGCTTCCTGTCATGGAGCCTTTTTTTTTTCTGTCTCTGGCTACAGTTCACCCCTGCCCCCACCATCACAATATAGAAGTGAGGAAAGTATCGGTACAGAATTGTAGCTGCTGCTCCCAAACCACAAACACCCACAATATAGGTTGAAAATTTTATTACTAGAAGCCATGAAATGCAGAACCATACAAATAAACATTTACAGCATTGAATTTATAAAGCATTAGTTCAAGTCCATAACAAAATGGAAATAAAAAAACAAAAAACATGGTGTTGGTGTGACAATATTTGCTTTAGAAAGAAAATTGGTCTCTGGGGGCTATTTTTAGGAAAGGAAGGGGAAAAGGAAGCCATAAAGTTAGGAGGGGTGGGGTAGTTCTGTGAAGACTTAGGGGGAAAATTTGGGGGTGAATATAAACAAAACATATGAATGTCTCAGAGAATAAAATATTGTATTAAGTTAGAAAGATAATCCTTTATAAACATATCTGCATTTAATATATAATATGATTATAAAGATTTTATTAAAATTTAATTAAATTAGATGGACATGGTGGCACATGTCTTTAATGCCAGCACGCAGGAGGCAGAGACAGGAGGATTTCTGTGAGTTCAAGGTCAACCTGGTTTACAAAGCTAATTCTAGGGTGGCCAGGGCTGTTATATAGAGTCACTGTCTTGAAAGAAAGAAAGAGAGAGAGAGAGAGAGAGAGAGAGAGAGAGAGAGAGAGAGAGAGAGAAGGGAGGGAGGGAGGGAGGGAGGGAGGGAGGGAGGGAGGAAGGAAGGAAGGAAGGAAGGAAGGAAGGAGGGAAGGAAGGAAGGGGAGAGAGAGAGTGGGATGGAGGGAGGGAGGAAGGAAGGAAGGAAGGAAGGAAGGAAGGAAGGAAGGAAGGAAGGAAGGAAGGAAGGGGAGAGAGAGAGTGGGAGGGAGGGAGGGAGGGAGGAAGGAAGGAAGGAAGGAAGGAAGGAAGGAAGGAAGGAAGGAAGGAAGGAAGGAAGGAAGGAAGGGCGAGCTACTGACAGCTCAATTATATAAAATGATAGTAAAATATTAAAAATAATAATAAGAAAGAAAGCCCTGTGTTCTGCTTTCTCCCCTTCTGCTCATCATGCCCTCACTGACAGCATCCGCCTCTGTATTCCTGTAGTGGATGGATTGAAATCCACCAATCCAGCAATCCTACTTCTTATTTTGAGCCTCTGTCCTTAGCTTTGAACTTTCAGAGTCACTTGGGGACATCCCCCTTGTGCTCTTGACATGCCCTGCTGGTTTTTAAGTTTTTGGACACCTCCTTACATGGTAGTACCTAATCTGTTCCACACTCATTTTGTACCTTTTTCTCCTTCTGAGAAACCGTGGAAGCCATCAAGTCAGCGCCGCAGGGGTCCCCATGCGCCCAGCCCCTGTGCTGAGAGTGGAAACGTTGCTTCCTACAGCATCAGCATCTTTCAGAATCCCACGCCAACAACAGCTCAGGAGTCTTTTCTGATTTTACGGTCTGTCTTTCACGGTCCTTTCTGTTCTTAGAACACGGGCATTGAAGAATAATGCCCCAAATTTCCTTTACTTAAGCATATATGTTTAAAATCATTTGAAAAAAAAGTTATTTGGTAAATACTTTTATTTCCTTCAAAGTAGTTATAATACTGAAAGATTTTTTTATACAATGATAATTATATTTGATTCAAGTTGGCTTAATATGCTTATTAATGTATTTTAATGTGACACCAAATTAGAAATACTTTCATTTCCTGCCTTGGTTTCTTACAATGCTTAAGGTATTAAGGGCTTTTGTAATAGCATTTATTTGTTTACTTTGTATATATGACTGTGTTTGTGTGGGGAAGCTGTTTATGCCTTGGTGTGTCCATTCTTCCTTTTACCACAAGGGTCTGAGGGCTTGAACTCAGGCCACTGGGGCTTGACATCAAGCATCTTACTGGCTGAGCCATCTCACTAGCCTTAATTTTTTTGAAAATAAAAAAACACTGTAATCCAATGATGCACCGATACACATAAATTATGGAATGAATGAATCAGAAGCAAGAGACAACTTTTGTTTGTTTGTTTTTTCGAGACAGGGTTACTCTGTGTAGCTTTGCGCCTTTCCTGGGACTCACTTGGTAGCCCAGGCTGGCCTTGAACTCACAGGGATCCGCCTGGCTCTGCCACCCAAGTGCTGGGATTAAAAGCGTGCGCCACTGATACAACTTTTCTATGCAGAAGAATTCTGTATAGCTTATGTAGTTCCTTAGTCTTGAGGGAGTGAAGCATAGCTTCTGAGCCTAAAGTTAAATTGTGTATTGTGACTTCCAAAAGATGCGAAATATGGGATTAAAGCAGCTGTGACCCTCACAGGATGGGGCTGCTAGCATTCTTTTGTTAAAATGAGCAAGGGATCACTAGATGGTAGGTGAAGCGCTTACCCTCCCCACCAGTATTTAAGCAAAGAGAGGCACAGCGCATACATTTGTAGATTATTACCCTTTTTTATTCTAAAGTACTAAACCAAAATCACTCGCAGATTTTCAAAGTCTCAGAGATAAACATCTCATGATCACACCAAATAAAGGCGTGGCACACGGAGATGTATGATAGGTAGCTGGCTGGCACTCATGCATTAAAAAAAAATGTATCAACCAAGCCAAGTTCAAACACCTATAGCAAGTTCTCCCTTCCTTCCTCTCTCCCTCCTTCCCTCACTCTCCACACCTTCCTACCACCATCCTTCGTCTTTTCTCCTGTGATCTGGTGGTCTGAACATCTTTCAAGTCAAATTTACTTCCACTATATTAGACTATGGTTTTTATAAGCATATCTCTGGGCCACTTTTAAGTGTCTTATCTATAAAATGGAAACAACACTAATAATAATACCTCTCTCATGTCTCATACCATTATGGAAGAATTAAATGATAAAACAAAAAGCTCTGAATTGTGCTTCCTAGAGATACCCAAGACAGCCATTCTGCCTATTGTACAAATGTTGCCAAGGAAACAAGGAGATCCTTGTATAGGATGCCCGCGTTACTGTCTAGAGCCTAGACTCTATGGATCTCGATCAGTTTCGTTCTTTGACAGCTAAAGAATGAAAAGGCAGGAAGAGGTCTGCAGGCCAACAGGTAGCAGTGGAGAAATCATGAGCATAGGAAGCAGGAGCAGACAGAATCAACAGTTGAAGGCAGGCTTGTACTGGGACAAGGAGACAAACAGGGCAGGCTGGCGGGAAGAAGACCTTGGACAGCAGGGAGTGGGAAACAAGAGAGAGCCCAGCTTCTCCCTGAGGTCTGGGCATGTGTAAGCCTTGGAAGGGTCTTCCCCCTAATCCAGGGCTGGTCAGCTTGAAAAAAGACAGAGTGGCTGATTGGCCCACAGCTACTGCACAAACACGCCCTCATCAGGCCTTGAACTTGAGCCAGTCCATCAGCAGGAAAGCCCTAGTGGGAGGAGAAAAAGCCCACAAGGCCTGTTGTCTTCAGCTGTCAGGCTTTTGTCTCGGGTCAGGAAGGTGAGGTAGAAGCCAGCCGTCCTGGGAGTTCATCATCTTTATTATCTAGCCAATGACCCCTCTCTATGTCTTTCTGCCTACCAGGGAAATCTAACTTCTCATCCCTCAACTGGGGTGGGGATTAATTGCTATTATTAAGTCTGGGATATGCTGAGGACTTCAGAGTTTTAACCTTGTCTAACCCTCTTTACGCTACCCCCCACCCCACCCCACCACTACTTAGAAAAAACATCATGCCTATTTCAAAGCCGAGGAAAGTGAGGCATGGTAATATTTCCATCTCAATAAGGATTTTAAAGCTATTCAATGGCACAGCCTTGAGTTAAACTCTAGCCACACAAAAATGCCTTTTTGTCCCCTTGGTTCCTCAGGCTTTGCCACTGTCCAGTAGTTAAATAGAACCATGTGAAACTTGTGTGGGATAGGTCAAAATCAGCCAAATTTGGTAATTTGTATTGCTCAATGTGTCTTTAGAAATATGTTAGCAGAAGTCATCAAAACTATAATTTTTTTGGACAGTCTTATTTGAGTAAATAAAATCTCTGTAGCAGGAGATCTGAGCAGCTTCTGGGAGGAGGAAAATGAAGAAGAGGAAGAGAGAAATCTATGCCATTTATAAACAGCCACATGGAGAACAGTGGATTAGGGGGTGGAAAGAACTTCACAGAAAAAGAGAGAGAAAGCCCGGAGTATCTGAGAATGCATGCCTAGGCTTTGGCAAGTGTTCAAGAGAAGGAAAATGATAAAAAAAAATAGTTAAAAGGAAAATTTAAGCTTTTCTTCATAATTCAGAAAAGCAAGTGGGCTTAGCCATTAGCATGGCTGGAAATAGGAAATGCCTGGCTGAATAATTGCAGAGGGGTATACTCTGACAGGAATCATCAGTTTTTTGCTCTTGGTGGCTAAAAGCCCTACCCATGTATGTCTGGCTGTGCAGACCCAGCCCTGAGACTGATCTGCTGGAGGTGGCTGACTTCAGTGCAGTAGATACTGATGACTTACCAGCACATAGCACTGACTATAAAAGTCCCCTCTTCACTGTCTTTGGACTTTCTTATGACAGGGCTGGATCATAGCCCTGCTCTCCATGTCAAATGAACATATAATTAAGTAGGGTGGGGTCCTGTTCTCTGTGAGAGACCATTCTTACAAAGAAGAATTTGCTTGAAGGGACTAAAAAGTAATTTGATTAGCAACTGTCTACTTAAAGCATGGAATTACAAACCACAGCAGGCTCAATTAAAAGTGTGCCCAACATTTGGAGAAATCAAATACATTCCTGCCATTTCAGATGCCCCTGGTAAACTCGGTGCTATCATTGGGTGGAGCACACACATGAAGATTTACTTAGGGTGGATAAACCCCAGACTTAACCACTGGGTCATTGAAACTCTTTAATTTCACTCATTGGATATCACTTACTGAAATTGCATATAAATTATAAACCTTGAAAATGGACTGTCTTTATTTAAACATACTTTGTAAGTATTCTGATCCACTTTCTTATACATAAAGTACATGTTCTCACTAACTTGAAGCTCTTATATTTTATTCAAATTTGGGTTTTTTTTTCTTTTGTTGAAACTTAAGCTTCAAGGACACTTTTGGGATTTTAATAGTAAGTATATTTTGGGAAGCCTGAATTGAATGACAGCTTATTTAAATCCAAGCTTGAGGTCATCTTTGATGGGTATCTACTGTTTCTCGGAGGCTTTAACTATATTGCCACAGCACTAACATCCACTTGAATACTGAGTTAATGAACACTCTAATCAACATAGAGTCCACTGGATATTAAGAATTGGTTTCAGTATTCTAAACAATGCTTGTATTGACATTTTTATGTGTCATGTACTTAATGTTTTAAGTTTGCAAACCTTCACCTTTGCACCATGGATTGCAGAAGTATGACATACTGATCAAATCAATCTCCTTGAAAAAATTAAGGATATTAGTAGCAAAAAGTTACAGCATCTCCTCAATAATAACAAATACAACAAAGTGAAGACACTCTAGGTTTTATTTATTTTTTAAGGTTTTTCAAAATTTTATATGTATACATGTATGTGTATATACACATGTGTGCAGGTGCCTCAAAAGACCAGGATAGGGCTTTAGACCTCCTCGTGGAACTGGAGTTACAGATAGTTGTGAGCCACCTGACATGAATGTTGGGACCTGAACTCAGATCCTCCTCATGAGCAACAAGAGTTCTCTTGTCACCAGACTATCTACCTGGCTCATATATGTGAAGAACAGTGGACAACCTCGTGCAGGATGAACTGTTTTCTTCACTTTGTGGATAAAAGAGCTGCCACTCTGAAAGGTTAAGAGACATGAAGGCATACCGCTAAAACGTGAATGGGGCAGTGTTTGTAATTGGCTCCACTGAGCCATCAAGTGACTCCCCCCCCCCCCCATTAGAAAGCACTGCTTGGGAGAAAGAAAATCAGCTCGCAGGGATGGGCCAGCAGCGGGAATGTGGAAGCAAGGACGAATCTGGGGTGGTTTCCCAAATTGCCCATTGTGGCTTCAAACTAGATTAAATCATTTCCAACAAACAATGAGTGAGGCATTTTAAGAGACATGACAAAATATACTCTAGATACAATTTTAAAATATTCAACAAAATTAGAACTGGCTTGTTTCCATTTTAAGTAGTGGTGTGAAGATGACAGCCTGTGCTGTCAGGCTCTCCTGGATCCTTTTGCTTTTTCTTTTTAATAGTGTTGTAATCTGCATAGTTCTTTATCCTCTTCTCAGGCTCAGATTTCTAAATGCTTTTGAAAGGATTCACTGGCTACGTTAGCCTGGATTTCTCCAGTCATGGAGCCCGGAATGAGACACACTACAAGAAGACTCCTCAGGAAAATGAGAGCTAGGAAGAGCACGCTGTCGGCTGGGGACAGTCAGTGGCTGTTCTGGCCTCCCAGGAATCTCAAGTGCTGTTGATTGCACCAAACTCCCTTTGTTCCCAGGATCAGCCTAATTCCTATCCTAGCTACCAAGGTGTGGCAGAAGTTGTTCTTGGTTACCTAAGTTGTACTTAGTTCCTTGTCTATGAGATGGTCGGGATCTCTTTCCTAAAATAGGTAGAGCTTTCTTTTGGGTGGGTGGGTGGGGTGGGGGGTAGGCGTGGAGGTTGGAGCCAATGCAATGGCTAGTCTTTATTAGAGAGAAATTTTCTATCACATTCTGAAAAGTTAATGCAGGGGCTCAGTGGGCCAGTTGGTGGGACACCAGCTTATAATGAGTTCCACGGTTTGGGCATCGCTGAGTCCAGGCCTTTGTGCAGCCTAAACCAGATGACAGTACAGTTGTCCTCTTCACAGATGCATCACTTGTTGGTGATGGATGGGACTAAAGTAGAATCTTTCTTGGTGCCTGAAGCTGCCTTTGGAGATAGCATGTTGAAGGGGTCCAGTCTCTTCTCTGTTGCTATCATTATTTTCCTTTCCAGCCCCCAGCCTGTTCCTCGTCAGTAGGAACATCACCTCCAGAAGCCATGGAGCATGTTGCAATGGCACCAGGCAGGCCCTTAGGGTCTCCAGAGCAGCCACTCAACAAGTAACCTTGAGGCCAACTTGCCCAAGATAAGTTGGTGGTGCTTTCCTAGAAGCTGTCTTTACTTTGTTTCAATTGTGATGTGACAAGCTGGTTCAAGTCCCTGCTATGTCTTCTGGGCTATGATGGACTAAAACCTGCCTGTAGATTCAATGAAAGCCTTTTTCCTCTTAGTTGCTTTTTGTCAGGGTATTTTATCTTAGGAAAAGAGATGCCGGGCGGTGGTAGTGCACTCCTTTAATCCCAGCACTCAGGAGGCAGAGGCAGGCGGATCTCTGTGAGTTTGAGGCCAGCCTGGTCTCCAAAGCGAGTTCCAGGAAAGGCGCAAAGCTACACAGAGAAACCCTGTCTCAAAGAAAAAAAAAGAAAAAAGAAAAGAGATGAAGCTAGGACAAATAGCAGGTACGTAGTGGAAAGGTTAATCTTGAGTGACAACGTGTCTGGACTTAGAATCACCTAGGAGACACATCTTTGCATGCTCTTGTGATGATGGTGCCACAAAGATTTAACTGAAGTGTGTAAGAAGAGGACTATGAGGAAGAACCAAACAGTTCTGCCATAATTATGATTATGGGATGTTAAGTTTCAAACCCAGGACAAATGGTCCGGTGCCTATTTAACATATCAAAGCTGACCTGGCCTCCAGGTTCTCCCAGCATCCCTCCCTCCCTACCTGTTACAGGATGTGGCTCTCATACCCCACCCTCTACCCTGAACTCTCCAGCTTCCCTTCCCCAAGAGGCTCTTCCCTACATAATCCAGAATTTTGGTTACCCACCCTTTTGCACCTTTGACCTCCTGACTGCTGCACCCGATTCCCCTTTCTTCCCTTTTTCTTCTCTTCCTGCCATGCCAGGCGTGTCCCTAGATGCTCAGCGGGAGAAAATCTGGACTGTACAGAAGAAGAGGAGACTACAGCCCTGGAGCAAAATCATAGCCATCCCAGAATCTCTAAAAGGTGATTCCTCCATTTCAGAACATCCTAGAACAGAGAAACACACAGAAGCCACGCACCCAAGTCACACCAAGTTTTCTTTGGTTGACTGTTCCTTAATTCTCAAATCACCCCAATCTAGCCCTAGACAGTGTCATGCCCGCTGCATTGCCAAGGTGCTCTGCTCAGGTGCCTGACCACCCTACCCTCAGCCCATCACTCATCGATTACCCTGTCAGTAATTCTTATCTCCTAATTACTGCGGGGCTGCCAGGTGCAAATCAGAGCAATTTGTCCCCTGGGCATTCCTCTGCTTCATTTTCAAGGTGAAGTTAACATTCATCCCAGCATGCTCGAGGGAGTACTCCCCGCATACCCTAGAAAGTACTAGTCTCATCTAGACTGTAAAAGATGTTCCCATATTTCCGTTTCCCCCATCACATGCATTGTGAGTGTACACGTAACTAGCTCATACCCATTCAACTTTGAAAGAACACAGACTTTCTAGCCACAGTGTCTGACTGTATAAATACCCCTGGTTCAGCATCCAGGAAGCGTCCTTTAAAGAACTAATGGCCAAGTTGCCGCAGATACCTAGCCATTCTGGAACCTTGGAGAAGACCCACGTCATGCACACGCCTTAAAGGGAGAGGTGCTTTAAGGGAAGTGAGTCTTTTTCTCATCCGACAGAAAATAACTCCCAACTGGGAAGAAGCTTTTGCCCAAGCCGGCCTCACATTGAATGGAGGGCCAAGCAATCCAGGGGAACCAGACCTACTAGTAGGCTGAGGCTGCCCACCAGAGGGGATGTGAGGAAGGTTGGGGACGGTGAAGTGTGGGTACCTGCCCTGAGTGGGTGGACCGGTTGAAACAGGAAGCTCTAAGCCTGTTGAGTATGGAGCTGGAGGGTCAAGAAGGAAGGGAGCCAGGAGATTCCCAGGAGTCCACCAGGGCTGGAGCTCCCAGGGAAGCTGGTAGGGTGGAGGGGCCAGGAGTCCCAGAAGATGTAGATGTGGTGAGGGCCCCTGAGGAGGCAAGACAGGTGGAGGGGCCTGAAGTCGCCCCAGATGTAGACATGTTGAGGATCCCCGAGGGGGCAAGTCAGATGGAAAGACCTGGAGTCTCCAGGGATGTGAACATGGTGAGGGTCTCCAAGGAGGACCACTTGGAAATCCAGGAGAGAGGAAGAAGAATGGAGATGCTGACAGTCCAGGAGGCAGAAAGTGGGGCGGAATCTGGGCTGTCCGGAGAGATCAACGAATCGGTGGTCCCTAGGCACAAGTTGCTAGCAAGGCCTAGAGGGAAGTGGAGGAATCGCCTGCGTGAATTGGAGGAGCAAGAGGCCAGGGAGCAGGATCAAGAAAGCTATTCAGGCCAGCTTAGCAAGAACCAGGAGCAGTACTTAGAGCCCTACATGGAGGGGACAGAGCAGCGCTATCGCTCACGGATAGTGAAACACAGGGACTTAACTTCCAGTCGCCACAGGAGTGTGGGCAAGTACGGCCTGGAGAGGAAGCCCAGCCTGAGATACCGCCAGGAGTCTTTGGCTCGGTGCCGCTTTTCCCTTACTCCTCGCTCGTCCCTGGCTCACCGGGGGGCTGAAACTCCCCGGGTGTCCCAAGTGCCTCGGCCGTCCGTGATGGGCCAGGTGCCCCTGGGTCTGGACTCAGAACCTTATAGCATCGCAGGGAGGAAGAGCTCCGGCGGGATACTGCCGCCAGGGCTGGCATACCGGCGGCCTACCATCCGCTTCAGCGTCCACCCCAAGGCATCTCGCCGCCTGTCGCAGCGGTCTGCCTCCCCCTGCCTCTCGCACATCAGTGCCTTCAACGAGCTGGCAAAGATGGGCGACCCGGACCTGCTGGAGATGGTGGAGGAGGAAGGTAGGACCGCAGGCTGGCGCTGAACAGGCGCGTGAAACTTCTCCGCGAGCGGTTTCTGGGGGACGTTGGCAGCTGTGGGTCTCTGTCCCGGGGACGTTCGCGGCGTGGTGAGCCCCGTGCTGCGCTGTGCCTGCCAGGCGGTGGGTGACTTTCTGCGCCCCCGCGATGTCCCCCCCGACGCACCTGAGCGCCCGGTACCTGCAACCTGTGACTCCCTGGGATATCCGGTCACCTGTCCTGGACCCCACTGACCCTGAGTGATTAGCGTGGTGTGGTGCCCTGGCCAGGGGATCCCACTCTGGGAAAGTGGGTTTTCCAAGGACAGTGCACAGATGGCGACCTCCTGTAAGGATCTGGCCCTGAGATCTTCCTGTCAGCTCTTTGCAGACCTTCAGACATGTTTTGAGACGGTGATTATGGGATGGACAGACCTTAAGGTCTAACAGCTTTCTTAAGGTCTAACAGCTTTTGAGAACTCTATGGGGTGTGTGTGTGTGTGTGTGTGTGTGAGAGAGAGAGAGAGAGAGAGAGAGAGAGAGAGAGAGAGAGAGAGAGAGAGAGAGAGAGAGAGAGAGAGAGAGAGAGAGAGAGAGAGAGCACTAGCTTTAACTGTAGTCTTACTTTTGTTGAGAACACTAATCAGTTTCTACTGGGGTTTGCACGTTTGCACTGTCTGTCGGTTTATAGTTTAGTTAATACATTTTCCCTAAGCATACAGTTTTCCTGCTGGAATCACCAAGCCTCAATTCTCTTAGTAATTCTGTTTTCTGTTTGTTTGTTTGTTCTCTTGTTTTTTTTTCCGTTATTTAGATATAAAAGGTGTTTGTTTAGGTGTTAGAAGAGGAAAGGGTAAGATCTCTCATTCTGTGGCTCAGCCAGACTTCAAACTCCTGGCAGAAATCCTGTCTCAGACTGAGTGCTGACATTAGAGACCCAAGCCACCACCCCTGGATCCATTAAAAAGAAAAATGAGAAGATACAAGTAGAGTCTTACTATTAGGTCTTAAAGGGACTAAGAATTATTGTTATTGTCTGCCTCCCACACCCTTTATTTTTCTTTCTGAAACTGATCATGGTGTAGGCCAGGCTGGCCTCAAACACACACTTTGGGAGGCCTCTGCCTCCCAAGTGCTGGGATTCAAGGCTTGGGTCACCATCACACCATGCTTCTCTCTTCCCTTTTAAAAATGTTTTTTTTTTTTTTTTTTGAGACATAATCTACATCCCACAAAACTTCCCATTTAAGTGTACAGTTGATGGTTTCTGTGTATTGATAGAGTTTTGTGACCATTGCCACAGAGTCATTGGACATCATCTTCATCATTTCAGCTGACCCCCTCCATGTAGCCGTTCCCCAACCCCAGCAGGCAGTGTGCCTCTTGTCACTGTAGGTTTCCTTAGCTCAGGTATTTCAAGTAAGTGGAGTCATGAAGTCTGTGCTCATGGTATGTTTTTGAAGTTCAGTCACATAGTGTACCATTCCTTTCATTTGACAAGTGGTATTCCATTGTGGAGGAACGCCACACCCATCCATTTATCAAATCCTGGACATAAAGCTAATTTCCCTCTTTATGCTATAATGAATAATACATCAAATGAACATGCATTTGTCAGTTATTGTTTAAACATTGGCGGGTTTTTTTTTGTTTTGTTTTGTTTTGTTTTTCTTGCATCTATCACAGGAGGTCTATGGAATATGTAGTCACTCTGCATTGACTATTTTAAGACATGGCCACTAAGTGTCTACATAGTTTTTAATCCCACGAGTGGCTTTTGTTTCTCCTTTGAAGGAAAAATATGAAACAAAAGGTATATATGATATGATATTTTCTGGGTAATAAATAAAAAATATTTCATTGCAGCCACATGGAGATGAACTATTTCAGTCTTTCAGGTATTTGCAGCTCAATGTAATTTAGTCTCAAAGTGAAGCTACTTACTAGAAGCTGTGGGGTTAGCAACCCTTTGGCATGAGGACATATATAGCTTCTGTCTCCCTTAGAAATTTCAGAATGTAGTAGCCGGGTAGTGGTGGCACACGCCTTTAATCCCAGCACTCGGGAAGCAGAGGCAGGAGGATCTCTGTGAGTTCAAGGCCAACCTGGGCTACAGAGTTCCAGAAAAGTCTCCAAAGGGACACAGAGAAACCCTGTCTCAAAAAACCAAAACCAAAAAAAAAAAAAAAAAGGAAATTTCAGAATGTTCATGAAGCTCACATGGCAAATGCCACTGTGGTACATGTAATCACAGCTATCCTTCCGATTTAAATGGAGGTGGGAGAAATTTATATTGCTTGAAAGTCTAGTATCTGCATTCTGTCCATATCTCTGGACTGAGTAGTATGAGAGTCAAGAGATCAGGGACTCAGCAGCGTTTGGCTACCCATTTGTCATAGTTGTTTTCCTATTGCCATAACCAAGGCAAGTTATAAAAGAAAACATTTATGGGGCTTAGAGTTCCAGAGGGTTAGAGTCCATGACCATCATGGCACAGAACATCTCAGCAAACAGGAGCTGAGACCTTACATCCTGATCCACAGGCATAATGCAGAAGGAGAGAGAGAGAGAGAGAGAGAGAGAGAGAGAGAGAGAGAGAGAGAGAGAGAGAGAGAGAGAGAAGGGAAGGAGGGAGGGAGGGAGGGAGGGAGGGAGGGAGGGCTAAATAGAATGGAAGTGGTGTGATCTTTTGAAACCTCAGAGTTGACCTCCAATGACATACTTCCTTCAAGAAGGTACACCTCTTAATCTCCCCCAAACAGGTCCACACGGACTGAATTCAAGTATATGAGCCTACAGGGGCCATTCTTATTCAAACTACCACACTGTTGTTTATGCTTCTGTGACTGCTATGGACAAACTGGCACTGGAAAAAGGAGATTAAAAGTGTCATGTTGGAAGTTTAAAAGCTGAATGTAATGTCATATTATTAGAGCTATATTAAACAGTGTCTCTAATAAACCACCCACCCCTTACGAGGTTATTTAAGTTCCCATGCAGTTGTTAGTTGTTCTCAATAGGAATACACTTAAGAAATCTGCTGTTAGGTGACTTCAAAAGCCTGAGTGGTAGAGCTTCCTCTTGCACACCAGGTACAGGACAAACTTGGGAACACTAACCCATCTGCGGTCTGATATTAACCGAAACACTGTTTATGGTGCTACATGGCTGTGTTTTATTTTGTGCTGCTGGTAAGCATGTAATGTGAGATGATCTCTTGGCAAATGCAGGAGCTATTTGGGGCTTTGGTTTTGCAAGACAGCATGATCTTAGTAAGGTGCTTTCTGTGGAAACGTGTCACTCAGTCTGTGCTGGCTTTCCTTTTTAGTGTGTAAATGATGATCTCCTCCGTGGTTGGTACCACCCTTCCCAGCTCTGGTTGCTTGCCTACAGCAAGTCTCCCATGCTGGGAGAATCTCAAAGTGCTCACATGTTGGACACCCTCAGGCCCCTTGATTTTTTTTTTTAACATAAAAAGTTATTTGTTTTTATTTATTTTAAAATGGTTTTCAGATTTGTGTATTTTATATGAATGAAAGTTTTACCTGTATGAATGTGTGGCACATGCATATATGGTGCCATCAAAAACCAGAAGAGGGTATTGTATCCCCCGAGACCGAAGTTACAGATAGTTGGGAACTGCCATGTGAGTGCTGAGAATGGAACCCGATCCTCTGCAAGAGCAGCATGTGCTCTAAACCGCTGAGCCATCTTCCCAGTCCCTTATTTGCTTATCTTTAATTGTATGTCTGTGTGTCTGCCATGTGTACTGTTAGATGCCACAAGACAGCCTTGGGGTCCTTGGAGCTGGAATAACAGGCATTTTTATGAGCTGCCTGATATGGGTGCAGGGAACAGAACCTAGATCCTCTGGAAGAACACTGTGTACTCTGAACCTCTGAGCCTTCATTCCAGCCCCAGGCCTCTTGTTTAGTGTATAAATGTGTCTGAGATGTGAACATTTGTGTGCGAGATAGCTAGCAATCTCTGTGTTTGTGTGTTCATGTGTGTGTGTGTGTGTGTGTGTGTGTGTGTGTGTGTGTGTGTGTGTGTGTGTAATATATCAGGGGGAAAAATCTATCCTCCTCAATATTGCTCCTCAGAAGATTCCACACACAGAAAAGTACTCATGAAGTGGTTTGGGGCAAGGCTAGAGAGGAGAATGTCTGAACCACCACAATGTGAAACAGCAGCTGGGCAGAGCCAGCAGAGGCAGTTTACTCTGGAGAAAGAAAGTGTGAGTTTAAAGGGCAGAGTGTGAGGGGAGCACAAGCAGGGCTTGTCAGATCGGGAGCCTCACAGCATCCTTTGTCAGAATCTTCAAATCTATCGTGTCAAGTTCAGATGAGAGTTTGAAAGTGTTTATTCTGCCTAATTGTGTGTTAAACAGAACAGAGGAAGCAGCAGGTAAAGGGGGGTTCCCTGTTTAGAGTTTTCACCTTTCTCATCATAAAAAATGGAGCCATAAAATGCTCTGGGCACCTCATTTAAGGATGTGCTTTTTGATGACTCTGTGACAGGACCCTATTTGTGTACTGCCCTGTTCTTTGGTGTAATTGTGACAATTTTTGTCTTCAAGAAAATAAACCTCCCTGAATTGGTGTCCCCTGCTATCATAACTTGAGAGGCAAATGTATATCCCTGAGAGTCTCGCCTCACCTCTTTGTCATAAGGCTTGTTAATTAATTTTTGTTGCTTTAATGGAATGTCGGATAGTGATAGTATGTGAGGAGCAGAGTAATATTTTGCTCATGGGTTTAGAGCTGAAGAACTGACATATGTGCAGGTTGAGGGCTTTCTGGCTAAGCCACATGTGCCGATGACTGATAGATCCCATTGCAGGAGCAAATGCAAGAGAACAATTTACGATCAGACACGATGCCAGAAGGACTCAGGGCACAACGTGCTCTTCCTCTGACAGTTTGCTCTCCTAATGAATGACTGAAGCTCCCCTAGAATTAAAGTAATTCCTTCCAAATGGGATGCTTGCAGTGTTCCAATTATGTGTGTCTAGACTCTCACCTTCCCCTCTCAACCTTGTCACACGAGGAGCCAGACTTCTGGCATGTGAAACTCTGGAAGACACACTCAGACCATATCCAAACCATAGCACAAAGGCATGTAAAAATGAGCAGTCTTCATTCCCAAATCAAATGAGAACTGTTTGGGGCACTGTTGAATCATGAGCTACATATTGAGGCAGTATTCGCTGGGAAAGCCCTTGCCATGTGGTTTTGTATGTGATACACTTTTCAGAGGACTTGTTATTTCTGTTTTCCTCTCTTGCATGAAAAAGTCCACACTCAGAAAATGCAATCATTGTTGATTAATGTTCATGTTGTGCTTATAAGTGTCAACATCTTAAGAGCACCTCCTGTAACACAAGACATGAATATACAAATAATTATCAGAACTTCATTCTGAAACTTAACCCAACTAATTAATTTTTATAACTTTGGAAAATGATTTAGGAATATAAAATATCCCAGTAATAGCAACAACATCAACAAGGATCTCCTACACACCAAGTGTACACATCAGCTCATTGAATGCTCACACACCTTGTTGCGGCGCGCTCCTCGGCCAGCGAGGAAGAACGACCACCATGCGAGGATTCTTCTCAGAGCACACTTTATTGGAGCGCCTCTTGATTAAGGGAGAGCGGGAGGTGAGGGGCCCCAGGACTAAACTGCAGCTGCTTATATAGGGAATCAGGCAAACGTGCCGTACTGTGATTGGGTCCCGCCAGAATGCGAACACGGGGAGCCACGGGATAGGCTGAGGACATAAGGCCAATTACCATACTCGTGCATCATAGCCAAATATGGAGTTGTTTACAGCTAGGCTACCAGGAAGCCAGCGCCATCTGTGAATGGCGGCTCCCTACACCTTGTGGGATGAAGATGGCATTGTGCCATTGATGTGTCAGCTGAAAGCTTTGTGTTCATGCCATACTCTTGCAAAGGAAGCTCTAGATGCTGTGTTTGTTTGCCATGATGCATTATCTCCCTGTGTATGGTACCCACCCTTTATTTGTAAGGAACACAGTCTGAGGACCAAGTGGGAGCCTGAAAATGTAGCTAATAGGAAACCCTGTTATCTTTCTATATCATGACTATGCTTAAGTTTAATTTCTAAATTAGTTATCATGAGATGATCAACTATAGCTAACAACAAAAAATGACTGTCACCACATACTGTAATAAAGTTATGTGAATATGGTCTGACTCTTTCCCTCATAATGACTAATGCTGTTGTGCTTAGCCTTCTGTGAGTCTTTATGAACACCATTGACTTGCACAACTTGTGGAGAGGTATTGAGCTTCCTATATCACTGTCAACTGTGAGACTTTTCTGGGCTGTATTATTTCCTAGATTTTGAAGACCCCACATAACTAGTAGTTTCATATTTTCTACATTTTCAGAATTTATGCTAACTCTTCCTGGAGTTATATTTGTTGGAGATGGTCTGTAAGTGGTAACATTTTATATCACTTCTATTGAGATATTTCTCCAAAAATATATTGTTGTGTAGGAAGTTATTGACTTGTGAGATATGTTTCAGTGTATTCCCAAATTGTGGTCCTCAGAGATTAAGAATCAAATCTGCATGTGACAATCTGTAGTGTCAGGAACTTACTGAGAATGTGTGTCCAAATGACTAAATATTTGACCACTTGAAGATATCTGGGTGCTTAGAGAGTAGTTTTGTCTACTTAAAATATTACATGAGAATAGGAAGAAGCAGGGTGATAGAGAGGTCCACAGAAATCCACAAGGATACCTCCACAATAGACTACTGGCAATAGTCAAGAGACAGCCCGAACTGACCTACTCTGGTGATAGGATGGCCAAACACCCTAATTGTCATGCTAGAAACCTCATCCAATAACTGAGGGAACTGGATGCAGAGATCCACTGCCAAGCCCCAAGTGGAGCTCCAGGAGTCCAATTGGCGAGAAAGAGGAGGGTTTATATGAGAAAGAATTGTTGAGACCAAGGTTGGAAAAAGCACAGGGACAAATAGCCAAACGAATGGAAACACATGAACTATGAATCAATGGCTGAGGGGCCCCCAACTGGATCAGGCCCTCTGAATAGGTGAGACAGTTGATTGGCTTGATCTGTTTGGGAGGCATCCAGACACCGGGTCCTGTGCTCAGTGCATGAGTTGGCTGTTTGAAACCTGGGGCTTATGCAGGGATGCTTGGCTCAGTCTGGAAGGAGGGGACTGGACCTGCCTGGACTGAGTCTACCAGGTTGATCTCAATCCTTGGGGGAGTCTTTGCCCTGGAGGAGGTGGGAATGGGGGGTGGGCTGGGGAGAAGGAGAGGGGGTGGGAGGGGGGAGAACAAGGGAATCCGTGCCTGATATGTAGAATTAAATTATATTGTAAAATAAAATAATAATAAAAAAGAAAAGGCTACTACTGATAATATGCAAAACATGCAAATAATTACTAAGGAGAATAACACAATTTTTAGAAAGAGACATCCTTTGGAGGCTGATTTTAACATTTTAGCTCCCAGAATATCTTACGTTATTTCAATCATTTTTCTTTGAATTTTGTTTGGTTTATTGAATTCCTGTTTCTTCCTTATGAAGACTTTTGAACAAGAGTAGTCTATAGACAAAATTCTAAACGGTCTTAGTAAATAAGAAACACAGAGCCAAATACAGAGTTAAAGCCTAAGAGATCAGAGCACCAGCGAAGTCCAAGACTACCTCTAGTTTACGAGTCGCTGCCATCCTTCCCCTGAGAGAGACCTTCTCCTGTGTGACCCATCTTTTTAATGCCTTTTTGTTCTATCTGCTCATTGGCTCTAAACCCAACCACATGATCTCCTCATCACTGCCTGTCTATACAGACCTCCAGCTCTCTATGGTTCGTACTGAGATTAAAGGTTCGCGTCACCACACTTGGCTGTGTCCTTGACTACACAGAGACTCTGCCTGCCATGTGATCGGATTAAGGGCATGTGCCACCACCGCCAGACTTCTGCTAAATGGCTTGCTTTTAGCTCTGATCCCCAGGCAACTTTATTTATAAACATACAAATAAAATCACATTTCAGCACAAATAAAATATCACCATAATAGTCAGTATAACGGATCTTTCTTTTTCTTATTTCTTCTAGGCTTAAGATCCAAAGAAAAAGAGTATGCTTTCCAAAGTCCTGAGGTAAGTCCAATGTCTGTTTAGTAGTTCACTATAAGTAAAATACAAAGATAAAGTAAAGGTTAGCACCTCAGCTATGTAGCTGCCTCGGACCCTACTTATCCATTCCTATAATGCACTGTAGTCTCTCTTCTCTCACTTGCTCATCTTTTAGTGTAAGACAGATCCCATACCTCATTTACTATTTAAATTTAACATTAGATTGGTATTCTCACTCAAGAAAACCTACCCTTTCTGAATAGTTTGGCTGTCAGCCAGTTACTTGATTTAAGAGTCTTACAAGTTTGAAAATTCCTTTAAAAACTAAGTTTTAAAGTAGAGAGGAGCAAGCTAGTGTCGTATTGGAAAGCAGTCATAAGTTTGAATTGATATTGAGGTTTCCTGTACAGTAAGTTCAGATGTGCTGGGGTTTGATCTGCAAGATGATGACTTTCAGCCTAACACCGTGGGGAAGTGTAATGCTGGTGTGTGTGACATCTGTTTATGCCACGGTTGTTAGTATGGAATATATTGTTATCAAGGGCTATGTCTGGTCCAAGTGACTCAAGAGTTAGGAAACCACTTTAAACTAAAGCAATAAAACAGATATAGTTGGTCTCTGTATCTGCAATTCCCAGATGTGTGTAGTCACTTGGAGAGAGGAAAAGTGAGATTGTCCTATAACAGTATGTTGTGCACCTCAAATACACATGATGGAGTAATGTGATGATTTGTAGGTCCTCTGAATGAATAAGACCACATTTTGTTACTTGTAGAAGTTATCAGTGTTGTTCCATTTTGTACCACTTAATTGATTAGTGGCTGGGGACTGGGAAGGAGGCACATGTAAAAGGCATGCCACTGTTGAGGGAACCATAGGCTTGACCATAGGAAGGGTTCTTCTTATGCATAGCAGGTCTAGGTCAAGGGAGACAATGAAATACTTAGAAAAGAGTTTTTAAAAAGAAGGAAACTATATCAGTTTATGTTTCAAGCTGAAGACATAATTGTAGTTTTGGGGGTCAAATCAGAACAAGTTTATCTTTTCCCTAAGGCTAGAGAGAGTCAAGTTCCCTACCAAGTTCCTGTGAGGACATTACTGTGTGGTTTTCTTCAGCCATTTCATATGTAAAAGAACTGTTCTTTCTGTATGATCAGAGAATGCAGATGTGGAATTGCAAGGCTATGGGATAGAGTAAAAACAATCTGAGTTCCTTTATTGTCTTCATGGTAGAAATGTACCATTTATTTTTTATATACTTTTTATGGTTTTTAAAATATTTCTTTTGTTTCTATTAAAATGCATATATGTGTATGGTGCATACGTGTGTTCGGGAGCCCATGGGGGCCAGAAGAAGGTGCAGGAGTTCCAGGTGGTGCTAGGAACCAAGCTCAGGTCCTCCAGAAGAGCAGCAATCATTCTGAACCTTTGAGACATCTATCTCTTCACCATTTGTTTGTAGAGGCTACCATTTCAGAACTTTCTGATGGGTTAATTTTATTTGATATTTTGTTGTAGTTTGATGAACAAGTAGAATCCACAAATGTAACTTAGGTAGGCTGAAGCAGTTTGAGTTTACCTGTGCTCAGCACTGGCTTCATCGTTGCTAAGAAGGCAGAGAGAGTATTGTTGCTTCCTGGCAATTTCACTGTGTAAGCTCTACAGCACAGGAGCGTATTCCCAAAAGCTCCTGAGGTATCCTTAATCCACACAGTTTATCAAAATCGATTTGCCCAGAACCAACCAGTCATAGTGAGATGCTAGATATGATGCTCCCAAAAGGAGATAACTGAGTACCCAGTATGGATATGGACTTTGGCTGGGGCTGCTCCTGATCCCATCCTTGGAAATTCAGAAAGTGGGCAAGTGAGACCTCAGGAGCCAGTTCTGTGGTGTGTGGACCACTGAATAACAAGTGAATTGAAAACCCATGTGCAAGAAAGCAGAAATGTTTTAGATGCAAGTGGATTGTGTGTATCATATGTACACAGGGATTTTTCTTGAACTGTGTACTTTTTTCAATGAATGATGTGTCATCTTCAATGCTACAAATTTTTAATAATTTCAAGCCAATGCCAAGAAGCATGAAACATCTAGTCAGTGATGTATATTCCCTGTTGGTCCTGCTCAGGATCCTAAAACTACTAGAGCTCCTGGTTATTTTACTGTGATGTACAAGTTTTTAAGCATTTCACCTGTTGCAGATTGTCTCGTGACTTAGTAGAGCTTCCTCTACAATATCCCTTTTCCTTTCTCTGTCCTTCTCATCTCCCTTTTTCTTTCCAACCATACACAGACACATGTACAGATACGTACACACACATGTACATGCATGTACATACATTTGCAACTTCTTACACTTTTTCAGATGGGGAAATAGAGTTCATATTTCATGGTGCAGTATTTCTACAGAGAGAACCTTGCTGTTCTTGCTTTGGGAAATTGAATGCTATGGTTTTTTACTTAGGCTATCCTTAACAGCTCTGTATCTCCCTCTTCCTCACCCACTTTTTGCTATTGACAGGACCTGGACACCAGAGAGACCAGCTTCCTCATCTCTAAAGGTCCACAGACAACGGTAAGCAGTGATCCATGCTTCCTTTCTTGGATGAACAGACACAGGTGTCCTTCTGTGACCTGAACTAAGGATACTGTCACTTAAATCCCAGGTCTTCATGTGTGCTATCTGAGAATGTATTGCTTTTGGAAAAATCTTTAAGAAAAAATATTACATTAGACATGGTCATGAGAATGGCATACAGAGGGCATCAGTTTGCACTTTAATAAGTCCTGGTGTTGCAGAAGCTTCATCAAAGCCACCCTGTGTTTATGGAGGCGGAGCGTCTTGGACTTGAACCCTCAGCCTTCTAACTCTATTACAGTATGCTTCCTTATAAATTGATGACTAAGAATAATCGTAATTTAAACTTTAAAAATTAAACTTAGATCCAACTCAGAAGTTATTGAACTTTAAATTTGATTAAGTTTAGGTGTTTTTTTTTTTTTTAATTTACTGACTAAATAAGGGTGGTATTTGGGAAGACAAGAAATGGAGTTCAAGTTTCCTCTGACATTGTCTTTGAGGGGGGTCCTTAACTGTGCTTAGTAGCCATGTCTCCTCTGCATGGTTGAGACAACTCCGAGTACTTTCTTGTATCTGATGACCTCCAGGGTCTATGTTAGCCTTCTACTTCGTAGAGTGCACCTCAGCTGCAGCATTCCTCATGTGTTTCTCGGGACTCAAACTGGAGATGAAGAAAGTAAAAACTGTCACCAGCTTGGCATCATATCCTGGGCACACTGTGATGCTTTAGCCTTGATTATTTGGCTTAAAGTGGGTTTGCTCTCGGGTTTCTCCACTACAATGTTTCTGTGTGTTTCTCTTCTTCTATACTGTACTAGACTCTGGGCCAGTTTGCAGTGTGCACGTGGGGGCTAGAGGTTGTGCTTAATCTTAAAAGTAGATAATAGTAACTTCTTTTACTGTCACTACCAGTAGAGGCTTAAACCCAGGGCATGCTAGACAAATATTCTACCATTAAGCCACATTCCCCTTCCCTAGAGTTCTTCTGTGGTCTTCCCTTCCCTCCCCTTCCTTCCTTCCTTCCTCTGTGTCAACTCATAGATATTTATTTTATATCTTGTGTTATAAACTCAGCAATACTGTAATTCGTTGCATTAGAGAGCTTTTTAGTGAAGTCTGTATAACTTGAACACACTCCATTATTGCGTTCTGTTTTATTTTTGATGTTTTCTTCATTTCTGATACTACAAGACACTGCAAGCTCATCTTGTACATTTCTTTCCTTAATCCTAGAATGAATCACTCCTCTAGAGAACTTTGGTTTTCATTACAACCAGTTACCACGAAGTGTATCTGTCTCCGTCAAGATCTTTTTAGACATATTCAAAGCTGGATGATTTAAGATGCACTTGTACAGTCTGCATCAGTGCAGGAGATTCCCAACATGCACAGCTATGCCAGCCATGAACCCAGTACTGTGCATGGGACTAGGGAACAGAGGAAAGGGACTGTTTCTGGAACCCAGACGGAGAAAATCAAGTACATGAGACATTCTTGAATTTAAACATAGGAAGGTGAGGAAGGCCGGAAAAAACACATCCTGGTTTTCGGTTGGAGTATCACTGGGCTATTTTCTTTTTCTAAAATAAATGTAAAAATGTTTTTAAAATTCAGTTTCTCTTCTTTTTTCTTTAATGGCCTCTACCTTTTGTGTTCTCTTTAAGGAATATTTTCTTGCATCAATATAAGGGACAATTTCTCTGATTTTCTTCTGCAAAGTAGCTTTTAGTTGTGTTTAGTCTATGGCCCCTTTTGGGTTAACTTTCATCACCTCAGAGATTATGAAGCTCACCATGCCACCCTAGTGTGTGGTGATATATTGTGTACCCTAATAAAACTTGCCTGAAGATTAAAGAACAGAATAAGCCACTATATTAAACAGAGGCCAGGCAGTGGTGGCACACACCTTTAATCCTAGCACTCAGGAGGCAGAGATCCATTTGGATCTCTGTGAGTTCAAAGCCACCTGGGACTACATGAGATTTACTCAGCCTAGGAGAGGAACAGAGCCAGGCAGTGGTGGCACACAACTTTAATCCCAATACTTGGGAGTCATATACCTTTAATCCCAGCACTAAGAAGGAAGTGATATGGACGGGCAGAGAAAGGTATATAAGGCATGAGGAGACAGGAACTAAGACTTTTTGGCTGGAGGCCTTTTCAAGCTGACGAGTCCTAGAGGTAAAATATGGTAGTGGCTTGTTCCTTTGTCTCTCTGATCTTTCAGCATTTAACCCAATATCTGACTCCTGGCTTTTTATTATTAAAAGACCTATTTAGATTTCACACTACGCCAGTGCCCTCATGTCTTTTAGTGAATCTGTAGTCAATTCAGGGAAGTTAATGGTGATTGACAGTAATCCTCAAATCTCACCAAAGATGCCAGGAAAATCAGAGCACCAAGGGGAATAACTTCAGACCAGCAGAAGAATGTAGTTTATGCAATGTCTGACATCCAGCATGCACCCATGAGTCAACAGCAGTAACCCTTCTATCTGCACACACAAAGACTCATTAGTTCTCAGAAGAGCAATTTCACACTGCCTTAGGGTTTCTGTGGCTTCAATGAAACACCATGACTCAAAAGCAAGTTGAGAAAGAAAAGGTTTGTTTGGCTTATACTTCCATAGTGCTGTTCACCATAGAAGGAAATCAGGGCAGGAACTCAAGCATGGCAGGAACCTGGAGGCAGGAGGAGACCATGAAGGGATCTACTTATGAGCTTGTTCATTATGTCTTGCTCAGTCTGCTTTCTTATAGAACCCAGGACTACCAGCCTAGGGATGGCATCACCCACAATAGGCTGGGCCCTCCTCCCCCATCAGTCACTAATTAAGAAAATGCCTTTCAGGCATGCCTACAACCTGATCTTATAGAGGCATTTTCTCAATTGAGATTTCCTCCTTTCGGGTAACTGCAGCTTGGGTCAAGTTATCAAAAAACTACCCAGCACAGGCACTAGCTAGCACCAGCTGCTTAGGCCTCCACAGCCTTGAAGCAGATATCCTTTAATGATAATTTACATGATTATTTATCTTTTCACTTTCATCAAATATAAGCAATGTGGGCCTTTGGATGTTATGGGTTTGATTTTTTTTTTTTTTTCAAGTTTTAGTTTTCTTCTCACAGCACTGAGGATTGAATACAGGGCCTGCTAGGCGAGCTTAACCAATGAGCTCTTTCAGACAGTGCCCATTCTCCCTTCTACCAATTTCAGGTAATTTCCTTGGTGTCTTAAACGATACCATGGTAATAAAAGATTGAAGACAATTCATTATGTCAATAGTTGAATGCTAATCCTTTTCACCTCAGTATTTGGGGAAGTCACAGAATGTTTAAAATTAAGCCCCATGCAATTTATTTTTTCTTTCTTAATCTCCTGGAGATAAAGTGTAGCTGTGTTCCCTGGGCTGGTTTGGAATGTCCAGTCCTCCTGCTTCAGCCCTGCTGGGATCATAGGTGTATATCACCACGCTGTACTGCTATGCAAATTTCCCACACTATGAGTCACCCAGAGTACTGTCAGGGTTTTGCTATATTTGTTGGTAGAAGCGCACTTAACAGACTACATCACTTGGATTTTCTGTTTACCACATTTTTGTTTATCATTTCTTTTCTCTCTCAGCTAAGTTCCAAACATATTTTAAAAGTCGTTTTAATAAAGGATTTGTATGTTTACAACTTTTTCCTGTTCATTATTTTCATTTTTTTCTTCCCATTTTTTTCTTTCCTTCCTGTTCACTTCCTCTGAGGTTGGACTTTAAATGTTGTAGACACATACTGAAGGTTTATGCTGTACCAGGGGTAGGATTGACAGCCCTGGAGTGTGGATAACACTTAAGAGGTGGAAGGATTCACCGAGACACACATTAAGCAGAAGGGGAGAGTTTATCAGCTTCTCTGTAGCACAGCAGCAGTGGGCAAGATGAGAGAGAAACTCATGGACACAGGCTTTCTGAGGGGCGGCATCTTTGCAAGCATTCAGACTGTTTTAGTGTCCTGATGATTTGGAATAATTAATGCTGGGGCTTGTTGTAGCTAGCAACACTTGGTGTTGAGGCAGAGTAGGTCTTGCTAAGTCAGAAACGTCTCAACTTACTCTAGCCTGATGTTCACATCGTGAAACCAGGGCTTGCTATGATCAACTCTTTCCAGGTAGGTGGTAGCTGTAAGCAAACCCCTCCTATGAGGGAACAACAGCCTTACTCCAAGGCTGGAATGTCTCAACGTAGTCATCCACTATAGAGCATAGCTTTATTCATGTGTGCCTGTGTGTTGGAATCTTGAAGCCCGAGTGGAATTGTGCTGACTCTCCGTTGGTTGCTTCACAGCCTGAGAAGCGATTCAATTTGTTCCTGAGGAGGCGTCTTATGGTAAAACAGTGCTGGCTGCTGATGCCTGTGCCTGAGTGTCTGTAGTAACAGCCTGGTGCTTTCCAAATTCAGAAATTCCACAAATGCCATAACCACAGGGCGGGGGAGAGGGGAGGGAAGCTCTTAATCACTGATTCTCAGTTCCCAGGCAGTTGGCATTTAACCATGGTGTTTCTCAATCTTTTCCATTTGATGAGCCCACTTCCTAAAAGCATATGTGCAAACACAGACAGTGTGAACAGCTTCAGAGGCTCAAGAACCACCAGTTATGTAAATCATAGTAAGCTGGACCCTAACTGGGTACTGCTTTGTAGTAACCAGGCATCTCTAAGGACAAATACACACACACACACACACACACACACACACACACACACACACACACACACACACACACATATATACTAAAATGTGTATTCTTTTTTTTTTTTTTTTTTTTTTTTGGTTTTTCGAGACAGGGTTTCTCTGTGTAGCTTTGCGCCTCTCCTGGAACTCACTTGGTAGCCCAGGCTGGCCTTGAACTCACAGAGATCCGCCTGGCTCTGCCTCCCGAGTGCTGGGATTAAAGGCGTGCGCCACCACCGCCCGGCCAAAATGTGTATTCTTTATGGCATGTTTTCAGCAAAATAAAAGCATGGTGTATTTTAATAGCTTCCAGTTGTCTGTAACAAAATGAATGGATTTTTTTTTCTGCTCCATTGAGTTCTAATCAACTTTTGTTAAGAATCTGAAGACTTGGAACTGGAGAGATGACTCAGTGTTTATGAGAACTGGCTGTTCTTCCAGAGGTCATGGGTTTGAACCTCGGTAACACATGGTGGCTCACAGTCATCTGTAACTCCAGTCCTAAGGAAATCCTAGGGTTGGCTTTTCTGAACAATATAAACACTCCTAAAATCATTAATGATGAACTAGAGAAGCATGGATATTAGTTTGCTTTCTGACTTTGTACTTTGATTATATGTGGACTAATATTGTCTCTCTTGCCAACTGGCTTCCATACATTTTGGTGAATTTTATCAAAAATGTTAATTTTATAATGATGTACAACAGTGCCAGTGAGTATTTTATTTAGTTTTCTTTTTATAAAACTGATTGCAGCCAAGGTATAGCAGGCTAATTTTTCTCAGGTTTTTTTTCACACTTTTTTATGAAAGAGGAGAGGCTATAGGTCTTTTTCTAGAGACAGGCAGAGAAATCAAGCCTATCATTTGAATTACAGTATTCTGACTTAGTCTGTTCTCCCTAGTTATTTCTGTTTCTTTGTTCATTTCCCGACTCTTATCCTCATATGCCTTGAGAACCTCTTTCTCCCCCATCACAACCAGCAGCAACCCATAGGTAAATAGAATTACTGCATTCACAGACCACAGATCAGGCACGAGGTTTCTGTCCTGTTTGTGGCCAGGCACCACCTGTCCCTTTTATGGGGACTCTCAGCTCGGCTGATGGGTGCAGTACAGGGCTGCAGAGATACCCGCTGAGAAAAACCCAGGGATCTAGCTCCCATCCACCAGTTCCAGGAAGACCTCCCACCAACCATCCCATGATGCTCAGCCTCTCACAAGGGGCTGTCACTCAAAAGCACAAAGTATCCTTCTTTTCATATGGATGGTGAGGAATACAAAATCAAATGTGGAATCTTCTTTGTTTCCCCTGAAATGCTCAGTAATTTTTTTTGTTTTATTTTGTTTTGCTATCATGAAAGGGAAGGAGTTCATGGGCTGGACATCATATAACTGGTGAACGTGTAATTTTGATTATTAAAATGAGAAAATCATAAAGAAAAGATGACCAGCACTTAGGAGGCAGAGCCAGGCGGATCTCTGTGAGTTCCAGGCCAGCCTGGGCTACCAAGTGAGTTCCAGGAAAGGCGCAAAGCTACACAGAGAAACCCTGTCTCGAAAAAACAAAAAAAAAACAAAAAAAAAAAAAAGAAAAAAAGAAAAGAAAAGATGAATTGTAGCTCACTTGACACATAGATGACAGCTATTTGAAGGACTTAGCTATGGTGAAGCAACTGACCAGCTACCTGCTTCTGATTCTTAACTGCACCTTGGTTTTTGATTGTGCCCTGGAAGAAGTGTGTAAAAATGCATTACTTAGTAGACTAATTGATGTGGTGTTTCATTAAAACCACACATTTATGTCTGAGCTTGCATTTTACTGTCACTGTATAAGTATATTCATCGTACATTTTGGCCTAATTGCAGCATTTTTGTGAGAGCATGTGGTTAATGTGTTTAAGCATGCGACTAATATGTTTCAGCCTTTCCTAAGTATGTATCATTTAACCCTCTTGGTGGAATTTTCCGTTATGTAAGGGACCTGATCTCTGTTCTGTTTTGTCTTGACTTGCTGTGTTAAGAGTAGAGAAAGGGAAGTGTGGCCGAAGTGTGGCTGCTTCCCTTCATGGTTTTGCCTTCATGTAAAGTCCTATCACTTATGTCTTCTACAGTTTCAAAGAAGTGAGCAAAGCAAAGACTCAATCTTCTTCAGAGATGGGATTAGGCAGATTGACTTTGTCCTTTCCTACGTGGAAGATCCAAAGAAAGACTCGGAGATAAAGGCAGTAAGTGCTTATCTGGGAGAAGCGGGGTAGGAAGAGGAAGATCCTAGAGAAAGAACCTGCTGAGAGGCCACTGCACATGCAATTCACATTTGTTTCCTGAATGCTTTGGAGACAATGACAGCAGCAACTTCTTTCTCCTCCCCTGTCCTCCTCTTCTCTCTTTCTACTTCTCTTTCTATGTGACTGATACCTATTTCATACACCTTGCTTTAGATATTAAGTGTGACCCCTCTCATAAAGGATTTATACCTGAATCTAGTGCAGTGGTTCTCAACCTTCCTAATGCTGTGATCCTTTAATACAGTTCCTCATGTTGTGGTGACCCCCAGCCATACAATTATTACATTGCTACTTCATAACTGTCCTTTGGCTAATGTTATGAGTTGTAATGTAAACATCTGATATGCAGAATATCTGGTATGTGACTCTCAAGAGGTCATGAACCACAGGTTAAGAACCACTGAACTAGTATCTCCTTTTCATATGCAGTTTTCATCTTCAAGGCATATGGTCAACTGATCTAATGAAAAGATTGCTTCTGTGCTGAGCTCTAATCCTGACTTTACCACTAATTACTTTCTGAGTTTGTTTATTCATTTTGCTTTCCTGCCTCTAAGCCCACAAGCATGTTGTCTTGTTCCTTGTTCCCAGGTCCTCAGAATGCTGGTAAGGAGTGATGAGTGCTCAGTATTTGAAATGATGGCTAAGAGATTTGATCTGCATGTGTAAGGATTTATGTGTATGTATGTGTGTGTATATATATGCAGGTATTTAGTTATATGCTGAAATGTCACCCAGATAACAACTTGAAAACTGAATGTTATTCCCAGTACCTGAGCTTCCTTAGCTTTGTATCTTTCTACCCGGTCCCAGTAACCATCCACTAATGCCTCTGAAATTCACAGACAATGGCTGTTTTTGTATCTTTTTATATCTTCTATGGATGATCTCTTCACACCTGGCCCTTCTTTGAAGATTTTGCTTCTCGTAACTATCTTCCTTTTCAATAGGGACAGTATAGGCTTGAGTACCTCATTGACTTGATTCTTCCTCTTTGGTTTCTAAAACCCCTGAGTTTTGAGTCTCATCAAAGCGGCTTCATTGTGATTTACCCAGCCACAGGCCTTCCCTTTGTTTCTGCCACTGTTACCTCTGGCTCACTATCACTCTTTCCTCCACCACTCCTTTTTGATGACCTATGAACACAACACACGTGTAAGTGTTTATATTGGCATTTGTCATTTCTGTTCTTGAATGTCCTTTACCAATGATCTTAGCTTTTACTTAACCATCCATTCTCCTAAATTAGACCATTGCAAGTGACTGTAACTCTGTAACTTTATTCCATTTGTCTGTTTAACCCACCTCTCAAATTGTTCTTGCCGATACCTTTTTATCACACAGACCAGAAAAGATACTATAGTATATTGCCATGTTTTATCTTTTCTTCCTTCTTCCCTCCCTTCATCTATCCATCTCTCCCTTGCTTCCCTCTTTCCTTCTGTAAATTTTCATTAGCATATGTTGACTAAAGAATGTGTGACATTCTCATACATGTGCATAAGATGCTTCAATCATATTGACCCCGTCTGTTTCTTTCTCCATTCCTCTTCCACATCTTTAATGTTCCCCCTTTTACTTTCACACCCCTCCCCAACTCCACAAGCCTTGTTAGTCCAGCTTTCTCCCCGTAACGTGACGATCTCCAGTTTCAAACATATCCATGCAAATGTCATAATTTCATTCTTCTCCATTATGTATAGACAATTTTTCCTTGTCCACTCACTCATCTGTTATCTCAGCCAGTGCTGTTGCTGTGCAAAGACACCATGACCATAGCAACTCTTATAAAGGAAAGCATTTAACTGGGGCTTGCTGATGTTTCAGATGTTTAGTCCATTGTCATCATGACAGGGAGCATGGCAGCATGCAGGCTGAATGGTGCTGAAGAAGT
Organism: Peromyscus leucopus; assembly: GCF_004664715.2. Classification (NCBI taxonomy): domain Eukaryota; kingdom Metazoa; phylum Chordata; class Mammalia; order Rodentia; family Cricetidae; genus Peromyscus; species Peromyscus leucopus. Next base: position 156,056,873 of record NC_051063.1, read on the forward strand.
AGCTGAGAATTCTGCATCTGGATCCAGAGGCAGCAGGAAGAGAGAGAGCTACTGGGCCTGGCTTAGGCTCTTGAAATCTCAAAGGCCACCCTCAGTGACACATTTCCTCCAACAAGGCCTCCTAATTCTTCTAAGTAGTGCCACTCCCTGCTGACTAAGCATTCAAGTATATGAGTCTGCGGGGGCCATTGTTATTCAAAACACCTCATCTGTTGATGAGCATGCAGGCTGACTCCATAATTTAGCTGATGTGACAGAGCTGCAGCAAGCGAGGTCCTGCAGGCATCTTCATAGTTACTTCTCTTTACCCCTCTTATCTTCATCCAACTTAAATCTAATAATCAACAACTGTAATCACTCCACTATATGTGTCTTCATGTCCTTTCCTCCATATTATATTTATTTGCCAAAATCCACTTTAAGTAAAACCCTTAGTGTACTACATGCAAAGGTCCATGCACCCCATCTCCACATACAAAGCAATAGCCAAATCTCAGTTCTTGCCTTGCTTAACCAGTGTGTTAGTCAAGGTATTCTAGAGTAGCAGCACTTACAGAATGAATCTCTCTCTCTCTCTCTCTCTCTCTCTATATATATATATATATATATATATATATATATATATATATATATGAAGGGGATTTTAGAGTCCTAGGACATTAATACCCTCTTCAGGCCTCCACAGCCACTATACTCACATGTACACACACACACACACACACACACACACACACACACACACTATACAACTGAATTTTGTAAAGATACAACATATTATAAATTTCCTCCCAGCATAAGTCTATAGAAAGTGAATTATATGAAAACTGGACACATGCTTTCATTCATTGTTTTTTTTTAAAATCTGTATGAAGAAACCCTCTCACAGCTAAAATTTTTCCTCATCTAAATTTTCCATGCTTTTTTTCACACATTTTCCTTCTCATGTGAATGGCTACCCTTGTGCATCTTCTATTACTCATTAAATCATAAAACGTAAGTAGATTGATTGAAATATTTTTATCTTTAACCATAACATTCTAAGTCTTAGTTTTCTCTTGGTATTGATTAATTTTACAGCTATGTAAATTTATGATTATATGAGTGCATAATTGATAAAACATCACTGATATATTACAAAATATGACCAGAAAAATTTTAACTTAAGTAGCATGCCTATCATAAACGCATTGATTGATGAGGTACAAGGACATGACATTGTTTTTTCGTTTATGCATGAATAAAATCATTCCTAGAATCAAAGGGTTCAGGTTCATATATGTTCTTTTGTTCTTATACATCACGGTGCAAAGTAAGGTGATTTGGATCAATAGGCTGGGATTACTGAATTATAGATTTCTTGAAACCCCTGAGTTTTGTGCAAGTATTTAAAAAAGGTGGATGGAGAGGTGGCTCAGTAGTCAAGAGCACTGACTACTCTTGCAGAAACCTTTGGTGTGGTTCCCAGCACATATATGGAGGCTCAGGACTGTCCATAACTTCAGTTCCAGGAGCTCAAATGTCCTCTTCTGTTCTCTTTGGGCACTTCACACACAATGGTGTACAGACATACATGCAGGCAAGACACTCATACACATAAAATAAAAGTCAATAAAACCTTTTAACCAATCTAGAACAATCTCATTACTTACAAAGCTTTAATGTTTAAAATAATTCTTAATGAGCTGGTTTTCACTCATACTTCTGCCATCAGTCCTGTTGAACTCTGAAGGGGGGCAATGCTCTAAGCTACAAAAGCCCATGTCTTTGCAACTCAAAATTCAGTCACTCTGTTTGGTGCTGGATACAGCATTTTAAATTGCTCTCCATGCCTACTGTTTTTTTTTTTTTAATTTTTGAAGAAATGTATTTAAGTAAAGATAGCTGGAGGGAGGGTTTTCAGACATAGGCCCCTTCATACTAACACTGGAAGGGGAAAGGACATACTAAAATGATTCCTTATAAAGTTTACCAGAACCTCAATGTAAAGGAACCTATTGGTCATAAATGACTCAGAACATCCTAGTGAAGCTTTTCAAATTTCAGTCTTTCTGAAAAAGTTCACACTTCAATCACAATGGAGGCTGGAAGAAGCTTTACTCATTAATGCTTTGTCTAAATCCTACAGTAATTATTATTTGCAAGCCGTGACCTGTAGTGAATCTTACCCTTTCTTTCTCTAAGTGAAAGCCCTCTTGCTATTCAAGAGCAAAGGCCACGATGAGATTATGGCCTGCAGTGACATTAGAATAATTGATTTGAGGATTGCTGGTTTTTGTAATATTGAGTCCTTAACAGCTAGGAGCCTGTGTGTCTCTGTCCCCAAAGGTTTCTCATACTTTCAAATCACTCAGTTAAATTTTGTGTGTATCTTCAAATAGTGCTTGTGAATCTTAGAGATTGTTCCTATTTTGTATTTCCAGAATTTTGTCAATTATGGTATAGGTCAAAATCAGTCCATGGCCTGAAGGTAGGGTGTTTTGTAGGGTATTTTTACATACAACCATGGAAGGTCCTAGAACCCTCTGGAAGCACAGCCGTGAGTCTGCCTAGCCCTTAATAAGCCATCACCAAGGTTAGCCAGGCATGCCAACTAACAGAGTGTTGGCCTGTCACTGTGCACTAACACAGAGAATTGCCCTGGCACTATGAACAAACCCAAAGGGTTGGCCTGGCATTTCCAGCTACCATGAAGGGTCAGGTTGGTGCTGTCCACTGATACAGAGCACCTGCATCACCCTTTCCATTTGTTTTTGCCATAGGAGAGAAGACGGGAATTTCAGCTAAATCTCAGGAAAACAGGTCTTGAGTTGGAAATTGAAGACAAAATGGTAACTATATTTGATAAATTATGTAAGGTTCTTATTTTAAGCAGGTCTTTCTCCTATTCATGTATTTGGCCATATAGATGATAGGTTTGGAATAACACATGAATCTTTTGACTACAGAAATGTGCATAGAGACAAGAAGACTTGCATTGTCACAGGTCAGTATTCAGTGAGGTGAAGTTTCAGTGAAACTTTTTAAAAGTCGGTAGGAGCATAGGAAGTGGGAGAATGCCCAGTCTGCAAAGTGCTTGCCATACAAGCATGGATACCCAAGTTTCACCTTGAGACCATATACAAATCTGGATGTGGTAATATGTACTTATAAAGCCAATAATGGGCAAAAAAGTGGGTCCCTGGGACATACTGTCCATCAAGTCTACCCTCATTGGTGAGCCCCTGGCCCAGTGAAAGATCCTGTCTCAAAGCAAACAAACAAACAAACAAGGTGGGTGGCTTCTAAGGAACTACACCTAGTATTGACTTCAGTCACCCACACCCACACACTACGTATGCAACATCAGACAGACACACAGACACACAGACACAGACACACACACACACACACACACACACACACACACACACACACACACACACTTTCTACCAGGTACAGAAAGGTGAAGCACTTTGTTTACATACCTGTCTTTCCTTGAAGCTGCCTGTCACATTCTGCACTGAACCTGGCTGTCTTGCAGGGTAGCCCACTATTTAACCCATGATACTCTGTTCATGAATAGGTTACATTAGTTTATTCTTTAACCCATTCATGTTCATTTACTGGTTTTCTGCAATTACCTTTAAAGTTGCGATTAAAGCCCTACTTAAGATCATATTCTACCTGTGACTCTTCTGATATCCTCTAACTTTGATTTTATTTTCTAATAATTTTTTTCTCATCAGTTCTGAACCAATAAATATGTGAAATACAATACAATCTGTAACTTATTTTCCCATGTAGAGGATCTTCAGGTGGGCTCCATGCAGTAACTATGTAAGAAGAGTGAGAATATCTAACAGCATGCATATAATACATTATACTATATATTAATAATCTCATATAATCATCTAAACAAAATCCTAATATGCCTTTTGCCAAGATTTGGGAGAACTATAACTATAACTGCCTAGTCTTCAACTCCATCAAAGACCTGAAAAGGAACTAGTATTACCTGAGTAAGCGAGAAGTGCAAGCAAGCGACTTCCAAAAAAAATGTGAGAAATGACAGAAACAGTTGGCTACCTAGACGGTCACCCAAGTTTCCTCTGCAACATTGTGGCCTACAGGCCTAAAATATGTGACAGACTCTTTTCAGAAGCTAGAATTTTTGAAGGGCTGTACTAACCTGTCTGGCAAAGTTCAGCAGTTGACTTTCTTTGTGTCCTGTCTGTCCAGTTTGGACAGTGTACTGTCAACAGTCAAGGCAAGGGCAGTTTCTTGCCCTACTGGCTAGCTTATGCCACAAAGAAAGCAAACTCCATATTGGAGTTTCTTCAATGCCCATTGTCCTCTTTAGAAATAGATCAGTGCTGCCAAGAGCAGATATGTTTCATGTTGAGAAAAGTCTAAGTTATTAAAACATTTTAAATGCCATATTCTGTAGGTCTTTGAAGTGTTTGAAGATTACCTATCTACCTGAAATATATCTCTGTATACCTAGAAAACATAACTAACATGACTATAAGTTTGATAGTTATGGGTATTAGCCTGTATTTCTTTATTAGCCTAAATAGCTTTTAAGGACTAAAACTTCATATTGCATAAGTAAACAAGCTGTACAGGTAATACCTTGAGCAAAAATAGAAACAGACATACAGCATAAGGACAATAACCTCAAGTTTGTAACAATATACAAAAATATCTTCAACAGAAGTAAAAACATACATACAGTATAACAAAAATGACCTTAAATTTGTATTAATATACAAAAATATCTTAAACAGAAGTAGAAACATATATACAGTATAACAAAAATAAACTTAAATATACAAAAATCAATACCAATGTAAATTATTTAAGACTAGTAGTTGCTTTTTCAGTTTGAAAGTAGATTCAATAATCTACCTTTTATCCTATCATATCTACCACCCTCTTTTTTATCCATACCAAATAACAACTTGTAACCAACCCCCCCGACATGATAACAAATATCCATAACACAGTGAAAGACCAAAAACCACCCACACAAGGTCTTGGGAATGTGGGTATCATGTTCTTAAAATTACTTCCTACTGCCTGGGGAGGTGACAGCATCTCTAGGGGACCCTGAAAAAAATTAAATAATGGTCATGTCCTGGGAGAGCTACCTGTATCATTTGTTGCCAGTCTCTGAGTAATGGAAAAGTGTAGAGCTTATCTGAAGTCCTAGCTGGAGTAGTGCAAGAGGGTGGACCATCTCAGCTAGCCACAATGGAATTATCCTCAGGGGTTTGTAGTCCAAAGCCAATCACTGGGTGGTTTATCAGCATAGTGGTTTTATCACAATCTAAGTAGAATTGTTGTTGTGGGGTACCATCATCTTTATGGAGACTTCAGGAGATCACTGTTATGAATGTTTATTGTTCACTATAGAAAACTTAAGCATATTAAACATCGTATGCTGTAAATCTTAGAGAGGTTAAAGTGCCATGATCTATTAAATACATTTAGGGTATCTAGGCTTAATTCCTAAATATCTGTTTAAACTTGTCTGAAATCATGTACAGGAAGCTACATGATGCCTAAGCTTAGAATTAGTTAGTACTTTATAATATCATTAATACCAAAACAGAAAATTTAAATTTTGAGATAGTACTTATACCTTAAGAAAAGTTTTAAAGAGTCAAAATAAGTCAGAGGGTTATGAGATTAGTGAAAATATAATAGTCTCTAGATTTTGGTTTTCTTCTGTCCCATACCAGGTGGCTCTTCTGATATAAGACAGGCTTTGAATTCTCTTTTAACAAACATTCTTGGGTTTAGAGAAGAAGAGAGCCACACTCCAACTCCAAAGCCAGCTACGAGACTACATGAAGACTACCTGTTTAACATGTCTGTAGAGCAAAAACAGACATTTTGAAAGGTTTATAAAATTTACCCTGTAGGAAGTATTCTATACCATTAGGTCAGATTACTCCTTTTCTTGGTAATTTTTTCTGGATGGTTCTCCCTTCCTTTTTTGATGCTTCATTTGTCCAAAGGAATCTTTAGATTTCTCAGTTAGATGTTTTTATTTTCCAGGAAATAAACAAACAAAACCCTGTCCTGACCCTAATTTGGTGAGTTTTCCTATTTGTCAGATTGAATCATCACATCAGTTGATGAACTATCACCTATCCTAATCAAGAGGTCTCTCCTGTTTGAATCTAATCTTTAGCAACTTTGATGGTATTCATAGCTTTTCTTCTCCTGTGAAAACAAAAGCAAACCTCTTCCTCAATGCAATACATATCCTGGTTTCCATTCTGAGGTCAAACTTTTTTTACACATCAAAATACCCATTCCCTCTTTTTTTTCCTTTATTAAGAATTTTTTTATTCATTTTACATACTAACCACAGATTTCCCCCCTCTTCCTGTTCTCCCTCATCCTCCCCCAACCATTCCCCATTCCCTCCTCTGAAAAGGTAAGACCTCCCATGGGGAGTCAGTAAAGTCTGGTACATTCCATTGAGGCAAGTCCAAGCCTCTCCCCCTGCATCAAGGCTGTGCAAGGTGTTACACCATAGGTAATGCACCAGGGATGGATCCTGATCCTACTACCAGGGTGCCTCTTAAGCAGACCAAGCTACACAACTGTCTCGCTTATGCAGAGTCCCATGGAGGCTCCACAGCTTTGGTCTAAAGTTCATGAGTTCCCATTAGTTTGGTTCAGTTGTCTCTATAGGTTTTCCCATCATGATCTTGATGCTCCTTGCTCAAAGAATCCCTCTTCCCTCTCTTCAACTGGATTCCTGGAGCTTGGTCTGGTGCTTGCTGTAGATCTCTGCATCTGCTTCCATCAGTTATTGGATGAAGGCTCTATGATGACAGTCAGGGTACTCACCAATCTGATTACTGGAGTAAGCCAGCTCAGGCACCTTCTCCACTAGTGCTATCAATCTAAGCTAGGATCATCCTTGTGGATTCCTGGGAACTTCCCTAGCACCAGTTTTCTCCCTATCCCTGTGATATCTCCCTCTATCAAGATATCTCTTTCATGGCTTTCCCACTCTGTTCTTGTTCCAGCTTGACCATCCCATTTCCTTACGCTCTCATCCCCCATCCCCTAGCCTCTATTGCCTCTCACCCCCATTTTACTCAGAAGATCTATTTCCCCTTCCCAGGGCAATCCATGAAACACTCTTAGGGTCCTCCTTGTTAGCTAGCTTCTCTGGAGCTGTGGGTTGCAGTCTGGTTATCCTTTGCTTTTTATCTAGTATTCACTTACAAGTGAGTACACACCATGTTTGTCTTTCTGAGTCTGGGTTACCTCACTCAGGATATTTTCTGGTTCCATCCATTTGTCTGCAAATTTCAAGATGTCATTATTTTTTACTGCTGAGTAGTACTCCATTGTGTATATGTGCCACATTTTCTTTATCCATTCTTCAGTTGAGGGGCATCTAGGTTGTTTCCAAGTTCTGGCATTACAAATAATGCTGCTATGAACATAGTTGAGCAAGACATTTTTAAAGTATACTGGCTGATTTAGTTCAGTGGTGTTTTTCTATTATCCAATGTCTCTCTGTAGCTGTTGTTCCCCTTTCATTAGCATTTAAAACATTTGAAGTCAATATGGTATTGTGCAATCTATCTCTGGGGGTCGTTATTACCCCTTTGTGTTTATTAAGCATTTATTTTAAAGTGTGATTAGATCTTTCTATAACTGCTTGTTCTATAGGATTGTATAGTATACCTATAATATGTTTTATGTTATAATATGCAAAAACTTTTTCATTTTACTAGAGACATATGCTGGAGCATTGTCAGTCTTAATTTGTACAGGTATTCCCATGATGGCCAGAACTTCTAATAGATGTGTAATTACATAATTAGCCTTTTCAGAACTCAAAGAAGTTGCCCATTGAAATCCTGAATCTATATCTATAGTATGATGTACATATTTTAATTTTCCAAACTCTGCAAAATGAAACACATCCATTTGCCAAATTTCATTTCTTTGAGTAATCTTTGGGTTAATCCTGTAGACAGTGGAGTTTGATTATACAAAGAAGAAGTAAGACATTTCCTTATAATTTCCTTGGCTTGTTGCCAAGTGATAGAAAATTCCTTTTACAAACCTTTGTTATTAACATGGTGCTTCTTATGAAGTTCTGAGGCTTCCAGCACATTTCCTACTAATAACTGATCAGTTTTGTCATTACCTTGTGCTAGAGGGCCTGGTAGACCCATATGGGATCTGATATGGGCTATGTATATGGGATGATTCTTATTCCTGACTATTTCCTGTAATTGTATAAATAGCAAGGTTAATTCTGAATTATCAGGAATAAGTTCAGTGGTTTCAATATGTAAAATAATTCTTTCTGCATATTGAGAGTCAGTAACCATATTAAAAGGTTCTAAAAACATCTAATAATACCATGAGAATAGCACTTTTTTAAAAAAATGGTTTTTACATAGCTTATTTTCATCCAGAGACTAGCATATTAATCTAAATTTCAAATGCCATGATTATTCACATTTGATAGTTTCTTTTTTTTAAAGGTTTATTTATTTTTTATGTATACAATGTTCTGTCTGCCTGTGTGCCTGCAGGCCAGAAGAGGGCACCAGATCTCATTACAGATGGTTGTGAGCCACCATGTGGTTGCTGGGAATTGAACTCAGAACCTCTGGGGGAACAGTCAGTGCCCTTAACCTCTGAGTCATCTCTCCAGCCCGAGAATAGCACTTTTGAACAGAATTATAGGGCTTTGAGCCACTTTACTTAATATCCTGATTTATAACCTGCTTTTTCTGATTTACTTGCATCAGTATAGAAGGTTAAGGCTCTAGATATTGGTGTTTCCTATACAATCGGAGGAATGACCCAGCTGGTTATTTTTATAAATTGAAGTCTCTTGCTTTGGAGATATTTGTTGTTCATCTCTCCCAAAAAATCACTGCAAGCTCTTTGCCAATGTTCATTTTCTGTCCATAAAGAGGACATTTCAGCACTAGTAAAAGTTACTACAAATTCTGTTGGGTCCATTCCTGTTAATTAATGGAGTCTCAATTTGCCATTCAGAAACATTTTCTACACCAGTCTTTAATTTTTTTTTTTGCTCTGTTTGTGTGGCAGGAATATCCATTCCAGAATATTATCATCTCTCTGCATAAGAATTCCAGTAGGAGAATGGGTAGAAGGTAGAATGAGGATATAATCAAGCTCTGGGTCCAAACAATCCACATGGGCATCCTGTAATTTTTTTCTCTACCAGAGCCAATTCTCTCTCAGCTTCAGTTGATTATTTTCTTGAACTATTTAAGTTCTTGACACCTTGTAAGATTTGAAATAAATTACTTAGTTCTTGAGTTATTAATCCAATTGTGGGCCATAGCCAGTTAATGTCTCCTAGTAATTTTTGAAAGTCATTAAGAGTCCACAATTGATCATTCCTGATTTGTATCTTTTGTGGTTACATTTTTTATAAACCTATTTTATATCCTAGGTAATTAATAGAATCTCTTCTTTGTATTTTTTCAGGAACAATTTGCAATCCCCAGTAAGGCAATATTTTCTTTACTTCCTTAAACATTTCTTCTAAGGTATCTACATTTGAATCAGCTAGTAAGATATTGTCCATATAATAATATATTATGGATTGAGGAAATTGTTTATGAATTATTTCCAATGGCTGTTGCACAAATTTTTGCACAGGATGGGGCTGTTTAACATTCCTTGTGGCAGAACTTTTCACTGATACCTTTTAACAGGCTGAGAATTATTATAAGTAGGCACCATGAAGGCAAAATTTCTCTGTCCTGTTCTTGTAAAGGTATAGTAAAGAAACAATCCTTTAAATCACTCACTATAATAGATCATCTTTTAGGTAATAGAGAAGGCAGGGAACTCCAGGTTGTAGAGGGCCCATCAGCTGAATTACTTTATTTATGGCTCTCAAATCTGTTAACATTCTCCATTTTCCAGATTTCTTTTTAATGAAAAATATAGGAGAATTCCAAGGACTGGTCAATTCTTCAATATGCTGAGTATTTAGCTGTTCCTGTACCAGCTGTTCTAATACCTGTAATGTTTCTGATATCAAAGACCATTGTTCTACCCAGACATTTTTTATCAATTAACCATTTTAAAGGTAGAGCTGTTGGCACCTTTGAGAGGTTCACCAGCTGTTGGGTACTGTTTATGTAAAACTTGACCAGTCTGTGACCACTCTAGAGAATAACTTTTAACATTTCTCCCTGAAGCATTCTCTATTTTATGGTTTGTTTCTGAGATTGGAGGAATGTTGATCTGTGTTTTCCACTGCTGTAATAAATCATGTTCCTGTAAGTTCATTGCTACTTGGCCACATGTGGTTTTGATTTTCTTCTCTGTCCTTCAGGCCCTATACATTTGATCCATCTTGTGCTTTGTTTCACCTGAGATAAAGTTCCAATCTCTAGAAGCTGAACATTTACCAACTGAAGAGGCCAATTTGGATGACAAGATTTTGATGCCATTGTAGTTACATCTGCCCCTGTGTCTACCAGTCCCACAATTTTAATGCTATTTAGCTGTATTATTAACTTTGGTCTTTGATTCTTTATAGAAATTTGCCAAAATATTTGTTTTATGATTTCTCCTGAAATTTTTGTTTTATTTTCTAAGCTATTTTGTCATCCAGAACAGTATTTTTTATTTAACAATAGGTCCTTTAATTACTCTGTGGAGTTTCTCCCATGGTAACAGACAATGATTGAACCAAATTTGACACAGGGGCCTGTGAGAGGCCTCCAAGGCATTTCCTGATACCAAAAGTTTACCTTGTCTGTTTCTTGTTGATCTGCATTCATTGTAGTCAGCCTTTACTGAACCTTCTGCATACTCAGGAAGGCTGGGGCCTTCTGTTTGCATTCTGTCTAGAAAAAAAAAAAAAAACATTGTTTCTAGGAATTCCCGGCCTACAATCCCTTTTTAGATGACCTTGTTTACCACAATTAAAACATTTGACATTTTGATTTTTCTTCAAGCCTTTGGAAATCACCTCTCCTATCCAAGAATCATCATGGTTATTATATTCAATAGTGACTATATATTTCAGATCCATTACTCTATGAGTGCTGATCTTACCTTTAAAGTCACAATTACCCATTTGCATTGTGAATTAGCATTTCCAAAAGCCAAAGATTCAATTAATATTTGTCTAACTTCTAAATGTCATATCATTCTACTGCAGCTGGAGTCAATCTTTGCAAAAATTCAGTGAAGGCTTCTTTTTTGTCTTATAGTTTTAGTAAATGTCTCAGTCTTCCTGATTCTTGAATCTTGTTCTAAGCATTCAAATCTGTTGTACAGCATAGGGTCAAGGTGTGATCATCAGATGTAACCCGTCTTTCCACATCAGCATAATGGCCCTCACTGGGGATTTCATCTTGGGAAATTTCATAACCTCTAACCACATCTTGCTGTTCAATGGCCCTTGATCTCTTCACCAGGTAGTCCACTATAACTGAGGATCAGATTCCAACACTGCTGTAATTAAGTATTTTTAGTCTTGTGGAATAATTCTGTTCCAATGGGCCCATGAATTTAGCATCTGCTTCACAAAAGGTGAATACATATCATATGAAACTATTGCTTCCTTAAATCTCTTCAAATCTAACATTTCTATAGGATCCTAGTTAAGTTCTGAATAGCCTTGGGGATGCCTATAACTGGTGGTCATTCTTGAATGGTAATTGGATAAATTAAGGTTGGTTTTCTAATAACCTTGGGCTGTTCTTTTCTAATATCATAAGCTAATGGTGAGGTTGGTTCTCCTCTAAATTCTTCTGTCTGTGTCTGAATATTTTTCTTTTTCTTTTTCTTTCTTTCTTTCTTTCTTTTTTTTTTTTTTTTTTTGGTTTTTTGAGACAGTTCTGGTGTCTGTCCTGAATCTCACTCTGTAGACCTCGCTGGCCTCGAACTCACAGAGATCCACCTGGCTGTGCCTCCTGAGTGCTGGGATCAAAGGCATGTGTCACCATCACCCAGCATGTCTGAATAATTTTACTATCTGTTTTAATAAATTTTTCTAAGGCTTATCAGTCAAAATGGTATTATTTTCTTCAGTAATTATTTGTAAGGCTTGCATATTATCAGTAGTAGCCTTTTCTTTTTTATTATTTTATTTTACAATATAATTTAATTCTACATATCAGCCACGGATTCCCTTGTTCTCCCCCCTCCCACCCCTCTCTCCTTCCTCCCAGCCTACCCCCCATTCCCATCTCCTCCAGGGCAAAGACTCCCCCGAGGATTGAGATCAACCTGGTAGACTCAGTCCAGGCAGTTCCCTCCTCCCAGGCTGAGCCAAGCATCCCTGCATAGGCCCCAGGTTTCAAACAGCCAACTCATGCACTGAGCACAGGACCTGGTCCCACTGTCTGGATGCCTCCCAAACAGATCAAGCCAATCAACTCTCTCACCTATTCAGAGGGCCTGATCCTGTTGGGGGCTCCTTAGCTATTGGTTCATAGTTCATGTGTTTTCATTCGTTTGGCTATTTGTCCCTGTGCTTTATCCAACCTTGGTCTCAACAATTCTCGCTCATATAAACCCTCCTCTTTCTCGCCAATTGGACTCCTGTAGCTCCACCTGGGGCCTGGCCATGGATCTCCGCATCCAGTTTCCTCAGTCATTGGATGGGGTTTCTAGCACAACAATTAGGGTGTTTGGCCATCCTATCACCAGAGTAGGTCAGTTCGGGCTGTCTCTCGACCATTGCCAGCAGTCTATTGTGGGGGCATCTTTGTGAATTTCTGTGGGCCTCTCTAGCACTTTACTTCTTCCTATTCTCATGTGGTCTTCATTTACCATGGTCTCCTATTCCTTGTTCTCCCTCTCTGTTCTTGATCCGGCTGGGATCTCCCACTCCCCTAAGCTCTCTTCCCCTAGACCCTCACCCTTCATTACCCCCAAGCAGTAGCCTTTTCTAAGGCTTGTATCTTATCAGTCAATTTCTCATATTTGGCACAGTTATCAAACATTTTTAAGGATAAAATATGAATTACCAGACTGATAATAATGATGACCAACATTGTATCGATCCCAGCTAAGTGGTTTATCTCCTCATTTAGTTTTTCTGTTTATATCACGACCACAGTGAACAGGTTCCTAATTCCCTGCATTATGATATTTCCAATTTTTAACAAGTTAATTTTTAACAAGTCAATTTTTAACAATCTTAAAGTTTTAAGATTGTCCTTTCCCCTCTTCTTTTTAATTGTTATTTATTTATTTAAATTAATTAATTTATTTAATAACCTACTTTACCATTTAAAAGTTCCCAAGTGTCTCACCAGTTCCCAGTCCTCAGAAAATTGGTTAGCAGAGATGGAGTGATGATGTTTGACCAGCAGGTGGAGCCTGTGCGGCACCAAGGTAGCTCAGGCTCAGCAGGCTGAGTGAACGCTGAAGGTGGCTGGACCAAATTCTGTCCCAGTGCTTGTGTGGAATAGAACCCGTATGCGGGGGCAAATGCACGAGGCAGCAGGACCAGGACCTGCTCCAGCACCTGTGCATGCTGAGCATAGCACGTATGGTGGGTGAGGGCAGCAGCACACCAAGCTATTGCGCAAAGCTACAGGACCAGGACCTGCTCCAGCACCTGTGCATGCCCGGCAGAACCTGTATGGGGTAGCAGCGGTGAGCTAGGAGTCCGCATCTGAGAAAACAGGAATGCTGGAAGGCAAGGTGGGGCGTGCACCCTCCACTAGACAGCAAAGCAGCCATTCGGGAAGGCAGGGGTGGGGGAACAATGATCACCCTCCACCATACCACCCAGCGTCCAAACGCGAAGGACACAGTTTTGAATTTTCTTGCAAGGTTGTGTTGGGCACCAGATGCAAAATGATCTCTTTACATTTATTAACAAACAAAATCCATTTATTATTTTACACAATATTAATTTGCACAAATATTAAATAACAAAAAGGGGGACCTGAGCCGAGTCACAAGCCACCTCCAACACCCACTGTTGCTCGCTGGAAAGGGCCACCTCTCATCTCAGTCACGCCAATACTCAATGAAAACCCCACTTCTTGGACCAAAACCCTCCTCCCAATTGGCCCTCGGGACCGGTGACAGAATTCCCGTAACTTATAGCTGTGAATCAATCTAGTACTGAGTGAACTAGTCGCACTTAAGTATATTTTAGAGGACATTGAGCATATTCATGGTAGTATAGCCATAGACCTGAAGTATATTTCATAGAAAGTTCCCTCAGTCTCCATGTGTCTCTGTGACTCTCTCTCCCTGTGCTATGCATATATACACATGCATATAATGTATATATGTTTATTCCTATGTTAGCACATGTCTTAGTTTCTTTTCTTTTGCTGTGATAAGATGTCATGGCCAAGGCAACTTATAAAAGAAAGTTTATTGGAGGCCAATGATTTTAGACAGTAAGAATATATGATGGAGGAGCATGTTGTAGAGGCAGGAACAACTGAGAAATTATATCTTGATCCACAAGTAGAGGGCAGAGAGTAAGACACTGGACCTGGAGTATGCTTTTGAAACTTCAAAGCTCTCCCCCAGCGACACACCTCCTCCAACAAAGCCACATCTCCTAATCCTTCCCAAATAATTCCACTAAATAGGGGCAAAGCACTCAAACATATAAGCCTAGGGAGGCCATTCTCCTACAAACCACCATAGTACACATACATAAACATCATAGAGGAATCTCATTTCCTAAAAACTTTGCTGAAAACTGATTAAGTTGAAAATTTTGAGATTTGTTCCTTTAATTTTTAACTTTCATTCGGTCTCTTTTTTTTATGCAGGACTCTGAAGATGGAAAAACCTTTTTTGTGAAGATCCACGCCCCATGGGAGGTCCTAGTCACCTATGCTGAAGTACTGGGAATCAGGATGCCTATTAAGTGGAGTGACAACCGGCAGCCAAAGTACCCACCCCTGAGTTACATGCTTGGGCCTGTGAAGCTCCCAGCCACTGTGAAGTATCCTCACCGTGACTACTTCACTGCTCAGTTCAGCAGATACCGTCAGGATCTCTTCCTCATCGAAGACGAGGCTACCTTCTTTCCATCCTCGACGAGAAACAGAATTGTGAGTAGTAAAGGCCCCAGGCTCCTCTCCGTGTGTGGTGTGTAAACTCTGAGCTTTTGTGCTTGTACAGGCTCAATAATAAGGTTTCCCTAGGCATGGCATGATATAATCATCTGATAGCACTATGCAGGACTGAAAGCCTGTTAGGTCCAGTTTGAACTTGGTAAGATCCCTATCTCTCAAATGTCGTTTAAGAGCAAGCAACTGATTGTAGGGACAACAGTGAAGGAGGCATCATGTCACCCCAGAGCAGCCCAAGGGTTTGTCATTGTAAACTGATTTCATGATCTTAAAATGAGATTTTACAAGTTTAAAGTCAGAGAATGTTGATCACTTTCATTTGGTCTGAATATTCTAAGTTCTTTATATGTAGGTAGGCTTCACGGAGCCTCAGACATTTTCTCTTCTATGAAAATCGTCTTCAGCCCCGTCAGCAATATTTCTTCTCCTTCTGTAGGCCTGGGTCTTGTAAAGTGCTGACTGGAAGCCCCACACGCTGCTGTTTCCTTGTGTTAGGTGGAGATCACACACATTTGTGTTACCCTGAGAATTAAGTGAATGAATCTGAGGAAAGTTTGGACAGCAGTTAACACACAGCAAGTTGTCAGTGAGGATTAGCTGTCACGGTCATTAGTCACCTGACTGCAGAAGACAACAATGTGGTCCCGTGTTGTCCTTGTCCTGTGTATCGTGTGTGTGTGTGTGTGTGTGTGTGTGTGTGTGTGTGTGTGTGTGTGTGAATTGCACCATTTGATTCCCAACCGGTACAGACCTGTTCCCCCTTGAGAACACACATTCTCCCTGTGTAAGTAGAAAAGATGGCTCATTCCACTTTCTTCCCAGTTCTTAAACAAATATTTTTATTTAAATTCACAGAGATATCAAACAAGGTGTAGCTCCTAGAATTTTGGTACAATACGAATTGAATATGAAGGGAAAAAAAATTCTCTCTTTTCCCACCAGGATTAAAAGATAAAGACCAACACTTCAAAGCAGCACCTTTCAGGGAATTAAGAGGCCCTGCTGTTGTATCAGAAGGCCTGTTTTCAAGCCAGAATGCTGCTGTTTCCTAAATAAGACAACTTCTCTGGAAGCAGAGATCCTACTACTGTCCTGTGCTGTAATGAAAGTTTAGCCAATGACGCGTTCCCTAAATATTTGCTGATAAGAACTGAGGATGCCACTCATTGGCAGAGTGCCAGCCTATTGTATACAAAGCGCTGGATTTAGGCTTCATCCCACCTTCCAAAAAGATGGACCAGGAGGCTGTTCAGCATGGGAAAGTGGCTGCTCTTCCTTCACCTCACCCTTGGCTTCTTGTTGTCACTCAAAAACCTTGCCAACATGTTTTCTAAGTGAGAAGTATGGACTTCCTTCCTTCCGTAGTATAGAAGCACCATGCTCACTTTTAGAAGGCTGGTGCAGAAAGCCTTTCTTCCTTCCTGTCCCACTCAACATTTTAGTCTGTGTATGGACACACTGAATAAACCACTGGAGCACCTTACAGGATAGACTCGCATACTGGAAAGCATCTAAAGCATCTTCTCATACACCACAGTATGAATTTATATATGCATACATGTGATGCACATATATAAAGTCCAATCTAGAGATTTCCCCATGGCTTATATGTGTGCACACACCATCATAGTAGAAAAAGGACAGAATTTTTGGCATGAATGAAGCTGTAGGTTTAGCCACGTGTATGGGAGAAAAGGCTTACACAGTTAGCAAGAGTTTTAAATTGAACGTCTGATTAATGCACCTGTATGGAGAGCGAAACAGATAAGGAATTTTATGTCACTCTGGTCATAAGGACAGAGCTGGCTCTCAGAGCACACTAAAGGAAGGGCAACAGCTTCCTGTCCACCTGTGGTAGACACATTCCATTGCTATAGTACATGCATGTGCCACTTGGCTGTGCTTCACAGACACCATGTTTTCTGAATATTGGTGGAACCCTGCCCTGAGAAGCTCTATAAACAGCATTTTCCAACTATATGTAACTCTTCTGTATCTCTGTGTATCTATATGACTGTTAGAATCCTTCGTGAACATCACAAGTCGACCATGTAATGGAGTGAACTTGCTGGGCCTGGTGGTTCACACCTGGGATTCTGGCCCTTCAAAGGCTGAGGCAGGAAGATTATGACGAGTTTGGGAACAGCCTGCGCTACACAGTGAGCTCTAGCCAAGCCTGAGCAATAGAGTTAAGACCCCATCTCAAAACAAACAAACAAACAAACAAACAAATAAATAAATAAATAAATAAACCCAAGAAAATAATAATCATACACAAAAAAGATGGAGAGATAGAGAATGCTGGATATATTCTGACTCTCCCCTTGACTAGCATTTCCCCCATCTCTCTGGCACCCCTTAGGATTCCTCTTCCCTGAGACAAAACACCTCGGCATACAGTGTCACAGTGGCCTCTCTGTGTGATCCAGTCCAAGTCCCTCAATTTGAATCAAAAGCCAGGAGTGAGAAAGCTTAATAAGAAAGGTATGTGAAATGCAGCGGATGGCCAGCGGCTAGACCGCCTGTGCCAGTCAGGCAAATTTTGGACGCCAAGCAGCAATTCTTGAAGGAAATGGAAAGCATACCGCAGTTGACAGGCATACAATAAGACAGCCTTTCAGCCTTGGGGATGAACATTTTCGGGTCTGGATAGAAGATCAAACCTTTAAACCAACATTCCCTTACATCAAAACCAAATGCAGATTTAGACCCTCCCCTCAATCTATGAATCCAGAGCAATGTGGGGGATTTGCTGCAGAAGAGCTTGAACCTGTGAAGATGGTTTCTGGAGGCTTAAGGGACGAAGCTGTCTCCTGTATACCCATACAGGAGAAGTCACAGGTGCTGGGGTATGAGCTGCAGCTTCGCCCCCTCCCCCCCCCCCAGATCTGCGTGAGGGAACTAGTGAAGGTGGCTGTGTTCTTAACAGATTCTCAGTGTAGATGCAGCAGCTCCATATCAGACTGTGGGGTGCTCTTTCCCCCTAGGCCTATTGGCCACCAAGTGGAGAGGGGAAAGAGGCAGGTGGGGTGACAGATAGCTTTGGCGGCCCATGAGCACGAACGGAGACAGATTTTGGTAAATCCGCTCAACTTTATTCCAGAGTATAAGGAATACATAGGATCAGTGAGCCTGGGGACAAACCCTAATTTGCACTAGGTGGCACACTCCTATCACAAGGCTTTGTATGTGGCAGTAGGGTCCTATAGCAGAGCCCCTAGCACAAGTCTGCGTAGCAGGGATCTGTGCCGAGTGTCAAGCTAAAGATGACTTGGGCATTTGGTTTAGAAACAGCTTTTAAATAAGGTCAGTCCTCCAGGCCCAGGGACATTCTCCAGATCAGGGCAGGTAGAGAGCAGGAAGCTTTACTGGAGGGAGGGAGCTCCATGTGGCCAACCTAAATGAGTAAGCTGCCAGACCATGAGAAGACTCCCGCCTCTGACCAAGCAAGCAAGGTCTTCCAACATCAGATGATGTCCTCTCAGACTTCGCTGCAGGAGTGGAGATGCTGGCTTCAGAGCATTACAGGGCAGGATGCTAGGGGTTCAGGCAGTTGATGACTTTAAATCAAACCCCGTGCTCAAACCCGTGCTCCCACGGGATTCTGAACATCCTAATGCATTTCAGAACTGTACTAGAGCGCCTCCATTTATGCTCTGTAAACAGAACACCAAAGCCCAGGGCCAGCACGTCTGCCTCAAACTGAATATGTTAACCCCCAGATGGAATGTACTTCACAGGAAAACAATTCCTCTTGTTACCTCAGGAATAGTACAGCTCAGCTCCCTGGAGCTCAGACTGAGAAGCATGAGAATCTGACTTGTTTTCCTGCTGCTAGCAAGACCTCCATTCTTCAGCCTGTGGATCACTGAGTTTCAGACCCTTTGATGCAGCAAATGTGTTTTATAAGGCTACAGCTGAGAGAGATAGTGATCGTTCTGTTGAATTGAAAATCTTCTGGAAATGATTCACGATCCTAGATGTCATTAAAATATTCACAGCTCATTGGAGGAAATCAAATATTAAAATCATGAAGGGCCTGCAAGGAACTGATTCCAATATGAATGGATGACTTGAAGGGCACAAGATTTCAGTGGGGAAAGTAACTGCAGATGTAAACAGGTGTACCAGAACCAGAAGTGGAGCCTGAAGACAGATTTGAATTGCTGTGGAGGCCAAACATGGTCGTCAGGAGTTTTAGAGAAAAGCCCCAGGATTGAGGATTTAGGAGTCTCAACAGACCGAGCTCAGCCAACAGTCCCAGGATGTTAAGTAGTGAGGTAAAGAGTGGTGAGTGGCAGAAGCTCACATTATTTTGCTTTCCATGCTGAGGATTACTATCCGCCTGGAGTTAACTTTTGTGCATGGTAAAAGAAAAGTATCTATTTCTTCTCAAACGTATAGTCCACCAACATGTAGCAATTACAGAAAGCATCCAACTTTCTGCTTCACGGTGCAGCTTTGCACATAACTAAAGCATATTTTGTCAACCTAAAAAAGAAATAAGACTTCTTCCGAGTATGTATGTACACACATACATATATATCAGGAACATATGCATATACATTAGCAGAGCATTATGTCTGTAGTACACATACCATAGTAAACCATGGGCATATTCAGAGATTGAAACACAGATGAGAACGAAAATCGAGGTAATTACATATTTGAAACAATAATCACTATTCACTACAATTATTAAAGAAAACGGCATCAGTGTGAGACAGATGTCACTGTAGAACAACTTTCTGTGTAAGGGTGTGGTGGCTGTCAGTCCTTTGTGATAGTATTAGGCAGTCAACACACGACAGCTGTGGACCCTTGCTGTTCTGACAGGAACCTCTATCAGCTTTTTAGTTTTGTATCAATGCTCACAATGTTGAGCTTCACAAGTTTTTGCAAAAGTAAGGACAACTAAAGAAGCACCCACCCAGTCCCCCTGTGCTTCTCCTGGGACCTGCTCGCTGTAGATACCTTTCTCCCCCAGCTGACCTAAAAGATACCTGGCCATGTACACCTCACCACCACCTTGACTCCCTAACACCATCTCACATGGTCACCATGGGACAGACTCTCCAGTCCCTGAGATGTTCAGCTCAGTTTGTCATTGCCAGCTTTCCACCTTTAGAAGAAATAGGGCTAAAACTATTGAACACTACTGTTAATATTCTGCCCCTCCATTTGGGGCCACCATGCATCCTGACATAGAAACCTATTCTTGAGGAAAAGCTCCACCCCCTTTTTTCTCTCTCTCCCTCCACTCCCAGGAGGTGTGCGAAATAATTCATGACAACTATAGTCTCTAACAGTGAGGAGAGGCTTACTGAGGTTTTTGCTTAGACTTCTGTTTATCTCAAAAGGAAAAGTCATTTATTTATAAATGCAAGTTTTCTTAAAGAATGTCCTCAGAAAAGAAGAGGGTGAGAATTAATTCGTTTTTTGGCATCAGAGAAGTTCAGGTGTTTCATGCTCACATCTCTCACTTCGTTGAGATGCGTTAGTAACGAAGGCCAACAGCCTCATTCCACATCCCTAGGTTGTCTCACCGATGGTTAGCAGAGCCAGGGCACCCATCAGAAGAAAACACTCGATGGTTAAGGCTACCCAACTGATGATGCTTCTCTGACCCTCACAGGAACCTGACCATAGGTTACCCTGAGCCACAGTGAACAGGAGCATTAGCACAGAGGCTCCCTGAACCTTCCTGTCCTCTCCCCATAAGAGAACCAACAGCCCTCTGCCTTTCCTGATGGGCACAGATCTGGCTAGGTGCCCTTCCCATTGCAGTGGCCACTGTCCTCCACAGCAGTCTTTCTGAATAAAGCCATTCTTAGCCAGGTCCAGATTTTCTTTGACAACAGTATGTGTAACTTGTTACCTCCATATTGTATATCTCAATACACATTAGAATAAATTTTCTACTTTGTTAATGCCTGAGGCAGAGTTCTTACCTTGGTAACCATTTCCTAAGGTCATAATTCAAAGCATATAAAATTATTTTTTACCATATGATTCATAACCATCAAGCTTACATTAGCAAGACTTAGGTGCCCTTAAGATGGATGACCAGATTAGACGATGACAATTCGTGGAGAGTGCCCACCATAGGCAATGAATCGATGAGAGATGAAATGTGAGAGAAGGCTGGGCATTGAATTTAACACAGTGACAGAAGGAGGAAAGCCAGGAAGCTGAAAATGGAGGTATTCTGACAAGGTCCTGGAGCACAAAGCAGAATAAAGGGGATTAATAAAAATACCATCACAGGAAACACCAAAGAGAAAGCTGATAGAGGTGATTAGAAGTGGTAGAAGAGACATTGCTGAAGTGTGATCCTAGTTAGTCTTACCAATAAAAACTCAGAGTCAGATGGAGGGTGAAAGCTGTAAGATCAGAGGAATAGAGTAGCAGCCACTAGAAACTTCTTACCTCTATGAATCCTCAGATGAAATGGGGGCCCGTGATCCTGTTTCCACCCACCTTCTATTCCTGTCTCTACCCACCTTCTATTCCTGTCTCCACCTCCCTAGTGCTGGGATTAAAGGTGTGCATCACCACCACCTGGCTCGGTTTCTCTTTTAGACTGGTTCAATCTTGTGTAGCCCAGGGTGGCCTTGAACTCCCAATCTTCCTGCTTCCTCCTCCCGAGTGATAGGATTAAAGGTGTGTGCTACCACTGCCTGGCCTCTTGGTTAACTAGTAGCTAGCTCTGCCTTCTGACCTCTAGGCAAACTTTATTTGCCAGAACACAAACAAAATCTCTTACAACACAGGACCAACTTAAGTTAATGGATTTAATAAGTTGATGTCAGGCAAAGGCCCCATATATATATCATCAGCGTGATTGGCTGAAGAAATACTGAAAACAGCCTGACTATATATCAATTTGACCTCCTATTTCTCCAGATGAACTATTAACAATGGTACCTAAAACGCTGGTTCTAGCAAAGAGTTGTGGCATATGAGCACCTCAGAGGAATTTGAGACAAGAGGAAAAAAAATAAATGATGATTCATGCACCCCAGGCCCCCAGCAAGGCCATAGGGGTATTGTCAGAACCCAGGAATGAAACACCTACCAATTCTATACAACTCCTCAATCTATGTCTCTCACAGCCCATGAAGACAAGCATTCTTCTGTAGTCAGAGCCTGTGTCCATTCAGAGTAGACACTGTTCACTTGTGATTTTCCAAGTGTGAAAAGCATGAAGTTCCGCGGGGTGCTGAGACTCTTCGCACTTAGCTGAGAGGTTCAGCGTGCTTGTCCCTGCACTTTTACCTCAGAGATTTAATGTGCTGAGGTCCCTCTGCATGCTTCCGCGGTAGAATTCATGTGCTGACTTCTCCTGGTACCTCCCTGGCAGGTTTACTATATTCTGTCCCGATGCCCTTTTGGAGTAGAAGAGGGGAAGAAAAAGATTGGGATCGAAAGACTGCTGAACTCCAGCACGTACTTATCTGCCTATCCACTCCACGATGTGAGTATCAGCCACCTCCATAATGCAGAGCGCATTCCCTCCCTCACAGTCAGAGCCTGCCTTCCCAGGGGGTGGAGCAGTCATCCAGTATCTTTTGATTTCTTTCTGAACTGCTTAGTTTTCCTTCACAATGGGAAATTTTCCAGATTCCCTGCTTTCCAGCCTGAGATGTGCACTAGGAAGGCTTATGTGTTCTCAGTTCCTTTTCATGCTGGCATTTCAAATGGAAAGTCTTTTTAATGGTCATTTATATTTGCACACAATATTTTCTTTAGTAGCTATTCTGGAAATAGTAGTTACATAAAAAAAATTGGATGGCATGTTACTCAGAAATTTCTATCACATCTTTTCTCATAGATTTTGAATTTTTTTAAAGAGTAAATGCACTCGTGCTTATCCATCAAATGTAGAACTGGCTTCAGTCACAGGGAAAACATTTTTGCTGGCTATGATTTTCACACAACCATGAATCCTAGTTCAGAGATCAGGGATTGCCTGAAATGAAGTGGCTGTCTAGCTGAGGGTGCTGAGGATGTCAGTCATCAGAAGTATTTTCACTAACAACCAAAATTCCGAAGACTTTTTCTTTGGGATTGATGACTCGACACACAAAAACAGGGGGCCTTACCTATGTGTTCCACAAAGACGTAACTGTTCCGGGCGTTGAACCCAGTTGTCAAGCCTGATAATAGCTTGGCAACCTGGGGCGGGGGCGGGGGGGGGGGGACGTTTGCGTTTGAATGGTGACGCGCATTCAGTTTCACCATGGCTTCATGGTAGAAATCATGTAGCTGGATGTCTATTCTACTTTGAGACCATCCTTTGGATCTCATTTCTGTCTCAGTTGCTCTGTCCTAGCTGGAAAAGACTTTTGTATGATGCATTTTCCTGCAAGAAACACATCCCTCGGCAAGGGGAAGAAACAGATACTTCCATTTGAACAAACGGGAGAGAGTTTTCTCCATTTTGAGTGAGTGCTGGTTGTTTGATGCCTTCTCTGCTGAAGTGCTATTTTTCCCATTTTTATTTTATTGAATATAGATTTTTTTTCATATACTATATTCTGGCATGGTTTTCCCTCACCCAAAGTCCTCCAAGATCCTCCCTACCTCTCCTTCCATTCAAGTCCACAGTCTTTCTGTCTCTCATTAGAAGGGACTTTTAAAGGCTTTCAGCCAAACTTTTCCATGTGGCTTAAACTGCAACCAACCAATCAGAAGTGTGAAATAGGACTGTAAGTTGGTTCTGCAAGGATGACTGTAATCTTCTGTAGGCTGCAGCAGCAATTTCATAGACGTATTTTCCCCCTTTTAACTCACATGAGATCCTTTAATGTAAAGGAAGAGAAACTGTCCATTCTCTATTGCCTCCCACCCCAAGATGGCCACAGTCTCCCAGAGAAGAACAGTGTGGGGATTACAGGGTCAAGATACCAATAATATAGAAAGATCCTGTTAGATTAGTACACATGTTGCCAGGCATTCTATGTCTGCCTTTCACAGATTATTTCAAGGTGATTATGTCTTGCACACGTTGAAGATTTTTGTTCTTTTATTTACATGCAGGACATTGATTCTTTTAACCCCTTGCCCTGTTATAAATCCATCTCCTGCCGTGGTCTCGGGGTATTTTAACCTGTACATCCAGCCTTTCAGCACAGCCTCCCTTGTTTATTGGAAATGAATAACACTGAGTTGTTTAGAAGCAGCTAGACTTCATTATCTTTGACATCTGTAAATTTGGAAGTGGTGGGATTCCTCTTGTGTGCTTTTTTAGAGTGGTGTTTTACACCATCCCCAAATACCACCGTAAGGACACTGTCTTTAAGTTTCACTTCTCCAAATTCAGTGGCGTTACCTACAGAACAACAAAAAACTTGAATTAGCAGGATATAAAATACCATACTTTATCATAAATCTTCACTTGTGTTAAACTTGAGGCTGGACACTCACTCTATCCTCAGCAGTCCTTAAGTACACATAATTTTTTTAATGGGTTAAACAGCTACTGGTATAAGTAGTACTTTGTTTACTAGGCTAACTTAATACATAAATCACTCTGACTGTGGGATTTGGGATAATGTTAGCAAATGATTTCACGTCAGTGGAATATAAATTGGAAATCTATCAGTGAAAGATGGTGTCACCTTTGTCCACTGGCCGCCGGCCCAGAGAGGCCCTCCCCATCATCTGTGTCTCTTGCTTTCTTCTCTTACACTCTCCTTGACTGTGCACAGGGCCAGTATTGGAAGCCATCAAGTACTCCTACTCACATCAATGAGAGGTACATCCTTCGCCAGAACTGGGCTCGGTTTTCTTACTTTTACAAGGAGCAACCTTTAGATTTGATTCGGTAAGTACACTTAGCATTGTGACCATTAAAAGCCAATGATGTGATCTTCGTTCACAGTTCTACAGTAGGCTCTGTTCACTGCCTTTGGGACAGTGTCTCATAGCCCCTCTCTTTACTATTAATTGTTCATTTGGAAGAAGATAGTTGTTGACACCATCTATAAGATGCAGCATGGCTACTAAGGGTCAAGACCTAGCATTTAGCCAGGACACGATCAGCCTAATTCCTGCTTTGTACAAGCAGTACACACTTGGTCATGGTACTGAAATGCTATGTGGTTCATCTTTAACATGGAAATGATGCTTTATTTCCTTTGAAAATGTGATGTGATTTGTCTACATTTTAGTTTAAGTGAGTATACTAATTTTGTTTTACTTCCCCAGTAGAAGAATTTAGAACACAGGAGAAACTACCCTGTAAATGTTGATGTGTTGGCCTCAGAGATCTGTAAAGTTCTTGGTTCTATAATCTTAAATTTTTAAACATGCATGCAATCAATGCACAATAAATAATAGAATCAAAGGATATATGTGAATGTTTTTAATTACTCATAACTTTTCTGTGTATTTGAAATTGGTTCCAAATGAGAGCTATAATAAAAAAGAGAGCTCAGAAATAGACTCATATATAATAATGACTTGATTTTCAGCAAAGGTGACGAAGAAGTCCATGTGAGAAAAAAGGCAGTTGTGAGAGTAAGTGAAATTGACACAGGTGGATGAACATGTACAAGATGTGTAGCTGGACTATTTCCTGTGTACAAATATGAATATAAATTTAAATTAATCAGAGAAATACATATCATCGCTAAAAGTAATGAAACAAAAAATTAAGGGTATAGAAGAGAAGAATCTCTATGTCTTGAATGGGACATAGACTTCTCAGATCAGACAGAACACACAATATAAAGAGTGTATTTGATTAAAGACATAGTACAGCCTGAAAAAATGTGTATAATAAACATATCAATAAAGTACATTTGTCTAAAATATCAGAGGGACTTTTGTGATAATGTAGAATTTGACAAGAGGGTATAACAGATGCCTTACCAGAGAATTATGCTTAAGGATGACAGCAGCACACCAGGAAACCTTTGTGTAGTCATCCACAGGGAATCTTGTGAAAAGGAATTAAAGAAAAGTTTAGGGCCAGTCATAGTGGCGCACACCTTCATTCCCAGAATTCAGAAGGCAGAGGCAGGCAGATCTCTGAGTCTGAGGCCAGCCTGGTCTATGAGTTCGTTTCAGGGCAGCCAGGCTTAGGTAGGCAGTGAAGGAAATCATCAGGGGAAAATGTATTTGAATGAGGGAGGCATGTTCCAAATCCAGCAAGCAGTAGAACTTGGCAGTTTGAGTCCCGTGTTTTTGGCTTTAGAGTCAAGGATAGAAGAAAGAGGTTATAGAATGTCCATTTGTGACTAAGGAAAGCTGCTGAGGCTAGGCATGTGTCAGGGTGTCCCTGCATGGAGGCCCAGAGAGGCCATTGTGTGAAGTTGTGAAGGCGAAGCCTCAATTGCCTTGAAGAACCCAAGGAGATGCCAGAGTTGTGGGATATTTGCCAAGGAAAGCAGCTAACAGGGAGTAGAACTGGCCCACAAGAAAGAAGTAAGGTAAAGTCAACAAAGCTGAAAGGAGTTGGAGATCTGAAGAGTGTTTGACGTATATGGAGATGCAGAGTTGGGAGTTTGCCTGGCTGGGTTTCGGTCTTGCTTTGCTCCAGGTTTTCCTCACTATGTTCCATTTTGGAATGGTAGTCTATATTCTGTGCCATTTTATATTGGAAGTATGTGATCTACTTTTTCATTTTGATTTTATAGGGGATTACGGTTAAGAGATTGCCATGAATCTCAGAAGAGACCTTATATATAGACTTTTAAACAGGGTAGAGACTGATAGACTATGGGGACTTTTGAAGTTGGATTGGATGCATTTCTGTATTATGATGTGGCTAAAAGTCTATGGGGGCCAGGGAGTGGAATGTGGTTTGAATGAAAATGGCCCCCATAGGTACACAGGGAATGGCACTATTAGGTGGCCTTGTTAGTGTAGGAGTTGGAGAAAATGAGTCGGGGAAAATGAGTCGCTGGGGATGGGCTTAGAGGTTTCAAATGCTCAAGACAGGTCCAGTGTCTCTCTATTCCTGCTGCCTGCTGAGATGTAGAACTCCCAGCTACCTCTCTGGTACCATGTCTGCCTGTGTGCTGCCATGCCTCCCACCCTGATGATAATAGACTAAACCTTTGAATATAATCAAGCCCTGATTAAATGCTTTCTTTTATAAGAGTTGCTATGGTCATGGCATCTCTTCACAGCAATGGAAACCCTAAGCAGGACAGTTAGAAAGCTATCTTTATGACATAACTATGGGAACTGGTGGGTGACTGGATGTGGAGAGAGGACAAATAGAGAGGATTCCCATGCATAATCCTACTCTCTCAGATATCACACAACTCATGTGAACTCTATACCATGTCCAAATATTTTTAATTTTTTTCTGCAATTTGCAGTGATAATTTTTTCATATTCTAAGGAAAATGTTAATGCCAGCGTTGCTGTCACGGGCGTCTTCATCTCCAGTTGCACCTGCTTCATCAGCACTTTTTCCTGTTTCACAGCTTTCTTTCATGTGCCTATTCCTCTTTCATGTGCCTATTGTTCTGTCGTGATGCTTAGAGACAAAACTGGCAGCCGCTTCCTACTAAATAACTTAGAATAAATAGATCAGCAATGACTCTAATGGTATGTTCATAACACCATAGCAGTGGAGTACCTGATCCTCAGATGCCAATGAACTTACATGCAAAGGAATTATTTCAGAATAGATATTGACTTTTGTTCATTGATTCCTCAAGGCTTTATTCCAATCAGTTCTACCTAACATTTTCACGTTATTTCATCACACACATCACAGACATCACTACTATACCTTCTCTGTCTACAGAGGGTATATAGACGGCACGAGTCAGAGCCCTCCAATGGAAAATGAACATCTTAAGAAATACCATATACACACCCCTTTTATAAAAGGACTTGGAATAAAGGAATGCTTGTGTATTTGAGTCTTTTAAATATTTCTTATATTATTAGATTTTTGTTACAAATAATGAAAAGGTTAGTGTCTTAATACTTAATATTAAATGGTATTTAAATTATCTACATTTTTACTATAATACAAATGATGTGCCTTTTGTTTTCAGTGCCCTCAAATAAAGGTGTAGTTGGACCAGCCCCTGGTGGCTCAGGTCTATAACCCTAGCTACTCAAGTGGCTACAGGAGGGATCACAAATCAAGGCCTGCCTGAGGAACAATCTAAACTCAGGGCCAGTCTGGGCAACTTTTTTGTGGTCCTGTGTCAAAACTGCAGCAGAAGCTGGAGCGATGCTCAGCAATTAAGAGCATCTGCTGCTCTTCCAGAGGGCAGAAGTTCAACTTCTAGCACCTACATCTGAGTAGATCGGGGACAACAACCTGTAACTTCAGATGAGGTCATCCAGTGCTTGTTTCTGGCCTCTATAAGCACTACCCTTCTGTGCACAAGTACAAAGACACATACACACCCATAATTAAAATTGAGACTAATCAAAATCACAGAAAACAACACCAATGAAGCCATGAATGGGGACAGTGGGTGTAAAGTTGGGGTGAAGGTTAGAAAGGAGGGTTAAAATAATCAGAATGTACATTTTACATGTGTGAGATTGTCAAAGGACAAACTAACAAACAAAAAGGAAGAAAAGTAAGATGAGGGCCATGGCTACAGCCTGGTGTTAAGACACTTGCTTAGTATGCAAGGTACACATACACAAAGGCTAGTTGTTACTCTGTGCTTTTAAGTTTATCCATCAAGTCCACAGTTCAGTAAAAGCACTTCCTATGCTTCCTCATTTTGTAAACAATAAATTCTCATTTGCTCCCATTTAGGAAATGGTTCAGCAATTTCCTACATTGAGACTATTTTAATAATAATTATAGGCCTACAGGCCTTTTAGATTTTTAATATCAAGGAAGATTATTCTTGAAATGTGAAAGGGAGATGAAAGTGGTCATTTTCAACTAGGCTCAAAAGTTGTCAAAGTAACCATCCATGGTCTGATTTGAATAAAGGCCCACTCAATGAGAGGGGACCCATGCTCAGCACTGCCTAAATGGCCAAGAGCCTGAGACTAGAGAGGTCAGCAACCTAGGGGAAAACTAAGTACTACTTGTCTGCTAAAGGAACATAGCCGTAAAATGACTCCTAATGACACAGTGCTACACTCACAGATCAATGTCCTGCTCAGCCGTCATCAGAGAACCTTCCTTCTGCAGTGGACTGGAACAAATGCAGAGACCCACGACTGCACGATATGAGAGATCTTGAAACACTCAGTCCCTAATGGGATGTCTCCCTCAAATTCCTCAGGGAACTCTGCGAAAGAGGCAAAAAAAAAAAAATTGTACAAGCCAGAGCAGGTGGAAGACACCAAGGAAACAAGAACTTGTAAACACAGCAAGACCATTACACATGGGGATTCACAGAGACTGTGGCAGCCTGCCCAGGTCCTGCCCAGGGCAGACAAGGTCCAAGTGTTAAGAGGAGGCATAACCCCCCGTTCCTAACCTAGAGATCATATCCAGTTGATAACTACTATAAAGGAAAAGTTAGTTTCCTCCAATAGAGATTCACTGGGTACACAAACTGTCGCAGGCCCTATGCCTGGTGGTAAGTGGCCGTATCAAACCAGCTCTACAGTATTTTTTGGAGGTTTTTAGTCTCACAGTGTTTTGACAGCATTTTTAATTGCTTATATTTATTTATTTTTGCTGTACAGGTCTTTTGCTTATGTAATATGGTTTCTGGGTTTTTTTTATGTGTTTTCCGTGTGGGGTGTGTGTGTGTATGTGTGTGTGTGAGTGTGTGTGTGTATGTGTGTGTGTGTGTATGTGAGTGTGTGTGTATATGTGTGTGTGTGTGTATGTGAGTGTGTGTATGTGTGTGAATGTGTGTATGTGTTTCTTCTGCTTTTCCTTTGCCTGCCACAGTGGAATGAGAGCACCTGGCCCACCGTTTCCTCCCAGCCTCTGACTTTGTCTCTCTTTCACAGGAATTATTTTGGTGAAAAGATTGGTATCTATTTTGTGTTTCTCGGGTACTACACAGAAATGCTCTTGGTCGCAGCTCTGGTTGGCTTAGCCTGCTTCATCTATGGCTTGTTATCCATGGAAAATAACCAAACTAGGTGAGCACAAGAGACTGGCCCAAGCAGAGACGGCCTTTGTCTAAGCTTCTACAGCCTCCTGATTTCCCCCACAAAATGCTTCCTTGTGGCAGCAAGCAGTATTTTCAAAGCAGACTCCCATGTAGTGCTTCTCCTTGCCAGGGGCTTTATGGAAGCTGCCTTTTTGTGGTTGTTTTGGTTTTAATTTCACTTATTTTAACTTCATTTATTCTTTTTATTGTTGGAGAATTTTATAATGCATACAATGTGTCTTGATCAAATCTACCCCTACCCCTTCAATTCCTCCTCTGTGTTCCAGCATTTTCCTTCCCAATTTCTTATGTTCACTTTAAAATGGAGCCCACTTGGTGTGGACCTTGTGGGCATGCAGGGAGGACTATGTCCTGGAGCACGTGGCCTCTCAGGGGCCACATCCGCCAAGAAAACTGACTCTCCCTTCCCCAGCACCAGCCATCAATTGTCAATAGCTCTTCTGCTAGGGGGGTATCTCATGACCTCTCGCTCCCCATCCATCCTAGATGCTGTCTCGCTTGATCCTTCTTAGGTCTTCTATGTCAAACTGTTTTTAAAAATGTGGTCTGAAGAGTCTGTTCGCTAGACTGTGTAGGACTTATGCCACTATAGAAATATTTGCTTCATTCCCACTTTTGCTGTGAGTGGAAGCTCATTAAACAGTGAGTCTGGTGAGAGCTGGTCAGATTTTTCACTCCAAACTACATTGCATTTTCTGTGACTTCTCTGGGTAGCACTGAAATCTGCGACCCTAACATCGGAGGTCGGATGATCATGTGTCCACTTTGTGATGAATTGTGTGATTACTGGAGACTGAACACCACATGTTTGCATTCAAAGGTAAGTGTGCTGTGTGGTGGGATGAAGACTGGAGCTTCCTTCCTGTGGTGACCTGTTTCATATTAAGTGATTTTTTATGATGCTGTTGCTTTTACAGTTCTCCCATCTGTTTGATAATGAGTCAACCGTGTTCTTTGCCATCTTCATGGGGATCTGGGGTGAGTACAAAGTCTCCTCCAACTTAGCTGTCTTTTTCTTATGACCGCTCATGAATTTGGAATACACTTTTCTTTTTTAAGACAGGATTTCATAAAGTGTAGGCTGGCCTTGAATTCTCTGTGTAGCTGAGAATGACCTTGATCCTCTTGCCTCTGCCTCCTAAATTCTGAAATTACTAGTGTGCACCATGACACAGAGTCTATGTGGTGCTGGCGATGGAACCAGGGACTTGGGCATGCTAGGCCAGCACTCTACCCATTGAACTATATCCTCAGCTCTTGGAACAAATATCTTTATATATTTATAGAATAACCTTCTAAGAATCATACTTAGCATGTGAATTTGCGGGGGAAATTTATATTTACAACCTAAAAGCTTTACTATATATTTATATGACTTACATAAAATTGGACTTTTACACACAATCTGATTTTAGTTTGTAACACTGGAGATGCAATTTGATGGATTAGGTATCATCTCATTCTAGTTTTGATTTGCAGTTATTTGGTCACAAATGTTTTTGATATTCACTGATGACTGAACCTCCTTTGCCACTAGAAGCATTTTTAGTGCTGTAATTCTTTGCTAGTATTTATGTAATAAGCAAAGAAATTCTTTGTGCCATATATTTAAGATATTTCCAAACTCATCATTTACATTTGAGAAGCTTGATTATATAACCAAGCCATAAGCACTTTTTTCTAACTTTCCTTGTGTTGTGTGTTTCTGTAGCTCACCTAAGATGTGCACTCACACAGAGTTTATGCCAGAAATGCAGGGGTTTCATTTGATTCAATCTTGACTGTAGTTTGACATGTTCTGCAGTGTCCACTGTAGGGCAGATAGTGTTCTACCTGGCAGAGGTGGAAATGTGCCCATGCATTGCCTTCATCTCAAAGCAGGTACACATGGACTCTTGACTCCAGTCACTGGTCTACCAGTTTGAGGACAAACATCCTGACGGCTTTAGTTTCCAAAGGTTCAGGGCTGGGTGTGTTGTGTGCTCAAATACATATTGAATACTGTCATTTCTCTCCCCTTTTATTTTTCTCCCTTCCCCCTTCCCACCCCCACCCTACCCCCACCCCGCCCCATACAGAGAACTGAACCTAGTTCCTCACACATGCTGCACAGGAATCTGTAACTACACCTCATCCCTGGGCCTCTTTTTGCTTTTTTATATTGAGTCAAAAAGTGACTCAGGCTGGTCTTGAACTTACTCTAACCAAAGAAGGCCTTGGGCTTGCCACCTTCCTGCTTCAGCCTCCTGATCAGCTGAGAGGGCAGGCCTGTCCTCCATGGGGCCCAACAGCACTCTTTCTTGTATGGAAAAATATCAAGTCCTATTTAAGCTCAATCCAAAATGCACAAACCAGGAGTTCCATAAATTTACAGAAATCCCCTTCCAAGGATATTCTTGGGATCCTTGTGGATTTATGTAATCTCAAGAAACCCATGGAAATCATGACTCTAGTTTGGGTTTTAGAATATATCTTTTCTATTTCCATGCAATACTCTTTTACTAGATACTTTTCCATTCCATCTTTTGTCCCTGCCTATGTTATCTTGTTTTCTTCATTTTTATTCAGAATTGCAAACTCTGACATGAGAATGGTATAATTATTCAGTGTGCCTAAGGTATCACCACACCATGGCCACCGAACACTGTTTCTGAAATTCATACCAGTTGTTAGTGTTTAGCAAATGTCAAGATGAAATATTGTAACAGATTCTTTGCATGAGGAAGCAATGTAGACCATCTGGAAATTTACAGTTTTAACTACTAAGAAGTTAACTTGAATATTCATAATGAATAATTTCTGTTACTACTTAGTGTTACAACAGTAGTCACTGATAAAAAACACCATAAAAAATTGTCAACATTTCCAACTGACAACATATGAAGTGCTTGACAAACAAAATAATTAAAAGCAGAAGTGGAAGTTTCTTTTTTAAGATTTATTTTTATTATTTTCAATTGTATGTGCACACATGCACATGCATGTGCGTGCCACATGTGCACATCAGGTGCCCAGTGAGGCAAGAAGAGAGCATCAGATCTCCTGGAGCTGGAGCTAAATGTGGCTGTGAACCCCCAGATGTGAATGCTGGGGCTTGAACTCAGATCTTCTGCTAGAATAGCGGGCCCTCTAAACTGCAAGCCACCCCTTCAGCCCCTAGGGCTACTCTCTTGCTACTTTTGTTAGGCCGTCTACTGATGGTCCCACCCCGATGCTTTCTTTCTTCTACTGCAGTCACACTGTTTCTAGAGTTCTGGAAACAGCGACAAGCCAGGCTTGAGTATGAGTGGGATCTGGTAGACTTTGAAGAAGAACATCAGCAGCTCCAGCTGAGGCCTGAGTTCGAAGCCATGTGTAAACGAAAGAGGATAAATCCTGTGACGAAGGTACAGTAGACATGGAGTAAGGGTTTCTTCAGGGAACCCTCTGCTATCAGCTGCTCTGGAATAGTCATGCACCATTGATGCAGACCCACATGTGAGAGTTCTGGTTGTGCTTAGACGCTAAAATCTATTGCCAGAAATGAAAAATTCCTGCCTCTGTTAGAGCTAAATGAAATGAAAGAATCAGGGAGAAGCTATACATATTTCTTGCCATAAAATCCAAATGTAAACACTCAGTCTATCTTTTGTTTGTTTGTTTGTTTGTCTGTTTTTCATGAAACCAAGTGGCATGCCTCTGTTGTCTTTTTATGCTATGAAATAGGAACCATCCATGAGCACTAGCACACATTAGCACACATCCATTGGATGCACACAGGGACAGTGCAGAAGACCCTGCGTGCACACATGTGTGCACAGTCTATATCTCCATAGAGCTCTTAAAGGGCTTCTCAGCCCAGGGAATGTTCTGTAGCTCTTGGTCCAACTTTATCCATAAATGTGGAATCTTATATTTTGTATAATTCTGTGGTTTGCATGTTTTCTGACAGCTCTTCTTTACTTTATAGCAACCTTTGTAAATAAAAATACATGTTTGACTGTAGTTCAGAATGTCAGCAGATCCAATTAATATCTTATGTATTAAAGGCTGTGAAGACTGAGGTAGAAGAGCCTGACCTCTTGAATTTTGAGTAATAACCCAGAAATTTCACATGTGCTGTAAATCAAGTAGGAAACATTCCAAATGGAATGGAATTGTACCTCATCATGTGTCAGTGGTGAGGTTTGGACTTTGTCTTGTCTCTGTCAGGCCCTGGAAGCCACCACAACCCAACACTTAGGAAGCAGGTTGCCTTAATTAAGTCTCTCACCTCATGTGGAATGTCACTTCAGGGTCTGATGGTCTTGTCTTCAAGGCAAGGAGCTACTTTCCATGGACTATGGAATGAGAGAGCCCTTTGTGAGGTTTCTACCTTTAGCATACTCCTTGATCTTCCTACTGTCATTTTGAGTCCTAACTGTGAGGACAAAGTGTGACTTTGTTATTTCTTCAACATTACAGGAGTTGGAGCCACACATGCCTCTGTGCCATCGCATCCCATGGTACTTTGTGTCAGGGACCACAGTGGTCTTCGGGGTAAGCACCATTTTGGAACCTTTTGCCATTTCTTTAGAACACAGTCCTCTGTGAACCAGTGTCTCTCCACAGCTCTGATGCATCAGCTCTTGGATCATTCCTGCAATGCCCCATTCTTCCTACATTGACTACACCTCTCACACAAAACATGCCATAATTTACGTAGATTTTCCCCAACTGAAATTTGTAGAAAGATGCGTGTGGCAGGGCAGGGGTGGGGGAAGATCAGAGTCCTGACTTCACAACCTATCCCTGTCTGTCCCATTGACTGATACCTTGAAAGCAAGGCAGAATGTCAGGTTCATCTTCATTACAGTCTCTGGTTAGTGTTATCAACGGTACCCATTTGTCTTTATCTTCCTCAAATATCTACGCATGTGATCAAGCAATTAAACTACTAAACTTCTTTTTCTTGTTGAAATAAAGAGAATAAAATCCAAGGAAGACACATCTATAGGAGGGAGTTGGTTTTTCTCCATATCTATAGCTAATACATTTGTCCACCCCAATGATTTTTTTCCTTTCCTTTCCTTTCTAAATTTGTGTACTTGTCACAGCTACCTTTTATTTTGGGGAAGAAGCGGGGGTGGGGGAGGGGGGTTAGCCCCTAAGAGAATGTCATATTGGGGTGTAAACAAATTAACTATTTTAGACTGTGGTTTAACTTCTGCAGTGCCTATACACTGTACTTTTTAAAAGTTCTTATTAAAATATTTTTTTATATCTTGAAAGAATTAGTTGGGATATGTTTTCTTGGCTTATATGACAACTTTTGGAAGAAAAAAAGTGAATGAAAGGAGGACAAATAGCCACCCTAGGATCAATTCTGAGAAATGAACTTGGAGGCATGGCTCTAGGAATGGTTGTTCTGTTTTCATTTTATAGTTATCACTCAATGGGATTTGCTTTCTCAAATTTAAAATCAAGTTTTCTAGTCATTAAATTGATATAGAGCCACAGTGCTTTGTAATATACAATGTATACAAAATTGATGTGGGAACTACATAACTAAAGCCTAGATCATATTTTGGGGAATTTTACCTGAAAGGGAGATTCATTAGTGCCGACATAGTCTCTGGTTCAGAATTATTGTTTTTATTTTCTTTACAACATTAAAAATTATAGTGATAGAGATTTGATAGATAGATAGATAGACAGATAGATAGATAGACAGACATTACATACATATATACATATATACATATATACATATATACATACATACATACTTGGGTGGATGGATGGATGGATGGATGGATGGATGGATTGATAGATGACAGGTGTAGATAAGGATTCAGAAATATGGCTGTCATTTGTAAACACTGAGAAAATGAATGAAAAAGTTGAATATAGTAGTCACTTCTCACATTTTTATGATGAAGTAACTGGTAAGAATCAACTGAAGGGAAAAGGAGTTTATTTTGGTTCACAGTTCAAGGACACCGTCCATCATGGCAGAGACTGTGTGGCAATGGGAGCTTGAGGCAGCTGGTCACATTGCATTCAGAGTCACCAGGCAAAGAGAGATGAATGTCAGTACTCAGCTCAGTTTTCCTTTTTTATCCTGTCCAGGTCCCAGGCCCATGGAGTGGTGTCACCCCTGGTTAAAATGAGTCTTCTTGTCTCAATTAATCTAATCTAGATAACACATTCATCATCCTGTCTCCTATCATGCTGACAATATTTTCCGTCACAATGGGCAATGGTTTTCCCCTAGTCTATGTTCAACCCATAGCCACCAAATGATTTCTCTTTAAGCCCTCTGCCTTGTGGTGACTTCTCTGATGCCTCTATGGTCAGAGGAGTCACTCTGCCTGAGCGGCTGCTAAGCAGTATGACAAAATGGGAAAACGGCACATGCAGTGGCTCTCGGTTTTCCCCTCAGATGGCTCTCCTCCTCAGCAGCATGGTGTCCATCATCGTATATCGCCTGTCATTCTTCGCCACCTTTGCCACCTTCATGGAAAGTGAAGCCACCCTGCAGAGCGTGAAGAGCTTCTTCACCCCCCAGATGGCCACCTCTCTCTCCGGATCATGCCTGAACTGCATTGTCATTGTGATCTTGAATTTCTTTTATGAGAGGATATCTGCCTGGATTACAAAGATGGGTAAGCTGGCCACATTACGAAAGTGATTTAAACACGGTTTTTGGCCAGCACTGCACATCCAGCTTTGGACCCTCTCCCAGGGAACTGGCCTCTGAAAAGCACAATTTTCAGGCTACTTTGTTCAGAGTAGATCCACACCTGATTTTTAAGAATTTCTTAATATCCACTGTAGACAGAAGGTTTCCTGTGTCCTTACCAGTCCTGCAGGCACTCGGTCCCAAGTAAACACACAGAGGCTTATTTTAATTATAAACTGTATGACCTATGGCTCTGGATTCTTGATAGCTAGCTCTTTCATCTTAAATTAACCCATTCCTATTAATATATTTGTTGTCACGTTGCCGTGGCGTTACCGGTCTGCTGGACATCTTTTTGCTCCTTTGGTGGTGCTGGCGTCTCTGTATCATGGTTCGCCTGAGAGACACAACTAGGAAGCTGTTCTTGGCTCTGTTTTAGAACCCCTTTTTAAAGCTTTCTTGGGTTTTAGGTGGAAATTCTTGCCCTACGTTGGAACACCAGATGTTTCACAAATCCTAAATGGTCTTATAATAAAAACCCAGAGCCAGAGATAGACAAGGCTAGCCACTTAGCTAGCAGTCAAGGGCATCCCTCTCATGGCTCCACACAAAGGCAACAGCCCTTGCATCACCTTCAAATCTTGAGTTCTCAGTCAAGTTTACTTTTTCTCTGGGCAAGAGCAAGTGAGTGAATCAGAGCTGGTAAGGTGCTTTTAAAGACACCAAAAAGGCATGGCCTTCTTCAGGGAAAATTATCTCTGAGCTCCCAGCTGAGATGTTTTTAATAAATTCAGCCAAGCTTCACCGAAAGGAAGTTACCTGTGTCCTTAGAATATTTTGTTCTCCTCCTGAAAGTGTCATGGGAGTGTCTGCATCGGCTGTTCTACCGGGGAATCACCAACTCAGGGAAGAAAGCATGTTCCCTTACTCTTGCACTCCTCACAATGCTCTAACAGTCTTTGGAGAGAAAGTAATAGCTTCTTATCTTTAGAATTTGTTAAACTACAAACTACAACTGCATTTTAATTAAGAAAAGAGAAAGCACAAGCTATCTCTGCCAGCATTTGCAGGCACAGTTTAGTTCGTGAGGAGAAAGTACAATATAGTTGGAAATGGTCTCAGCCCTTGACATAAGCTTACCTGGTTTACACCAGGGGCAAAGGAGAGAGAAGCATGATGGGACTTGCTGCAGTGTCTAGCAGTGATGGCGAGGGGCACATCCAATTTTGTAGGGATTCAAACCCCACACTCCGACTGTCTTATAACTAGAGAAATCCCCACCCTTGAAATGTAGTGACTGCTTCCTAGACTCTCCCAGCCATGGGGTCAACACAGTATAACCAACAGGAAGCTAGCACAAACACACAGCTCTTCAATATTGCTCAACTGAGATCAGAATAAGGAGCATGTTCATATACTTTGAAATGGTATGCCTCGATAGCCACTTCTAAGTACAGCATTCAGGGAAAGTGCATTTATCCTTGGTGATTTTTATTGGCAGAAATTCCTCGAACTTACCAGGAGTATGAGAGCAGTCTCACTCTGAAGATGTTTCTCTTCCAGTTTGTGAATTATTACTCGGCTTGCTTTTATGTGGCCTTCTTTAAAGGGAAGTTCATGGGCTACCCTGGGAAGTACACATATATGTTTAACGTATGGAGAAGTGAAGAGGTAAGGACTCTCTTCTAGCTCAGCTCTATGGTCTCAGATAATTAAGGCCCACCTTTCTCCCTAGCACTAACTCAGACATTGTCGAGTTGTAGAAGTCCAGACATTGGCTCCAACCATTGATCCGTCTTATCATCTGTTAGATTTTTGAGTTTCCTTTGAGCAAGAATTTGTATGAAACCTGTCTTGTTTCGTTTTCTGTTGCTATGATAAAATACTGTGGCAAATGCAACTTAAAGGAGAAAGGATTTCTTTCCTCTCACAGTTCAAGAGTATAGTTAGTCAATCATGGCAGGAAAGTTAAGGCAGCAGGCACTTGAAGCAGCTGGTCACATGGAACCCACCATCAGGAGTCAGAGAGCAGTGAATGCCTGTGGCTGCTCAGTCCCCTTTCTCCACTTACACAGTCCAGGATCCCATCTGGAGAATGGGGTCACTCACAGTGGGCAGGTCTTCCCACTTCAATTACTATAATAGAAATGATCTTCCATATCCATGTCCAGAGGCTCATTGCCTGAGTGATTCTACTACATTCTAACAGGGTGACAGTTGACATTAATCTTCAAAGAGCCTATGATCTGGCAGTAAAATACAGAGTAAGTGGAATAGAACTTTTATTCTTGAAAACATCCTGCAAAGGGTCAAGAGTCAAGAAATGGTTCTTCTATGGTCTGGTATACATGGCCAATGGTTTTCAAACTGATCACATGGAAATTATACCACCTTTTAATCCTAGCCTAGACATAAGGATTCACAATTTTCTAAGACTCAGAAGTCTGTATTTCTAACATAGTCCACAAATGGGTGTGATGCAGCTACCCTGGTAGTAGTCCATGGTCTATGGGACTGAATGGCTCCCAAATCCCATCATTGCCTCTGATGACCATATTATAACTCCTTACTATACTTTCTTGAGTTTCTGATATTCCATATATTGCAAAATTCCATTTCTCCTCTTCTATCTCTGTTTTCTTCTCTCTTGTCTCTGAACAGTGTGATCCTGCAGGCTGTCTGGTAGAGCTGACAACCCAGTTAACCATCATCATGATTGGAAAACAGGTTTTTGGAAATATCCATGAAGCCTGTCAACCGTACGTATGACTCACACATTGCATGTTTGATTTAAATAACAGTGCAAGAAGATGGGTATATATAAATATATATATTTTTTTACTGTCATGGTATCTTTGACAGAAAATGTCTAAGCAAATGGGAACAATTCATGTTTAATGAACAGTGTAGAATGCCTCTGGTAATAGAGGTTTTGTTGTATTTATTTAATTGCATAGCCATCAAAGCTTTTCTTCTAGGCCAGGAGATGATGCATGCCTTTAATCCCAGCACTCGGGAGGCAGATGCAGGGTAATTTCTGAGTTCAAGGGAAGCTTGGTCTACAGATTAAGTTCCAGGACCACCAAGGCTATACAGAGAAAACCCTGTCTCAAAAAACGTGGTGGTGGTGGTGGTGGGGTTCTTCTTTAGTTCTCCCCTTTAATTTTATTATCAATTGACAAATAACTCTTACATATACTCACTCGTGTGTACATATTTACTGACTGTAGTGTGATGTGTCAGTACAGGCTTTTTTTTTTTTTTTTTTTTTTGTATGTTTTTGAGATACTGTCTAACCATGTGGCTCTGGCTGGCCTGGAACTCATAACTCACAGAGATCTGTCAGCCTCTGCTTCCTGTAGCGTTGGGATTAAAGACATAAGCCTCACCCCCTATGGTGCTTTTAAGTGACTATTTCTGCTGATGAGTGAAGTGGTAAAGATTTAACTGGAGACTCACCATATTAGATCCCCAGTAGGATATTCTGCATTTTGCACATTATACTTTTGTAATTTAATTTTCTAATATAAAATTGGTGGTGATTCTTTGAGAATTTCATGCATGGGTATACTGTACTTTAATCCTCTTCAGTTCACTCTTCCCCCTAACTCCTCCTACATCCACTACTATCCATCTCCCCATCCACTTCCCACTTCCTAAACTTTCTTTCACTTTTCTTTTGCTATGGTTCCCTGAGCTCAGTTTATACTCATAGGTATATGGCCATGCATTGGAGGGTGGTCAGCCTACCAGGGGCCACAGTTTTAAAGACTCTCCTCTCCCAGAAGCAATCTCAACACTACCATAGTCTACCTTATATGGTGTGGAATTTGGTTGGTCAGTGGTTTGTAGTCTTATTGCATGTACTCAGATAAGCCTCTGTTTTTCCTTTTGTGTACACTTTCTATGATACTTAATTTCTCACTTCTACAAGTGTTTCCTGAGCATTATAGTGGTGTGGAGACTGGCTATTGCCCCCTGCACTGGCCACCTCCTTCAGAAGCTCTATCAACCTGACTGTCCCTGAGTGAGCGCTTTTCTTGTCAGTAGGTAGAGGCAGATCGCTTGCCTTCTCCTCACCTCCATGTGTGGCGAAAACAATACTAGGTTTTCATTTGGACTTTTTCTCCTATTGTGCTAGGTTAAGGTGCTTAGCCTCCTCCCTTTCTGACAGTTTCCAGACTTGACATACTGGCTCTCTTGCTTCTTTCTCCAAGTGTCAACTTTTATCATTTCCAACAGCCTGATTTTTAATTGGTGGAGACGTCGAAAAGCCCGAACCCACTCTGAGAAACTATACAGTCGCTGGGAGCAAGATAATGACCTTCAGGTTTTCGGACAACTTGGGCTGTTCTATGAGTACTTGGAAACAGGTAAGTTCCAATCATGATTCTGAGGCAGTAATAACACTAAT
The DNA here is from genome assembly GCF_004664715.2 of Peromyscus leucopus. Lineage (NCBI taxonomy): Eukaryota > Metazoa > Chordata > Mammalia > Rodentia > Cricetidae > Peromyscus > Peromyscus leucopus. The sequence continues at coordinate 156,098,096 of NC_051063.1, forward strand.
AAAATGAATAGTTTCCATCTCTCGAAATTTCTTTCTTTCTTTCTTATGTATAGTAGATGTTTGAATTACTGAATAAAAATAGGTGAATGGTTGGATAGATGGTGGATATATGAATAGGTGGCAGATAGATGCATGATGATAGATATGTGAATAGTGGTTGATGGATTGATGGATGGACAGGTGGTTTGTATATGTGTAGATGAATGGTGGGTAGGTGGATGGATGGATAGGCATGTAGATGAATAGATGGCAGATGTACACAAACATGGAAGAAGTAAAGATAGATGGATGTATTGATGGTGGAGAGATGTATAGATAGCAGGTGAGTACACATACACACACACACACACACACAGAGATGGCAGGAATATGTATATAGGATAGCAGATGGATGGAAGAAGATACAGGGACATGAATCAATGGAAGATAGATGAATGGACAGTGGTTGGATATATGAACAGATGGAAAAAATGATTCAGTTTTCTTGTGTTCCCTTAGAGAACTAGTACTCAGGTTGTTTGTATGGTCTGCCAAGGTCACTTCTGCTCACCAATATCCCCTGCTTTGGTGAAACTTTAGAGGGCAGTTTATGTACTTACTACCAAAATCCTGGTGCAATAAAGGTGATCTGAAAATGACTAAGTAATTAATATTTATCATATATGCTATATATTTTATCTTTAAAATCTGCTAATGTGATAGAAAACATTTTTATCTTTCAAAATAAACCAACGTTACCATAATGTACTTTATATTGTATGCTGTTAGTTGGGTAATAGTGTGTACATTGTTGTATAAAAAGATGGGAATTCTTGTTTCATGCAGCTCAGTATACAATTAGGTAGTTCTTGCTTTCAAGAGTGTTGAAATAGTATTTTTCTCACTGTGGAAGTTCTGCATGAGTGTGTATATACAGGCAGGGGAAGTTAGTACTGACATAGAGGTATGAAATATCATTTATAGCAAAATTAGCTTCTGTGTCTTGAGAGCCAACCAAGACTTAGTGTACACTGAAAACTCTCACACCTTCTTCTAGTCAGGAGATAACTGTGCAGTGAATTCATTGGCTGACTGTATTTAATTTTGGTGTTGAAGATACTGAAATTAGATAGATGAATCAGTTTTCTAGGTAAAGCTCTGACACCTTGAAACCCACATTGCTTCTCCCTCAGAGTAGTTGTAGGTTCCTTAAGAAGAGTGAGGAGTGGATCAGTGTTGCTTGTTCACTTCATCATGAGGCAGGTGAAAAGAGGTGAGGGTCTAAGTGGCAGGAGCTAGGTTGAATGGCCCTTTATCTCCTTGGTAATGATGGCTGACCTGTGTCTCTCCAGTTATTCAGTTCGGGTTTGTCACATTGTTCGTGGCCTCTTTTCCCCTGGCCCCCCTGTTTGCTCTCATGAACAACATTGTAGAGATCCGCGTGGATGCCTGGAAGCTGACGACTCAGTATAGGAGACCTGTCGCTGCGAAAGCTCACTCCATAGGTGTCTGGCAGGACATTCTCTATGGAATGGCCATCCTTTCTGTTGCAACTAATGTAAGTGCCTCTTTCCATGGGACGACTTCGCCCTTCTTTTTGTTTCTGTGGGTGGCGGAGCATGAATGACACCTGACTCAGTCCTCGTTGGCACCAATTTCATCACAGTGGGGATTTGTAAGGACAAGCCTCTCTCAACTTTATTTTCTGAGCGAGAACAATAGGAAGAAAAGAATATTTTCTCATTGGAAGTTCGTGATGATAGTGCCTTACAGATGGTGCTAATCTAGTCAGAAAACCAGTGACAATATAATATGTTTGAACAATGGAGTCAAAGATGGATTATACACAAATATGTATAATATAGGGTATAAATGTACTTATTTTTACTCATAAAATGATTTTTTAAACTAAATTTCACAAACACTAATTTTATGACCTTCATATTCATCTAAAATTATGTTTTATCAATTGAAGCAAAAACTGAGATAATGAAAAGGAGATTTGACAACTGAATATGTGTGATTTATTTTAGAAAGCTTTATGTTAAGGAAACATGGTTGAAATTGTAGAGTTTAAATACAGTGGGAACATCAAGAAATGAGGTGGAGCACAGTTACAGAAAAATCCATGGCTGGTAATGCTCTTTAAAAACCAAAACAGAAAAACCTAACCTAAGCATGTGACTTCAGCCATCGAAGGAAAACTCAGAGACACAACACGCAGATAGAAGCACTAAAGAAATTAAAATCAAAATTAATAATAGTCAACTTAAAAAAATAAAATAATAATTAACATAAATACTGAGTACAGAAAGAGTTAGTTTGCCTAAAAAAACATAAACAAAACAAACAAATGCGAGGAGGTCGTGGTGCACACCTTTAATCCTGGCACTCAGGAGGTAGAGGCAGGTGGATTTCTGTGAGTTCAAGGCCATCCTGGTCTACAGATCGAGTTCCAGGACAACAAGGACTACACAGAGAAACTCTGTCTTGAAAAAAACAAACAAAATAAAGCAAAACAAAAACAAACAAAAAACCCAAACCCATTAAAACAATGACAGACTGCTCTGTACCAGATTTAAAATTTTTTTTTAAATGACCAATATTAGAAATAAAATGGCGGATGTATTCAATATGCAACAGAAATACCAAATGTCCTCGTAGTCGTAGAAGTAACAGAAATGGCTTTTTAAAAATGTATCACTAAATGCATAGGTGCCGGAGTCAGATAGATGGTGGTAAATGCACTCATGTGGTCTAGAATAAACAAACAATTTCTGTGATCACTGGAATTAGAAAAAATGGCATCACCATAGATGAAGTTCTGAAATTAATTATAATAAGCTCCAAGAAAGTGCCAACCCACACTCTTTCCTTTAATTCATCAGCCTACTATAGACACACTCAATACACATACATAAGGCACAGATACACACAGACACACAGAGAGACACAGTCATAAATATACACTGGTATATCCATACATTAATATACACAGATATATACTTACATACACACAGATTTTATGGATATAAACAGACACACACAAATACAAATAGAAACACACACATAGATACAAAAACACACAGAGATACAAACACATAAATTCCCCTATCCCCCACCTGTCTCTCTCCTAGCCCAGACAAGGGAATTTAAGGACAATGAATGTGTCAATGAGGATCATGAGCCATGACAAGACCAAGGAGAGAGAGCAAGAGAGCATGCTTTGGGGCAGCAAATACATATAGGTTCAATTCCTGACTTAGCTGTTCTGTAGCTATGGAATTTTGGAAGATCAATCCCAGTCTCCCCATGAGCCTTCGAACGTTTTAGAGTGGTATTTAAGTCATCTCATGTTCATGTGGCTCACAGAGGTGGGCTTGCATACAAGTCAGACGTGGGGCACTGGGCTGGGCTCACCATTGTCCTTCCTCTTTGTCCATCAGGCCTTCATTGTTGCGTTCACATCTGACATCATTCCACGGTTAGTTTACTTCTACGCCTACTCATTGAATTCCACGGAGCCCTTGAGTGGATACGTCAACAACAGCTTGTCAGTGTTCCTGATAGCTGACTTCCCCAACCACACAGCGCCAGTGGAGAAGAAAGGCTTCACCACTTGCAGGTCTCCTCTGTCTACATTTTAGCATTGTACTTTTAATGTCTTTCTTAAATTATCTTTTCCCTAATGTTTGTCTTATAGTGTAAAAGGTTTACTTGAGACAACACACTTCCTGGGTTAATACCATGCATCAGTTCTGGAATTCATACATCATATGACCTGGCAAACAATACAAAAGGAAGGAATATTATGGGTGGAGGTCATGTTATTTTTAAATAGTTGCTTGGTTTTGAATTGCTAATACAAGCTTCCTGGACTTGAGCCATGGCATCTACCAGTCAGTATGGTTAATTTAGTGAATTTTACCATTTATCCCCAGAAAATACATCAAGAAAATAGAGATGACAAAGTAATAATGGGACCTGTTCACCAGCATTCTACTTAAAGGTTTTCCAGGTAGAATGTGTGAGGTGGAATTTGTGAACTGTTATTACCACACCCAGTGTTTCGTGTTCTGTGGGGATCTTTATACCATAGAATATGAAAACAATAGTCAGTAAGTAGGTGGTTAGATAATAGAGATAATATAGATGATAGATCACTGATAAAGATAGGCAGGTGGTTGGATGGATGGATTGGTAGATAGATTCATAGATAGATAGATAGATAGATAGATAGATAGATAGATAGATAGATAGATAGATAGGTAGGTAGGTAGGTAGGTAGGTAGGTAGGTAGGTAGATAGATAGATAGATAGATAGATAGATAGATAGATAGATAGATAGAGGTAGGTAGATTAGGTAGGTAGATAGATACAGATAGAGAGATAGAGAGATGACAGATATAGACGGTAAGTAGATGATAGAAAAATGATAAGAATGGATTGATAGATAAATATAGAGATGATAGACATATATAGTAAAGATGGATGATGGGTATATATAGATGATAGAGATGTATGATAAAGATAGATTGACAGATAGGTGATAGAGATAAATAGGTAGATGGTATTGATATATGATAAAGGTACATAGATTAATATGTAGAAATAATTTATAATAGGTGATACAGATAGATAATAGATCATAAGTAGACAGTAGATGGATAACAGACAGACTGATAGACATATGCACACATTTGTACATACAAGGGCCTTTAATTTTAGCTTCAATCTCACACTAACCTCTCCCTTGGGGATTCCAAAAAGGAGCAAGAAAACAATTTAAGGATAATAAGACAAAACGCTGATCTATGGCACATTTGGATACAAAGGGACATGGCACAGTGTTCAAGACTGAGATCTCTGTTGTCTGATTTTTTTGGTTTCACCACTTTCTAAAAGCTGGGGTGAGTTTTTGAAGAACATCAGTCTAGGGAGTTTGTAGAAAGGAATATTCTGAAAGTCCAAGCACAAGAAGAGTCCAGAAAGAGAACACTGCCTTGTCAGTACATCTAAAAGGAAACAGAGTCTCTGGAAAACAGAAATGGTCCACATAGCAAGTTGGATGGGTCAGATAGGAGGAGGATTTCAATGAAATGCCATGGTAGCCTGGCCTCTTGTGGGAGAAGTTACACAAGACCAAGGAAGTTGCTCTGGTTTATTTCCTCTTTGGGAGGTAATATGAGTAAGTAGTCCAAGCCTGGAGCTGTGAGAACAGGAAAAGGTTTAATATTATCTGTTACTTTCCTGTGACCTGTGTTTGTTCTCAATTTCCTAAGAGAAATTATAAAAGTTTATTCCAGATCTCTTTGTTAAACTTACTGCCAAATCTGTCATTCTGTCTACCTGTCATATCATCTATCTATCTACTTATTTATCTATCACAGATTGTGTGTCTCTCATCTATCTCCATGTCTGTTTATCTACCTGTTATCTATCAACTATTTATCATCTGTATCTATCATAAGTTATCTATCTCTCAGTCTGTCTATCTGTCTATCATCTATCATAGCTACCTGCCATAAATCGTCTCTATCTAAAGGTCTACCAATTTATGTTCATTTTTGTACTTTTTATTTTGTTTTGTTTTGTAGGTACAGAGATTACAGGTACCCTCCTGATCATGAGAACAAGTATGCCCATAACATGCAGTTCTGGCATGTCCTTGCTGCCAAGCTGATCTTCATCATAGCAATAGAAGTAAGTTGACCTGGACTTTCCCCCGTCTCTCTCATCTCTCCCATTTCCTTTGCCACTCCCCTCAGCAGCTGTTTCTAAACACACCTGCCATCAGGAAGTTAGCTTCCTTGCTCTTATTTTGAAGGAATCATTTGTTGTCGTAAGTTGCAACTCCTCTTTGGGAGCTTGTCACTCACTTACAATTGGTAAAGGCACCTTGGCAACAGGAAAAGAAAGGAAATGCATGGGAAGGTCAGGAAAAGGCTAATTTGCAGAACATCTGTTCTGAAGGCTCTGTTCCAGAGCACTCTCATCGACTAGCCTTACTTTTTTACTTTTGACAGATGAGCCTGATATTCATCAAAATATGTCACTGGTTTAAGGTTAGTTAGCGACAATTAGAGCTGGGATTTGGTGCCATCTGTGCATCAGTCGAAAACCTTGGTTCTGCCCGCTGCAGGGCACTCCTTCGATGTGCGATATTTAGAGAGAAAGTTCACAAGAAAATGTAACTACCACAGAGGAAGGATGGATAAAACTTATTAAATAGGAAGAGAAAAAAATTAAGATGTGGTCCCCCGGGGGAGTGCCCAAGTACAACACAGGTGTAATCTGAGCACATGCTGTTCAGCTGGGGTTTCTCAGACTTGTTATTGCTGTACAGGACTCATTATTGCTATACAGGCATTGCATGTGTGTTTAAAATCAGATAGTTCTATGTAGCTAATGGAGCCTCACACATTTCCTGCAAACATTCTAAGAATCTAAAACAAAATGGTCAGTATGCCTCAAGTTTCTCCTTCACACTAAATCACCAATGACACGGTTAAGTATGAGCTTCCCTGTCTAAAGGAAATTAGGATTATTTTAGAGATGTTTTATTACGTTCTTAGGATGGGGTACCGATAAAGAGCAGGGTTTTTTTTTTTTTATACCCATGTTCCATTTCTCTAGTTGCTTATTTAAATATAGTTATTTAACTCCATTGTGTGTGTGGAAACACATATGCACACATATAACTAACTGTATGTGTATACTTGATTCAACTTCATGCTTCTTGTGTCCAACAGAGTTTATCAGATGCTCAGGGGGACCTTTAAGGACTCCGTACCAAATTCCTGATAATCCTAACAGTATCTATGATCTTCTTTTATCACTCCCAGCACGTCGTGTTTCTGTTAAAATTTTTATTGGCCTGGATGATACCGGATGTTCCAAAAGATGTCCTAGAGAAAATCAAACGAGAAAAGTTAATGACTGTCAAAATTATTCATGACTTCGAGCTCAACAAGTTGAAAGAAAACTTGGATATTGAATATAATAATATCATTAAGCATGACACAGTGGAAGATGTCAGATCACCCCCGGGGGGCAAAATCCCCGTCTAATCCACACACGAGGCATGAAGCTCTGTGGCCTTCTCTGTTCACTGTTGCCTCTGGACTTGTGGCTGGATGCTGGAATTCATGTATCCATTTGTTCTTCTTTCTTTCTTTTATTTTTAACTCGGAGTCCTTATGCCCTATGATAGAGGCAGGCATCAGAAGAGAACACAGGTGGGCATCATCCACTGGGCTCTCCCAGGGTGTGACTCGTGGGGTCCTGTACACACTTGCAGGTGGTGCCTGTGGATTCAGAATCTGGAAAATCATGGAGTGTTGCTACTTAGAGTGAAACAGTGGCCTGGGGGATGCTCTGTCACTTCCCAGGGCAACTGCACATTTCTGCTGTCTTCTGTTGAGTGCCTTCTGTCTCCCTCACAACAAGAAAAGGGTTCAAAAAGAAAGCTAGAAAAGAGACCCACATTTCATAGAACATCTGCCATTGTAAAATGCACACATGTAGAGCCAAAATCAGAAGAAGTCCTGAGAAATCTCACCTATTGACAAATGGTGGGTAAAAATCATAGCAGGAGTATGTGCTCTTGACAATGTCAGATCAAAGTTAGCTTCTGTCAGAATCCCAGATAGCCTTTCCTGGTAAAGGTAGAATCAGTTTTTCCCTAAGACTAGAAGAATTTTCATAAAATACTCTCAGAGGGCTTTTGAAGGTAGTGTTTCCTTCCATTTTGTTGACTAGCTTCAACACCATGGTGTCAGGTGACTACAGGTTTTCAAGTGAAGGTACTGTGCAAAGCCAATGTGTCTTCTTAGGAGCTAAAGAATGCAAGATGGTACATAGACATTAACTTATTCAATGATAAAGTGAAACTTTTAAATTTCTCTGAAATGCTGATTTTTGCATCATGAAGCCTTTTTGACTCTAGCCATTTGTATAAGTTGGGCACAAACTGTTTACAAAATGTGATCTCTTCGCTCTGAAAAAAAAAAAAACCCTCCAAACCTTGTAATAAGTTTGCAGTCTTTTCATGGACTACATCACACCTACAATGTCCAGTGCCTTCTTTCTATGCCTTTGACACATGAAAAATTGTCTAGGTGGTAATTTGACATGACAGAGTATTTCAGATGTCAACTTGTCTTAAAGTAAATGTCAGTGTTCTGAGCACAGAGTTTATCACCAAAAGATCATTGACCAAGTGAGAAGGTGATAATTAGGTGGAAAAAGTGTATTTGTTGAAGTATCCCTTCCACATTTAGGCCTATGTGGATATACAGCAATTCTTGTCATGGGTTCAGTTAATACAATATCACATATGTGCCTGTATATAAGTTACCACTAGAGTGGGAGATATGGTCCAGCTATAGAGCACTCAAATCTTTGGGTTTAAATTAGAATTCAGCTACAAAGGAATATTTTTTAAATCACATACATACAAAGAAACTTGATCACAAGATATTAAAAGTAGTGTTCCCTTAACAATAACATGATTTTCCAGCATAGCTGATATTACAGTATTAACTAACTACTGATAGATACTAAGTATCTAGAACTAGGGATTATGGATTCTATAAAAATAACAAAAGCATTATCACATCACATTATTGGCAATATTGATTTGTTACATAGTAGGTAAATGACATGTTTGGGTCACTTGAAATGATTTCATAATTGAAAGATACTTTCATAAGTGGAGATGGTCAGTTTAAGAAAACCAGTCTTTTTGAGCATGACCAAGCCACAGCTGCGGTTCTTGTAGACTGTCAAATCACACTGCAGGGCTTCGCATGCACAACTCACATCGCCTTCTTCGTGGGTGCTAATTTTAAAAAAAGGGGGAGAGATTATAGTTTTTTGGAAATGCACTTTAATTTTGTGACTTCAAAGTATTATGGAGCTAGACTACAAGATGAGGACAAAGCTGACTTACAAAGCTGTCCATACACTGTAGGTTCAAAACCACCTCAAGCACTGAGTGTCTAAAGTAATGGTAGAAATGAGCAAAATTGGAATTTATTTTACAGCAAGTGCTTCTTATAATTTATCGGTGTCTTCGCTTCGTATTTGCCTTGTAATTTTCCACTGATAACTTTCATCCTGTTTGATGTGTTACCCTGAGATACTAGAGTCACTTTCTGGAAAGTCTGTTAGCCAAAATCAGATGGAGTTGGTTCAGGCAGATTTACCTCCTTCCATCAACACATTGGTTGCTGTGAGAACATTGAGCTAGATGTAGCCGACCACCAGATGTATGTTCGTGTTTAGGAGTATGGCTGTGGATTTTTTGTTTTTCGTTTTTGTTTTTTATTCTTCAGTCAAACAAGTGGTTTACTCTTTTCCACTGATATTCCAAGGAACATCTGAGATCTTATGTGAAAATAGAATCTTCAAGTGCCAAAGCCCCAAAGCACACAACTTTTTCCAAAGGTCCTTTGCAATTATCATCTCCATTGTTTCTTTTCAGACAGGAAGCAAAATCCTTGAAATTACTAACTAACTTTAGACACACAAAGGGGACTGTCATTAAATGAAAGATGTTTTAATTTTGCACTATTTCTGGACTTCTAGATTTCTTTTTTTTTTTTTTTTTTTGTCAAGAGAAAGGAAAGAGTTGTTTCCTCTGGGTCTCGAATGGGATTCTTTGGAGTACAGTTGTGGGTAGGAAGATGCAAATCTTCTCAGTGACAGTCACTAAGGGTGAGAGAATACATCTGGAGAAATTCCAGGTTAACAATTATTGTGTGTCACAAGAAAGCTTTTGCTTGCAAAGCGTGTTTGTAGGGTCAGGCACTGTGAACAACCATTGACCCTGCTCTCCAATGACAATGACACTGGTCGTTCAAAAACATAGCCTATTGCTTTGGAAAAACCTCCCATTGTTATTATGTAATTGAATGACACCATGAAGGAAAACATTGCATTGCCAGGCTTTGGACTCTGCCACAAGGAATCAATAGAACTATCGTGTTACTGTTCTTCGTGCAATTTTAATCTACTTTTCTGTGTAGTAATTAAAGTATGTCAGTTATTTCAGCATTATGTAAAAATTAATGACAATGTTTAAAATGTAATGTATAGTATGGCATAATCTGTGTGAGATACAACTGCCCATTCCTCTAAATATGTCATTGGATACAGGATGCAGCTCTCCTGATATGAGATGCTGTGTCTTGAAGTTAACTTAGAGTATACAAGCTTGCTTTTTCATCCCTCCATCCCTCCCTTTCTCTCTCCCTCCATCCCTCCCTCTCCCCTTCCCTCCTTCTTCTGTCTCTCCTTCCCTTTGTCCCTCTTTTCTTCCTTCCCTTTTCACTCCCTTATTTCCTTCTCTTCTTTCTTAAAGGGAGTACACAGGTATTTAGGAAAAATTGTCTTTATTAATGAACCCAAACCTCAAAAGCCAAATCACTCAGTGATTAAAGTAAGTAAATAAATTCAAATATCTTGACACAAACATTATTTCTTATCTCCATTTCATTATTTGAGAATTTCATACGTGCATATAATGTGCCTTGATTAAATCCATTTCTTCATCCCCTATCCTACAGTTCCTCCTTATTCCAACTGCTTTTCCTTCCCAACTTCACGTGCTTTTTTTTTTAAACACTCTCAGTTCGTTGAATGTTCTGTGTGCATGTGTGTGTACACATGCACGCACACACATTCTAACTTTGGTTTAGAACTGAGATAATTTCTGAAATCAAGAACTCTAGAGAAGGCTTTACATCAAATGTGTTTCTCTGCAGAGACTTCTGAGCACACCCCATCCTTGGGGTTAGCCCAGAATGTCACTGTACTGCCTGCCAAGTGCAGACAGAGCCAGTGAAGAGCAGCTGCTGCTCTAGAGAAGTTGCAGAGGTAGAAGCTTTTCCTGTATTGCCTACCTGCCTACCTCCCCCCAACCCCCAACTACTTTGGAAGATGTTGCTTGGGAAGGTGAAAAGATGGTTGAGAACATTATAAATGAAAAAAAATTGCAGCTGGAAGCACTTTCACAAATTCCTGAACAGGTAGCCAGGCCCACCATGGGTTGGGTAAAGTCATGTAGCGTCAGGGCAACCAAGCCTTAGTTCTGTCCTTTCTAGATATATCTGGAGACTCACAGTTGAGAAGTTTACACCTCTAGTTTCCACTTGTTAAAGACATTATATTCATTTTGTTCAACCAATATATGTTTTTGAAGTGCAGAATGATCATAAAGTCAAATGACTGTATCACATTGTAAGTATTTCATGGATCAAGCATACTATCGTACAGGATTGAAATAGCAAAGCCAAACTATCAATATTACTGGGAAGGCATTTCTTTTGAAATTATAGAAAGTCTGGAATGAAATGTGGATAAACCAGAACCTGCAGGACCATCAGATACAGGCTTGAGACAGCAAAGGTCCTGAACTTCTGTACAGCTGCCTGTGTCTTCTGCTTGTAATAATCTACAGTCATGTTTCACTGATGGGAGCCCAGTGCTGACCTAGAAGGGGCATGAGAAAAGAGAGTAAACAGGTTAGATGGATTGTGTGCATTGTACCATGTCGACCTTCAAGAACAGTCCCAGAAAGATACTTTTGCTGCTTTATGCTGTCTATCACTTTGCAAGTAGGATCTGGTTACTTTTTCGTCTCTGGGACAAAATACCTGACCAAAGGAAATGAAGGAAGGTGGGATTTCTTTGGGCTCACAGCTTGAGGATTCAGTTCATCATGGTGGGAAGTCATGACGGCAGAGCACGAGGCAGCTGGTTACAGTGCATCCACAGTCAGGGGGCATGGATACTGGTTATCAGTTCATTCCTTTCTATTCGGCTAGGAACTCCAGCCTATAGGAGATGCCACCCATATTCAAGGAAGGCATCTTTCCTTCTGGGTAAACTTACCTGGAAACACCTTACAGAAAAATCCAGAACTGTGTTTCTAGTGATAATTCTAAGTCCAACTAAATTTACAGGATTAGCCATCTCAGACCTCAGAGGGAAAGACTTCATGGAAGAACAGGCCTACTTACCTAGCACAGACTGTATAGACCAAAGGCTGCCTGAAGCTTAGTAAGGTTAGCAAGCTAGACTTAGTTTATTTCCATAAAATGTTCTCTGTAAATGAAAAATAACCATTTCTTTTCACTCTCATTCTAAACATTTTAAACATCTGATCATGTACAATATCAAAACCAAGCACAACTTGTAAGCTTCAAAGTACTAAAACTTCATCATTTATATTTTTTCTCCACAACAAAAATAATAAAATATAACCAAGAAAAATACAACAAATCTTTGAATGTCTCATGAGTCAGAAAGCAATGAAAACAAAATTTATATGATATTTTAAACTATGTATTTCCAAAAGTACTTCACAACTTAATATTTATGGGATAAATTGATTTAATCTGGTGAGTCATTTTATGGTAAATGTGTAGCTACTGTTAAAAATATAGAAAAGCCATGGTAAGCCTCCTAGGAACTGTGACAACTGCTTTGCAGAGGGAGTCAGAACCCAAGAGTAGGAAAGAGCACTCTATTCAAGAGGTAAGAGACCAAGTCAGTCAAATAGTGGATGCAAAACAGGAGCATCCTGGCCTCAGACCCAACAGTGTGACATTGGTGAGTTTGTGGGATAGTTTGTTTGGTCTGAAGACCGAGTCTAGGAGCAGGAAGAGAGGAGAACATAGTGGAGGTAGAAGTAGTTCTTATCCAAAATGCTGGGATCTAAAGAGGATAACGAGGTGATGGTAGAAGCACATCACAGGGAGTCAGCGCCCATGGGAAGCAATTGGAGCATCCCTACACAGGGGAGGTTGGAGCAGGAAACCAGGTGAGAGTGAGGAGGAGGTGTGGTCCATATAACGTTAGCCGGGAACCTGGGTAACATGAAGAGGGTGCCCATCCAATGCCAGTACAAAACTGAAGGGGGGTAGTTTAGGACTTGTGTGTGCGGCCATGGTGGCGGGAGCCTGGGGAGTGCACTTCAGAGGCTCACCCAGATACACACACTCTGAAGCTGAATGGGGGAAGCGGCCCTTGCATCTGTATGGCTGTGCCTAGTTTAGAGTGAAGGGCCCTACGAGAAAGGAGGAGGATGACTAGGAAGGGAAGAGTCCATGTGTATGGTTGTTTAGAGATGTAAAGACGCTGGAAGTAGTTGTTAGAGGAGGCAGTAGCTGTTGAAACCAAAGGGATAAAATTAGAGCAAGCAGTGTACATTCGAATGAAAGTGGGAACACAATTCACAGCTTCTCATGGTGCGATGTAACTATGTGTATACACACAGATACACACGTGAATGCCTATGAACTCATAGGCGGCAGGGCTGGAGCATGCAGTATCTACATCAATTCTGGGCCATCTTGTTATGCCACAATGCATGAAAATTCTCAAAAGGTGAAAAGGTAAAATATATATATGTCAGTTTGAGAATAAATAAGCTCTATAAAACCATGGGTGAACACAGAGCACATCTAGATGGAAGAGCAAGCCACAAAAGTAGCTGTGATCCCTAAAGAGATGTCCTAGACTGAAGAAATTTGACAAGTACAGTGTGTGATTATGATCTGATGCTTTGGCTGGTGTAATGGCTAAGGGTCCAATGCAGTCTGAGGGTTAAATAGAAACTGTGTGCCACATCATCTATCTGACAGTAGAGGTTGTAATTTGTGTGAAACCATGTCCTTTTTGTCGTCCCCCCCCCCCAGATGAAACACACACTTAAATTTTTCAAAGGAGCAATAAATAGTAGTTGGGCGTGATGAACCTGCCTGAATCTTACTATTTAGGAGGCAGAGACCAACACATCTTCCTGCCTCCATCTCTTCTTGTACTGCCTACATATTCAAAACGCCATATTATACATGATCGATATATGCGATTTTATCTCTTAAATAAAAATAAAAAGAGGAAAACCTAATAATTGCTTACTTAAGAGTGATGAAGGAAGCAATTTTAAAAGTCTAAAAATGTGTGTCTCTGATGATAGTTTTTCATGGACATTTAAGTTTTTAGTAAATGTTTTTTTAATTTTAATTTATTTTATGTGTATGGATGTTTTGTCTGCATGTTTATTGTAGACAAAGCAAAAAGAAACACTAGAAAAGCCAGGCAGTGGTAGCACATGCCTTTAATCAGCACTTGGGAGGCAGAGACATGGGGATCTCTGTGAGTTGGAGGCCAGCCTGGTTTACAGCAAGTTCCAGAACAGCCAGGGCTACACAGAAAAACCCTGTCTCACAAAAAAAAAAGAAAAAGAAAGAAAGAAAGAAAGAAAGAAAGAAAGAAAGAAAGAAAGAAAGAAGAAAGAAAGAAAGAAAGGGAAGGAAGGAGGGAAGGAGGGAAGGAGGGAGGGAGGGAGGGAGGGAGGAAGGAAGGAAGAAACACTAGAAGAAACTTTAGCAACTCCATAAATAAAAAAGAGAACTCTCATTTTCATCTAAATCTACAAATTCACAGAAAGTGTGGATGTCTGAGGATCATGTCAAATGAGATAAAATGGCCAATATTCAAACTGAGAAGATCTCCACTGGGCTAATACCTAGTTTTCCTATGCAAATGAATTAGCTGCAAAAAGAGATGAATGGGGTATCCACCAGTTAGAGGCTTAGCAGCCATCGCTCACTGGCCCTTCTCTGTGGCCTCTGACTTCAATCATCCATCAAAACTAAATGAACGAATAACCAGAGCAGGCTGAGAGCCAGGGACACCCTACTCTGAATCGTGGATCATTTCTAACATTTTCCCCCAAAACATAATATTTTTGTTAACTATTTGGGAATCTCTTACAATGAATCCTGATCACACTAGCTTCCCATTCCTCCCAGGTCCACCCTTCCACTCTCTCACCCTCTCAAAAAAACAAAAAAATAGACTTGCAGAGTGGGAAAAAAGCTTCAATTTATGTTGCCCATTTTTCGTGTGGCATTACTTGGATTTTGGGAGTACGGTTATTTCATGGCATGGAATCTCCTTCATATAATTCTAGATGGGAGATGGGAGATTAAATCAGAAGGGAGCTCAATAAAACACGATTCCCTGGAGTTCACGTGTTGTTTATCTCCGTAAGGAAGACCTGTGGGTTCTGAAAGCTGATGTTTCAAATTCTATAGTAAGAATACTCCCAACACACACACACACACACACACACACACACCATACACATGCACACACTTGTTGAGTAATCTCATACTATAAAGTTGACCATGTTAAAACTCCTATTTTCAGAAATACAGTCTGTGAGCTGTGGGTGGAAGGTTGATATTAGGCAAACGTGTGAAATGACAACCATAATTCATTTTAAAAGTTTTAAAATATATCGCCATTCTCTCAAAATTAATGTGACAGTGATGATGTTTTGTTGGGAGAACTAAGTGAGTAGAGTAGTCATAGTTACAGTGTGTAGTCTGACACATAAGTATACCACTGAGCTCCCAACTTAAAACCCACTACAAAGATAAACAATAGTTTGCTGTTACATTTTTTGTTTGCTATCTTGGTCGCCACCTACTGGCTATGAAGGAGAAATAAAAATTGGTTTCCATCTAAACTAGGAAACTAAGCAATCCCTTCACCTGGGTTAAAAGTGCAGAGATCCATGGTCAGGCCCCAGGTGGAGCTCCAGGAGTCCAATTGGTGAGAAAGAAGAGGGTTTATATGAGCGAGAATTGTTGAGACCAAGCTTGGAAAAAGCACAGGGACAAATATACAAATGAAAGGAAACACGTGAACTATGAACCAGTAGCTGAGGAGCCCCCAACTGGATCAGGCCCTCCGGATAAATAAGACAATTGATTGGCTTGATCTGCTTGGGAGGCATCCAGACAGTGGGACCAGGTCCTGTCCTCAGTGCATGAACAGGCAGTTTGGAACCTGGGGCTTATACAGGGACACTTGGCTCAGCCTGGGAGGAGGGGACTGGACCTGCCTGGACTGAGTCTACCAGGTTGAACTCAATCCTCGGGGGAGTCTTTGCCCTGGAGGAGATGGGAATGGGGGGTGGGCTGGGGGGAAGGCGGGGGTGGAGGTGGGGTGGGGGTGGGAGGGGGAGAACAAGGGAATTCGTGGCTGATATGTAAAATTAAATTTAATAAATAAATTTTTAAAAAATGTTCAGTCTTTGGGAACCCCCCCTTACTTGTGCTCCTATTGGAAACACTGTGTCCAGATCTATCAGAAGAGAAATATGGTATGGCTAAAGAAGGTGTTTGGTTCACAGTTTGGGGGTGTGCGTGAGCTGCAATCCACCGTTACTTGGCAAATAACCCTTGAGATTCTGATATCCTGTGGTAAGTGAAGCAGCAGCATCTCTCTCTCTCTCTCTCTCTCTCTCTCTCTCTCTCTCTCTCTTTTGTTTTGTTTGAGACATGGTTTCATTGTGTAGCCCTGGCCATCCTGGAACTCACTCAGCAGATCCTGCCTCTGCCTCCCAAGTGCTAGAATGTTCCACCACCGTCGGACTTTTTTTGTTTGTTTTTTGAGACAGGGTGTTTCTACACGGCCCTGGCTATCCTGAAACTCACTACATAGACAAAGCTGGCCTTTAATTCAGAGAGCTCTCCCTGCCTCTGCCTCCTGTAAGGCAGTATCAAAGGCATGCACCACCTGGCTGGGGCGTATTCTTTGACTTGCACTTAGTTCTTGTGGAGCAACAGCTGCATTGCCCAGGCCAGCTCCACTGCCCTTGTGGGGTGTGTTGGCTGCAATCCCCCAGGTTCCCTCACATTCCCCATGTAAAGCCCAACCCTCCTGCTGCCGTCCTCATTCTTTCACAGTGCCTGCCATGCAGCTTCACACATTAGAAGACAGGAATTGAGAGAAGTCAGCAGAGATCTCGTCTGATCATCTTGACCTACTGCTCCTTAGTGTGCCACCAGGCTAGGCAGAGTCCTGTGCAGTGTCTTCCAGTCCCCTACAAGATTCCCCAGCCAGAAAGTCAGGGAGGTGCTGTCCTGCTTGATACAGAAATCTGTAAGGATGTGGGTGAGGTGCTGTGCTTAGGAAGGGTCCTAAGGGTTGAAAACTGGACAAGAAATACAGCAGAGGTCTACCACAGCACCGTCACCACTGGAAATTAGAAACAAGCCCCACTGACAAGTCTCCAGAGACTGCTTAAAGCCAGGTTCAGAGTTACTGCAGTGAGAGACAAGTGAAATCCTTCATGACTGAAGAATTCAAAAAGGAAAGAAAATCTTGCCTCCCAACCAAGCCACGGATGAACTCTGGGTGAGTGAAGAAGAGGGTGAGGAGAGGGGTGAGTATCAGGACACATGTTCCCATCTGTGCTGAGGCCTAGGAAAAGGAACAAGATCCAGGTCCAGTCAGCATGACTTTCCGCTCGGTCTCCATCATTGTATCTCCATTCCCCACAGCTGTAAGCGGTGAGTTTCTTCGTTTCCATGCTTTGCTTCTTCCAGTCTTCCATCTGGCTGTGCTAATCTTTCGATGAACAAAGCTCCCCCTTCCTTGGTTCACTGTAAGCACTCTCTGGTGGCTGTGCTGTGCTCATCTCTTCATTCAGGAGATTAAGACATGAATGTGTTTGCTAACAAATATATACAACAGAACTCACCCACTTAAAGCCTTTTATTTTTATTTTCATTTTCATTTTCTTGATTTTTCAAGACAGGGTTTCTCTGCGTAGCCTTGGTTGTACTGGAACTCACTCTGTAGACCAGGCTGGCCTTGAACTCACAGAGATCCACCTGCCTCTGCCTCCTGAGTGCTGGAATTAAAGGCATGCACCACTACCACCTGGCTAGCCTTTTTTTTAAAAAAAAAAATTAACTTTTCTTTACTGATTCTTTGGGAGTTTTACATCATTCACTCCAATTCTGCTCAACTCCTGGTCCCCCCATATCTTCACCCCTGAAGCACCCCTCACAGAACAAAACAAAACAAGTGACAAGGCAAACAAAAACTTAAAAAAAACTAACAAAAACCTCTGATTCTCCTTTCCCACCTCTTCAGCACCTCTTCATTCATCCTGGTGGCATTGGGGGCCTTGGTGTGTCACATAGTCTACCCTTTTGTCATATCAACTTTACTAGCAAATGTTCATTGCAAGGAGTCACTGATCTGGTTCAAAGTCTCTCATTTCTGGTACACCATCATTACAGGATCCTCACCAGGACTCCTCTGGGATATCCCATGACTGCTCCAAGTGTTAGAGATCCTGTGGGTATTGTTCCACAGGACCAGTCCCCTCACAAGCTCCAGCAGGTCCTAGATAGGGTAGATGTTAGGGTGGGTCAACCCAAGGCTTGGCTGTCGGCCTGGGTGGTAGCTGGTCAGTCTAGGCCACTGAAGCCGAGGGGGCAGAGTCAGCTCCCCTATGTCCATGTGTTGTAGAATATTATTTTAAGATGTGTCATATTTGTTTATGCTGTGGAAAATTTGTTTTAATGATGCAAAGATGTGTTGCATTCTTTTATGTTGCATTTGTTTAACTCTATGAAGCTGTGTTACCCTACCTGTCTAAAACACCTGATGGTCTAATAAAGAGCAGAATGGCCAATAGCAAGGCAGGAGAAAGGAGGCAGGTTGGCAGACAAAGAAAATAAATAGAAGAATTCTTGGAGGAAAAGAAGAAAGAGCAAGAGAGCAAGGAGAGAGGACACTAGGGGCTAGCCACCAGCCACACAGCCAGAAATGGAGTAAGAGTGAAAGTAAGATATACAGAACTAGGAAAAGGAAAAAGCCCAGAGGCAAAGATAGATGGGATAATTTAAAGTTAAGAAAAGCTGGCAAGAAACAAGCCAAGCTAAGGCTGGTCATTTATAATTGAGATAAGCCTCCATGTGTGATTTACTTGGGAGCTGAGTGGCAGGCCCTCCCAAAAAAAAAAAAAAAAAAAAGAATCAAAAGAGTAAAAGCGAAAACAAACAACACCACCCATGCCCTCGGGGTCAGTTCACTCTCACCTGTGTTGAGGAGTTGGGCCATCTCTCCCAAGTGCAGGCAGGGGCCAGCTCTCTTGCTTCAGTGACCAGCAAGAGGCAAGGCCAGCTTTCCCTGGGCCAGTGAAGAATGGGGCAGGCTCAGCCTGGCCCTCTGATTTCATCTCTGCATGGTTCCTAAAGTCCCCTAAGGTGACACGGGCCTCAGACATCCACACAGACCCCAGCTATAGCAGACCTAGACATGGGCCTGCGCGTCAGCTTGGGCCCAAAGGACATCTTGGCTCTGGGTGGAAGCACTGTCCACTCAGGTGGCAGCATGGCCCTGAACGCCACCAAGGCCTCAGCTTGCAGCCCCAACTCTGGCCTTCTAGGTGACCTTTGATGGCAATAAGGGACTCAGGTTTCAGCACAGAACCAAGCCACAGTAGGACCATGGACCCAGCCAGGTCTGGATATCACCATTGCCCTAGATGACAGTGCAGGTTACTCATCTGCATTGGTCCCAGCAGCAGTGTGGCCCTCAGACACCAATATGGCCCCAGACTTCAGGTGTCTGCATGGTCTTTGATGGTAACAGGAACCTTGGACATCATCCCAGACTGGCTGCAGTAGGGCCATGGACCCAGACATGGACTTCAGCTGCAGCTCTGGCCTGGACATCACTATGGCATTTATTTGGTAGCAGTACAGGTCACTCAGATCTGCATGCATCATGGCCCTCAGACACCAACCTGGACTCAGGTGGCTGACCTGACTCTGGGCATCCTCACGGTCGTCAGTAGCAACAGGTGCCATATACATCAATCCAGATCATGGCCTATTGAAGCTTTGGACACAGACATGGCCCTCAGCAGCAGCCTGGGCCTGGATGTCACCATGGTCCTGGGTGACAGCACAGGCCACCCAGATCTGTATGGCCCTTGCTTTGGCATAGCTCCCAGATTCCAACAAGACTGAAGGCTGTGGCCCAGCCTGGGTCTCCATGTGGGCCCTAGTGGCAACCTGGGCCGCAGACTTCAACACAGTCCAGCTGCAGCTGGAACACAGACCCAGCCATGGCCCCAATTAACATTCTGGCTCCAGGTGGTAGCCCTGGCCAGTCAGATCAGGATGACTCTGACAGCAGCATGGCCCCTGGACACAAACAAGGGCACAGGTTGCAGCCCAGACCCCAGGCTTCATGTGGCCTTTAGTGGCAACATGGGCCATGTGGGGCATTTACCCACCAACACCACAGTTCCCCAGAGTTTTCTTGAGTGACAAAAGCAAGAAACATTAGATAGAAGGATTTAGATTATGGAGACAAACAGATAGAAAACACAGGATAGCCTCAAGAGGGCCTGAAACCTATTCCAATAAGCCCTGATTGTCTCCGCCCTAAGGTATTTATAGAAACGCCAAGGGGGTGGAGCAAAAGACCTCCCCCCAGCACAGCCAAGTGCAGACCATCTCAGACACCTGCACTCAGACCCATGGTCTAATCATCCTCTCTATGCGGACCTGCTGGGTAAAGCCACGAGGAACCTGAAAACAGGCTCCCACAGGGCCACAGACATCAACTCAGACCTCGGCTGCTGTAGGACCACCAACCAAAGACCCAAATATGATCCTCAATAGCAGCCCGGGTCTGGTTGTCACCATGACCCCGGATGGTGGTGAAGGCCACCCAGAATGGCACAGCTCCTGTGGCAGCATGGCCTCTGGACCCCACAGACCAGATATGACTGACTCTTGAAGCCCAGCAGAGCTGATATGATGAAGATGGTGAATAGGATGGCTGTTTGGCTGTAGGAGCGTGCTACAGAACAATAGCAATGGACCAATGGTGTTTTCCATTGCACATGTGAGCTCATAGCACCTGTGATCTGCACAACACTGAGTCACCCCAAGCCTGCATGTGCATGGGGAAAGGGATCACAAAGTCCCACTCTAGCCAAGGATCTGTGGAAGTTTGAGAGCTGCTGCGGGAGGGAGCTGGTTTTCTTGAGGGAAGCCCCTGCATGGCTACCCATGCCCTGGTTGATGGTCCTACATGCAAGCATATAAAAACAGCACAAAATGGACCCAGTGGCAGAGAGAGAGAGAGAGAGAGAGAGAGAGAGAGAGAGAGAGAGAGAGAGAGAGAGAGAGAGAGAGAATGAAGTTTGGAAGGGAAAGCAGTGCAAAGGATAATGGAGGACTTACAATATTTTCACAGTTCTCTCTTCTGCCTTTATGGTCTGAGTAGGCTGAGTGCTTGTCTCATCCTTCGTGGATTTTGTAGTGTATGAGCCTTTCGATAGGGCTTCAGATACACAATGTAAATGATGCTGCTTTGGATAATGGCCTGCTAATATGTGATGAACAAATACCATTTTAAAAATTGCTCAGAAATAGAACTAAGCAGCCACTCCCTAAAAGTCACTTTCACAGCTGGGATTTCCATCACCATGGTAATTACTTATGAAGGCTGCTCAAGTAGGCATGTGAGATGGTTTACCATTCCGGGTTCTGGCAAACACTGCGCAGTGAAGAGCTGAGATACAAAAAGGCAGCTGGGAAGAAAGTAGACACACCAGGAAGGGGCTGTGAGTAGTGACAGTGGCTTCCGTCCCAGTAATGAACTCTAAACACTTCCTCCTCCGCAGTGGATCCCTACTGCAGTTCTGCAATAGACAATGGCCCCTGGGAGCAGGAACTGTCAGGTAGAAAATGACATCTACTTGACTTTACAGTTGCTGTAGACAGATTCCAGGCTGGAGAGAACTTGGCCATAAGCACTGTGCCTTGAGAACAGCATCTTCCCTTGATAAAATGTTCTTTCTTCGAACACTGAGGTCACCTTGCATTTTACAGAGTCACTGAGCTGAAGGGAGGAAACAATAAAGTTAATGGAAAGACTTCTTAAAAACTAAGATGACAAATGAGGTCACAGCTTATCATAAGTCACAGGCTGCCTGTCTGTGTTGCCCTGCTTCTTGTCTGAGAACTCAGTGTTATCTCTTCATTATTATCTACCTTTCATTATTTGTGTTGATCAATTCTTTTCCTCTTCTTCATCCATTTTTTCATGTCACTCTTTATCAATCTTCTCTCTTGATCATCTGATCCAGTAAAACTTCATCCAGCCAAAAACTGTCTTCCCTTTGTTTGGAAGAAGGGCCCCCCTTGTGTTTAACAAGGTATTCTGACCATCTTTTCCAGGACCATTTCTGCAGAGTCATAACACAAACAAGAAAAGATGTGAAGTAATTCCCGAGTTCCATGTAACTATGACCTTCCACAGAAAGCAGCAAAAGCTTCCCAGCAGATTTAAACAGCAAATTTTACTATTATTCCACATCCAATGTTTATAAAACTTTGACCATATTCTCATATTTTATCCAGGATCTTCTATGATACATGAAATAATTAGAAAACACTTCAAAACATAGAAGAATTGGGGTAAGCATGCAAGGAAATGTGGGGCTTGCTTTCCTAGAAATCATCAACAACAGTTTTGGCAGAAAAGTCCAAAGCTGAATCCTACTAAGTGATGAAAAAATGCAGGTCACATCATAGCTGCTTAAATTGAGCCAGCGTGTTTTGAGATAGCTTAAACCCTTTTGGCTCTTTTCCTAAAATCATGCATAATGATGGAAAGCCAGACATTTATTTCTTGGATTAAGAGAGGTCATAGAAAGGCAATGCTTGGACTTGCCCATTGCTTCAATGTTGCCTCAGTGCTGGTTGGCTTTTGTTAGCTGGACACAAGCCAGGGTCACCTGAGAAAAGGGAACCTTAATTGACAAAATGCCTCCATACTTACTGGCTATAACCCAGTCAGTGGGGCATTTTCTTAATTAGTGATTGATAAGGGAGGGCCTAGACCATTGTGGACAGTGCCATTCCTGGGCAGGTGGTCCTGAACTGTGTAAAGAAATCAAAATGAGCAAGCCATAGAGAGGAAGCCAGTGAGCAGCATTCCTTCCTGGCCTCTGCTTCAGTCCCTACCTCCAAGTTCCTGCCCCAAGTTCCTGCCCCGACTTCACACAGTGATAGAGTGTGATCAGGCGGTTGTAAGCTGAAATAAACCATTTCTTGTACAAGTTTCTTTGGATGGTGGTGTTTCACCACAGCAACAGAAAACAACTAACACATCCAGGAAGAACACAGCTCATCCTTTCTTTTCACTCTGCCATCCCTCAGTGTTCACCGTCATTTTGTGTTACATATGACTACCCTTACTTCAGGTGACAAGGATAGCCTGGGAGAGAAAGATAATGTATTAGTTAGAGGTTTTAGCTGGAAGCTACATGCCTAAAGGTGTTTACATACTATTAACCAACTCATGAAAAAACTGGAAACATGTAAGAAAGACCCAAGACTCAGCTTCTGGGAGGAAACAGCCACATCCACCACAAACTGTAACAATGATAGAAATTTTGCCCACTGTCATCAAGAAGCCCTAAATCCAGGAATCTGTTTCCACCATGCTATAGTTTGAATACTGGCTTTAGTGTCTGAAGTGTATGCTGAAAGGTAATCCTCATTATGAGTGATGGAGAGGAGCCAGGAAGATCTTAGGAGGCTGTTTGAGCTCTGTCCTCATGAATGAGTTGATCAGTTCATGCAGTTAATGGCTAGTAAGTCCTAACTTACCTACTAGTTAGCTCTCTTCCAAGTTCCATCTCCCAGCCTGCTGTGCCTTCAATTCATTCATGACTGCCTACAAGAAGGGAACTTCTTGGCCTCTCAACTTTGGGACAGAATAAGCCCCATTTCTATAAATTATCCTTTCTGTGATAGCATGTACAGAGAGAAAATGAAGTAGAATGTACTGAAGCTTGCTTACTACCAAACTTGCTTTGGGAATGTCAACCTAGCTGTAGGTAACCAAGTATCCATGCCTCTCTGAGGTTATAGGGCTTTCTAGGGACATGAGCGTTTCAATGGTAAAACAACAAACTACAAGCAAACTGAGATGAATCCTGTATCCCTTCTTACCACCACAAAGAAAGCACTACCACTCCCAAATGCCTAGCACCATATTTCTGAGTTTTTAACCGTACATGGTGAGATTTGACACCCCATCACCTTCTCCCTAACTATAACCACTCCTGTGTCTTAAGATAGGCTTAGATGGGATCGCTCAGTGATGTGACCCTGACTTCCACCTAGGGAGTTCAAAAGGCAATAGATACTCAGACGTTTAATGGGCATCTTCTCCAAAGAAAGAGGGCACAGTGGCAACTTTCCTGGCCCTGTTCTGTTACATGCATCTTTCTGTGCAGTCTAGATTTCTAAGGAGCCCTTCTGCCCAGAACTTGGTTATATGCCCACTTCAGCCTTAGCTAGAATATAGAACAATGGGTTCTGTTCTAACAATGCTAGTCCCTACAGAAAAATATCACAAGAGGGAAGTGAGTTGAGAACGTCCTGGGAGGACTCCACCAACCAGGTCAGCTGCAAGAACTTATAAATCTGTCTATGTTTCCTGCACAGGCACTGAGTCTTGTTTGCAGTAGCACTTCTGTTATTATTACTTGAATTTTTGCTTGATCTGTGTCATTATTTGAGGAGAATATCTTCCCTTTCTCAAATGCACCTTGTGAGACTTCCCCTCTGTCTGAAGTGGAGTCCATAGTGCCTTGGCTCGTGTTCCTATAGTAACACAAAGGAAAGCTTTCCATCATTATATATAACACCTGTCTCCTCTACTTTCCAAACATTCCCATCAGTGTCACACCACACTCAGGTGGTTTGATGTGATAGATATTGTTCTAGAAAGTTCTGCTTCTACAGAGCATATGAGCCCCACATGAGGTCGTCCCTGTTCTCAACACTGTAAACATCTTGAAAAGAATGAAAGGAAGGGAGGGATTATAGCAGAAGAGGCTGGGACCAAGGACTAGTTTTAGAGTGAGTAGCCTGTTTCACCCTGAGGGCGCTGCTCCCCAGCCTGAGGTTCCAGACTGTGTGGAGCAGAGCAGACATAGCCCTCCATACCTGTTCAGCTATCCTCTGCTGGACACTGGAGTGCAGCCTGCCTCAGAGCTGGCCTGCAGTCCCCAGCCAGTACTTAGCCACTCAGGGAGGAGGAACTACCAGCAAAGTCGTCCAGCTGTTCTTCCACAGTTACTTAAAAAGGAAAATAAAAGCAACCTGTGCCAACAACAAAAATAGCTTTAATAAAGTAAGGGAAACTACTGAGCTGTTTTACTGTTGCTGCTGCTGCTGTTGTTGTTGTTGCTATTGTTTTATGAGAGAATCTAGGTCTGATGGTGTAGGCACATATTCACACACCCATGAATTTAGTCAAATTTGTAGATTAAAATAGAAGCTGACCTAAGTCTTATTTACCCAATATTTTGGTATTTGCTCGAGCTGTGTTCTGGATACTGAAGAACATCTAACCTTTCAACATTTGTTCCTAGCTTTTAGAGGCTGACTGCCACACCCTCCTTATCTAAGTCAGCAATGGAGATGCCCCGACTTGTTTGTTCCTTCACAAGTCTTCCTAATTCTACTGCCTGTCTGTTTCTGCAGAATGACTTTCTTGGACACTGGATCCAGGTAGCCAGTCTGGAGAAATCACTACATAGCCACATCCCTTACCATATCAGCATCACAGAAACAGAGTGTGGCTAAGACAGACTCAAGGCCTTCCACCAGATCTTCTCTAGTTGACTTAGAAAGGCAGATCACAAAACAAAACAGAAAAGACCTGCAGACATGAAGGTGGGTGGAATAACATCTACCCTAGGACAACTCTTCAAAATCTGCAGAGCCTGTGATCACATTGCATGTGACAAGCAGACGATGCTTTAGAATTCTGTATGTGATCCTCAAAGCTGACCAAGAACAAGGATCCCTGTCTGTATAAGCTGTGGCAAACACTGTTACGGTTTTTCTAACTCTGGAAAAGTGAAGCATGGACTTTCTTCAGGGTTTACCCAATCAAAATAGTTTGTTTCATTGTTAAATCTGAAAGATTAAGCCTATGGCTTTATGGACAATTTCTCCTTGGACCTTACTAAAATAACAAGACAGAAGATTTTTTAAAATAATCTTTGCTTTATGTTTTGCTTGCAGGTGTTTTGCCTATATGTCTCTAAGTGCATGTCTGATGCCCTCAGAGAGCAGAAGAGAGGTGGGTCCCCTGCAACTGGAGTTACAGATTGTTGTGAACCACCATGTGGGCTGTCAATGGACTGCAGATCCTCTGAAAGAGCAACAAGTGCTCTTGACCACTGAACCATCATCTCTCCAGCCCCAATACAGAAGTTTTTAAAATAGTACAAAAAGTGAGGAGTTCCAAGGCCACAGATTCTAGAAATAGTTGACTAAATTTTGACAGATTAGACACCAATAGACAAATGGGGAGTGACCTAGGTAGTGGAGAAAGATGAAACCTGCTGCCCTTTAGGAATAGCAGCCTGATTTGTGCACACATTGAAAAGAGTTTCAGTTGGCACTGTCAGGGCTGCTGGCCTGGGCTGTCAATAGGCCACATCGTTCCAGTCTTTTCTTGTTGTTTATATTATGTTATGTGGCCTCTGACTTAGCTTCTCCTGTCCTAGAGACTAGAAATCCTCTTGTCGTAGTCTGAGTTCTGCGAGGACAGGCATGGACCACCACACTCAACTTCCATGTCTGTATAAAGAGCATGTTGCTCTTCCCCAACCTATGAAACCAGAAAAACGAGCCTTGAAGTCATGGTAGGCAATGTACATGTATCTCTATGGATAAATCTACAGACATGAGTGAGTCTTAAAGCTAGTAGGCATGCAGGGATCTGGGAGGAGAGCCCTTCATGAAATAAGGGACTAAAAATCAAAATCTGAATGAATGGCAAGAACAGGTCTCCAGTCCCTAATTATCTTCTAGAAAGTTGTTTGCCTAGGGTCTAATCATCTCTATGAAAAGAACTGGAGGACTTTCATAGAGGGAAGCTCATAAATTAAAGCCAAAAGGTACCCACCCACTGCTACCCACTGGGCCATACCTTAAGGGCTGCAGGAACAATCTGGCTGACAAGTCTGATAGGCCCATCTTGCCTTATCTTAAACAAAATTGACAGCCAAAAACTACTAGATGTTTGATAAAAGATCCTGAAATAATCTAAAGCAATGCAACAAGGTAACATTGATGGAAATAGAGGTCTAAAGATGAGTTTTAAATTGTAGCAACAAGTTTTAAATTTTTCATGGGGAGAAGAAAAGTAATACTCCCTTCAAACAAGAATAATATGCCATTAGAAAAAGGGGGATCCACAGCATTAAGTGTTGACCCATTCCAACATTCACCCCATCTGTGACCTGCTGGAGCACAATTAGGGTGGGACAGTCCTGCAGAACCCAGGGCTACAGGATCTTCACAACACAGGGCAGTAATGGGATGTCCAGGAAGAGTGCCAGTGAGGGCCCAATGTCAATAGTGTAGCAGAGACCAGGGTCCTCTAACAAAAGCAATGATTCTTTGCGATGAACACATGCCTGTAAAGATGTGTGGATAAAAGTATCGGGGACTATAGGGGTCCAGCCCCTTGATAGTCCCCTCCCAGGGTCTGGGAAGAATCTACAACCAGCTGATAATTAATCTTTGATGAAAAGAAATGAATCTATGTACACAAAACTCCTTAGTTCATACACTTCATTATTCCATGACAGTTCTCTGTCTACACAGCTTCTATTCTGCTCTCATATCTAGCTCCTTTCTTGCCTGATTTCTCTCTATATTTATCTACTGTCCCCTCTAGGTTCTATATTAATTCCTTCATCTAATTCTGTCCCTTCTAGGTTCTCATCTATCTAGTTCTTTCCCCTATCAGCTCCTCTCCCATTTCCTTCTCTCTCATCTGGCTCTTCCTCATCTTCCATCTCATTCCTCTAGTACTGTCTTCTAGCCCTTCAATCTAGTTCTTCCTCATCTCAGTTTGTTCCTCTCAAGTTCTTACCCATCTAGTTCTTCCATTCTCTTTTCTCTTCTCCCTCCTGTGCCCTGAAAGTCCTGGTATATAAAGGGAGGGTCCGAGCTAAATTGTGTAA
The DNA here is from genome assembly GCF_004664715.2 of Peromyscus leucopus. Classification (NCBI taxonomy): domain Eukaryota; kingdom Metazoa; phylum Chordata; class Mammalia; order Rodentia; family Cricetidae; genus Peromyscus; species Peromyscus leucopus. The sequence goes on from NC_051063.1 coordinate 156,125,982, forward strand.
AGCTATACTTAATGTCCACCTCTCCTAGGCCGGTGTCTCCTTGTGGAATTTACTGTAAGTCAGGAGACTTGCGTGTGGGCTGTTATCATTGTTAGTTCTCAGAAGTTGGGCACCCACCTGGGTGGTGTTTTCTGTAGTCCTTGAAAGTGGCTAAGGGAGATAATCTGATTCCAGAGAAAGCCTTTCCTGAGGCTGTTCTCCAAATACCTGGAAAGTGTATGTCCAGAGAATGATCAGTCTAAACTGTTAGTCCTTCTTAGGGGGAAGTCAATTGAAAAAACTATGAAGGCACACATTATTTTAATAACAGAATACAGTTGATATATAACAAGCCAAGTAACACCAAAAACTCCTTGGGATTTGGCTTCCTCTGTAGGAATTCCATGATTCTTCCAGGTAGTGACTTTGCCATAACCAGCTGAGTTTTTATGATATTTTCCTGCGGCCTGCAGCATAAAGGGGTTTATTGTATGACTCACTGTGTCACACTGCAACTTCCACAATGAGATTTTCCCTTTCTTCCCCTCTTCTCCACTCTTTTCTTTTTTTATCTTAAATTTTATTTTGTTTTATTGGGGAGCAGTTCAGGGCAGAGGACGGATACAAAGGAATGGCAGATGGATGGGATCAGGATGCATGATGTTAATGAAAGACCCCCCACTCCATTATGAGGACATGGGGCGTTGGGCCGATGAAATGCCCCCCCCCCGTCCCAATAACTTAGCCTAAGAAACGCCATTCTGAATGAATCAGAAAAACAGGAGTTCACAGTTGTGGCCAGCCATCCGGCCTTGAGAGAGACATAACTATGGCCAGCCATCCGGCCTTGAGAGAGAGATAAATGTGGTCAGCGGCCTTGGGAGAAAAACAGTCGAGTCAAATCAGGATATTTTATGGCTGGCCCCCTGGCCTTGAGGAATAAGCGGCTGGGCTGGAAAAACACCCACCATACCCTGGGCAAGGCCAAGTCAGCCACACATCAAACTTCTGATAATTAAGAATACGACCCCAAGTTCACCCTGGCCTTCTTTGAAACAACCAGTAGGAACCCTGTAACTATGCTTCTCGCTTCTGTAACCGCACCTCTGCCCCTGGGATCCTATAAAAAGTCCCCCTTGCCCTAGGAAGGGGTGCAAGTCCTCCGAGAGACTTCGCCCCAGGTACCTGTGTATCTAATAAACCCTCTTGCTGTTTGCATCTGATCTGTGGTTTCGGTGTGTTCCTTGGGTTTGGGGTCTCTCCTGAAGGAAGATCTCCCCTGGGGGTCTTTCATTAAAGGTACAAATAATAATTTTTAAAAAGTTATTTTAAAAAAGAAAGAAAAGGGGGTTTCAGAGAGTACAGAGATCTTGGAACTTATAAACATAAATGCAGAAGCCTTAAAAATTGATGGACCTGAAAAATGGAAATCTACAAAAAATAAAATAAAAATTAGGATAAGTATATGGAAGAGAAAATGATCGTTTAAACTGAAGATCAATTCAAAATGGCTGATGTTTCACACAAAATTTTAAGACAGAATGGGTGTACTGCGGTGATATATTGTGTCCCCCAATATATCATGCACCCAAATAAAGCTTATCTGAAGATCAGAGGGAAAAGCCAACCACTATATTAAACATAGAAGTCAGCAGTGGTAGCACACGCCTTTATCCTAGCATTCGGGAGGCAGAGATCCATCCGGATCACTGTGAGTTTAAGGCCACACTGGGAACAGAGCCAGGCATGATGGCACATATCTTTAATCCCAGCACTAACCATGGAGGCCTGGAGGTCTGTACAGACAGACAGGAAGTGATGTAGCTGGGCAGAGAGAGGAAGTGAGAAGGCAGGGACAGAAAGGCATATAGGCATGGGTATACAGGAAGTAGGTCTCTTTGGAGGCTGAGGGTTGGTCAGGTAAGGTTGGCTGTGACTTGTCTTATTCCTCTGATCTCTAAGTGTTAACCACAATATCTGGCTCTGTTTATTATTATTATTATTATTATTATTATTATTATTATTATTATTATTAAGACCGTTTAGCAATTCGTCTTACATCTGGCACCCTAACATTTGTGGCACAAATTCACTAAAAAGCCACTTGCCTGGGACTCAGACCCAAGCTGCACACAGCTGGATGAAAAAGCTGCCTGTGGCCTTACAGGGCCCCTGGCACAGGCTGGAGCCGCACATAGGGCTGTTGTCTCCTTGGCTTCTCTCCTGGTGGGTGGTGGGTTCTCTCTCTTTGGATCCCCATCTCAATTGCTACCACATCAGGTAAGCTGCCTTGAAACTTCCTCAGACTTCTACTGTTCTATGCAGTTGGCAGACCTGGTAAATCAATTAAGATAACTTAAAGGGAGGAATTAGTTAAAAGATAATTTTTTTCTCACATTAAAAAATGGGAAACATTTTTACAATAGAGGGAATTTGGTCTCTATTTGAAAACACACTAGGCAGTCTGAAAATGGAAAAAATTAAATGAGAGGATAATGTTGATGGGATTTACATAGCATCAATTATGAGTATTATTTGTTTGATCATTTTTATTTTAGCATTAAAAAGGTTGGTTAATTTGAGTGCCAAGATAAAAGTTTTAGAAAAACTTGTTACAAGTTACAGAGACCCAGACAGAAGAATTTAAAGGTGAACCTATCTCAGCATTGAATTATATGGTTACAGAGAAACAGCATGTTTTCAAACAAACAACCTTAATCTATCAAGTAACATTACAGGAACTGCCAAATGCTCAAGGCTGTGTGCAAACTAACTGGACTCCAGTGGAAATGTTACATTTGAGGAGATTTAAAGGAGCTGTATTCTCATATGGTATGTGTTTTCCATTTGTAAAGTAGATGTTAAACTCGTGGTCAACTTGTAATACAATTATCCCCCAGATTGGAAAGATTTGGTTACAGCAGTCCTAGAAGCTCAGCCACAGTTACAATGGAGAATCTAGTGGAAAGAGGTGGCTATATTGAAGAATCAACCAGTCCTTAAAATTCTCTTGTATTTGTTATTAAAAAGAAATCTGGTAAATGGAGAATGGTAACAGACCTAAGAGCAATTAACGAGGTAAATCAGGCAATGAGCTTTCTACACTCTGGAATTCCTTTGCTTACTCTGTTACCTAAAGGATGGCCTCTTATAGTTATCAATTTAAAAGATAGTATAGGGCTAGAGGTATGGAAATTTCCAAAGACATACTTCTTGGAGAAGGGAATTACACTGATACACAATGACAATCTTTATATGATGACCACACCCTAATTCTATGCTGAATGGCAGACATGAATACATGGGACAGAATTGAAGAAGCAAGGAAGAAAATTGAGTGATTTACGAAGTTATACAGGGCCCAAAAGAAACCTTTATGGATTTCTTACAAAGGCTATCTTTAGCTGTAAATAGAATGGTATCAAATTCAGAAGCTAGACAGATAATAATTGAATCTCTGGCTTTTGAGAATGCCAATGCAGCATGCAAAAGAGTAATTAGGCCATTAAGGCACGATCAGCACCCTTGGAGTAATGGATCTGAGATACAATTAATAGTGAACCTCATAACCATAATGATATGTGGATAGGAGAGGTGATTTCAAGAGGTTTGAAGAAAAATAATAATGTCTGATGCTTTAATTGCAGTAAACAAGGCCACCTAAAAAGGGACTGTAAACAGAGCATTCCTAGAAACAATGTTTCTTCAAGGAACAATGGTAACAGAACACCCCTCCCTTCTGGATTATGCAGAAGATGTGGTAAAGGCAAAAATTGGACTAATGAATGTAGATCAAAAAGGGACAGACAAGGTAATTCCTTGCCTTTGCTGTTGAGAAACTCCCTGAGGGGACTCTCATTGGCCCCCATGGCAAATTCAGTTCAGTCCTTTCCTGCCATTGTAGAAGAAACCCCATCTCAGAGCAATTAAATAATCTAATGACTATTGTAAAAAACCAGGGTAATAGAACAGCTATAGCAGAGAGAACAAAAAATTCATGAAAAACCATAAAGCAATTTTTTTTGGCAAACTTCTATAAATGAACAAAGACCAAAATTAAAAATATGGATAAATGACGTTCTCATAGAGGGGCTTGTTAGACACAAGTGCGGATGTAACAAAAATTGCATCAGAATCTTTGCATCCAAATTGGCCTCTTCAGGAGTTAATGTTCAGTTGTTATGGATTGGAACATTATCTTAAGTGAAACAGAGTGCAAGATGGGTCAAATGTATAGGGCTAGAAGGACAGAGAGGAAAATTAGAGCCATATGTGGTTAATATAGCTATGAATTTATGGGTCCATGATCTATTACAATGGAATACCCAGATTAACATTCCTCCAACCTCAGAAACAAACCATAAACTAACACATGTTTCTGAGAGAAATATTAGAAGATATTATAAAGAACAGTCACCAGCCATCCAGATTGTACAAAAACAGGGCACAACAGCTGCTGATCTTTCAAAGACACCAACAGCTCTACCTTTAAAATGGTTAACAGACAAGCCTATAAAGGTTCAGCAATGGCCTTTAACAACAGAGAAACTCCAAGCTTTAGAAGAGCTGGAACAAGAGCATTTAAATGCTCAGCATATTGAAGAATCAACCAGTCCTTGAAATTCTCCTGTATTTGTTATTAAAAAGAAATCTGGTAAATGGAGAAGGGTAACAGACCTAAGAGCAATTAACAAGGTAATTCAGGCAATGAGCTCTCTACACTCTGGAATTCTTTTGCTTACTCTGTTACCTAAAGGATGGCCTCTTATAGTTATCAATTAAAAAGACTGTTTCTCCTCAATACCCTTACAAGAAAAAGACAGAGAAAGATTTGCCTTCATGGTGCCTACTTATAATAATTCTGTTAAATAATTCTGTTATAATAAGCCTGTTAAGAAATATTGATGGAAGATTCTCACACAGGGAATGTTAAATAGCCCAATCCTGTGCTAATATTTTGTACAACAGCCATTGGAAGTAATACATAAACAATTTCCTCAATCTGTAGTTTACCATTACATGGATGACATTTTAATAGCTGATTCAAGGTAGGTACTTTAGAAACAATGTTTGAAGAAGTAAAGAAAATTTTGCCTTGTTGGAGATTATAAATTGCTCCTAAAAAGATACAAAGAGGAGATTCTATTAATTATTTAAGATATAAAATAAATCTACAAAAATATTAGACCCCAAAAGGTGCAAATTAAGAGAGATCAATTACAGACTCTTAATGACTTTCAAAGATTATTTGGAGACATTTTCCATCTACGGACTGTTGTTGGGGTAAAAAATGATGAACTGCATAATTTGTTCAAAACCTTAGAAGGTGACAAGGACTTAAATAGTTAAAGAGAATTATCAGCTGAAGCTGAGAGAGAATTGGCCTTGGTGGAAAAGAAAATATAAGATGCACATGTGGATGGTGTGGCTCCAAAGATTGATTGCATTTTGGATATTTTACCCTCTAAGCATTCTCCTACTGTAATTTTAATGCACAAGGAAGATGTTATATTGGAATGGATATTTCTACCAAATAAACAGAGTAAAAAAAAAAATGAAAACGTATGTGGAAAAGCTCTCTGAGTTGATTTTAAAAGGAAAATTGAGACTTTGTCAGTTAGCAGGAATAGACCCAGCAGAAATTGTCATACCTTTAACTAAGGAGGACACTGAAAAATTATGGGCAGAAAGTGAACTTTGGCAAAGAGCTTGTACTAATTTTTTGGGAGAGATTAACAGCAAATACCCCAAAAGTGATAGAATTAAACTTATAAAGAGAGCTGATTGGATTTTGCCTCGCATTGTACAGGAAACAACCATATCTAGAGCTTGTACGTTTTATACAGATGCAAACAAACAAGGAAAGGCAGGCTACAAATCAGAAAATTTAAGTAAAGTGGTTCAAAGTCCTTACAATTCGGTTCAAAAATCACAACTGTATACTATGCTCTTGGTATTAATGGATTTTTCAGAACCTCTCAACATAGTTACTGACTCTCAGTATGCTGAAAGTGTGGTATTACATATTGAGACTGCAGAATTTATCCTGATGAGTCAGAGTTAACTTCACCATTTATTCAGTTATAAGATATAATCAGAAATAGGAAGCATCCCTTATATATAACTCACATCTGATCCCATATGGGTCTGCCAGGCCCTCTAGCATGAGGTAATGTTGAGACTGATAAGTTATTGATAGGAAATGTGCTGGAGGCCTCAGAATTTTATAAGAAACATTATGTCAATAGTAAAAGTTTAAAAAAGGATTGTTCCATAACCTGGCAACAAGCCAAGAAAATTGTAAGGAAATTTCCTACTTGTTCTTTTTACAAACAGATTCCATTACCACTAGGATATACCCAAAGGGTACTCAGAGAAATGAAATCTGTCAGATGAATGTGTTTCACTTTGCAGAATTTGGAAAACTGAAATATGTACACCATACCATTGATATTTATTCAGGATTTCAATGGGCAACTGCTTTGAGTTCTGAAAAAGCAAATCTTAATCATGCATTTGCTAGACGTTATGGCCATCATGGGCATACCTGCACAAATTAAAACTGACAATGCTAGCATATGTCTCTGGTAAAATGAAACAGTTTTTTGCTTATTACAATATAAAGCATATTACAAGTATAACACATAATCCTATAGACAAAGCAGTTATAGAAAGATCAAACAGAACTCTAAAGGATATGCTAAATAAACAGAAAGGGGTAACAAAACCCCCCAGAAATAGACTGCTCTATTAACTTTAAATTTTCTCAATGCCAATGAGAAAGGAACAACAGCTGCAGAGAGAGACATTGGATAATAGAAAAAAACTACAGAATTAAATCAGCCTATATACTTTAAGGATTTGCTGACCTCAGAATGGAAACCAGGATATGTGTTATATTGGGGACAAGGTTTTGCTTTTGTTTCTACAGAAGAAGATAAGCTGTGGGTACCATCAAAATTGATAAAGGTTTGATTTGAACAAGAGAGACCTCTTAATTAGAGGAGGTGATAGTTCATCAACCAGCATGACCATCCAATTTAAACTAACTTATACCATTAATTCATGCCTTTTCATTTAATCAGATATAACTTGCCAAAACAGAACCTCCCCAAAGTTAGAGTTGGGGAAAGGGTTTTTGTTTTTCTCTTTCAGGAGAATGAAGGCTACAGAATCTGAAGAACACTGGACAAATGAGGCATCTGAAGAAAAAGGACAAATCATCCAGAAAAAAAAGTCCCAAGAAAAAGAGTAAATTAGCCTATTGGTATATCATATATAATATTTCATAAGTCTTCCTGAATGTTTGTTTCTGCCCTTCCCTACAGACACTTAATACAAATGGTCTTTATGTAGTCCCAGTTCAATTAAAAATTAAAGCTGGCTTTGGAGTTGGAGAATGGCTCTCTCCTTATCTAAACCAAAGCATGCTTGTTAAAAGGAAATCCAAAATATCTGTATCATGTCAGAAGAGCCACATGATATAGGACAGAAGAAAAACCAAAATTAAGGGACTATTCTATTGCCACTAATCTCATAATTCTTTGGTTCTATTTTGACGCTTTAAAGCTTTTATTAAGATATGAATTTTATATCAAAATTTATAAGATTAATATATATATTTAAAACTTTTGTCATTATATTAATGGTCATATAGAGTACTAAGTAATTCTAGAAAAAAGGCTCCATCTAGCTGCCTGTACATGGTTTCATGTTTAAGTCTCTATCAGTTTTCTGTAGGGAATCATGACCACACCTAACAGCAACTTTGAAATCTCCAAATAGATGATGGGGCCCCATAATGACTTATTCTTGTACATACTGATTAATACTGTACTATATTCCTGCACATATAAACATATAGACATAAACAAACACACATATACACATACATATATACACAAAGGTACACATATGCACCTACATACACTAATCATGTGCATACATACATATACACACAAGTACACATACACAAGCACACATACAAATACACATATGCACATACACATAAAAATACAAGAACACACAGAAAGACACAGACACAGACAGAAGCAAAACATATACATACCTGTACACAAATACAGACACAAACATACACACATATATAGATCCATATGCATATGCATACACACACACACAAACACACTGTCTTCTACACCAGGTGTCTGTAGTTTGGTTCAAGTTAATAATAAAAACTAACCATCATAATAGTTTATCAGGATGCTCTACAAATAAAGAAAATCTAACTCAAGTAGGCTAAAATATTAATTAAAAGAAACTCATTGGCTCTGTCCAGTTAAAGATAGCACTCCAGCATTTCAGCATGGCTTGATCAGCCCTCTGCCTCTGCTTCTCCATCACAAATGCGCGACAGGACTGTCACTCCCTACTGAAATTATTCTAGTGCACTGCCAGTTACTGCAGTCTCTGAAGCAGATGCTATGCCAGGGATGGCACACCTTCTTTATCATCACCTATTGGTGCGCGTGTCCATTTTTCCAGGGAAAACTGCATGAAATGTTAGCATTCCTGGAAACCTGTTCAACCATCACTTTCCAGTAATTTCACATTCTTTAACATAATTCTTTATTGATTCTTTGGTAATATCACAGCATGCACCTCTATCCCACTCACCTCCCAATCCCTCCATATCCACCCTTCACCCCTGCAGTGTCACCCCCCAAAAGGAATCTCCACAAAAATTTAAAAAACAAGCAAAAGCAAAAAAAACCCACCTGGCTCTCCCATCTTCCTGCCTCTCCAACACCTCTTCATTTGTCCTAGTGGCGTTGGGACCTGTGGTGTGGCACACACCCTGCCCTTTTGTTCAATCAGCCCCATTGGCAAATGTTCATTGCAATGAGTCATTTGTCTGGACCAATCAAAGTAATCTTTTTTTTTTATTGCCACTACAGTGCAGCAGCTAGAGGAACATCACCACCACTCTGGAGACCTTGTTTTCTCTAGTTATGGTTAGAGAATACTTACAGCCTGGTTACATTGTCTATTTTATTAAAAAAAAAAAAAAAAAAAAAAAAAAAAAAAAAAAAAAAAAAACCTATGTATTTCGATCTTTGTTTGGGAAGCATCACTGTAATTATTCTAAAAGTGTGAAAGACCTCCACTCTCTGCTTTTGATGATATATTCATTTATTTTTGTTTGCTTGAATTTCTTTGAGAATTTCATACATGAGTACTATGTTTATGTCACTTACACCCTTCTCTCTCTTCCTTTGAATTCCTTCTGTATCCGCCCCCTCAACTCCCTCTCAATTTTATAATTTTATAATCTTCTTCTATAATTAGTGGTGTATGTGGTGTGTGTGTGTGTGTGTGTGTGTGTAAACTGAATAGTTTACTGTTGCTCATATGTACATATGTTTAGGGTTGGCCACTTGAGGTTATATAACCTATCAAGGCTCATCATGGAGAAGACTTTCTCTCTCTCTTAGCAGCCATTGATTACTTACAATTCTTCATCTAAAGGTGAGGCCTTGACTGATTTACCCATCCACAATTGCATGTCAGCTGGTATCCTTATTGCTCAGGTCTTGGTTGGAAAGCCGTACTGTTGATTCACAGATGGAGCCTCCCTGTCATATATAGAAGACACTACCTCACAAAAGACACCTTTGTCCTCTGACTTTTACCAATTTCCTGCCGCTGGTTTCCACAATGTTGCTTGAGACTTGGGTGTAGGGGTTGCATTGTAGATGCATCAACTGGGCTTGGGCACTCAGTAGTCATTTGTTGTAGTACAAATAACGTAGAAGATAGAGCGAAATTATAAACTCTCTAGATGTTGACTGACAGGTGGGAGATTTCAGTAATGTTGGATAACTTCTTTCAGGGAAGGTAGCACATGTCAGTATGTGATGACAGATATATATATATATATATATATATATATATATATATATATAGAGAGAGAGAGAGAGAGAGAGAGAGAGAGAGAGAGAGAGAGAGAGAGACTCAATAGCCCAGGACAGAAAAAGAATGAGATCATTACAGAGTCCAAAGGGAGAGAAAGACACACCCTAACACCAGCACCTCTTCTTTGTAATTTAATCTTTTTATTCATCTGTGAAGCACAACAGCACCACAGCACCAAGCACGGTGGCACACGCTTTTAACCCCAGGCCTCAGTAGACAGAAGCAGGTGGATCTCTGAGTTCAAATCCAGCCTGGTCTACATACTGAGTTCCTGTCCAGCGAAGGCTACATAGTGTGACCTTATCTTAAAAAAAAAAAAAAAAGAAAAGAAAAGAGAAAAAGAAAAAGAAAGAAAGAAGGTCCAGAAAGAAATATCATAAGCCATGATAAACCCTGTCTTAGCTTCTTTAATAATGGGAATTTTTTTTATTTATATAGTTTGTACCTCTTTTTTAATCTTACTTTCCACAAGTCAATCCTCATGTGACTATAACTTTTCCTCTAAGGAAATGCTTTGTAGGGTTTCAAAGAGACCAGTGATTTCAAACTTCTTTTGGAATGTGTCGGCAAACTCTGTGGAGAATGATGACTGAGTAATTCAAACTTGGAAGCTATTTCCTGTCATGGAACATAATTGCTATTCTTATTATTTCTGCTAAGTGGTTTCTGTTTGCTTTAAAACACAGGCTATTCCAGGCCCAGGGGCATAGTCTGAAGTATGTTAATTTTCTCTTGAGTATAGAAAGAATAAGATATCTAATTCTTTTTAATCATAAATACAGATTTGGGTCACACAAAAGGGTATGTTTTACATGTGATTATATGCATATATTTTTCATGATTAAAATATATAGCCAGGTGGTGGTGGTGGTGCACACCTTTAATCCCAACACTCAGGAGGCAGAGGCTGGTGGATCTCTGAGTTTGAGGCCAGCCTGAGCTACAGAGTGAGTTCCAGGAAAGGTGAAAAGCTACAAAGAGAAACCCTGTCTGGAAAAACCAAAAAGAAAAACAAATATACATATATATAGCTAAGGCAAGAATACATATTTTAGAGGTCTATTTTTATTTATATGTATGTGTTTATGCCTGTGTGTATATATTCAAGTGCATGCAGATGCCTGCAGGGCTGGAAGACAGTGTCAGATAGCCTGGAACTGGATTTACAGGTGGTTGGTTGTGAGTTGCCTAATGTAAGTGCTGGAAATTGAACTCTGGTCCTCTGGAAGAACAGCAAGAAGCCCACTGAGCCATCTCCCCAGCCCTAGGAATGTATATTTATTTAACATTTCCTGTTTATATATTTTTACTTACACAGATGACAGAGAAATTTAAGAGATTTTATATTAGGCCACTAAACACAACAGCAGAGTTGTGCTCTGCACATGGAACCCAAAATGAATTATTTCTTCTGTTTCTGTCATTCAAGAAATTGTACAATGATAATTTATTTTAAAAGTCTCTGAGGATAACACTGCAAAGTAAAATTAAATAAAGCTGAACTAAAAACTGTCCACTTAAAAACCCTTGATAAGAAAAGAGTCAAGCTGAATCCTGGAGCTTACTTAGCCTAAACCTGAAAGACGTGTGGGGTTATTACAGTGAACATTTACTTAAGCATCCAGAGGCAAATAAAGCCGCACTATCAGAAAGCATTGAAATGTATTTCTTTCTTTAAGAATATGCACTTTATGCTTTTCTCACTGAACTCCTGAGTTTACTGTGACCAAGAAAAGGGTGAAGCCAAAGTAGGGCTGAATGTGTACAACAAACAAAATATTCCACTTGAAATACTTGAAAAATTTTGCCTTGTGATAACAACACCCCTAGGCACGGTTTATGTATAACTTTCAATATGATGCCAAACATGACACCTATAATACACACACACACACACACACACACACACACACACATCACTATACATGTAAATGTGTATACAGTGATATGGGAGGAAACACAGCTTACAAGAGCATAATAATTTAATATATTGTGCCGTCAAATTTTAAGCCAACCCCCTTTGTAAGATTAGCTGGCATTTCTAAACCTTAGTACAGTGAAATTTCCTTTGTATTCAAGGGAGAGATTCTCAAGCAATCAACTTGTCTGTAGCAGAAATTTAGTAATCAGTTTGACATTGCAAACACATTGCCCACAAAAGAGGCTCTACACTTTTAGTTGTAAATTTAATTTTAACAGATACTAACAGAGAAAAGGGTAAGAAAGGAAGAAAGAAAAGAAGAAAAGAAGCAGTAGTGTAAATTACATAATTAAGGGTTATGGTTGTTTTTAATGTGTTAACATATCCTTCCACCAGAGGGCAACATTTGCAAGACAGTTAAATAATCCTTCCAAGTATTTCCTCACATAAACAAATGTAAACCTGCCTCATTGCTGTGGGTAATCCCTTATGTAAATATCAAGGTATCCATGCATACAGTTATTTGAACAATCACATTTGACTTGCCTATCAAGTCACAAACAAGCAGTTAATCTATATAAGAAAATAGAATTTTCAAAAAGAAACCGCTTTTAAGGACTTTTTTTTTTGCTACCCTCCTTATTTTATTATTAACATTAAACTTAAATATTGAAACACTTTAGTACTGGGGAAAATAAAAGAATTCCCATCAATGAAAAATAGAAACTATGTGATTTTTGCAAAAGGAAGACTTGATAGAGATAATCTACTGTAAACCTTTCTTTGTACCAATGAGGAAATGGAAATTTATTCATGTAAAGTCATTGAGCCTCTTATGACAGCAATACAATTTAAGTCAACCCAAACCAGCTGCTCTCAGCTGCACCCTCCAGGCTGCCTGTGTTCAAAGTGTGATCTGGAGAGAGATGTGTCCTGGAAAGTTGGTGAGCTTGCCTCATCTGGGGCTCCACCCAGACCTCTTGAATGATTTCTCTATTTTAACAGACCTCTGACTATGGTGAAGTGTCTCAACCCCTTCTGTTCCCTCATCCTCATTACCAGGTACACAGTTCACTGCAATGTGTAGACATCATTCTTCTCCTCTAGAAAATGGAAATAGAAACCATCTCAGTTCAGAGAATTGCCAGGGATGAATGAGGTCACCTGAGTGTGAATCATTCATAAACTGTAATCTGTTATGCACATGAGTTATGTGAATGAAACCCTGTAGGAAAAGGGTGCTTGCTCTCAGAAGGAAAGCTAATGGTGGAATAGAGGCGATGGTTAAAATTAGATAGACTATTTATTTACAGGGGAAAGGGGAGTGCCCATAGAAATGAAGGCTTTTAAAACTATATAAAAACTATATATGTAAGTCATATTCATAAGTATTACCATATATTTGCCCCAAGATGAATCTAATGAATTCACTAGGGCCCAAGGAGTTCATGGTCATTGTTTGGGGTTTTGGAGCACATAAAGAAGGCTGAAGAAAAGCTGTTGGTTTGGTATATAGGTGTGGTATGGTGGGACCAGCTACTCATGTGAGCAGAGCCTGAGGACGCCACTCCAGTTTCTGGAGACGGAGCAGCAATTCTCATAATTTTTTGTGTTCTGTACTTCCTCTTATTCATGACTATATTTTGTCTTGCCACTGATGGGAATCTTTTCCAAGTATCACCAGTTCTCTTTGTACAACCTCACTGGCGACTGGGCTGTCCTCATTTTCTAGGTTTAAATTTCTTTTAAACTATTAAGACAGACAAGGGTGCCTTGCCTCCTGAAATGCTTCCTGTACATCTTTACACAGAGATTGGGTTATTTTTTATTGTGTCTAATTCTATCTCTAATTATTTTTAAGGATATTTATGTGCATCTGCCATGTGGCTTGTGAAATCTTTCAAGGGATGTTTCCAGGCATAGTGCAATTCTCGGCTTTCAACAAATGTTTTTAGAATGAGTAAATCAATATTAGCTCTTATTTCAATTCAGGCACTCAGACTGTTGCTGGGAAAAAGAGGAAAAACTAGGTAGTATTTCTCAATGCCAATGAATGCAATTATTTATTCTAGAAGCAATATCTTCATGCCAAAGTACTATTGCTTGGAATAAATATGAATGATGCAGCCATCTTGATTTTTGGTGGTTTTGACTTCTGGTCAACTAGAATGAAACTTAATGCTTAGGAGAATCATATTTGCATCATCATCTCAGCCTCACAGATAATCAATGTAACTTCAATTTTTTATAGAAACTTCCACAATGAAAAAATCATGGATATTCCTAAATTCAGTAGCTAAAGATTTGTGAAACCTGTATTCTGAAAGATGACTATGTGATACAAGTCCTGAGAGGCATGAAATTTTGGTTTTGATGAGACAATTTGATAGGTTTTTTTCTTTATATCCATTTTTTGAAGATGAATGACTTCACAGTTTTTTAAATATATATTTAATATAACATATAATACATTTACATAATGCATATGTACCAAAATAACAGAAATATGCTACTGGTATCCTTTTTCAACCATACTTCCTAGTGTAATATAATTTTACCAGCATTGGATTTAACAACTGCATAAGTGTTTTAGCTATTTGTGATTTTTTTTCCATCTCTATCTTTGGGAAATACTTTTTCCACATATCATTTGAAATAGTCAGAGAATGTTCTTATGTGATTCTGCATGTACAACTATACCTCTGGGGTGTATACAATCCAATATTCCCTATATAAAACCCGACACCCCTGTTGGTTTAAATAGCATCAGGGTTTGACCTTGGGGATGTAGCTCAAGGCCAGTCTGTTTCATAAGCACTAGTCTAAGAGGACTATAACCCATGTGAACAGCATGAATAATTCACATTAATTCATCGCTATTTAATTGTTTTGCTTAATGAAATAAGCTCACAGATGATATACATATGCAGCCAAGATGGAAAACCTTGTTGACCATCTCCCAAAACAAACAAACAGCAATAGCAAAAAAAAAAAAAAAAAAAAAAAAAAACACCTCCCCCTTGGGAGAAGGTGTCATAAAGCAGAAGAAAATAAGATTTCAGTGAGGTGTAAGTATAGTGAAGTAAAATTTAAAACATTATCAATTACTATTTGCTGACAAGTATAGGTATAAATTTTACCTGTATGGAGATAATTCAGTAGTGTGCTGTGTATTAGTAAATTTAAAACAGCTTAGAATTCTGAAGAGTTCATATTAAACTGCCTGTCTTTGACTGAACAGAGTGCTCTAAGGTTACAGCTGTCACCTTCCTTCTGCTTATCCTCCTCCTCTCTCCCACCTCGTCTTGGTCTCTGCCCATTCCTTTCTCTCTACATCCTTTCTTGTTTGTCTGAGGGGTTGAATCAAACACACAGCAATATGATTATGCACCCCATAAACATATGCTTTATATCCGAGGGAGACCAGGCGTTCACCTGGATACCACACCTAAGTAGAAGATTCTGCGGTGTTGCTTCCCCACCCTGCTGTCAGAGCTGGTGTGGCCAAGCTGGCCAAGCAGAGTAACTTGTCAGTGCTTAATAAAGCCCTCCTCCTCTCTTGCACAGCCAAATGCAGCCTTCCTCCTGAGAACTCTGCAGAGGGTGACATCGCCCCACTTGGTTTCCATAGCATCCGTTCCTGAAGAGCCCTAGAAAGGCCCTCGGTCAGGGCAATCCGCCCAGCTCCCCTAGGAAGTTGGCGAGCAGGCTAGCCAAAAGCAGCAGTCTGGGTTCCTGAACTTCCTCTGTCCGTGGTGCTGAAATGCTCAGCGGCGACATGCGCACCGACGGGCGCGGTCAGCTTTTTTGGAAAGTCCTCCCTGATGCTGCCTAAATCTCAGCTGTGTGTCTGATATTCACTCACGTTCGCAAAAAGCAGCTAACCTCGGTCTTAATTCGACTCTGCCACTCTGCCGCAGAGCACAGTTACGCCGGCGCGATGGGAGGAGACGACGCTAAGGCAGGAAGCTAATAGCAGCATCGCTCACCTGAGGCCTGGGAAGCTCCCCGGGGTTCTGAGAGCTATGAGCTCTGATCAGCAAAGTCACCATTTTAGACAGTAGGATTCTTTTGCTTTTTCCCTGATACAAGGGTTCGATGACGTTTCTGGTCCCTCTGATTAAAAGCCAGCGGATTCGATTGCAATAAGCCTTCAAAACCGGGAATTTACGTTGTTTTTCGGTGAGTTGACTTCCAGAACAGGGACTCATCAGCACCCGCCCAAATACCACGGCACTGCACGCGCCCTCGGCCACCGGATCCTCCCCTTCCAATGAGACTTTGTGACTCTGTGTACCAGTTCTCCTATTAGGAAACCCGTGGGCTGCATGCAGCTATTCTGTTGTACTCCTCTCTCTCTCTTGCTCTCTCTCCTCTCTCCAACTCACAGCCTTGCTGGAAAGCTCACCTCTGTGTGCTGAGAAGAAAAAGCCCTACCTTAACCGACTAAGACTATGCGCAGAACTCGTCTTTCATAGCCATCACAGTTTAAATCTGGCAAGATTAGACACCAGTCTTTACAAGAATGGAGTCGGTAAAACAAAGGATTTTGGCCCCGGGAAAAGAGGGGATAAAGAATTTTGCTGGAAAATCCCTCGGCCAGATCTACAGGTAAGAGAAAGCAACCCCATGCTCACCTGGGGCTCACTATGACAGAATCTGCAAGTCCATTTCTGTAAAGCTTAGTTGTTTAGTGAGACTGTAACATGGTGGGAAATTCTTTTTGTTGCTCATTGCTGAATCAAGGCTCCACTGGAAACCTGCTTATGAATGCAGGAATGTGCCACTAAATGAACCTGCTGTGTGTGTGTGTGTGTATGTGTGTGTGTGTGTGTGTGTGTGTGTGTGTGTGTGTGTGTGTGTGAGAGAGAGAGAGAGAGAGAGAGAGAGAGAGAGAGAGAGAGAGAGAGAGAGAGAGAGATTTTGTTTCATTACCTGGAGAGTCTCATGTCTTCCAATCCAGCTCTTAATCCTCCTTTACAATCCTGAAACAGGTGAATTCAGCACCTGTTCAGAATGCCTGCCATTTTTGCTTATAAATTCCCCAAATTAAATTCCTTTGACCTAGACAAGTGAATAACAAAAGCCAAACTCCTTAAAAAAAATAAATGTCAAGGACTAATGACAAAAAAAGAAATCTAGATCTCAGCTGCAAAAACATAGTGAAGACTCTCTCATGGGAAATTCTGTGCTGAATGAAACAGGATCAAAATATGTCAATAGTTGATCATTGATTGATGTTTCTGTCTTGTATCTAGAATGCTGTGTATGCAATTTTATCTGTTTGCTATATATTTTTAGGGATCTATCTCTTGTGTGGGAAATGTCACAGTAATTTAAGAACAAACAGAATCATAAACTGCAAAATCATTTTGAAACTAATAGAAAAATGTTTAAATGCCATCCTTTATGTAATCGCTACACTAAGCTTACTGTAATTTACATGAATTCAGGTCCTTCCAAATGTGTTATATCTTCTATGAATACTATTTTTGTTAATGATATAAGCAAATAAACAAGACAGTAGACTCAGTAGGAAAATAGATTTTGAAAAGCATTTATTTTCACATTTGGAAACTGAAGCCTTGGTCAACCATGAGAGTTGTAACCAAGATAACCAATGTACATCTCTATTTGTCAAGTGGCTTGGTTCCGGTGGGCTTCGGGAGACACCATCACGCACCTCTGCGGCAGTAGATGCCGCAAGCACCCTGCAGTCCTGCAGCTGTTCAGAGACCATTGTGAGGTGGGAAATTCAAGTGCAGAGCTCAACTTTGCAAATGCTGGTGTAATAAGCCAAGGCCAAAATGACCAAATCCCTTAAATGTCTTCCTTGCAGAAAGAAATTCAGTGTTTCTGGTACTTGGGTTGCACATCTGTGATAAACACCCACAAAGGCTAGCCACAGACACCTTAATGACCTATTCTGCAGTGGAATTTGACAAAATTTGCAAGATAGCTTCAAGTTTCTTGGCAGCCATATTCCAAGCTATACACGCCAGAAATGAATTGATGTTGAAATTCCACAGGCTTCACGTGTGTGTGTGTGTGTGTGTGTGTGTGTGTGTGTGTGTGTGTGTAGGTAGGTAGGTAATAGTGTGCTATTTAATGGTGGATACAGGATTAAAAGTAACTATAAATGAATTGAGAAAATGTTTGCCAATTGTGTTTAAATATCAAAAACACCAGTCTCCGTGAGAAATAGCTATTACTTTCTACCCTGTTCTTTTATAAAGACAGAAATTTTATGGATGTGGTAGGTCTGAGAACAGCACCACCCCCCATCCCCACCCCAACCTTCCCACCTCCCCATAAGGCTGTCCTAGCCTTCCAGTTCTCTTCCTTCCCCACTCCTTTAAGGATCAGAATTGATTGAGAAGAGTCAAATCCTATGAAATAAAATAAGATTCCCTCTTAGTGGTATAGAAGGTGGTGTGGGCGCCCCTTGGTAAATCCGGGAATCTCATTTTCTGCATCTGGAAATGGGCCAGTAATATTTTTCAGTGTGTTGTAACTGAGATAGTAATGACGCAAGATTGTGAATGATTAATTATTCATGTTGTAGGAAGGAAGCTGAGGTGTCGGGCATATGCTGCGGAGGCCTTTGTTTCTAACTGGAGTAAAGAGACGAGAGAGGGAGGACAGAGAGAGGGGGAGGGGAAGAGAGAGAGAAAGAGAGGGAGATAGAAGGAGATAGAGAGAGGCGGGGGGGGGGGGGTAGTGAAATGGCAACCAGGGTAGAAGATTGGGAAGTGTTTGACAGGGTACTAGCATCCTACCCTGGGTCGGTCCAGCGAGGGGAAGGATTGAGGAGGTGGTCCTCAAGCAGCTGCACCTGAACAGAGTTGCCTCTGGTGCTATCAAGCTCCTGAGTTGTTGGAAAGGACCCGCAGTAGCCTGGATGAAAGCACCTAGGAGCCCCGAGAGCATCCTGCGGAAGGCATTCCTTTTCCAACCCCCTCCCTCTCACCCTGATGACCTCCAAAGTTAGGTCCAGGGGGGCTGTGTGTGAATGGAGACACAGAAAGGTGACAGAACTGGGGTTCACTGAGTTAGGCCTGAGAGTATGAAGGTGTAGGTGTTGTTGCCCAGGGGGGAGGGCAGAAGAGAGCGTAGAATTTCACAGAACTGAAGAGATCCGAGGCTTTGTATTGCCCGCATTCTAACTCGTCAGCAGGAAAGAGGTCAGAGCCCAACTCCCCAGCTCCAGAGGGTTGAGGAAATCGAATGCGGGAGCTTAGGACATCTTTGTCCCCTACACTATCTGGGGGAGGTGCCTAACCTTAGGCCTCCTTGCTTCTTAATCTGACGTGCAGGGTGCTGGAGAAGAAGCAAGACACCCGGGAGACCATCGAGCTGACAGAAGACGGCAAGCCCCTGGAGGTGCCTGAGAAGAAGGCTCCCCTGTGCGACTGCACCTGCTTCGGCCTGCCCCGCCGCTACATCATAGCCATCATGAGTGGCCTGGGCTTCTGCATCTCCTTTGGCATCCGCTGCAACCTGGGTGTGGCCATCGTGGACATGGTCAACAACAGCACCATCCACCGCGGAGGCAAAGTTATTAAGGAGGTGGGCATTGCCCAAGCCCCAGAGGGGGCTCCCTCCGCTGGCCACTCACCCGTCTAAGATTCTTTTCCCCACTGAAAGCAGAAGGTTTGCATACTGTCTAAACCTTCCCTCTGTCCCGCCATTCTAGAAAGGACCACTAGAGTGCTATTATCTCCCCTTTCCCGCTCTGATCCCGGCCTTCCCTCCCTTACTTGCAAGGCGTAAAATAGTGTCTAGCTCACTAGATTTTGTGTAAAGAACGACCAGCTGAGAGCTAGCAATGTCTGCTAAATCTAAAAAGAAACATTTTTCTTTTACTGGAAAGTGTAACATTATACAGCATTCCCCTGGCGTCATTCAGATGACCCTCCTCCCTGGAAAAAACAAACAAACAAAACAAAACAAAACCCGTATTTAGTATTTAGTTATCAAACTAAAACGAACAATAAGTCCTGCAGTCAAATCAGCATTTGTATATCAGGTTTGACTAACAGGCCTTTGGGAAAGCACAGGACTCCCACTGAGAGAGAAGCTCCTGGGTAGGGAACCTCGTGTTCACTAGAGTGCACGCTGCGGTAATCTTAAAGTGTGTATTCCACAGTGATGCCTGAGGGCGAGGATGAGCTGAAGGTCACAGAAATCTTTCTGGGAAAAGCAATATAAAGCTGCTTGGTTTGGTTGCAGAACTTGAAAACACTCTGAGGAGCCGAATTAGAGTCCTTGGGCCCCCTGGAACCCAGGATACCCAGAAATTTTCCATTGCAACAAAAGAAAATGACATTCCCAGTTTCCCAGGCAAGGCAAAAGCTTGGACTTTTACAGTAACTTGAGGATATTTGGCTCCAGTTTCTTGAGAGGCTCATCTTGTGCTGTGGACCAGTGTGGTCTGGGTGGAGTCAGGACTTGACATTCACACTGCTCTGAAACAGAACCTTAAACAGTGCCCTCACCACCACCACCACCACCACCACCACCACCACCACCACCACCACCACCACCACATAACTTGTCCAAACTCCCTGGGAGACTGTCCCCAAACCTTTTTGTCCTGCTCACCCAGATTTGGTGGGCGGGGGAACCTTTCCAACCCCTTCTAGCCTTCTTTCCCTTGCGTGCGTCTTGCGGGTTGTATTACATTCTGGGAGTCAGTCCACTACTGCATTCTTACTGGCTGGCAACAGCCAAAAGGACCTTAACCAATATTCTTTTGGGAGAGTCCGACTGTCTGCTTCTAAGATTCCTCCACCAATTGAGGAGGTCCCAGGCTCACTGACAGCAGTCCAGTCCGCATGGAAGCCTGGGAGCCAGTACTTCATTGTGAATCACAACACCTTTTTAAAAGGAGACCCTCTTGTCGGAAGCAATTTTGTTACAAAACGAAAATTAAGCCCCTGACCTAAGTATCGCAGAAAATGCCCTACATGTTTAAAGGTTCGTGGCACACAAACCACCGAAAGGGAATTGTGTGCACTGACTCTGCCTTGCCCCCCCTGACCTGTTGTTTCTTTGTGGTTCTCCTCTGTTCCTACAGAAAGCCAAATTCAACTGGGACCCTGAAACCGTGGGGATGATTCATGGCTCGTTCTTCTGGGGGTACATCATCACCCAGATTCCGGGTGGATATATCGCATCGCGGCTGGCTGCCAACCGGTAATACTATGAGAGTCTGTGGTTGGGTCTCCCCGCTCGCTCGTGTTAGCGCGGGTTCCAGACCTCTCTAGGGAATTTGGAAACTCCCCGGGGGCGTCTCCTAATCTCTGGACACGCCTTCTAGGCCGTAGCGCTGGAGGCTGCGCCCTCCCGAGCTGAAAAGGCTCAGGTTCTTCACGACCTTCGCACCAGAGAAGGCCACTCTAGGCCACTCCAAACAGGCTTGTTAGAGAAGCAGCCCCAGTACCTTAGAGTAGGGTGCACGCGTCGGGGGATGGGGAGAGTTGGGGGTGGTGTGGTGTCTGTGTTGGATACTGCAAAAATGAGGCAATGCTCTAAGGAGCACAGGTGGGAGGGAAGGGGAGTGCCCAGATAGCTGACCCGGTGGTGCGGACCTCCGACAGGGCGCGTGAAAGGCTAGCCCCCGACCCAGCCCATATGGTGTTGTGAGCCGGAAGGATTTGTTTCTATGGAGGCAGGCGGGATCTAGGGCTCCACGGGTGCGATTCCACCTGTTAATGAGCTTTGTGCTTAGGGGCGGGAGTGAGCTGAGAGGCTCAGCTGTGTCCCGCGGCCTCCGGCCTTCAAGCCTGCAGCGGTGGCGGGATACGAGGTCCTAGGGCCAGCTTACAGGGAGCACCCCTCCTCCAAGATCCACCTACGGAGACATCCGCTGCATAAAGACATGTGGGTGGAGATACCAAGGAGCAGGGCATGACTACCGGAGGACGAGAGAGATTTCTGCTTGCTTTACTGAGTGTATTTTAATGAAAAATAAACCCAACAAACCTAAACCTCCCTCTTCGGGTCTGAACCCAGGCTAAGCACTGTTTCCTCCCCGGCTCTGCGGCTTGCAGATCCCAAATAAAGATTCGGGGCCTTTCTTCAGAACTCTGGCGTGTAACATCTCCCCTCCTCCCCCACCCCAGTAAATGTTTGGGAACTGGAAGTGACCGGCACTTGCAAGTCAGCAACTAGGGTTCTTTCCATCCTGTCTTCTCCCCAGCACTCACCTGCATCTCCTGGCCCCATTCCCGTGCTTAGCCTCCAATGCTGCCGGAAGAGGCTGACGTCTCCAGGCCTTTAGTAGAATTCTTGGAATTTTATTTTAGGCGTTTAGATGGTAAAATGAAAATCTCAAGGCGGCTTATCAAAATGCCAAAGGGAGAGCGCAATAGATTAATTAGAATTTCTTTTCTACAAGGGGTGAGGACACCCAGCACTCCGACTCAGAAGGTAGCTTTCTTTTGGTAAAATGAAACAAGATTAAAAGATTAGCTAGGTAAAAAGCCCAGTTTTATGGGCTTAATAAGGAAAAATTTAGTATTAGGAAGAAATTTTTAAAGAAAATATTAAGTTCGTTGACGCTTAGTGATTAAGAACACCTAGCAACATTCTGGGTTTTCCCAAATCTCTAATAAATGGTTTCCCCCCAAATTATTGCTTTAAAAGATATATTTTCCCGAAAGATACTCTAAATATGTACATATGAAATATTTTTAAACCAGGAAAAAAATCAACAGGGGATTCACCAATAAATGAATCAACAAATAATTCCAAATGATATCAAAAAATCTCAACTCGATGTCATAATTACGATAGCCTTGCCTTTAAGAGTTGTGATGGTCTGAGTTCACTGCTTGCCAAAAGCGAAGGGCTAACATGCTCCTGCCAGGAAGGAGCACCAAGGATTCCAGTCTTTCCCCTTTGTGAGAGCAGAAAGACAGGTTTTCCTGATTTCTTTTTCTTTTTCTTTTTTAATGCATACTTATTGCTTAAAATGACGAGCCGCTGACTAGGTAGCTGGGATGCTTTCCTCAAAGGAAAAACTTGGAAGCTTTAGAAGTCTAATTTGGGTCGAATTCTTGTTACCTTTAGACACATTTTCAAAAGAGAGACTCAATACCTCCAACCATAATATTTTAACCCTTCCAGCCTGAAAAAAAAATGATAAATGTAGTAAAGTAAACACGAAGACACAGATTTAGAGAGACCTGCACCCCAGAGTTTCGACACACTCGATTCAGTTTTATAGCATAACAAACCTAAACCTGGGTAAGTTTCCTGTGAAAATAGGTCAAAGTGCGTGGACATTTTTTTTTCTGCTGATAAGAGCCTTATTGGCTCAAAAAGGGGAAGCAAAAACCTATCTTAAGAGAAGATGACCAAAATCATAAATAATGCAGCCACCCAGATGCGTCTGTTTTAAATATGTTTTGAATGTTCAGCTGGCGTTAGAAACTGTAAGTAGGATTTTTGTCCCAGAAGGCTTTCTACACACGAAAACATGAGACTCTTGTAGAATTGATTGGGAAAAATGAGTATCTCCTGTTATTTTCTCTTTCCAGAAATAGCAAAACACCACGGGGCAGGTCTCCGCGCCTAGAGACTTGCCAGCCTGTTCATTCACGCTGCTCCTCCTAGTAGGCTGAGATTCATTCCCCCGGGGCACCCGGAGCAGCTTCTTTTCCCTTTTCCTGCAATGAGGCTCTTTGGAATGTGTTTGCTGTTGCTGTTAGGGGGCGAAGGAGGTGTGTGGAGACAGCTCCTGGGGGTGGGAGGGGGCGGGGAGGTGGAGAAGGGCTCCTAACTACGCTCTCCGCTCATTTCTCAACGGAAAATAAACAGCCCATTGGATGTCTCCATTTTGTGGATAAGCGACAACAGCTTCGCTCTTGGTCGGGATTCAGAGGCTGGGTCATTTTATTGACCGAATTCTAAGTATTTTTCTTTCCTGTTCATTAAGAGGAGTTGCTGAGGGAGCCAGGAGGGAAGGCATTCGGTTCAATGGAGTACTTCTTACACTTCTCTCTCTGTTTTTCCTTGAGTCACCGCTCCTAGTGGTGGGAAGACTTTAGTCACCTCTATGGAGGGCCTTAAGGTTGGATTTCAATGGATTCCTTTTAAAATCTGCAACGTTTTAAGATGAGAACATATTTAAAACAGGGATAAAAATGTTGGAGCAAATTGATTTTCTTCTAAATAGTACAGGACACATGAGGCTCGGAGTAGTTTAGATGCTTACATATATGGTGCTGGCCAGGACTGTATTTGTCCTGTATCTAGGGTATTGTAAGGGGCTGTGGCACATCATTAATTACAGGGACATAACAGGTTTTTGTTTGTTTGGCTGGTTTGTTTTTTTTTGGGGGGGGGGGATTGTTTGTCTGTTTGTTTTGCAAGACATAACTAAAAAAGGCCAAAGAAATTTGGTGGATATGTTTCAATGTTTAACAATGTAATTGTACGTGTCAATATTATTGAAACACTTTTTAAAAGTTCCCCTACCTGTCCTATCCTTTCCATCTCTCACCACAGTATACCCAACAGCAGGAGCACAGGCCATCTTCTTTTTCTCTTGGTCTAACACCTTCTTTTCCCCCAATGGGTGTTAATTGCAGGGTCTTATCTGTGCTTCCTTTTGGTTTGTCTTTTATGCTGACATTGCTACCATCTTGAAGGTTGCATGACCATCATGCATCTTTGGCTAGAGAAATAAATCAAGATTCATTCTCCAGAGCCAAACCTTATGACTTCAAAATCCTTAATTCAGGGACACAAAAGTCTTCCCTCTTTCGTCTTCTTGTCAAAACCGAAGTACCGACTTCATTTTGCTGTTCTGGCAGCTAAAGGAGAGGGTGCAGCAGAATGTAATTGTTGGCTGCTGCCATTTGTTACTGACACAACCCTAAAGTTAAAAAAAGAATGAAGGAAGGAAATACTCTCCGATCATTGACCTTATTTGTCGCAAAATTCACTTTGGCTGTTTCCACTGTGGCAGCAACATCCATATTCATGTGTTGCGTTTCTGCTTTAAGAATCCATTCTCCCAAACTGATTATTTAGAATTAAATGATTGTTCACTAAAATTATACAAATTTCATTTGAAAGGTTTAAAATAGCT
Organism: Peromyscus leucopus; assembly: GCF_004664715.2. Lineage (NCBI taxonomy): Eukaryota > Metazoa > Chordata > Mammalia > Rodentia > Cricetidae > Peromyscus > Peromyscus leucopus. The sequence continues at coordinate 156,150,917 of NC_051063.1, forward strand.
GTTTTTAATATGGGAGTTTTAGTCAGACATGTAGAGAGTGCTGGGAACTCTGTGCATTTCTGTCTTTGAGTTCTAGTCTGGTATAAACACATCCAGAGAAAGTCATTGAAGTTGGGGGTCAGACTTCTGCTTGGAAAACTGTTTCCCTCTCCTGTCCTCTAAGAAAGATCACTCCACAGTGCATCATTTTGTCTTTTGTAGGCATTTCTTGTCTTTATAACTTGACTTTTGCTGCAGAAAAAAAAAGTTTCAATTTTTAAAATGTTCATTTGGTGATAGTGAGCTATACTTCCTTGCATCATGGTCTTCTCTTCTGATGGGAGATCCTGCTAAAGCTGGACAGAGTTCATCCAGCCCAACTCTCCCATCTTACAGAATTGAGCAAGAAATACAAAGTCAGCAAGGTGGTGATTTTTTTCTAGGGACCCTGTCTAGAGCTCAGGCTCCTGCAGTGCAGGACTACAAGCTAATTCTACAGGGAGTGTAGTATCTCTGCTTACCAGGGAGTGTAGTATCACTGCTTACCACGGTGTGCTCCATTGTGAAGTTCCCTTGCAGCAGCAGGCTGAGCCATCTGCTCCTTGAATGAAGGACTCCAATCTGTCATGCCTCAAATCCAGGGGATAAATTCATGAATTAGGGATCACAAGCCCAAGGGATGCTTAGATTTGTCTTTTGTTGTTGTTGTTATTTTGTTTTTGTTTATTTTCTTTTTGAATAGAAGAAGTGCACACAGACACACACACACACACACCCGGGTGTGTGTGTGTGTGTGTGTCTGTGTCTGTGTGTGTCTGTGTCTGTGTCTGTGTCTGTGTCTCTAGTGTGGCTCTGTGTGTGTGTCTGTGTGTGTGTGTGCTGTGTCAGTGTCTCTCTATGTGTCTCTCTAGTCTCTCTCTCTCTCTCTCTGTGTGTGTGTGTGTGTGTGTGTGTGTATCTTGGTGTCTAAACTCCTTTGCCATGGTGTGAATCTGTTCTTTTCTCTGAAGAGCTGGACTTGACAACGGCTCAGAGGACTGGTGGAAGTCCTACCGAAGCACAGAGGCATTTTGTTCTTTTGCTCCCCACTTACTTATCCCTTTGCCCAGCTGGGTTCCTGGAAGATTGCAGCATGGCTGGAAGAAATTTAGACCTTTTATATGCAAAAAAGAAAAGATCCCCCCTTGGGATGGTGACTAATATAACTCCATTCATTTTCTTAATATAAAAGAGGCAGGAATATATAGCAAAAAAAATGAAAATACCAAATGCATGCTTTAGAATACTTTACCATTGTGCATTTTCCTTTATAATAATAAAATAGGTAGATTTTTCCGGCTTTCCTGATTCTAAAAAATGTTTTGTTAGTTTGATTTTTAGAAAGAGAAGAATGACATTTTTAGCATTAACAACTTCACATTGCCTTGGATCTAGATTTTTGCTAGTTTTTCCTCCTAAGAAATCATGCATCAAAGGTGCATTCAACTAATATATCAGAATGAGCTCTGGGAATGAATTCCTACAATCTGACACCAAATGTACATAGTCACTCTAACCCATATCTCTATCTATGTATGCATCTCCTGGTGTCTGCTTTCTTTTTTATCATCTATTTCTATCTTTCATCCAACTATCTATTACCTACCATCTCTATCTAACATTTATCTGTCTCTCTCTTCCTGTGTGTCTACTTACCCTTTCATTGCAATGTCAACCTCCAGATGCGGTTTCTTAGCCCTCCGTGAGAAATATTTTCAATCTCTTCTGCATGAGAAAATCGTTCAGGCTTCAAGCGTAAAGCTTGCTGCAGGGGTCCACCATCCTCAGTGGTGGAAGTGGTTTCTAGGTACCCAGTCTTTTGGGGCCAAAGGTTAGCTTTTCTATCTCACTGACCTAGTAGCCTATCACATGCCTAGATGCTTTGCCATTGTGGGCCCAATAGGTTAGGTACCTGGGGTAATGGAACCTTTTATTATTTTTTTCTCACAAAAGAAAATACCCTTTACCACAAGATGAATGATGAAAAGATAGGCTGGAGGGGGAGGAGTCTCCAAGGACTTGCACATGCTTTGCTGACAGAGGCTTTTCTTTCTCTCCATTCTGCAAACCCCTCACCCCCTCCCAGCAGCTCTGGCTTCTACAGTGCACCATGCTGCCGCTGCACTGCAGCTCCTGGGCGGGGGGGGGGGGGGGGGGGGGGGGGGGGGGGGGGGGGGGGGGGGGGAGCGGGGGGGGGGAGCGGGGAGGGCTTTGCAGGAAAGTCAGGTAGGCAGCTGGTAGCATAATTCTCCCGCTGCCTTATGCCACCATTGGGGCAGTCTAATTTCTCTGTCGTGAGTGATGAAGTCATTTTTACAACTTAATGATGTACCAAGGGACCCAGAGGGCTGCCTCTAGCCTGTGCAATCCTTTTTTTTTTTTTTTTTTTTTTTTTTAATATGGAGACAGGCATCAGATGTGACAAAGGGAGGTACCCAGGCCCTGATTTGATTAGATTAAATAGATTAAAACTGCCTGAATCCGTCTATTCTTGCAAACTCTGCAGGAGGGAATTAGTCCCACACCTGGGGTGAGAACAGGACTCTCCTCTTAAGTGACAAGTCTTACCCAAATGGCAACGAGTTGATTGACTTAGGGAAGATGGATGTCCTCTGCATGGGTGACAAACCACCAGCTTTCCTGTCTGCAGGGCAAATCTTTCTGGGGTGCAAGTGATTCTCCAGGGTGTTGGGGGCAGGAGATCACAGAAATGTGTACAACTGAGAAATTTACATCTCCCTCCTGGCAGCCGAGGTGCATGTCAATCATGCATGGGTCATCTATGATGTAGGTATTGTTTGCATCTCCAAAGTTTCCATTCTCCTGAGGGACAGAGAGTCTCCTCTTATTACTCATAATCCAGTCCTGCACATGACTGTGGAATGTGTGACCATTTCATGCATAAGAAAAAATGGAATGTGGGGGAGGGGCTGGGAGGAGTTGGGGGAAGGGAAAGAATATGATCAAAATGTTTTGGGTAAAGTTCTCAAAATTTTAACAAGTTTTTTTAGAAAAGAGAAAAAACAATAGCGTGTGTCTGTATGCCTGTGTGTATGTGTGTCTGTGTGTGTGTTTGTGTGCCTGTGTATGTGTGTGTGCCTGTGCCTGTGTGTGTCTGTATGCCTCTGTGTGTGTGTCTGTGTGTGTGTGTATGTATGTGTGTTTGTTTGTATGCCTGTGTGTGTTTTTGTGCCTGCGTGTTCACATGTGTGACATGGAAGTGAAGCCCAATAGAAATTAGCCCTTCACTTGAAAGGACTCAAAGAATTCATTTTTTTCATGTTATTTGAGCTAAGGAAACAATAAGGAAACCAAATTTAAGTTGTTTTTATATAATTTGTCATTTTGAAAAACAACTTCAATGAGCAAATACCCTCGTTTTTGTTATAGATTCTCATACTGTTCTTTGAAAACATAAGAGCACCCATAAGTTTCTAACGCTTTTTTTTAATTTTTTTTTTATTTTACAATACCATTCAGTTCTACATATGTTTCTAACGCTTTTATAGATCAATAAAAATAATAGATTACATATTAGTTGATAAATTTCATTCCATGTTGTTCCGATTCAATTTCTAACAGCCATTTTCTGACTCACAACCACACCATGTGTGGGTTCCTCTCTTAGAAGTTGACTGTGGGCTGTCAAAAAGAAGTCGAAACAACACAAAATGCCTGTCTACTTTAGATCCATCTCCCTACTTCCTATTTCAGAAATTTATTTAGTAAAGGAAGTGCTTTCATTCATTGTTGAAATGCGTACTTTATTGGAAGCTTTTATTTACAGTTTAGAGATTCCAGTACATATTTAAATATGTGATAGTAACATAACACATTTTTACATGCTATGGAGAAATGACTTTTACAGTTCAAAAACTAAAAATGAACCAAATTGACAAGCATTCATTTCAGATAAATTTTCTTATTTTAGAAAATACTTTTAATATGAAGTTGAATATTTCTTTTCCTTCACCCTCACATAGAGAAAAAGACAGTCAAACTTAATTTAATTTCTTTATTAAAAAGGACTACTAAGCAAACAAAAAGGAGTACTAAGCCCTTGAATATATATCCAAATTCAAAGATTAATTTATAAATATGCAGCTGGTGAGTCATATTACCTGAAAATTCTTCTGTAACACCAATTCATTAAAATATTCTTAGATAACTATCTTGTTTGGAGTTGTGAAATGCATTTTGTCTATGGAAAAACATTGAAAGCATACCTTAAAAACTTAAAAAGACACTTAAAAACACCAGGATTGTGAAAGTCGGTGGGCAAGCACTAAGAACCTGCACAAGGGTCTGAGGATGCCCGGCAGTGATGGCACTTAATGTAAACAACGAAGAAGGAAAGAGACTTCCCAGCTGAATCAAACAGGACAAGAGTCTAGTTTTTCAGGAACTGGAGAAATAGTTGCTCGGAAATACGAACACCTCTGTTCCTGCAAAGCACATGGGTTCGGCTCCCAGCATCAACACTTAGCACATCAAGATGGTCAGTAATTCCAGCTTCAGGTATCTGCCTGCCTCTAAGGGCTTCTGCACATATGCCAAGCACAGAGACTCCTGTAGGCACACACACTTAAAAATAATCCATAAATTCCTCTTTTAAAAGAATCTAGCTCTTAGACAAAAGCAAGGAAAAGGGTCGTCAGCCCCTCTGAGTTGAAGCACAGGAGCTCTGGCAAGCGGAAGCGAGTGAGTGTGGCCCAGGAACTTTCCAGGCCTGTGACTGGTTACTTAGCAGCAGGATTTACCTCCTTCTACACAGTGAGGAGGGCTTTAGGAGGGTAGGAAGGGAAAGGAATTTGGTTTACAAACCATGTTCCTAATTGTTATGCTTTTCCTCCAGAGGAACACATGGACTTAGAGGCAAATACAACTGTCTACATCACTTTGTGTTTTTGTCTTCCTTCCTCACAATGACCCTGTCTGATGAGAATTTGGACACTTCATTTGCTCACGATGGAAACAAGCATAGAATTAGCTGAGTTCCTTTGCACAACACGACCAAGGAGTAAGAGATGGAGCCAAGTGTGACCCTAGGAGGTCTGATTTCAAAATGATGCTTTTTGCTAAGCACACTGCTCCTGTTAACTTAATTGCGTGGTCTGTTTGCTGTTGTGATTGTTTTGAAACAGAGTCTCAGTATGTAGATCAGGCTGCCCTTGAACTCACAGTGGTCCTTCTGCTTCTGCTGCCTGAGTGTGGGATTAAGGGCTTGTGTCACCATTTCCAGCTTATATAGACTTCTTTGAAATGTATGTCCTGTGTGTGTGTGTGTGTGTGTGTGTGTGTGTGTGTGTGTGTGTGTGTTAGAGAGAGAGAGAGAGGATTAAAGAATAAATGAATTAAGACAGTAAGACAGGTGGAGGGTTACAGAGTAGCGCTATCCACTTTCAAATATCATTATTTCCTGTCGTGTATGTTTGAGGGACTATGGGGCACAGATTAAGAGACTAATGGATCTCAATCGATGCAGTGTTACTTAATGGGAAATAGTATTCCCACTACATTTGTCCCATGCACTTTTAGCATCTAGAACTTCAGTAGGACATGAAAGCACTGTGCATTTTGCAGTCATTGAAAATAACATTACCTGATTAGGGTAAAGTTGTCATGGAAAGAACAGGTTGAGAATGGCAATTTCCTGAACAGCATTGTCCTCTTCTGTAACATGGTCATTTAATCGTCACGGTACTCCCTGACTGGAACTTTAATGTTTACGTTTACAGGTACAAAAAGTGAGGCCTAGAAATGTCAGTGATGACCACTCACCCAAGGGTGTCCTCTGTAAGAAACTAGTTTGTATTTGAATTCTTTCACTGTAACTACTGAATTGGTGTTCTTTCTAAAAAGATTTATTTATCTCTATTTGTGTACACTCATACCTACATGGGCTAGAAATGGTATCAGATCCCCTGAAACCAGAGTTACGGTGTTTGTCAGCACCAGCATGGATGCTGGGTACTGAACTCAGGCGCTCTGGAAGAACAGCAAGTGTTCTTTACCACTGACTTGTGTCTCCAGCTCCATATTTAATTGGCACAGTGTCAGGTTGTATAAATGTCTCAAGCATGCTTGCTGTTTGGTCATTCTGACTAGCAGCATAGGCAAAATCAGGCTGAAAATTTTCGTTCTTGGTCCTCTTTTACTCTAGGTTAGTTTTGTATCTTGAGGACAGCTCAGTCAGTAAAGTGCTTGCTGCTTGCAACAGGACCTGTGTCTGATTCCCCGGAACCCATGTAAAAATGCTAAGTGTGGTGGTAGGCTCTTGTAAACCCTACACTGGGGAGGCCGCGACAGGTGGGTCCCGGGAGCCCGCTTGTTGGCCATGTGGCCTAGCCTACACAGTGAGTTCTAGGCTGTTTCTGTCTCATGAAACAGGGATAGCTCCTGCAGAATGATGCCCCAGGTTGTTCTCTGGCCTTCATATCAATGTACATCTGCGGGCACAAGCACTCACAGGCACACAATCACACACAGACATGACATCTTTCATTCCAGTGTGTGTTGCTGTTTTCCCTTGTTTCTGCCCTCTGTGAAGAAAGAAAGGCCCATACTGTGGGTCTTCCTCTTTTGTTGGGACTGGGGTTACTCAATATTGTTAAACCAGTGGCTCTCAGGGCAGGATCAGCAAGATCACCGGGATTCTGAGAAATGCAGTTCTCAGGTCCACACATTCCCACGGCATCTGAAACTGAGCCTCAGAATTTACTTTAGCAAGTCCTTCCCCCAACATTACGCTGGCTGGCGTGTAGGTGCCACAGTGCTAAACTGTTCTTGGCATGTAACTTCTTTTCCCAGTCAGCTCTACACCTACCATTAATTTCTTTATGGAAATCTAGACTTTCATTACAAAAATTAACTGCATTCATAATGATCTGCTCTGACTGATAGTGACGTCAAGATGTCCTTAAAACTTCATCAGCGACAGTTCTGTATGTGTGTGTGGGGGGTGGATATGCTAGACTCCCATCTCACTACCCACTGCTGCTACCACCTACCTCTCAATAAGGCTGTTGTTTGTCAAAGGTTATGTTAACTTCTTCTCTGCTTCTGGCGCTTTTGGTATTAGCACATCACTGCTGCTCTGATGATAGAATTGAGTTTAGTTACAGGATGTCTGAATTCTACAAACAGACCCAGCAAATGTAAGGCATCATTCTCAGCTTTCTGTCGTTATGACCTGGGAAGCTGTTAAGGCTCTCTGTGTGCTAGCTGTACCATGTCCAGGAGGGCCAGCAGTAGCAGCTTTCTTTAAAAAAAAAAAAATCCTATTTATTTGCGGAGGAGTGTGCCATGGTGCACAAGTGAAAATCAGAGCACAACTTGGGGAAGTTAGTTCTCTCTTCCTAACCTGTGAGTCTCAGGAGTCAAAGACAGGTCATCAGTCTTGGCAGCAAGTGCCTTTACCCTCTGACCTGTCTCTATGGCCCCAGGAGTACCTTTTGAATGTCATTGTCAATGGGTTAAAGTGAGAATCTAGAGCTGATTCACACATTCCTTTCCATAATTGACTGGCTCTCAATGGTGGATACATTTTTGTGTGCCAGACACCTGACATTCATTTTGAACAACCTTAGGAGCTACATCAGCACACTTAGTTCCATGCTTGCCTTCTACAAGCTACTACTCCTCAAGTGCTTAGGATGCACTCAACACCCTTCTGTGTGCATTATGTATAGTCACAAGTCTACAGCACTGAGCCTGTTAACACTCATGTTTTGAAGACAGTGAATGAATCACAGAACCTTGCACAAGCTGCCTTAGGTCTGTCTCTTGGTAACAATGCAAAGGTGACTTTTGAACCCAGACCCTGTGAAGTTCTTAACCATGGCACGGTGCTGATCTTTTTATTTTAATCACTACATGGTTGCTTTTTATTTATTAACCTGTGATTGTTGAGTACATATTAATTTCATATACACATGGTTATTGCTGTGACTCTCCACACAAGCATCCAATGTGCTTTGATGCTCTTCAGAGTGCCTTTTACCTCTGCCTTCTGCTGCTCTTCCTCCTCACAGTTCTTGTTATACTATCGACTCTTCTGTACCTTTTTATTTTGTCATAGTTGTTTGAGGATTTTGTACAGTGTACTTCGATCATATTGTCGTCTTCCCCTAACTTCTTCCCAGATCCATTGCCTCTTCCACACCTAAAGACACACCAAAAGAGGACCAGCTTTGTGTTCTCTTTCTCCCAAACCAGAGTCCGACTTGTGCTGCCCATACATTCACAGGTGTATACCCTTCCACTGGGAGTGTGGGCAACCTAGCATGGGATCCATCTTTAAAGAAAACTGACTCTCCCGGTTCAGCAGCTACTAAGTGCCAATAGTTCCTCAGTTGAGGGTGGGACTTCATGCCCAACCCTACCTCCTATACTAGGATTTTGTCTGTCTTGAGCTTGCGAAGGTTTTATGCATGTTGTCACAATGGCTACTTGCAACTACCCTGTTGTTTTTTGTTTTTGAAAAACATGGTTTCCTTGTAGTCATCCACTGTAACAAATCTTCTAAAATTTTGTTTTCACATAGTTGAAAACCTGTAGAAGTTGCTTGCTTCTCCATGTCTGCCTTATTTCTCTTAATGTCTTCTACTTTCATCCAATTTCCTACAAGGGAGATGATTTTGCTTTTCCTACGGCTGAGTCACGATCCATTGTGCACATACCATCTTTTCTTCGACCTTGCTTTTGTCAGTGGGCATGTGGACTAATTCTGAAGCTCATCTATCTTGCATAGTTATGATAAACACATACATAAGTGTCTGCAGGAGTCACCTTTGCATGCTTGCCCTCATTTCCTTCAGGTCTATCGCCAGGAGTGGCATAAGGTTCAATCCCAGTGATAGACAAGGAATCAGAAGCTGGAGAGGTTATCAGCTTGTCTGTCATACGGTTATTAAGTGACAAAGATAGCATATTGCAAACATTTATTTGCTTTTTGTATGCCAGCCTTAATCTCCTACCCCCACTATCTGTGGGTTTGGCCATTTGCTTCTGTGATATGAAATTACAATCATTTTTGACCTTCTGGGTCATAGATCTCCAACCTTTCAATTTTAGTAAGCTGTACACTCATTTCACCTTAGAGTTTTAGTCACATATCCGGTATGATCATTCCAAACTCTGTCACTTGAATGATGTGACAGCCTTGGCCACACCCCTAGCCTCCTGTCCTATCCATGTTCTTCAATCCTCTTCACTCATCATCTGCTCTGTTTCTCTTGGTTCCCTAATCCCCTGTACCACATGTTCAGCCATCTTCAACAATGCCGTTTTCTGGTCCAGCCATGTTTTCTATAGTGAGATTTCAGTCAAAGGTGGACTGCCTACTGTTTGATTATATTGCTAGAGCTGTGGCCATTCTTCATATGTGTAGATGTGTTGTCTGTACAATGATAATGCCAATTCATGCAGTTATCAGACGGCATCTGTTAAGCCAGGTAGGCACTTTATAGTACATGCACAATACATAATACCATATGTACAGTTGTCCATAATACAACCACTTCTAGTTTTGAGCCCTTATGCTTCATACCTTTCTTTCACCATTTCTTTCTTCTTTATTGTATTCATCTCCAAGACCCAGCAAGAAGACTTTTCTGTGAAAGTTTAGCTTCCTGGTCACCCTCAATAGAGTATGTTTTCCTCTTGTGTTTGTTAGACTTTCACAATTGCTGCTTCTAGATTTCTTGTTTTTCTCCTTCCCTCTCCTGGTGTGCTATGGTCTTCACTCATGCTCCTTAAATATCAGAAATAGCCTTAACAAAAGAGCAAGGGCTACGTTCAAATTTCAGCTCTGCTACTTGCTGTCTTCTTGACCAGTCTTTCTGAGGCATTTTCCTTATTTGTAAAATGAGATGAAGAGGAAATCTAACTCAGGCAGTTAGTTCCTCAAAAGATTAGCTGAGTTCATAGAGTTGGAGGCAGTATGGCCAGCGCTCTGAAAATCTTCCTTCCCTATCTGAGCACAATACACTGCTCTATATCCAGCCAAACAAGGGTCTGAAGCAGTGTATACAGGTGAACTGTGGCGAATAGAAAAGCCTCATCAGTCCTGGTAGAACGAAAGCATAAAAGCTTTCCACACAGGGTAAGAATCCTGCTGCTTCAAAATTGAATTACTTTGATACTCATTTGCATAGCAATTATCTAAAATTAAATAAGATCCTAATCTCATTTACCTTCAAAAAGTTTGATACACTTGATCCTAATCAGTCAGAATGAAGTCGACATACTTTCCGAAGCAACAGCAATGGTTAGAATAAGAGTTGGGAGATGTATAACTTAGATGCATTCGGAGATTGTCATGTGGTTAGAGAATTAGAAACCCTAGAGGCTGAAGGTGGACCCTGCAGTGAGGGACATGTGCAAGGACTGTGTTTCTAGGTATAATATGGGTGAATTAATACCTGTGCTGACCAGACCTTTAGTGGTTGTGGAATTACAGCCTGTGAGTTCTTACCATGGTTTCCCTCAAATAAGCTTTTATTAAATTTATCTCTGATTGTGGTTGGCATTCAGCAAATAGTTCATAACTGATTCCACTTTGGGGCTGATTTTGTCCCCTAAGTGACATTTGGTCATTGCTGCCAACATTTTCTGTTGGGGTTGGCTGGGAGGGAGTATGCCATTGGGATCTGTTGGGTGAAGTTCAAGGATGTAACCAAACATCAGTTCACGCATAAGCCAGCATCTTACAACTGAGGATTATCGGTAGTTCAGAAGCTGAAACCCAAAACTAATGAAAGGTATAAAACTTCACCTCTTTCCCACTAATTTAACGACAGCACTATTTTAAAGTTCTTCCCAACAGAAAGAAGGTCATGGCAGGAAGTTATTTTCATAGAAAGTAAATTTAATCCAAATTATCCCCAAAATAGCTACAAGAAGACAAATGTGAAAGACAAAGCAGATAAAATTGTTTACCCCTCCCCAGTCTTAGCACACCATATCATCTTTGACTCTACATGGAGCATGCCTATTCAGCAGCTGTGGCAGAGCAAAGAGGCGCAGAGTGTTTACATGAGGTGGGACAACCAATCTTCAGTTGTGGGGGAGGGGATGATGTGGCTGCAGATTTTCAAGAACATTATCTGCCTCGACTAACGATAAGAGAGCTGCTCTTGCTCTTCTGCAGGCCTTCGTGAACTCATTTATCAAATTTCGGTAGCAGGTTAATAATCATCACGGCTCCTTCAGAAATTCAGGTTGTTAAGTGTAATACTAAACACATCTTCAGAAAAATGTAACACCTATGAGGCAACCAATCCAGACTGAACTGAAAGGTCAAAGTGTGACTTGGTTAACACTTGGGGTTAGGGCCTGGGGAAGAATGTGTTCCTCAAAATTCTCTGCAAGAGACCAGTTCTGACATTCTCACTGAGAATGTGTTTTTATTCTTCAGTATGAGGATTATGGAAGCTTTAAAAAATGGCTAAATTAAGAATTTTACTTGCAAAAAATGAAAAAATAACTTGAGCATTTTTACTTCTAATTCTTTCTTAAGTTGTTGTGGATAAATGGTCCTGTCGGTGTACTTGAGACAGAACCTGTTTACCTCTGTATCCCACAATAAAGAAAAAGGAGAAATACAAAAAAAGAGACTTGACATTGGTACATTAAGTAAGATAAACACCTGCTGTGAGATCTAACCTTGACATGTCTGGAGCATTAAACCATAATTGGTTTTGGCCCATTCTTGTGTTTCTTGCACACCAAATAATGTACAACTTTCAGATAATTCAAGGATCCATCTAAGACAGCAAGGCGATCTATATAAGAATTATTTTATCCTTTTAGGAGAACATCTACTTTAAAACTGGTTGTAGTGTTTCTTAACCACTTAAGTTGACCTGAGGAGTTTCAAGCTGTCTGAGTCATGCTGAGTCACACTTGTTCCCATCTCTGTCTTTCAGGGTCTTTGGGGCTGCAATACTGCTCACCTCTACCCTCAACATGCTAATCCCGTCGGCAGCCAGAGTGCATTATGGATGTGTCATCTTTGTTAGGATATTGCAGGGGCTTGTGGAGGTAAGAACTACAGGGCAGCACCATTTCAACTCTGGAAGAAGCTGAAAGCTGCGAATTTATCTTTGTCTTCATAGATAAATAGATATTAACTGAACTGCATAATGTTAAAATAAAAATGGAAGCATTGGAAATGCTAGGTGATCAATCTATCTGGTGCTCAAGCCCCGAGCTCCATGCATGTATGCTAAACAGACAAGTGTTCCCTTACCACTTTTTGAAAGACTAATATTTAAATTATTTTTTATTATGTGTAGGTAGGTGTGCATGTCTGCATGTGGGTATGAACATGTCAAGGCAGGTACCAGAGGAGGCCAGAGGCACTGGATTCCCCAGAGCTGGAGTCATAGTCTGTTGTGGATAGAGGCAGGGAACCAAATTCAGGTTCAACTTGACTGCCGAGCCATCTCTTCAGCCCCCTTGAGAATTTTATCCTAAATCTCTGCTTTCATTTAATATACTGAAATGTTTTGTTTAGCATATTCTTAGTCATGTAACTATACAATTGCTTCTTGGTGTAGTATCCTGAAGACTCTGAAGGAATGTCACTTAAAAACCCAAGTTTGACCAATGACCTGTCCCTTCTCTACATGGAGTGTGATGGAAATAGATAAATAAGATAAATATAAAAACACCAAGAGGAGTCTTCCTTCTTCCAAAATGGAAAAATATGATAGAATCAAAATTATAGAAAAGTAGTTATTGTTAACGTTAATTTCTAGAAGGCTAAACTCCTATTTACAGTCCTTATATTTGGGGATCAGTCAATGTAGTGCCTCACAAAAGGTGTCCAAATTTCACAAAGTGTTTAGAATCTCAGGTAAACCAATTGGTAGACAGTCTTATCTTCTGCTCTAATAAGAAGAAAGCTAGGGTGAGAGAAAAGCCTGATGGATGGGGGCATCTGAAGAGGCTGTGTGCAGCCATGCCTGGGTAAAATGTCTCAAATGGAATTTCATGGGTTTGGTAAAAGTCTGTTGGTACTGGGTCCTCCCCTCCACCCCCAACCAGTACCATTTGATTAGAATCAGGCTTGGGGGAGAGGATGTGCTAACTTTCAAGTGGCCCTGCGTTCTAAGTGCCCATGTTTGTTTTCCCACCACAGGGTGTCACCTATCCAGCCTGTCACGGGATATGGAGCAAGTGGGCCCCTCCTTTGGAGAGGAGTAGGTTGGCTACCACCTCCTTTTGTGGTGAGCATTATGTAGCTGTGGTGGCTTAACAGGAAAAATATGAATAATGATTCAAAATTTGATAAACCCATTTACAAAAGTATTTGGGTTTTGACCACTAGCTTAATTCTGTGATTCTCATTAGCATCTTTAAACCAGCTTTTCATTGTGCTTTGTATTATTTCAGAAGTTGGACCATTTTCAAATATATTAATTTGTAGTTTTATTCTTATTTGGTTACTTTTTATTTTTAAGATAGCTACACAGCAGTGGCTGGCCTGAAACTCCCTATGTAGACCAGGCTGGCCTTGAACTCACAGAAACCTGTCTTCCTTTGCCTTCCCAGTGCTGAGATGAAAGGCATGTACCACATACATGGCCACCTTTAAAAAATTTCTTAGAACCAGATAGGCTGGAAAAGTTCCATTTCAAAATCAGACCAAGAGACAATAAAAATTCACTTTAAACTTCCAAGCTACTATAAATAATGCACCAAATAACAAATTATCAGCAATATTATTACCTGTAGCTACTGAATTTGTAAACATTAATAAGGCTTATATCATAGACTTTAAATATTGCAGTTTTTGTCTCTGAGATACTGTTTTCAAAATCATTTTTGACAAGTTTTTTATTTATTTAAATTTTTTTTCATTTTGCATACCAAGCACAGTTCCCCCTCCCTCCCCTTCTCCCGCTCCCCTCCCACCTCTCCTCTACCCCACCCCTCATCCACTCCTCATAGAGGGTAAGGCCTCCCTTAGGGAGTCAACACAGGCTGGCATACCAAGTTGGGGCAGGTCCAAGCCCTCCCCCACAGACAATTTTGATAAGTTTTTAGATGAAAGTAGAAAATGCCATGTGAAGATAAAACTTCATGGCTGTGTACAAGATAACACATGACTTTCTAAAACAATTTATTTATCTTTATCTGATCTGTTGGAGTGTTTGTCTTCATGAACGTAAGTGTGCCATCTGTGTGCTGAGAGCCCCCGGAGGGCAGAAAAGAGCACAGCATCCCCTAGAGTCGGAGTTATGGATGGTTGTGAGTCACTGTGTGGGTTCTGGGAACAGAACACAGGTCGTCTGCAAGAGAAATAAGTGCTCATAATCATCTCTCCAGTCCACACCCTGGTTACAGTTCTTTAAGTCGGTTGTGTCCTGTCTACCCAGGTGGGATTCAAGATGTGGTCCTGTGGTTTTGTGTAAGGATGTAGGGTGGATATGTTTTCGTGAGGTGGAGTGCATGCGCGCGTGTGTGTGTGTGTGTGTGTGTGTGTGTGTGTGTGTGTGTGTGTGTGTGTGAAGCTGTTGTGTGTGTTTGTGTGAGCCAATCCATGTGAAGAGAAAACTTGTATTGCTCTCACTTACCCTCCTCTTTCGTCCCTTCCGCTCTAGGTTCCTATGCTGGAGCGGTCATTGCAATGCCTTTAGCTGGTATCCTGGTGCAGTACACTGGATGGTCGTCGGTATTTTATGTGTATGGTATGTTGCGTTTGTCTACAGTAGAGTTAAGTAGAGGCTAAAGTGAACATGGTAGCCTACAATGACCAACCATGTTGCTTACTGAGACCCTGATATTATATGAAGCCATTATGCTTCTGATTGTGGGGAGAATAAGAGGCTCCTGTTTAAAGGATCTTTGAGGTTAAGGAGCTAGCCCCACCTCACCTCTCTTCTCTGCTGTTGTTTCTTGGCCATTTTCCTGATTCTGCCTCCTCAAGCTGAAGGACTGTGGGAGGCAGGAGGATGGTGCTAATTCATCAATCAGTTTTGATACAGCATCATCAGTTCTAACCAGTCACAGAAGGAGAAACTAGAGCCCATTGAGTCTGGCTGCCTCTGAATTTGGCCACATCCATTTGTTCTTGAGCTGAAATAGTCTCAAAATGGTAAATGCATCTTCCTAGAGAATGTTGACAAGTAAGGGTTCTTTGGGTAGTGAAGAGCCCATTGGCAGATTTATGTCTTTGTGAATGCATTGCAACGTAAGCCATATATGTATTTGCTCCCCCCTCCCTCTCCCCCCAATCTGTGTGTGTGTGTGTGTGTGTGTGTGTGTGTGTGTGTGTGTGATGTGCATCATGTGCATGCCATGGCATGTGTATGGAGGTCAGAGGAACACTTGTAGAAGTCAGTTCTCTCCTTCCACCCTGTGGATTCTGGGAATGGAACTCAGATGTGATAGAAAGTGCCCTCACTTCCTGGACCATCTCTCTGGGCCCCTAGAGAGAACTTTTCCATTAGGGTTTCACAAGTGTCTGTGATTCAATACACTTTGTACTTTGTATGGCTACTTGCTGCCCTGATTTGGCTTAGTTTATGGCTTACTTGAAGATATGATGGGGCTCTAAAGTCATAGACACATCTCATAGTTAGCTGTTTCTTTACATTGAAAAGGAAGTTTTCTAAAGAGAGAAAGAAAGGGGATGGGATTGAGTGGGTAGGAAGGTGGAGAAGATCTGGGAGGAGTTGGGGGGAGTGGAAACTATGATCAGAAAATTATTTTAAATAAAAATATTTTTTAAAAAGAAAAGAAATGCTAATTTAAGTAAGCCATTATGTCTCCTTGAATCTAATTTCATATTTATCATTGAAGACAAATCAGGGGATAAGCATTAAATATGTGAACAATCATACCAAGCAAGCTTGCTTGCTGTCTATGACAAAAACTGGATCTTGAATAACACATTCCATTTTTGTTTGAAGT
Organism: Peromyscus leucopus; assembly: GCF_004664715.2. Lineage (NCBI taxonomy): Eukaryota > Metazoa > Chordata > Mammalia > Rodentia > Cricetidae > Peromyscus > Peromyscus leucopus. The sequence goes on from NC_051063.1 coordinate 156,166,859, forward strand.
TAATGTGCTAAAACTTGGACAGTGGGGTAAGTGGAAAAAAGTAATAGCTACACATCACCAAGTGACACAGGACACAGGACAAGAATCTGGTTCATGATAGTGATGAACAGAGTGGCGTACAGGACATGGTGGATGAGTTCAGCTAGCAGGAACGATGAGCAGTTAGAGGCATGCTCAACCGTTACATCAGAGAAACTCAGTGCTAACCTTCATCAGATTGTAGAACTCTCAGTTATTCGATGCTCACTGTGTGACTGATACTCACTGCTCTAGAGATGTAAACAGCATCTCTCTCTCTCTCTCTCTTTCTCTCTCTCTCTCTCTCTCTATATATATATATATATACACATACATACATATATACAAATATATATATATACATACATATATATATTTCTTTTTTTTTTTTGGCCAAAAACTTATAGGTGTTACTTTCCACTAGGCCTTGTAGTATACACTGAAATCCCAGCACTTAGGAGGCTGAGGCCAGAGGATTCTGATTTAGAGGTGAGGCTACAGCATATCACAGGACCCTGACTTGGAAAACTAAAGCCTTTTCCATTTTGTAGTGGAGGTCTGGGGTGAATCTGTTGTTCACTGAATCATACAATCAATGAATGGCACAGTTAGGATTTAAGTCTAGGAAAATCCTGCAAAAACAATTCCATATATAAAAGATTCACACAACATCTGGCCTCAAATCACATTTGCTCCAGTGTTCAGTAATTAAAGGAAAGAGAGCACACCAGGAGCTGTGCACAGTGTTAAGGAGGATGTGTTAGAGACCAAGAAGACAAACGTGAAGTATTAGTGAGATCAGGAGCATTTAGATTGTTACCCAAGGGATGAAGGGAAGAGACTGAAAGAAAAATGCAGTGGCCAGAGTGGGGAAAGCAGGATAAACCAGTCGGACCTCCTCCTCCTGTTAATGCTTGCAGATTTATAATGTACAGCAAGAAAATGTGCTCATAGTGAGGGTGATAAATAAAGAAGAGGATTGGGAGGGAGAGAAAACAGTGTATGGCCTTGGAATGTAACTTCTCTCAGTAAAAAAAAATGATCAACAAAGTCTGTGCTAGAATACACAATATGTAGTCACATCATGGGAAGTGCTTCTGAATTAATTATGGAGGCCTGTCTTCATCTAATATGGTTATTTAGGCTAGAAAACTCTTCATTTTACTTCAAAATTGTTTATGACCCTTTAGACGTACTCGGTGGAGAGGTTTCTCCCTCTCTGGAAATTTAAGCCACTTTTATGTATTGAAGGTCAGCAAATAAGAAAAAGGTTCACTTCTCACTCCATGGAGTCCTCCAAAATGAATAATTTGATTTGGTCTTGTTCCTATTCTTCTGCTGTATGGCGTTGTGTCCAGCCTGGAACAGCTCAGTAACCGAATATGAGATGTCTAACTAAAATCCCACCTTCTATTATTTAATAGTTACTTGTGAGATTTCTGTATATCAGTGCTGCTTAATTAAAGACACAGATATGAACCATGGCATCAGCTTTTGAGAAACCTGATGTCCAGAGGCAGAGGACAGGAAGCCGTAGCTAAAGTCAGCTGCCCACACCATATCAAATGGTTCTCACTGAGATTACTGTAGATCTTCAACTTTTAACTGTTAACTGTATGTCTGGTTATGATGCCTTTGATCTCCTCCTTGTCACCCCTTTTTTGCAGGAAGCTTTGGCATGGTCTGGTACATGTTCTGGCTTCTGGTGTCTTATGAGAGTCCTGCAAAGCATCCTACCATTACGGATGAAGAACGTAGGTACATAGAGGAGAGCATTGGAGAGAGCGCAAATCTGCTCGGTGCAATGGAAGTAAGCGTTTCATGATGGGGTCTCAGCTGTTTTTACTGCTCATCTCACCTTCCTGGACTAACTGTTACATTTCCTTCTCAAATAAAAGTAGTCTGGCACCAGTCTCTCTCTCTCTCTCTCTCTCTCTCTCTCTCTCTCTCTCTCTCTCTCTCTCTCTCTCTCTCTCTCTCTCTCTCTCTCATTCATTTTCTCTGACCTTCCTCAGGAACAATTGTGACCCCTTTGACAAACCTCTATCCCCAAAAATATTCACATTACAATTTATAACAGTAGCAAAATTACTATTATAAAGTAACAACAAAAAATTTTTATAGTTTTGTGGGTCACCACAATATGAGGAACTGTATTAAAGGGTCACAACATTAGGAAGGTTGAGAACCAGTGGGTTGGAGGAACTGTGTAGTCTGGGTTTCCACTTTCTACATTCCATTGCCTTAAAGGCACCGCATCTTTCTTCTTATTAGGTTTCATATGTTCCTGTCACTTCCAAATAAATTTCAAAATAAGATCAAATGGAAGTAGAACTTGTATTTCAAGTTCTTTTGAGCGTTTCTGTACCAAATTCTGCATACAAGAAAGCAGGCAGCATAGTCACAGATTGTTTTTTCTGAACATTGCTAACACAATCAACAATGGTACTCTGACATCAGCAGCTGCATTGCCCCAGAAATCTGTGGCCAGGGAGTTCTCACAGAGAGCACCAAAAATACCCCAGAGAGAGAACTAAAAAGGGAAGAGAGAATACCGAGTACCGGGGACAGCAGCCCAGTGTGCTTCTTAAAGGAGCCGAAAGCCATGCATGCTCACGTGGACAGGAGAAGGTGATGTATTTTTGACCAGCAGCAAGGGGATCAGCAGACAGGGAGTATGGGAAGGTTCAAGGAATGTGTCTCGGGGATGTGGCCCATTTCTTTCAGACTTTGGGAGCAATAGCCTGACCTGAGAATGTTTAAGGGCTGGTCTTGAATTATAGTCTGCTAAAAAGGCTTGCAGTATGGGCCACAGATGAGGACTGAGTTTCTCAGGTCCCAGAAGGCTCAGAGACAGGTGCAACCATACTTGACACCTTGTCCTGCTTACTTTTATTTTTCTGGACAGTTTCAAAATTTGTCCCATGATTGTGCCCTATTCTCTTCCGTAGAGATCTACCAGAGCTAACACAATCAACAGTGACTCAGTGACACTGTCCAACTCATGCTCATATTCAAATTTCTAATACACAGTCAACCTAACACCTATAGGAATCATCCTGCCTGTATAGTCTTTTGTAGTCACTTGCTCTGGGTGTGGATCCAATGAAAGATCACAGGTTACAGCCAACTGTATGACTTAAAATTTTTTATGTTGTTCTTCAAAGAATAATTTTGAACATGGTATAAATACAGGAAAACATAGGGATCATAAATGGACAAGCTGCTGTCAGACCACCTACCCCAAGCAGCTGAATAAACGGCACGTTGTCAGAATGCCATACTTCTGCTTGTAGCTCCCGGTGATTTTTAAGGCACTAAGTAAGATAGTTGGGGGCTGGAGAAATGACTACATGGTTAAGAAAGAATACTGGCTCTTCTTCCAGAGGACTAGAGTTCAATTCCCAGCACCCACAGGGCAGCTCACAGCCCTCTGTAATTCCAGTTCCAGAGGATTGGACGCCCTCTTCTGGCCTCGGTGGGCACTGGGCACACGTGTGGTACACAGACATTGAGGCAAAATATGTATATATATATGTATATATATATATACACATATATATATATTTAAAAGATTGATTTATCTTATATATAAATATTTTAAAAATTAATATTAAAAAATACCCTTCTCTTCCTGTTGGGAAAGTGCTTTACCATATGAAGAATATAATTTCAGGGAAGATCCTGCTATGAACAAAAAAGTACCCTCCCAGCAGGAAAAAAAACAGTATTGACTCTTATTTATTCCACACACAAAGGTATCCCAATGCACACATTTCTATCTTTGGCTATGTTTATTTATCTGTGAAGTGTTTTCATCATTTATGATGTACAGGATTAAAAAAAATTACCTATCTCTTGGAGCTTACCTAATCATGCTCTCACAAAACAAGTACTCACCAAAAGACAGTGTTTATTATATATTATTGGTAAAGGTTACCCTCTCTCTTTTTGGTATTACATATATTTCTGTTCATCACAACATGAGTTCTTATTATTCTACATTTAAAGTGATTTTTGAATATCTGAGCAAGACAGTTTAATACTAACAATTATGGGGTTCGACACTCAGAAATAATTACTAAATCTGTCAAGAAAATCTGCTTCCTGTGCTGATCATTTTATCCTGACAAGGACGTGATAAAACACTGAATGAGGTAATTTTAGGAGTTTATTTCTTTGGCAGCTAGCTATAGTTTTAGTTTTCAAGATAAGGTGATTGAGAAAGTATTTGTGACTATGAGAAATAATTTGAAGTCTAAATATTAAGTGTATGAAATTTAATTTTAAAGGTATTATAACCACAGCAAACCGTCTCCGGGTATTATGTTCTTATTTTAAAAAGACTCAAGTGTCATAATTAGCTGGTAATGATGTCCTGGGCTGTACCTTGTGAACCTCAACAACACGGGACTATTTAAGGAACTTATACTACAGTGTCATAACATGTATTGATCTCCACTGAATGTCAAGGGATTTACAGATAGATGATAGCTTAGCCAACTTCAGAAGAGATGAGCAATAATGCATTCTTATTTTTTCTTTCCTGTTCAAGTACATTCAGCTTTAAATGTTTTAGATAGCATAAAAACTACTTATTTGGCAATATTTTGCTGGGGGAAAACTGTTTTAAAATCTTAGAACCCATGGTTTTGGAATTTATTTTCTAAACACTTGAATTTTGCGTACTTTAAAAACTAGACTACTTAATCTGAGGAATGGACTGGTGTTTCATTTTCTCTTTTAATGAGTATCCACACACCTAAGGTTAACTGGGAAGTTGTCATTACCGTCTTATCTCACACTTGTGCTCCAGCCCATGTATGTGAAAACAGAAAGCACTAAATTAAGACTGAAAATGCTAAAACAGAGTAACACTCCTTTTTGGACTTTCAGAAATTCAAGACCCCTTGGAGGAAGTTTTTCACATCCATGCCCGTCTATGCGATAATTGTTGCAAATTTCTGTAGGAGTTGGACTTTTTATTTACTGCTCATCAGTCAACCAGCTTACTTTGAGGAAGTTTTTGGATTTGAAATCAGCAAGGTATGTACAAGTTCACCTTATTAAAATACTGGATGACATCTGTATTTAAGTGAATATTCATTCCTTTAGCCAAAAGTTTGTCTTCTTCTAACCTTCACGATTTACTTCCTGGAAAGTGTGTGTGTGTGTGTGTGTGTGTGTGTGTGTGTGTGTGTCCGTGTGTGTCCTCTACTCTATTCTCTCACCTACTAGAAATATCTCACTAGTTCTGGAGATCAAAGCAAAAAGAATCTCATCTCTGCTTTCCTGTAGCTCACATCTCAATGGGTCTGAGCAACAATACAGCCCTTTCCCCACACTTTCCCTACAAACAAGTACAAAAACCTTTAGTTGAAGGCAATTGCTAAAAAGAAAGGTAATCCATTCTAATGAAATTGTGCTTCAGTTACTATCAACCTCCTCCCCTTCTGTGTTCTCAGAGATCTGTCCAATTGAAAGAGACACTTAGCAAATCAAAAAGCTGAAAATGTCCGTGCAATTCGTTCATCCAATGTAATTTAACAAGCATTTGTTGAGTCTATTATGGAACACTTTATGTTATTTAGAAATACAATACTGCTTCTCTCCCCTAAATATTTGCAACTTTGTAATGTAGACAAAAATCATGTGTTACTAATTCACACACAGAAAGCTTTGTTTATAGATACAGAAATAAAACCATTTCCAGATTTTCTATAAGGGAGAACTCAACTTTAAGTACTCCTTTTGTGTAGGGATATGAAATTCTACAAGTATTTTCATATTCATGAATAACCTCATCTGGTAGACCAGATGGATAGCTGTCATCATTTCTGTTTGGCTGATGGTAAAACAGAACTAAGGATAATTATTGAAATCACCTAAAGGTGTATTAACTACTTACACACTTAGGACATGGATACTCCATTTCTGTTCCAATCCCCTTTACAGTGTCATACATCCGGTGACCTATACATCTAGTCACACACTTAGCAAGTCAGTGTTAAGTGCCAGCTCTGAGTTCTGTGTGCAGCTCTCTGCTGAGTCCTGGATCCATTTATCTTTGCTGGCAATGATCATGCCATTTCTCCTTGTGTTGTTACGTAAGCCCAGCTGGGCTTGGGCTGTTCACATTGTGTCTCTACTTGAAAGGCTATCGGAGAGCTGGGTTAGAGAAAGCCTGAGTCTGGCAGTTGCTGGCCTAAGAGCTCTTTTGAAGCAGCTGTTTCTAAGGAAACAGTCCCCCTCTCCCTGAGAAGAATGGCTGCTGTAGATCAGCCTCTTCTCCCTGGAGCTGATCAAACATTGTAGGGCAGCCTTGGGACCTCTGAGAGTGTCACACCTCTCAACAAAGGCTGCTGGAGGTGTGAGTCCATTTTCATAATCTAGGACAAATGTGACACTCAGAGGCTATTAATAAAGCCAGGATTTGTGGGGGCAGGGTAGTTACCAACTGATTCCAGTGAAATGATCTTCCTGGGCTTGTGTCTCCAATTAACTGAAAACACTTGAATAAAATCAGGGGTAGTTTGCAAAAATGAAATGAACTTACATATGGATTGATTAATTCACTTTTTTTTAAAGCTAAAATGCAGTTACATTATTTATGCAGTGTGGACTGAATGTTTTTATTAAACTGGTAAAAAAAAATATTTTAAATTCTCCAACTTGAAAAAAATTTAGAGGAGGTCATGGTGGGCCTAGGAAATCCAGGTATGTCCAGGTTATGTGGCTTTGAACCTAAGCTTTACAATGAAGTGTTGACCTACTAGTTGGGGCTGATTATTGAATAATTATCACCCTTAATTTTCTTATCTATGAATGGGAGCTTTAATACTATTTTCAGAAGTGAAACAAATTTTATACAAAATAATATGCAAGCACAGAAGGTGGCTTTCCCAAACCTCATTAGAGTGGATATCCTATAGACAGAGCCACACAGGGAACACCTTAATCTTCATTCAAGTATGCTCGGTTAAGACAGAATGAGTTCACGTGCATACTCACACACATGCATACACTGTGTACAGCATTACAGAGTTATATATAGGACCTAATAATGTATACACACACATAAGTGAACTACATTAGTTAACGCTGTGTGTGTGTGTGTGTGTGTGTGTGTGTGTGTCCGCACGTGCGTGCATACACGCATATGTGTGTGTATGTGTAGTTCCCTATGGTAGTATGGAAGTATCTTCAGCTCCTCTGAGAATGGCAAATCAAAGCAAAGTCAATTCTAGGATTTTAACGAGCCCCGTGAAACCTCAGAATGCAGGGACCAATCAAATGAGAGGAAACAGTTGTTCCCCAGGCGGCGAGGCCGTGCTTCACGCTCTGCTTCCTGACAACTTCCGAGCTTGGTTCAGGTAGAGCTTGACACAGAAGAGAGAGGAGGAGTGTGTGAGGACCTAGAAGTACTAAGAAGAATAGGTGATAGATGATAAACAGCCGTCTTCCTCTGGTAAAACCTTAAAACAATGAGCAAATGAAAAACAGTCCAAGAGGGACAGATCAGTCAGAATGCATGAAGTAATTACTCATCATAAGTCACCAGAGCTGAGAAGACCTACACATAAATAACTTCCCGAAAATTTTGCCTAAGAAACTGGAAGATCCCGTACCAGAAGTGCTAAAACGGGCACCAAAACTTACCTCTCAGCGGCTTCTAGCTGTTAGCTCCTTGCACTTTTATTCCTGACTCTGCTGAAAGAGTAATAAATGAATGTTTTTCTCTTTGCTCTTTGCTAATGCAAAGTAAAAAAAAAAAAAAAAATGTTCGTTCAAATGAACAGTAGATAGCTGAGACTGCCCAGTGCAAAGCTTTCTTCAGACATAAAACCTCTCACGTGGACAGGAAATGTCACTCTCAAGCAGAGAGCCTGCATTTGTAAAATGAAACATGACGTGGGGTTCTGGGAAAACCTTACATTTGTTTCAGGATGTGTCTCTTCAGCACCTTCCTGATTTACATTTTATTTTGATGCATAGCTATGGTGAGGAAGAATGAAGGACCATTGTACTTTTCCAACACGTTGTTCTCAAAACCAAGAATATTTTCCATAGACTCAATTTACCTTATATTTTTATTTGTGTCACATTTACTGAACGCCCATGTGTAAGCAAATAAGCACACTTACACACAATATCGGATTTAAATTCCCCTTTCTTTCTCATGTGGCATAGTTGCTGAGCTTATGCACGCTCAGAGTGAAGTCTTTGGACATGGGTAGAACTATTTAAAAATTGCCCCTTTCCATCTCAGTTTCCTCATTCAATAAAAAAAATTATAAAAACTCCCACCCTAAGTAGAAGAGAGAACTCAACAATTTAAACGTTTAATCCATCTCAGAACACTTCCCTCTCTCAACTAGTCATGATCATAACAACATTCTATATGTCATTGTAAAATAAAAAAATTTCAAACCTGCATCTCACATCTCCAATAATCCACTTGGAAGATGTGCTTAAACACAAGCAATACTTCCCAGCCCTTCTTTTGTCAGAAGTTGTGCTTCAAATATATACTCAAGGGAGGGCATCCATTCATGTGGCAATAGCCCATTTAAGTGTGTTTTTTCATATGTCCTCCCCCTCAGTTGTGGGGGGTACCAGCCCCCACTTTTACAGCCAGGGAACTCTTGAGCAGGTAGAAGTGAGGAATATTTAGATAGAAACATAGAGGAGAGAGGCAGACAGAAAAACAGAATATCCTTGGGAGGACCTGGGTCAGAGCCCATCAGCCCAGAACGTTCTTCAAAAGGACTTTTTATAACAATGCCAAGGGGAGGGGCAAAAGACCTCCCTCTTGCTAGATACAGCCAAGTGCAGATCCTTCCAAACACCTGGTACTCAGGCCCATGGCTCAATCATCCTCTTTTGCAGCCCTGCTGGGTAAAGCCATTAGGAAACCTAGGTGTGCTCCAACACTCAATACCTAGGGAACTGTCTCTTGTTCATAGCTGATTGTTAAAAATGTGTGTTGAAGGCATGCTAGATTTGAGTTTGTCCTAATTTCTATTAAATCATTTTAGAGGCTGCATAACATGGTATAAGAATACAACTGGATTTGACAGCAAATGAGTCAAATTGAAGAACTCGTGTGAGGTTTCCATAAATGAAACCTATGCTATGAAATTTAAAAGAGGTGTCTTAAAATGTAAACGTGGAGTCTTTCACCTTTTAAATAAAATAGAAAATTTAAATACAGCCTTTTTGAGGGCCAAGGCATCTTTTCCTCCCTAGGTCTCTTCCTCCACCTTCTTCCTCTCATTAATGATGCATTTGTGCAAACACACTTAAGGATACGAAACGGATAAACAAGTGTGACTCACTCACTGACAAGGTTCAGGAAGGTTGATTCATGAACTCAGAACACACTGAATCACAATGTAGCAGTAAAATTTTTCTTTCTTTAAGAATACAGAAAAAGGATCAAAGTAAATTTACTTAGCTTTCACGATTGGCTCTGTGGACATTACTGCTTATTCTAAGAGAGTGAGTGTGCATTTGGAAATAATGCTTTGCCTTCCTTGGCTCATAAGGAGCAGATAAAGACAGATACAGAAAGCCAAGGTCACTCAATTGCCCGCTTCCTTTATTCTCTCAAACGTTTCTCCCCCTCTGGCTTTTGACAGGTTGGCATGCTGTCTGCGGTCCCACACCTCGTCATGACAATCATTGTGCCTATCGGGGGGCAAATTGCAGATTTTCTAAGAAGCAAGCAAATTCTTTCAACAACTACAGTGAGAAAGATCATGAATTGTGGTGGTAAGTGCATGTGGAGTGGTAAGCATATGTTCCTGTTTGAAGGTCCTGTGATCTACATACATGAATATGATTTCCTAGGTATGTTAGATTACTTCGTGGCAGTTAGACATGCATGTAGTGCATTTCAAATCATTTTCCCATGGCTAAGTTTTTCAACACTTATTATAAGATACCGCTGAACAAAGTCATTTTTATATATTGTAACTAAATTTCTAACTACTAAGACTTCAGATTAATTTGGGCTTAAAAAGTACATAATGAGTGTCCCGATACTCTCTGGCATAAATTACTAACATCATGTCTTTCTGAGGTAGGTTGTCCAAATTGGTATGAATGAGAAATGTTAGTAGTCTTGGTTTACTTGTAAGAGTTATACTGTAATTTTATAATATAAAAAGTTACACTATAATTTTATACTATAATTTTAAAAGTTATAGTAATTTTGTTGGGTTTAGTCTGACTTAGACTTGTACAGGTTTTATGCATACCATCACAATGGCTGTGAGTTCATATGTGAAGCTGCCCTGCTGTGTCTAGAAGACACTGTTTCCTTGTGGTCATCCACTGCCTCTATCTCTTACATTCTTTCTGTGCCCTCTTCCATAATGATCCCCGAGCATCTGAATGGTTGTGCGTGCGTGCGTGCGTGCGTGCGTGCGTGCGTGCGTGCGTGTGTGTGTGTGTGTGTGTGTGTGTGTGTGTGTGTGTAGTACATATGTTCTGCTTGGTGCTGAGAATCCTGTGGTCTCATTCTCTACACCTTGCTCAGTTGTGGGTCTCTGTGCTGCTGATAATTTACTGGAAGCAGAAGCTTTCTCTGATGAGTGTTGAGAGATAAGTAAATATGTGGGTTTAAAGGTAAGTCATTAGGAGTTGGCCTAATAGTATGTCGATTTAGCAGAATAATAGCAGAAAATTCTCCCATAGGGCCTATGACTTGTCTAACCTCAGGTTCCTGGCCAAGAATAGTGCCACATATGGGTCAATCTTGTGAAGTAGGATTTAAGTTAAATCAGTGGTTGTTAGTCCATTAACATTTATGGCACTTTTGTACTGAGAAGAGATGAGCACCATGTCCCACCCCTAGCTGAGGAGCCATTGGCAATTGATAGTTGCTGGGAGAGGGAGACTCAGTTTTCTCAAAGAGTGTAATTCCTAATAAGTTGACCATAATCCATATCCAAGAATTTATGGGTACCACAAATTTGACTTGATAGGTTTAAAAAAAAATAAGGACACACAATTGGGTGGGTAAGGAAGTAGGGGTGATTCTAGAATATTTGGGGAGGAGATGAATATGATCAAAATACATTGTAAAAAATTCTCAAAAAACTGACACTCTCCTGTGCTTGCCTCCAAAGGTTTTGGCATGGAAGCCACCCTGCTCCTGGTTGTGGGCTACTCTCACACTAGAGGGGTGGCCATCTCCTTCTTGGTGCTTGCAGTTGGATTCAGTGGATTTGCTATCTCTGGTAAGAGTCATCCTCTTTGTCTGTATACCACATTCTGATTTTGCTAGTAATTATCTATGTGCTGGGCAACAGTTAGAACATTGAGAAACATCATTTAGAATTATTATTGTTCACCTTTCCCTCTAATGACTGTTTCTTTCTTTATTGTACTAAATCAATTTGTTAAGAGAATGTTTACAGTGAGTCTTGAATGGAGTTATGAAAAGCACATGGTATGCACCCAGTATCTTTTGGGAAGATGTGATCTGATGTTCTGTACCAGGTACTTGCTTCTTAGAAGTTTATACTGCCTTGAGCCAAAGTTTCTGTGTATATTTCAGGCTTCAATGTTAACCACTTGGATATTGCTCCAAGATATGCCAGTATCTTGATGGGCATCTCAAATGGCGTTGGCACACTGTCAGGGATGGTCTGCCCTATCATTGTTGGTGCAATGACAAAGAACAAGGTAAGAACAAGAGGGGTTCCATCGTAGAAGATTCCCTCTTATGGTTGGAAAGGAGCTTTGGTGTTCTTGGAGTGCTCTGTCCACTTCTACGTAGGCAGGACAAATGAAGCCCAGAGAGACAGATCTCTGTAGTAGCTCTGAGAAGGTCCACCTCCCCAACTGTCAAGCAAGGTGTTTCTCAAGCCCTTCCAACAGCCACAGGTTATCTACTTATTTGGAAGTGTTAAGTAGCCAAGCTAGGGTTTTTATACAAAAAACAAATTGCCTATTTCTGATATCCCCATTGTGACAAGAACATCATCCCAAGCCCACAAAACCTTTGCTCCTAGATTATACAATAGACAAACAGCCTTCCCAGTTTTCATTAACCTCAATTCAGATTCTAAGGCAGTTTTATGAGGAATGCAATAGCTGTCCTCATATGTCTATATAGGGCTTCAGAGTTGAGGTTTTACAGATGGAAATGAAGAGAATGAATAAGAAAGATAAGCCAATGGAGAGCTGGCTGAGCTAGTGCATGCCTATCCCTTCAGCACTGGGGGGAAAGAGTCAGAAGAAACCTCAGCTGAAGACCAGTCTCAGTTACAGAGTGAATACCCCCAACCAAAAAAAAAAAAGATAAAAAGATAAAGAATGATTAATAAATGTAAAGGAATATTCTTGAACTCAACAGACTAGAGATGTAGTTAAGATTTTATTTTCAAATCTTTATCTTAAAATTTAAATAATGAAACAGTTTTATTTCAATGTGTTTGCTTGACATGGGTAACCCCAAAGGTAGCGCCTCACGAACAGCATGATGGCAGAGCATGCTCCCAGGGCGGCTCTCCCAGTTATGGAGTTTGCTCTCATAGCCCCCCTTTTCTCACCACAGTCCCGTGAAGAGTGGCAGTACGTCTTCCTCATCGCTGCACTGGTCCACTACGGTGGAGTCATATTTTATGCAATATTTGCCTCAGGAGAGAAACAACCTTGGGCAGACCCTGAGGAAACAAGTGAAGAAAAATGTGGTTTCATTCATGAAGATGAACTGGATGAAGAAACAGGGGACATCACGCAAAATTACATAAATTACGGTACCACCAAGTCTTATGGTGCCACCACCCAGGAGAATGGAGGCTGGCCTAATGGCTGGGAGAAGAAAGAAGAGTTTGTGCAGGAAGGAGCACAAGATGCATACAGCTATAAGGACCAAGATGATTATTCATAACGAAGCTAGTTGCTCGATTCATTTTTAGTGTTGTGATCAAATTAATTGTGATTGCACAAAATAATTTTAAAAATGTGGTGTGAACATGTTAACATATCAACCAAGCAAGTCTTGCCATTTAATAAAAATATGAATTCAAAACAGACCATGAGATTCCCATCAAGTGCAATCTGCGGAAGTTGTCACGTTATGTCATTTCCATTGAGGTTGTTCATCCTTCCGTTTGTGATTTAAAGGTTTACTGTAGATATAAGTAGGTGTTCGTTGGACCCATCACCATGGTAGAGAGCACAACTAAAATAGTTGGCACGTGTCATCCTACAGAAGTTAGGAAGCCAAAGCTACTTGATCATGCAAACTGCACTTATTTATTTATTACACTGGACTGCAAAATATCCCAGGGAAATCCTGTCTACAGACATAGTGAGATTGGAAAGCTGGTTAGATCGGGTATTGACTATAATCATTATGTGTATATCATGGGTTGGCTATATCTTTTCATTGAAGAACTATATTGTATACTAGCAGCTAGCAACTCGTACTGAATTGTTATTAGGAGTGCACAGTGTGTGATATTTTGTGATCTTCAAAAAGCTTATCTTGCAGTGTTTTGTGAAATGCTTGGGCACAAACACTTATTTTTTATGAAAGAGAACTTGTAAAGGGAGGGGTATGCTCCATGCTCTCCCATTCATTACCTGACAGTATCAAACCCCTCACATTTCAATAAAATTCAACTTTCATGTAACATATCACATAACTTTTTTTGCAAAAATCTATAAGAAGAAATAGACTTCAATGTATTTTTTATTACAACTTTGTACTGGTTGTAACTTACATTAGGAAAAATTGATTGATATATATATAAAATCATAAAGAATCTAATAAAAATTTACTATGAAGCTGTAGCCCTTAAAATGCAATATTAACAACAAAATATATAGAAAATGATTTAGATAATCTTCCTTGATAGCTAGAGACTATATGAAACTCATGCCACAAAGCTATATATAACATGAAAAGATAAACAATAGAGATTCTATATGTAGACAATTTTATTATCTAATATCCCATTTAAGAGATATTTGTCTTGAGTATATAGGACAAAATATATTGAAATTATATCTATATCCCTGTATATCTTATACATATCCACTCACACAAACATAACAAATACTTTTCACACAGAACCAAAAATAGCATACACCTAATGTTGGGTTAGGGACTGCAATTTCTACTTTCATAGAGTCATAGAATTTTAGATGGAAAAAAAGGCATTTTGCTCGCCATTTCTTAATATATTTCAACAGGAACTGCAACATTTGTGTACCAAGCAATAAGTGCAAAGCTTAAAACCTCCTGTTTGTAAATTGCCCCCGTGTTGCTTGTGGTAGCAATGATTTATTTCTTTTAAAGAAGCTAACATCAGAATTCTTTATCGTGTTCTGCGGTGATAAGAATGCATATCCCAGTGTAACGCAAAGCGCCGCCCTGTGTGTTCCCGTGTCTGCTCTGGGTGTTTGATCTGTTCAGTGTCCTGTGCTCTTGTCTGGAGGCCCTGCCGCTGCAAATAGAACATGAAGTTTGTTTCTAAACGCAAACCACTCCTGACCTTGAGAACCTGAAACTCCTCTCTGCTTTGTGTCTCCAAGTACTGTCATGTGACCGTTGCCTTTGCTGTGCTGAGTAAAGAGATGTGAGCTGTCGGTTTGTTGCTGCAAAACAAGTGTTAATAAAATGTTCTATTTACCCTTTCGTAAAATCAGTGCATTCATTTAGGGTGGATTCAGTGTGCAGCTTTAAGGCGTATGTAGCTTATGGATGCTCCACTGAAGCCAAATATAGGCTCCACAGTAAGAGCCTTGCTGGTTAGCACCTTGGGATTCAGTACTCTTCCTTAGATGGGGAGACTTGGTTATATAGGGAGTTAAAGCTGAGAAATCCATCTCTGAGTCAAACTCTGTCTTTCAACGACTGTGTCATCACAACTGCTGCTAAATTTAAAGCAAAGTTTGGAAATAAACTTCAGCTTGTCAGCTCAACACTGCCACCTCATTTTCATTGCCCACGTAGCCTGGACTAGATACTTCCAGTCATTTTCAGTGACTGTCACTGGTGTTATGTAAACCCACAGTTGCGCTCTAAAGCAGGCGTTCATTTATTCCAAGTTTAGACATTTGTAAAAAGGAGCTTGGAAAGCCCAAGTCTGCCAAAATAAAATAAAGCAGTAACATTAGATGTGTTAGTCAAATTATTTAGTGGTGAGTGAGACTGTCAATGGAATGTGTGTGTCATGGGAAATGCAGTCAGAGCTCAGAGTCCACGTTTCACAGATGTGAAAACAAAAGCCTTGCTATGTTTCTCAATCTGTATAGAACCTCGTAGAGGTGGGGTGGAGGTGAGGGAGATGGAGAGGTGGTTCAGTGCCTAAGAGTATATGCTGCTCTTCCAGAAGCCTGAAGTGCTGTTCCCGGCACCCATGTTGGATGCCTCACAACAGCCTGTAACTTGAGCTCCATCTAGGGGATGTGACGACCTCTTCTGGAATTGGTAGGCACTGCACTCACATGACACACACACACACACACACACACACCCCAAATATCAATTAAATAGTTAGAATCTGTGTGTGAAATGAACATAGAATCAGACTTCTGATACAGTACTGCTTAAAGCCTTGGGTGACGTGTTATCTGACACGCCTTGTTTAACAGATGAGAGCACTGGAGTCTGCAAGGAAGATGGATCAGCCTCTGTCAAGGCAGCATAGATATTGCTAGAAGCTTTAAGCTTTGGAATAAATTATAGTTGAGTGTGCTATGATTTTTAGCCAGTTTTTCATTGTGCATAGTAATTAAATAGGCATTTGTCAGTTCAAACACTAACTACACACCTGCCAACTCTGATAGAGTTTACGGGAGTTGGAAGTGGAGGGATAAAGATGTCCCCCTGGCATCATCTGCATGAGGAGACAGACACCAGACCCAGCCTATTGCTTACGGAGGCTCACACACCATCTCTTTATATCTTGAAGACAGCAATGTCTCAACTCTAGCAGCCCACACTTGCCCAATTCCATGGCACAAACTTTATATTTTCTCTAAGAATATCATTTCACAGCTGGCTCCAGAGGCACCTTCATTTCTCTCCTCTTGTTCAGGCAGCCCCCTCCCCACTTCCTTTCTCCTCTTCATCCATTCTTTTTCTGTATTTTACTCACCATCATGACATGCATCCAGTATTTTGCATCTCTGACCTTGTTTCGCTCTCATATGTACTTTCTAAAACTGAAAAGGCTGTTTCTGTTGTTAGTGTTTCTGTTTTCTAAGTAAGAAATCATGCCTAAGATAGTACTTAAATTCCTGAAGAGTCTGCAGACTAGAACCCAGACTGTAGCCACTGCAAGAACTTCCTTTTAATTTTAAAGTCCTTTTATCCTAAATACTACAAATCCACTACCAGGCCAGAAGCTTTGTTATGTAAAAGTCATTGTTAAAAGCAATTTCTCAAGCCTGTAAACCCAGCTCTTGGGAGTCTGAGGCAGGAGGATTGCTTCAAATTTGAGGCCCTAGTTCTCTGAACTGAGTCAAGAAATAGGTTCCATCCCACTCAAGGCACCCCACAACAGAAGGAGAGAACTGATTCCCTCAAGTTGATCTCTGATCTTCACAAATGTGCCAATATGTAAGACAAAAAAAAATGTAACTGGCGCTAAATAATAAATATTTATTAAACCATCATTTACAATGTACAGAAGAAGACAAAGATGTGACTTGTAGATAGTCATAGTTGCATCTACAGAGAAGGGAGACAGGGCATAAATCAAATTTCATATTTGGCATTTTAATTGGAACTACAGTAAATATGACAATGTCAGTATTTGTTCTGGAAATTCACATAAAGATTTTAATTATATTTTTCTTGACTAGTATTCTTATAAACAAGAATTATTAAGCTAGATATGACATTTTCCCTCTGAAAACAAGCCTTATTTCTCTCCAGCCTTTTTCCTTATTTAGTTTTATCTCTGAGTTGCCAATGGAGACACAGCCATGTTCTTCAAGGACATTTGACACTTTTATAAATCTACAAAATTTAGTGCAAACACTCCTGGGAAATGCTCCTGGTTTATGAAGTCAAGGCAAAAGAGAGATTGCCCACACATTTCCAGAGTTCTTTGGCACAAAGACAGCCGATGTATGCCTGAGACAATGGCACTGGTGAGGGCTGTCTTTACAGCAGACCTCATCCAGTCTGAGGATTGCTTTGCAGACACTTGAAAATAAAAGGATGATTACGAGGATATTATGGAGCCCATGTCTATCCCCAGACCACAGCGTACAAATGAGTATGTGGTGGCCTTTTATTCCAGCACCCAAGAAGCAAAGGTAGGCGGATATCTATGAGTTCCAGGCCAATAGGGGCTGCATAGTGAGACCTGTCTCATAATAAAAACAACAACAACAATCAAATTAGCCCATCAGCATCAATGCGAAAACACAATGGCTCTCAGTTCTAATTGTAATAGATTAACAGAGGAAATAAAAACAGTTTGGGGTTGAGCTAAAATACGATGTTTCGTGTTTCAAGTACTCCAGTATAAGCCATGTCTGGTTGGTTGGTCTTGAGTCCCCTAACCTGTATTATAAAAGAGTTGAATGGTCTTCACAGCATCTAAAAATGTTTACAAGATGGTTTGTAAACTCTTCTCATCTCCAAAGTTTTCTGATTTTATTCTGTCCTTTCTGGTAAATTACTGAGGTCCTCAAGTTGACTGTTACAATTATTCTCAGAATTCCATGAAAGATGGATGCTTATTTTCTATCTACATTCCTATTACATTAAAAACATCAGCCACCTATTTTTTGATCTCTGGAAGGGTGAGTATCACAGAGAAGGACTTTTTTGTCCTGCTAGGTTTCTTTGTGTGGTTCTTATTTCTAATTCTGCAGAGGAAATAGTACATTGTTCAACAACGTTGCATTGTAGAATTCATGAAGCCATTTGCTAACTGATGTTCTGTAGTGGGATGGAATGCACTTGTGACAAACCACAGGTATACATTCTAATGACAAGTCACAGATAACTGTGAAAGGTAGAACATTCTAGCATCCTATCAAACTTAAATGGAATAGGAAACAGATGGAGCTTGAAGCCAGAAAAGGGAAGTGAACGCTTGAGAAAGTAAGTCACTGATGTGATAGGCAGCACTCACCACAAAGTGAGCAAGTTAGCCTGGTGGATAGGAACAGTCAGGAGGGTTAGGCAGAGTGGAAAGGATCAGTGTGCATCCTAACATTTTCAATGTTAAAACTACACAAATTGCGGGGGGGGGGGCATATTTAATCAGTAGAAAAGCAACCTACTGAGCTTTAATGTAGAAAACTAACACGTATTTCCAAAGCTGTACTGTTTGTCTATTTACTTCCTCCTGCTCTTGAAGCATCACTGTTTGTAGTTGCATTGGAAATGTGAAAGTTAAGGAGAATGAATGAAACCTGTTCTCAGCTCTTAAGAAGTCCAATATAGGAGAAGAAAGCAGACACAGTTAGGAATAGGATCTGTTAGAGCAAACAGAGTGAATTTCACAAATTCAGAATCTTATACTTGGACAGCAAACTCTTCATATCTTGGATAAGCATACAGATTTTTTTTTTCAAGACAGGGTTTCTCTGTGTAGCTTTGCGCCTTTCCTGGAACTCACTTGGTAGCCCAGGCTGGCCTCGAACTCACAGAGATCCACCTGGCTCTGCCTCCCGAGTGCTGGGATTAAAGGCATGGGTCACCACCGCCCGGCTTAAGTATACATATTTCTTAAACAACCATACTGTTAAACGCTTCCTACCTCTTCAATATCCTCCTTACAACAACTACCAATGAGCTACTTCTCCCACTGACTTGTAAAAGACACCAGTTGTCAGTGGTACCAAATCTGAGACCTGATATAGATCAGGGGCTCAACAAATACTTAATGAATGGAAGGATGTGAGGCCAGACTAATTTACACAGAATACACAGGGATAGCATGGTTATCCTGCACAGTGAATTCATGTTCCTGGAGAGGCTTGAGGAAGATAGAGAGACAGCGTGGAGCTGAATTTGAAGGTGGAGCAAGTCCCTGAACACCTCAGAGATGGAGGAGAGGTAGAGAGCAAGGGGCCACATCAGGAACACATGGTGTAAGTGTGGGAGCTACAATATGTTTGAAGAATAATCTCAGTCCAAGTGCCCTGAAGAGCAGGGAAGAAGCCGGACAGAATGAGCCTGTCAGACATTCCCTGAAGTGTAGAATTCATAATTAAAATAGTATTAAGTAGGGCTGAGATGGCCAGATCTGGTAAAGTGCTGTTCACAGTGTGGTGACAGACTACAAGGAAGTTTTGTTGTTGTTGTTGTTGATTTTTAAAAACAAGAAGAGAACACATTGTGTCCCGTGGGGGTCCTCCTAGGTGTGCCATGCTTTCTCTGTTGGTTGCTTTCTTTCTTCTGGAGAGAGTGTGGCTCCTTACGATCAGGGTAGAAGCATCTGTGAAAGCTCCACACACCCCAGAAAGCTCTGAAGCTCCACACCTCTCTCTCAGTCCTCTTGTCATACTTTTGAGAAATCTGTCCCATCTGGAACTAGAACCCAAGGATAGTGTAAATGCAAATACATGGTTTTGGGGTGAGTTTTACCAACATCAAATGAGCCCTAAGATGAATCACAAGTAGCTATGCTGACCAACAAAGCTGTAAAGGAAGAAATTACATCTATGTCTCCTCTTACTTTTCCACCAAGAACCCTTCACAATGGGCAGGAATGGAGTAGTATACAATCCCAAATCTATGACCCAGATGGCCTTTTTGTGGGTTTCCTACAACTCTTAGTGCACCACAGACTAGATATCTCAGAACAGTGGAAAGTTGGCATGTAGTTGTGGACAGCAGGACTTTGGAATGGAGGTCTCAGCAGGTTCCAGGGAATGGTCTGTTCTAGGCCTGGCTCCTACCTTCTGTTAGTTTCTTGGCTTGTAGTAGTGAGCCTCCAACCCTTTGTTAACGTGTGTGTGTGTGTGTGTGTGTGTGTGTGTGTGTGTATGTATTCATGTTTTTGCTTGTGTGTGCACCTCTGTGCACATGCATGTAAAGGCCTAAGGTTGATCTCAAGAGTCATCCTGATCACCCATCCACTTTATTCATTGAGGTAGGATCTCTCAATCAAACACAGAGCTCATCAATACAGCTAGTTATTTGAGTCAGTTCGCTCTGGGGAATCCCCCGATTCTGCTGTCTGAGGCTAGAATTACAGTTGGGCTGCAAAGCCCATCCAGCACTTACGGGGCTTCCTGTGATCTGAACTTTGGCTCTTTTACTCTCATGGCAAATACTTTAACTACGAAGCCATCTACTCCACCCCACAGGTGCAGGATTCTCCCTGTGAGTGTTCCTGTCTCTACACGTGACTTTCTTTTTATAGAGACACAAATCATATCTGATTATAATCTCTCACAACTCTACTGTGACCTCATACTAGCCAATTATTTTCTGCAATGATCACCATCTCCATTCTAAAGCAGTAATTCTTCAACATAAGAATTTCTGGAAGACAGAGTTTAACACATTTAACTTATAACAACTTCCCTCTGGTCACAGAGATGATAAGGTTTTAAGTTTTTAAATTATTATTATTATATGTTATTTAATTTATGGCTACTCCTTTTTTTAAAAAAAGTTTTATTTTGTTTTGTTTTAAAAAATGTATTTGTGTGGGTACATGAATGTGATTCCAAGTGACCACAGAGGCCAAAAGAGAGCACTGGATCCCACGGAGCTGGAGGTTGTAAGCCACCCGACATGGGTACCAGGAAGTGAACTCTAGTCCTCTGAAATAGTATGCATTATTATCTACTGAGTCATCTCTCCAATCACAAAGCAACTACTCTTAATGTCAGTCTTTCACTTCCCCTTATTAAGGACAATGAGGTTCTTGGCCAACACAGTCAGACTTGGCTAAATATAGGTATTGGTTTCCCAGCACTGTTTTAAGGCGTGAAGGAATGTGACCATCAGACCCCACCATCTAGACGGGGGCATGTGGAGCGCCAGTCAGCAGTGGCAAAGTGAACACAGACACCACATAGAAAGGAAGACATCACAGAGATGCTGAGCCAAGGTCCTGCTGACAAGAAGCATGTCTGAAAAGGCATGCTGTTCACTCCCTCCAGGATCAGATGACAGAAATCCTGTATCAAAGGGCAAGCAAGAAGATGAGCATGGCAGACAAAGCAGAAAACAAATCTTGGAGGTATGACTTGAATCCTAAATCACCCAAGAGCCTGGTTTCCAGCATCCAGTGATTGTTACTACACTTAACATCTCTCAAAGAATCCAGGTAAGTGTGACCAGCAACTTTGGTTATTGCAGATGATGCAGCTGTTATTTGCAGTGTCATGTTTATTTGAGAAATAAGCAACCATATGTATACACCCCTAGATGACATCAGCAAAGTGTAGCAAACTGAAAATCAAGTAAAACCACAATTCTTCACTCTCTGTGCCTCTGCCCTGGTAGGTGCCAGAAAGCTGATCCACCCATGGACCACTGCTTGTGACACTGTGAAAAGTCATAGCATATGCTCATCCAACCTCCCATGATACTCTGGGCTTTGTTGTCTTCCCACGAACACAGTTTCTACTTAGGACCAGTGGCCAGTGGATTACAAAGAGGTAGATGAGGTAGGATGAGGATACCTTTCTTTCTGGCTAAGGCTGTCTTGTTCCAGGCCACACTGTTCAGCACATAGAGTTCTATATAGAGTTCAGCCTTCTTGATTTTTGAAGAGTAACTTTCTTGATTATTTTGCACAGAGATATGGGGAGATTTGTTATAATCTTCAGTTACAGCAGAACTCAAGACAAGCTAAAGTTCTAACAAAGGTGCGCTGGCAAGTTTCATGTTAACTTGACACAATCTAGAGTTATCAGAAAGGAGCAAACTTTAGTTGAGAAATTGCCTTCATAATATCTGGCTGTAGACAAGACTATAGGAGCATTTTTAAAATTAGTGATTGATGGGTGAGGGCCCAGCCCATTGTGAGTGGTGCCATCCCTGGGCCGGTGGTCCTGGGTTCTGTAAGAAAGCAGGCTGAGCAAGTCATCAGCAATCTAGTGAGCAGTACCCTCCATGGCCTCTGCATCAGCTCCTGCCTCCAGTTCCTGTCCTACATGAGTCCCTGCCCTACTTGAGCTCATTACAGCTTTTGATGGTGAACTGTTCTATGGAACTGTGAGTGAAATAAACCCTTTCCTCCCCAAGTTGCTTTTGGTCATGGTGTTTCATCGCAGTTACCCTAACTAAGACAAAAGACATTTACAGAAAGCATCCAGTTGTATAAGCAACTCCCAGCTTGTTACTATGGGGATTAGAAACTCAGAGGCTTACAAAAACCAAATGTGCTACACAAAAGAAGCCTTCGTAGAGGGTGTAGTAACGAGGAAACCCCACACTCAGATGAAGCAGTATCCAGCTCCTTGGTCCCACAGATCATGGCCATGTGTGTATGATACTGACTTTTAATTATTTCCCCCAGAGACCCCAAACTGAGTTACTTGTGTGACATTTGCCTTCTTTTTGGTATTGACATACAATGGAAACTTAGCACAGGATGAGCTGAGTGCCCCAAGGACAAGCCCATCCTCAGACCGGCACTTGGAAATCTCTTGGTTGGTTATTTTAAAGGCTCCATTGTTAGGCTTCCCTCAGGCATCTCTACAATGTCAGTCTGATTTTACGGTGAGATTCTGGGCTAACTCCCTGGGGCACAGGTCACCTGATCCCCTCATTGGCTGCCTTATTAAAAATAAAATCTCTCCACTTCAGGAAACAGCTTTGAGAAAGCCAAGTCCAGAGAAAAGTCTTGGGCACTTCCTGTTGGTCTAATCCTGCCCCCCCCCCCCCGGCTGTACCCTACTCTGTCTGTGGGCAAATGTAGGTGGAGGAAAGTAAAAAAGATAATTTCATAATTGCCTATTAGAACCAAAGTGAAAGAAATTATAACATAAAAGTGGACAGAGGGCTAGAGATCCAGCTTAGGGCAAGTTTGCAAAGGAGCCTTCTGAAGAACAATCTTCTTAAAATGTTTATTTATTTATTTATTATTTTATGTGTCTGAGTATTTTGTCTGTATGTGTGTAAGTATATCATCTGCATGCCTGGTACTGTTAAGCCTGAGAGTCACAAGGAGAAAAGACCATATTCACTACTACCCAATGAAAGCAAGCTGTATTTTGGGGTGTACCTGAGACTGTCTCACCCTAAGTCTGGATTTGAGAGAGCAGCTGTGCTGGCCTTTGAAGTCCCTTTTATAAGAGAGAAAAGGTGTTCACAGGGGCTAGAGAGTTGGCTGCTATATACTGTTAGAAAGATACAATGAAAAGGAAGGAACAAGGTAAGGAGATGCATCGTGGGAATGGGGTTGCAAATTTAGTGTAGGTTGATAAACACATTTTTCAGTTTACATCAGAGCTAAGAAACAGAAACCTATTCTTAATTACAAGTAGAAATCTTAACTTGCAAGGACTTAACACAGGACAAACAGGAACTTCTTCAGTTTTTTCTTTTTCTTTTTCTTTCTTTCTTTCTTTCTTTCTTTCTTTCTTTCTTTCTTTTTTTTTTTTTTTTTTTTTTGGTTTTTCCAGACAGGGTTTCTCTGTGTAGCTTTGCGCTTTTCCTGGAACTCACTTGGTAGCCCAGGCTGGCCTCGAACTCACAGAGATCCGCCTGCCTCTGCCTCCCGAGTGCTGGGATTAAAGGCGTGTGCCACCACCGCCCAGCCTTCTTCCTTTTTTTTATCCAACATATTTTTATTGATGATTTGGGAATTTCACATAATGCACCCTAATCACACTTGTTTTCCAGTCCTCTCAGGCCCGTCCCACCACCACCCTTGAGACCTCCTTCCCCCCCCCCCAAAAAAAAAAGAAGAAAGAAAAAGAAAAAAATACCAAGTCCATTTTGTGTTGCCATACTCACTGGAGCATGGTCAAACTCCCAGTAGGCAGTCCCTTAAAGAAAACTGAGTCCTTCCCCACCCCCTGCCCGAAGCCATCAACTGTGAAGAGCTGTGCCTCAGCATCTTTATCGTCATTTTTAAGAGTTCTCTTCAATGGCTTCCAATCTAGGCTATTTCTTTTGTGTGTATTGGGGGGGGGTGTCCCAGAAATTTCACTGCCCCTCTTTCTCAATTATGAGTCTGCAGTCATCGATACCACTGACCATGCACTTGCCCATGGTTTCCAGCAACAGCACAGACCACGGACAACCACATGGTCTGTGGTGTCAGCACGTTCCACAGGCCTCATCATGGTCTCCAGTGGCAGCATAGACAATGGATGTCATCCACACAGCCCTCAGCTGCATCTTAGACCATGGACATCATCATGATGCTCAATGACCATACAGGTTGTAGACATCAACACAGACCTCCAGCAGCAACATGGGCTACAGAAACCAATGTGGTCCTTGGCAGTGGCATGGCCCATGGACCCCCAACATGGCTTCAGGTGGCATCAAAGAACAAGGACATCCACATGACCTTCGGAGGTAACAAAGATCATGGACATCAAGATGGCCTCCAGCCGGGGCACGGACCATGGACAGCAACACAGTCAGCACAGACCATGGACACCAGCAAATCCTCCACTGTAGCATAGACCATGGATATCAATATGGCCTCCAGGGACAGCATGGACCATGGTGGTGGTTGGGTTTGAGGAGACCCAATCCAGAAAATGAGCAGTTCTCCATTTCAGACATCCTGTCATTGCTCATAGCCAGGGTAATCATGAGGCTGGGCAGGTAGAAACCTTAACTTGCAAGGACTTAACATAGGAGAAACAGGAACTTACTCTTAATTGTCTTAACTGAAAACAGAAGCCTTAACCTGCAAGGTATATTTGTCTTGCTTTGGTCCCACAGTACCAGGCTGGAAGTGAGCACCAAATCCTTCAGAATGAGAATTATAGAACGTTGTGAGCTATCATGTGAGTGTTAGGAATCAAATCTGGGTCCTCTACAAGAGTGACAGTGGTGCTCTTAATCTCTGGGCCATCTCTCTACCCCTTGAAGAGTAATCGTAACTGGAGTAAGTAGAACCCAAGGTGAGTTTTGAGTGAGCTAAGGACTGCTCTCCAGGAAAGTTAACAAGGAAAAATGAAGGCAAGTGGAGGCATTTGGTCCCTGATGCAGGTCCTTTCAGGCTGGTATCGACAGCAGCTCTAAAAAAGTGAATTGCACCACATAGTTCCACCTTGAAGCACGAGGGCCAGCCTTTCGTGGTTTCCTTCCAGTCTGTCATTGCAGGGAAAAGCACCATCTCTCAAGAAAGAGGCTGAGGCTAAGTTCTTGGAAAAGGCAGAGGCTGTGAATGACAGTGTGCCTAGCAGCTGGAGATAGGCAAACCCACCGAGCCCAGGGGATCTGGTTGGGACACAGACACCTCCCCAAGAAGGAGTGTCAACTAGACTGAGCTGGCCTCAGGCATGGTGGAGGGGAAAGTTATTGTAGGTATGAGACACAGTATAGTCAGAGGCAGGGACATCTGGAAGAGCCCAGAGTAAACATGACCCTGAGCCAGGTCATGTGAGGAGACAGGAAGAGGGGAGAAGGAAGAGGGGTGAGGGGAGAAGGGAAAGCCAGGAGCCAAGAGGCCAGGATAGTAAAGGGTTAAAAGAGCAAAAAAGAGAGGGGAGCAGGGAGCCAAAATGGCTGGATTATGTAGAGAAGAGCAGCAGAGGAGAGGACAGCCCAGCCTCTGAACTGAAAATTTCAGGGTAGGGGGTGGGATATGCCAGTCATACCCTGTAACAGGTAGGGACTGAGGGTTGCTGGGGAAAACCTGGTGGCCACTTCTACTCTGCTATGTTAAATAAGCACCTCAGTTAGCCGTTTGTCCCGGGTTTGAGACCTGACACCCGTGACAGTCTGCAGAGCTCCACACTTCATCCTGAAGCTGTAGCGTCCGTCCCTCTTGCTCTGAGGCTCGAATCCTCTGAGCATGAAGAGCTGCTTGTTTCGTTTGTTTGTTTTGTTTTGCTTCCTGGCTTTCTAAGGTATAGATGATTACTGTGAGACCCTGCAGGCTCTGACCATGTAATCCAATCATTTGTTCTCTGCCTCTAGAGAACCTGACTAATAGCGTGGGTGACATTTCACAGAGCAAGTAGCAGCAGGGAGAATGTTTCAAGAATAAAAATCAGCTGAATTAATGAAACTGGGGGGGGGGGAATGTGAGTGTGGGATGAACCATCCCTGGGAAAGCATGGAGGAAGCCAAGGTCTGTTTGAATTTTTAAGTTTTGTGGGAGACCATTACCAACATTTAAATAGACTGAATTGATAAATGACTTAAATTTTAGGGTGAAAAAAATCATTTAAAGTTCTCCTGTAGAAGAGAATGCACACAAAGCAAGAATAGACAGACACAGGAGACCATTTGCTTTAGTTTTTGGACCAAGAAAAGAGTGCCCCCCCCCCAAAAAAAATCATGAACTACCAGCAGGTCATGGAATACTTTGAAGAAAATGCTGAGCAAGTTTCATGATGTATTTTTACTGTGAAGCAATGGAGGAAAAAGGAATCAAGGATAACTTCTTGGATTTTGGAACCTGTGGAGGTGACACTACTATTTAAAATTTTGGGTTAATAAAGAGTACAGGGGCAGGGTCTCAAATGTGGGAATCATAACTTGTACTTACTAAGGGATATTTGCTTATCAGATATATAAGTGAATGTGTTACTTAACAAGCTGGCTAAATGAGCCTGAATCCAGGTGGTGGGATCAAGGACACAGAAATTATTTTGAGAATCATCTGCCAGTTGATAATGCTTAGGGTCCTGGGAGATAGGGAGCCATGCCAGGGTATCTATAGAAAAGTGATGAAGATCTGGGACTTGGCACAGCATAGACAGAAGGAGCCAGTCATGGACACGAGAAAACGGTGGATGGGATGGTAGTGGCAGACCTGCTACCTGACTATGTATCTTGCTTTTTGCCCCCTTCTTCCTGCTATAGGAGCTGAGGATGTGAATGGGGTCCTGCCACCTCCAGGAAGGACCCCAATTAGTATGAACATGTTGTTCCTGATTGTGAATACTTGACTTTGTAGCCCTGGCTGACATGCTTTAATTCTCTTGGCAAAAGGATACCATTCTAGCCTGAACTAATCGATGTGAAACGAGCAACTTACTTTCCTCTGACAAACAAAAGTTGCTTCTTACTGATTGTCAGAGAGTGTCCTAGGGTTTCTAATGCTGCCACAAAACAGCAGGACCAAAAAGCAAGTTGGGGAGGAAAGGGTTTATTAGGCTTACACTTCAGTATTGCTGTTCATCACTGAAGAAAGTCAGGACAGGGCAGTATCCTGGAAGTAGAAGCTGATCAGAGGCCATGGAGGAGAACTGTTTACTGACTTGCTTCTCATGTCTTGCTTAGCCCACCTTCTTACAGAACCCAGGACTAGCATTCGAGGGATGGCACCATCCACCATGGTCTGGTCCCTCTCCCGTTGATCACTAACTGAGAAAATGCATTACAGCTGGATCTCATGGAGGCATGTCCTCAACTGAGGCTCCTTCTTCTGATAACTCTAGCTTGGGTCAAGTTGACACACAAAACCTGGCAGTATAGGGAAGAAATAACTTTTCCTAGAGGTGGTTATAAGCTTCCTTGTAGCTATACCAGTGCACTTTTAGAAGACGCTCATTTGTAGATAGCAGACCCTATCAATGGGCATAGTATCCAGATCAAACACTGTCCCTGACCAACTTATGTGACTTTCCACACCCTACTTATTTAAGCCACACCTCATAGTGTTCATAACTGTCAGTGCATAACTTCCTATTAACACAAAAGTAGGAGTTATTTAAGGAAAGAGACTGTGAACACTCTATCTGATGCTGTTGGGGATTGTTTGAATTTTTCAGTGTGTTTATGTCAATGACCTAAAATCACCATTTCTCTCATGAAAAAGTAGTCCAGAAGAAGCTTATAGTGTCACACAAGACTACCAGTGTTTTAGAGGCATAAGGCTTACCACTCTTTAGCTGAATGTAAAACATCCCCCATAGGCTCACATCTGAAATCTTGGTCCTAAGCTGGTCCTTCCCTTTAGGAGACAGAGCCTTGTTGATGGCAGAAGTACACAATTACAGTGGGCCTTGAACTTCAATAGTGTGTCTTCACTTGCTGTTGCTTCCTGAGTACAGATGCAGTGTGATCAGCCAGCTCTGCACACTCACACTCGCCTCTGCTGCTTTCTTTCCCAGCTATGCTGGACTCTCCCTCTGGAACTGTAAGTGCAAATAAAAACATTCTCCCTGGAGTTGTTGGTTTTTTTTGTTTTTTGTTTTGTTTGTTTGTTTGTTTGTTTGTTTGGTCAGGGTATTTTCTCACAGCAACAGAAAAGAAACCAACACGAGTCTAAATCCAAACTTGAGAATTAAAACTTTTCCAAAAGAAGCACTCTTCAAATATGCACGTCTACCCAGCATCCACACAGATTTACATTAGCACATCAAAGAGTTTAGCACTTAACCTCCACAGTTTTTGTGACACTTCCATTTCTGATTTTAGTGTCTGAACCTGCAGAAGTAAATGACCCACTGTGTGGTTTTCCAAGAATCAAGAAAAGGTGTGGGGTTGACGAGATGGCTTGGCAGTAAACCATGCTTTTGTGCTGTGGAATGACGTTCTGTATGCCATGAATATGTGTTGCTCTGATTGGTTGATAAATAAAACACTGACTGGCCAGTAGCCGGCAGGAAGTATAGGCAGGGTAAGCAGAGGAGGAGAATTCTGGGAAAAGGAAGGCTGCATCAGGAGTTGCCAGCCAGACACAGAGGAAGCAAAATGACAAGGCAGAACTGAGAAAAGGTACCAAGCCATGTGGCTAAACATAAATAAGAATTATGGGTTAATGTAAGTGTAAGAGCTAGTCAATAATAAGCCTGAGTTAATGGCCGAGAAGTTATAATTAATATAAGTTTCTGAATGATTATTTTATAAGCAGCAGAGGGGCTGCACGGCTGGGCAGGACACAGAAAAACTTCTGACCACACTTCTGATCTCGTAGAGGACTGGAGTTCAGGTCCTAGCACCCACGCTGGGTAACTCACAACTGCCTGCAATCCAGCCCTGTGGGCACTGGCATATTCATACACATACATAAACAAATACACATACATAAACATAAAATAGACCCCTAAAATGAGAAATGGCTTACCACAGAAGGGTCACAAAATGACTGTGTACTGTGTAATAGAAGTTATCTTGTAGAAGTCTGCTGTTTTCCAATGTGAGACAGAAAGGGCATGAATCTGGAGGGGAGGGAGGGGATAGAGGGAGGGGAAAGTATAATCAAGATGTAATGTGTGAGAAAAGAACCTATTTTCAATAAAAGGAAAGAAAGAGAGAAAGAGGGAGGAGAATGAGCATAGGGTACTTGGTTCTGTACCCATCCAACATAACATGGACTTGGAAACAATAAATCCTGAACCTTATAAAACTAAATGGGGCCCAAAAGCAGAGAGGCCCTAAAGACTGCAAGGAAGACATTCTTATTAGCCAGATCCAAGTGCATATCCGAATGTTCTTAAGGAGAGAAAGTAGCAATCTAACAAGATTTCAGATTAAATCCTTTAAGGCACTGTAATCATAGTATTGAATCACAATACTTTTTCTTTTGAAAATGCCATGTTCCATGTACTTGCTAGGCAAGCATTATACCACAAACTATATCCACAGTTCCTGAAAGCCACTCTTTACAGGCTCAGTTGAGGAATTATGAAACCAATCACAGTGCCTTGCTGTGCCAGTGTTATACTCACATGGTTAACAGAGAAACAGAAGTATGTGCTCCTTCTGTGCTGATGTCATTCACACAGGACACACCCTTCCCCATAGCCAGCTCCATCTTTCCAACATCATTTCTGTACTTTTGTTTTTTTCGTGTAAACAAAAAGAGAACATGAGTCTGTTTACACCCCTGTCCACCTGTCTTCTTAGATGGCTTCCTAGATCAGAACCAGTGAAGCCTCACAGGTACAGATTACAAACAGCACATTCTACCTTTGCATCAGTAAAGTTGAATTTTCCTAAAGCAGAAAGCAAACTCACCCCATTGAAGACAGCTGAAAATTCATTCACGGACCCAGTTTCTTATGTCGAACTCTGTATCCAATTCTAAAGCTGACCTTGAACCCTCTACTACCCTCCTCCTTTTGATTTATTTATGAACTGAACAGTAGATAAGTACCTACTGGACATAGTCCATGCCAATCAATAGAAGAAAATGCATGGAACCCAAGACGTGGCCAGATTTCTTCCTATTTTCAAAACCTGCTAATTTGCGTGCTGATTTTTTTCAAACCATTATCCAATCTGGGGAATCTAATTGTAAATATAAATACACCATTGTTTACCATAATCAGCATTATTCTGATGTATTGGTAGTGGCTAGTAACCAAAAGTAGATAGTTCCTCAATATATTTTGAATTCACTCCTAGTACCTACAAGAGAACTATTTAAACTGTAGAAGTAATTATGCACTTCATCAGGACCATTAAAAAAAACCAACAATAAAGCATTGTAGACTTTGGGGAAGTAGTTGTATGGTGATATTTTATTTGTGCTGAAATGTGATTTTATTTGTATGTTAATAATGTAAAGTTGCCTGGGGGTCAGAGCTAATAGCAAGCCATCGCAGAAGCTGGGCGGTGGTGGTGCATGCCTTTACTCCCAGCTCCTAGGAGGCAGAGCTAGGCGGATCTCTGTGTGTTCAAGGATACAGCCAGCATGGAGACACACACCTTTAATCTCAATACCATAGAAGACCTGGAGGGCTGTACAACAGGCAGTGACGAGGCAGTCATATGGTTGGGTTTACAACCAATGAGAAGGCAGAACAGAAAGTCTTTATAAAGACAAACATACAGGAAGTAGGTCTCTTTTGGAGAGGTACAGTGACAGTGAAGGGTAAGGTTTTTAGCTCTTAGCTATTGCTCTGATCTCTTGGCTTTCATCTCTGTATTGGCTCTGTGTTTCTTATTTAATAAGACAGTTACTTCTACATAGTTGTTTTGAGCATATATATTTAACTTTCCTAAAATTTTTCATATCACCATATCTTTATATCATTAGATATTCACATTAGTTTCATATCATAATGAAACTTCAAGTAAGTGTTCATTGATGATAATAAAAAAAGAAAAAAAGTTACTTGTCCTGGAAAATTCATAAACTTCTACCAGTCCTGTCAATATGCACATCATTAAGAGATTATGAGTTATTTTAGGTCCATCTAGAATCTGAGCAAGAAGAAAACTCAGGCAGGAGACATGATTCAGCAGTTAAGGATGCTGGATGCTCTTTTAGAGGACTGCAGTTCAGTTCCCAGCACCCACACGGCAGCTCACAGCTATCTGTAACTCCAGTTCTAGAGGATCCCATGCCCTCTTTTGACTTCTGAGGGGACCAGGCACACATGTAGTTCACATACATCCACACAAACAAAACATATCTAAAATTTTTTAAAGCTACTAAGCACCGAAATAGCAAGGTAATATATTTTGCTTTATTAAATCATTTTTGTTTTGAGGGGTTGGTGGTTGGGTGGGTGGAATGGATTTTTGTTTGTTTTTGTTTTGTTTTTTAACTTAGGAAAGCAAAGGAGGGCCAGTGTAGTGGCTCAGCCAGTAAAGGCACTTGCTGCCACGCCTGTCTACCTGGTTCGGATCCCCACAGCTCACATGGAGAGAACTGACTCCCACAAGCTCTCCTCTGACTCCTACTTGTGCATAGTGGCATGCACATGTATGCAATTAATACATAAATGTAAAAATAATTAATCCAGGCAGTGGTGGCACACACCTTTAATCCCAGCACTCAGAGGCAGCAGCGGGTAGATCATTGAGTTAAAAGCCAACCTGGTCTACAGAGCGAGTTCCAGGACAGCCAAGGCTACATAGAGAAACTTTGTCTGGAAAAATAAAAAGGAAACTGTAATTTGACTTTGGTGTACTTGTACATCTTCACTATCAAATACTACAATGAATTAAAAAGCAAGTTACCTCTTTAATGAGGGCTCTGCATGGAAATGTCAAATAAATGTTCTTAGAGCTCAGACCTTTTGTCATTCTTTACTGATCAAAATATACACACAGGACTCAACATTTATAAGTTCATTTAATTTTTTAGTTTTCTTTCTCTTAAATGCTTTTTCAATTTATTTTCGACAATTTATTGCATGTATACAATGTACTATCCACCTACGGCTCTCCTCTATTGTCTCCCTCTTGCTCCTATGAACCCTCTCTTGGGGAACATTTCCCAATCTGTCCCTGGAGAATCTCTGGGTTTTCTTGCCAACTTTATACCCCATTTCTGCTCAAGTTGAACTAGATCATTCTGTATGTTTTCTTTCATTTTTAGCCCTTACCCAGATAAACCTGGCTCTCACAGAAATGGGTGTAGTGTGGCTTTGTTTGTCTGGCAGTTTAGGGTTTGCCCTTTCCATTGGTGAAGTTTGCCCAGCTGTGCTTAAAGGATGCCATGGCAGATGTTCAGTATTTGTGGAATTGAGAACTAATTCAGCATTGGGATTTCGTCCTGTCTACACTGGATCTATTTTGGTATTTTACTCACTATTTTACCGCTTTCTTGGGTTACTTTTCCTACTTTTCCACTTTATGGGTTGTCTTGACAAACTTTTTTTTCTTTCATTTTGTTTTTGTTTTTCGAGACGGAGTGTCTCTGTGTAGTTTTAGTACCTGTCCTGGATCTTTCTCTGTAGACCAGGCTGGCCTCGAACTCACAGAGATCCACGTGGTTCTGCCTCCCGAGTGCTGGGATTAAAGACGTGTGCCACGCCGCCCAGCCTTTCCTTTCCTTTTTGATAACAGGTTTGTCGGCTTTTGATCTCCGTGATAAAACATCTGATGAAGACACTGTAACGGAGGAAAGCTGGATTTCCACTCGTGGGGTTAGAGGTTTCCGATGCCATGACCATTGCTCCCAAGCCTCTCATTCCTACTCCAATCCTCCTGCCTGGTGAGAAGTTACCTGTAGACGAGGCATTGTCAGACTAGACAAGAAGATCCAGGCTTGAATCCTGGGACTTATGCAGGGACGCTTGGCTCGGTCTGGGAGGGGGGGACTGGACCTGCCTGGACTGAGTCTATCAGGTCGATCCCGGTCCTCGGGGGAGACCTTGATCTGGAGGAGGTAGGAATGGGGGGTGTGCTGGGGGGAAGGGGAGGGGGGCGGGGTGGGGGGAAGAGCAGGGGAATCTGTGGTTATTATGTGGAACTGAATGGTGTTGTAAAATAAAAAAAAATAAAAAAAAAAGAAATAAAATGTGACATAAGAAGTTAAAAAAAAAAAAAGAAGAAGAAGAAAAAGATCCAGGCTGCTATAGATGGGTCTCTCGGAAGTCTTCAGTTGGAGGGCTTGGGCACAGAATCTTCCTTTTCATTCCTATTAATATGGACATTTATACGAACTGGACTACTTTCCTATTCATCAGCCCCGACTCTCACTGAGAAATGCCTTCAGCACTGGGCCTGCTGTTTCCCGCAGGAATACTTACTCCTTTCTTATGTCGTTTCCTCCTCTCCCACATAGAATTCATCTCAGTGTGACCTTTTGATAAGCTTGGGACCTCAGTGATATGTTGTTCTGTTTAAATACAGAAGAGCCTGTGCTTAACCATTTGATTAAGATGGATGGCTTAAAGTTCATCCATTTTCCAAGTCCACTTGATGTGAAAGGTATTCCCTGTAAAGTCACACTCAAGAGAGACCTCCCAACGAGTCCTTTATCTCATGGGCTGTCTGTCTTTTTTAAACAAACAAAGCTAAAATGAAAAGAAAAAATCTAGACCCCACAGAAAGAGAATATTTTGTACCTTAGTGTTGTCCCTGACTGCTCCTTAGGACAAAAGGGCAGTTGCTGTTGGAATTTATGCACTATCTAAATACACTTCGAACACCCTCTAGTGACGACAAGTGTGCATCCCCCAGGCCGAGTGTCTGTGTTCCCTTACTAGGCCAGCTAGAAAGGGCATAGCTTGAGCAAAGAATCTTTTTGGTGTCTCAAAAGCCCATACCCAGGAATCTGGAGTACTAAAAGGCTCTGCACAGGAGTTGTGGATAAAGTGTAAAAGTGTGCATAAAAACCTAGTGCAGGACCTGGCCTACAGTGGCTTCTAAATAAAACAGGCCTATTAGAATAAAATAGTGTTGTGTTTGGGGGATTCAGTGGCAACAAAATGGTTTCTTGGCTTTGAGGGTCTCTGGGGGTCCAGGAAACAGGACACGAAGCCAAAGAGAAAGGGATTGAAAACATTGTTTCATAGGAATGTCAAAATTTGCCAGCTGAATCTGAATGAGAATAAGGGATCTGAAAGCAGGACTTGATAAAAGGTGATCATGAAAGCTATTAGGCTCATAGCGTGGGAATCAAGGGAGTTTAATTGAGAAAACCTCATCAAAACAACTGCTTTGAAGACCAAAGCCAAGTCTGAGTGGGACAGTGGTCCTCACTCTCCGAGTGTCTCATTTTCCCAGGATTCTCTTCCCAGTATTCCCAGTGAGAAATAATGCCAATTACTAAGATCTCCTTTGTGATTGTGGGAAAAATATTTAAAGTAAATGGAAGCTCCATCAATCAGATAATGTGTGTGTGGTGGCATAGGGAGAGGAAAAAAAATCAAGAACCAGGCATTTTCAGTGTTCAGAACAGTGATGCTGATTAACCAAATTTCCAGTTTCCATTCTAGGAATTAATCCTTTAGATGTCAGAGTTAAGTACTGGGATGCTTACAAATTGACACTTGACTATTCCAGAAAGTGTTTCTCCACAACTGACTAATTTCAGCTTATTCCCCATAATGTACAAAAGCAAACTACATTTGCCTTTAATAAGCAAATGTGTTTAAAGTACATGTTTATGTGTGTATACACAGAGCCAGGCTACTCAAATGGGAACAATGGAAGCACAGAAATTCATTCTCAAGAACAAAGTCACAGAGAAATAGAGAGGCACTCTTGAGCTGGTAGCCTTACAGACCAGGGAAGTTGTCGCCATCACTGCATCAGAGAAGAAGAGGAAAGACCTTCTAGGTGACCTGCAGACAGTAGCTTCCACTGAGGCCGTGGGAGGAGGTCCAATTAGAAGGATCATCTGACTGAAGCCTGGCTTTGTGGAGAGATTCAGCTATGTCACTCTGTAGCTGGGACAGGGGCAGGGAGGAGTCTGTACCCTAGAAGTTTCCTTCCCAACCTGTGTTCACTGTTCTCTCTTAATCTGACCAAACCCAACTACAAGTCATTGAAAAATAACTCCAAGGATGCTGTCCCTAGTCATCATGTCTTCCTGTTTAATTGTCATTTTGAAGATAGTAGCTTCAATTAGTTTTCCCTCTTGTGTTCTATTTTGAGATGTTAAATATGCTAATTCCTCTTTTTTTGCCAAGGTCTGTGCACCCAAAGTACTCCCAGCAGCATCACCTCACATCAGGTATGTGTGTTCTTGTATCTTATTTAGTTGTTCTGATATTTTTACATTGTTCTTAGTAGAACAAAACCAGAAATCAAATGCTCTCTGTAATTACCAAATGAGGAATTTGTTCAAAATAACCAAGTACGGGAAAGAAAAACTTCCCTGGAGCAGGTAGGGGAGTCCTGTGTGTTCCTGGAAAGTCTGTGTAAAGGACAATTCCACATTTGGGCCTGGAACTCCCCATGACAAGAGGATTGGTACTGGGCCCAATCTCTTTATCTCAGGAGAATTTGCATAGGCTAAATAAGGGTTAATCCCAAGGAGTTCTCAACAGAAAAGAATTGCATAATGGACTTCTCGGTGGCAGTGAGGCTGGTCATTAACTTAAACCAACTAGCTACATGGAAGTGCTCTGTTAAGGTTGATTAAAATATTCCTATCATTATGACACATTCTATCATAAGCTATTTTTTATTTATTATTTCCTGATTGCAGCTGTATGCCCAGGCTCTTCCTGCTCAGCTTTCTGATATACCCTCAGAAACAGCAAAAAACATAGCTGGAAACCAGGAGGTATTTACTGAGTGAATGATCCATCTGTCCATCTTCTGTAACATGCCTCACTTTTTGATTGATTCTGGTCACGCCCATTCCCTAACCACCCAGTCTCTGGTCTGCTTGACTTTTATAGAATCCTATGGTAATGTGGACTTGCTACTCTTTGGTGGATCAAACCCCATCCCATTTTCCACTTCCATTAATCAATGTTTATACAATGACCTTTCACCTTGGTCTGGTTCTGCAACTCTTGACATTGACTTGTGTACAGTGATGCTGCAGGAGTCCTGCTCTTGGTATCACCTTTACTGGATGTGATCTCAACCACCCTAGAAAAAGAGGCCATGACTTTGCCTATGGGTTTGAACTGTATGACCTTGCATACTTGGAGAGACTTAAGCAACCAGAGTGTATACATTGTGTGCAATGGGATAGCAGAAAAATAAGAGACTTACAGACTCTTTGTGTCTTCTACACACAAACAGAAAATAATACACAGAGATAATCCAGTATCACAGAATACTTGGTCCAAGTTAGAGGGAAGGGGTATGTGAAAGAATATAGCCACATTGTGAGTATTAGATGCTGACAGCTTTTAAGCTCCATCATCACCCTTTCCTTTTTGGCTCTTCATCTTAGCAAGCTGACAACAAAGTCCAGGTTCCCATGCTGGGGACACTGGGAGGAAGTTCAGTCCAGGCAAGCTGAGAAAGAGAACACCACCTCAGCTCCACCCAACCATGACAAACCCCAAACCACCCTTCTGCTTTTTCAAGCCATTCTGGAAATGCTAGAAGAGCCTTCCTTACTATTGAAAAGTCTTATTTTGTGACCTAATACTTTCATCATCTCTTGGTATGTGCCTGAAGTATTAGTCTGAATATCTGAACCAAAATTTGAATAGGAGGCCCATTCTTCTCTGGGGAGGGGGGCTGAGCAACACAATTTTACACCTTTATATAACATTTCTTCACTGTAAAGAATACCTACACATCACATCATTTCTTTAAAAAAGATTTTATTATTTACGTGTGTGTGTGTGTGTGTGTGTGTGTGTGTGTGTGTGTGTGTGTGTGTGTAACTTCAGAGGCTAGAGAGGGTTTGAACCCCTGGAGCTACAGATGGTTGTGAAACACCAAGTAGATGCTGAGATCTGACCCTAAGTCCTCTGCAAGAGCATCAAGTGCTCTTAGCCACTGAGCTATCTCTCCAGCCCCATACAGCTCATTTCCTTCCCTGAGTACTTGTGAGATTGCATCTCTAGCCTTACTAAAACTGTTTTCATAGTGTTTAGTTCCCAACAGCAAAATGATGTCTAATTATGATACTCGGTGGTCACTTCTCTACCATGACCCAATGGACCCTGCAAAGTATTGATCATCTCAGATTTCTCACAGCTCATTATTGGTCTTTTCTGGTTCAGTTTTATTGAATTTTCGTACAGTTATATTTAAGTGATGACCTATTGTTGCAAAAAGAAACAGTGTGTAATTTAGGCTACCTCCCAACAGTAGCTACCCAGATTATAGACCAAGGAAAGTCAGAAAGAATATCTGAGTCATTCATTCCCAGAGTAAAGAGTATGATAAATGGGTGACTGTGCTGCTCAGATGGAAATGGTGGCCCTCCCTGCCCCAGGGAACGCAGTACAGTAGAGTCATTCCTTTCAGCTGTCAGGCTTGCTGTTAATTTTGTCTGCATTGCCAGCCAAGGGCAGGAAGACACAGGAAGATGAATTATTGATTTCCACTTGCCGTTGATTGGGGAGCAGGTTTGCAGCTTATTTCCAAGTAACTCTTTTCATCTTCACGGTAATAAATACAAACATTCATTCAATTTATCCCTTGTAGTTAGCACCTTTGCGATAAATTGTGTTTTTAAAAACAACTAACCATTTCCTTGTTAGACTCAGCAAATGAAAGGCTACACTTAAACAGATTTGTTGAATGCATCAAAGTTTAAAAAATAGAAATTTTACTTTTAAGAAAGGAAGTGGACAGTGAATGGTGAATGTAGCGTGGGGAAGATTTCATATGTAAGTCCAGCAAGCTCGAGGATCTAAGAATCTTCCTATAGGAAATATAGCTGACTGTGATTGAGTGATAGGTTTCCTTGATCAAATTCAATTGCCAATCATCCAGCCTTGGTTTGGTTATGCTAATTCTCTGGGCTTCTGCAGCTTCCCATTCTCTCAGCTCCCCGAGAGGAAAGGCAATCTTCCAGTATTCTCAGGCCACGCTGCACTGCCCTAAAAGCATTCTCCCTGAACACTTTTGTTTGCGGCGTCTGTGCGGTGCTGAAGAGCTCTTCCGCTCTCCTTCCATTTGCCAAGGAGACAATGCTCCCGAAGAGCAACTTGGGTAGCTGTTGGCCACAAAGTAGACCCCTCGCGGCTCAGCAGCTGTTTGAAAATTTCTGGTCCAAAACTGCATGATGATTTGATTTTTTTCAGAATTTTTTTGTTTAATGAGGACGGTGGCAGACTCACAGCTATAGACTAGTGTCTTGTCTGAAATTGGCACATTTTTACCAGAAATCTTATAATTCAAAAGCATGTCAGTATGGTCTTCAGACAAAAAGATACGTTCTCTTTTCTGTCCAGCTGAGAGGTGGGGTGCACTGAATTAAACACATACATACAAAAGCCCTATATCTGCTAACTCATTTTTTAAATGTATAGATCCTAGAGATTACACCTTTGCTAGAGGAATTTTCTGGGAGAAAATCTAATTAGGCACAAACTATATTCATTAAAAATTAATTTTCTTAAAGTAAAAGAACTCATGGGTAAAAGTAATTACATGTCAAATTCCCAATATTCCAGTGATGGGGTATATAAATCATTTATTTGTTTTATATGGATGACAAAAGACAAAAAGCTTCAAAATGTTAAAAGCTATTTTAATTGCTTATCAGTATACAGGACAGGTATCTATAAATAACAATCAAAGGCATGAAAAAGAAGCAACAAAGTGGAGACCAAGTTTTGCATTTTGTAACATGGTCATAGTCGAGGTATCTTTGGATTACACAGAATGACACCAGAGTATTATGGTGATATTTTATTTGTGCTGAAATGTGATTTTATTTGTATGTTAATAAATAAAGCTGCCTGGGAGTCAGAGCTAAAAGCAAGCCATTTAGAAGTCCGGCAATGGTGGCACACACCTTTAATCTGATCACGTGGCAGGCAGAGTCTCTGTGTGTTCAAGGACACAGTCAAGCGGTGACCCGGACCTTTAATCTCAGTATGAACCATAGAGATCTGGAGGTCTGTATAGACAGGCAGTGATGAGGAAATGATGTGGTTGGGTTTAAAGCCAATGAGAAGGTAGAACAGAAAGGCAATAAAAAGATGGGTCACACAAGAGAGGTCTCTCTCTCTCAGGGGAAGGATGGCAGTGACTGGTAAGCTAAAGACTTTGCTGGTGCTCTGATCATTTGGGCTTTTAACTCTGCATTTGGCTCTGTGTTTCTTATTTAATAAGACCATTTAGAATTTCATCTACACAGTATCATGTTTTATATAAGCCTACAGAAGAGCAAAAGCTATCAAAGATACACAAAAGAAATTAAGGAATCAAGGCACATCGCTAAAGAAAACATGTAATCCAAAGATTAGGCCTGAGAGGATGAAAAGCAAAAAACATCTATAAACAATCCAAAAGCAATTAATAAATCAGTGGTGGTAAGTCATCATTGCTTCACATGCAAATGGATTCATTTTTAATATAAGAAACTCATAAGGTGATAAATGTATTAAGATGCAGCACCCAATATGTTGCCTATAAGAGACATACTACGCCTCTAGACAGAAACTAGTGAAAGTTAAAGGATGGAAAAGATTTTCCACACAAGTGGAAATAAAAAGAGAATGAAGGCTCTCAGAACAAATAGACTGTACACTGATATCAATAATCGGAGATGAAGAAGACCATTCTGTAATAAGGAGGGCCATGTTTCCTCAAGATGGAACTATTACAAATATG
The DNA here is from genome assembly GCF_004664715.2 of Peromyscus leucopus. NCBI lineage: Eukaryota > Metazoa > Chordata > Mammalia > Rodentia > Cricetidae > Peromyscus > Peromyscus leucopus. Next base: position 156,206,862 of record NC_051063.1, read on the forward strand.
TGTGCACAATATTGGAATGCCTAAAATATGAAACAAATGAGAGACAGAGGAGTAGTCCCTCACTATCCTGTTTTTATCAATGGACAAATCACTCAGACAAGAAAATCAATAAGGAAACATTGGTCTTAACATACCCTTCAGACCAGAGACCGACAGGCACACATGTATTACACCATTCAACAGCATCAGAACACACACACTTTTACACAGCATACCAACCACTTTCCAAGATAGATCATGTGCAAGAACACGAACACTACAGTCAGAAAGATGGAAATGATCTCATCTCTCCCTGGCTACAAGTAGAGGGAACAAGAAATCAGGAACATAACTTCAGAAGATCTGTGATTATATGGACACAGAGCAGAAGCACCTAGACAATAAGTTAAAGGGAAAATGCAAGAGGAGACTAAGAAAATCTTAAGACAGAATGGATACAGATTATGTTAAAATGCCATACCTGAAGTAGTTCTAAGAGGGGTGTTTGTGACAATGAATGCCTTCATCCCAAGCAAGTAAGCTTTCAAATAAACAACTTATCACTAGGGTTCAAATACCAGAAAAAGGAAGAAAACTAAATCAAAAGACAGAAATAGTAAAGAGGATGCCAGAAATAAACAAAATAAAGGCTAGGAAAACAACAGAAAAGGTTAATAAACCTAAGAATTATGGTTTGAAAAGATAAACTATCAAGTTTAGACATTCCAACAAAGAAAAAATTAAATTTAAAAGACTCAAATAAAATCAAATATGAAAAAGAACTGAAAACCCTTAAAATTGCAATCCAAAGAGTAATGAGAAAATACTATAAAGAACTTCTTGTTAAATGTGTAACCTAGAAGAAATACACAAATGTCTACACACAGCCTATTGTGCTCTATTAAGAGTAAACAAAAAATGAACAGATCAATAATAACTGAAGAGACTGAATCAGTTGTGTAAGAAGTACTCCATCTAGAAAAGGCAAGTATCAGATGGTTTCTGTGCTGAGACACCAAAAACTTAAAGAGTAAGATACACCCTTCTTAACCTCTTCCAAAGATTTGAAGAGATAATACCGATAAAGACATTACTTGAGGCTGATATCACCCTTATGTAAAAGCTGAATAAGGAAATACAGAAACAGTCAATACCTTTGATGAACATATATGTTAAAAAATTGGCAAGAAGATACAAGCAAACCGAGCTCAACATCACATAAGGAGGATCATTTATCATGGTCAAATAGACTTTAGCATTGGGATGCAAAGATGGCCCCAAACTTTCAAAATCACAGGAAGAAAACCAACAGTTGCTTATATCAATAAATACGAAAGGCATATGAAAAAACTCAATGTTTGTTCATGAGAAAAAGAAAAATGTACTCTAGGTAAATTGGGAATAGAAAGAAATAGCAATAAAATTTGGCTACTGTTAGGCTGTGTTTAGTATCAAATTCAAAGTTGAAAATGGAAAGCACTCCGAGATCAGCAACGCAACACAGATGCTCATTATCTTCACTTGTACTAAACACAGTGAAGAAGCAAAAAACTGTCTAGACAGCCAGGGGAAGAACCTGAACCATTTGTTTACAGGTGACATAGCTTTATGTAGAAACCCCAATAGCTCTATGCAAAGGTAATATTAAAGCTGATAAATTCAGGAAAACTGCAGAATACAGTGTCCACATACAAAAGTTAGCATTTTATGAATACAATCCAATAACCTATCCATGAAAGAAATCAATAAAATAATCCTACTCATCATGGTTAACAAATACTTAGAAGAACTGAAGAACTGTGTGCTGATAGTAAATTTGTAATGAAGTGAGTTGAAGAAGACACATAGAAATGAAAAAAATATGTCTCATGTTCAGGGATTAGAAGTAACACTATGGACACATCAACACCATGCAAAGCAACCTACAGATTCAATGCAAGTCTATTGTAATATGAAAATAATTTATCACAGAAATAGAAAGATATCAATTTCTAAATTGTATATGGAGCTATAAAAGATCCTGAATAGTCAAGGCCATAAAATCAAGCAGTCCTACTACTGGGTGTATGTCCAGGTGAAATTTAAACAGTACGTCAAAGAGATATCTGCGCTGTTTTTTTAACTCCAGCACTATCCACCACACCAATGGAACTGCCTTAGCTCTCCAGCAATGTATCAATAGATAAAACCAGTAGTGTTGGCAGGCACAGGACACAGGTCTGTGTGTACATCTATACTTATTCTTAGCTTATACTTAGCTTCAAGAAAAGAAAAATATCCTATCATTCATGATATCACAGATCTTACTTCAGGATGTTATGTATACTTTGTTACATGAAGTAAGTTGGACTCAGTAAATCAAATGCCACATGAGCTTACTTGCATGTTAATCCCATAGTGCTACAAGAAAAACCAGCAGCCTGGATGTTCAGGAAGGAACAAGGCAGTATTTATCAGTAGAAACAATATTTTAATGATATACTAGGTATATATGCTCAAGAAATCTACTATCCATCATGGTGATTATAGTTACCAAATTTTGTTATTAAAAATCAAAAAGAAAATAAAATATATTTTTGTAAATTAATATGTAAGTCAATGGATATATGCATTAGATTGTATTAAAAAAACGTCTAAGTTCTTAAACTTCCCATTATCAAAAAATTCATGTAATTTGGGGTCTGGAAAAATGGCTCAGTGATTAAGAGAACTTGTTTGTCTTGAAGAAGATTCAGCTCAGTCCCAGCACCCACAGGGTGGCTTACAACCATCCATAAGTCCATTTCCTTTTCTGTGTGCACACATGTTGTGTACACATACATGCAACAAATATCCATCCATATAAAATAGGATAGACACATCTTTTAAAAGGCATGCAATTCTATATAAAATTAATATATTTTAAAATAAATTTGTCAAAATGTATCTTATTAAATATTATGGTTCCTATTTTCTTTCCAATTCATTTAATTTTGAAGAACCTTAATAATATTGTCATTATTTTAGATTAAAATCACTTCATTTAAAATGTACATACTCTCACATGCATACATAGTCCTTTGTGTATATGTTTCTTGGATGTAAAGAATGTAATACAAAACCTAGAAAATTTTTAGGTTCTGAGGTAAAGCAGTAAAAATAATAGCCCTTATTCCTGGTGAGTTCAAGGACAGGCTGACTGAATTGAAAGGCAGGATTTTGATGAAAGTCATTATTTCCCACACAGCAGAGCAGGCATGTAATTCCCCAGTGTCTAAACTGTTTCCAGCTCACTTGTCCTTTTCCATCTCACTCCTAAGTTAGGACAGAGTGACTACTGCTGGGAGTTTGGAGGAGACTAGGCTGAGAGACTAGGAATGGTGTGTTTCATTCTGTCACTATAGGACAGGACTGCTGAGTTTAGGAAAGGCAAATTACATATAAACCTGTCATGAGGATGGGTGGCTCCTTCTGCTGTGTCACTTGGGGGACATGGAATACTCTCACCCTTTCCTCTTCTAAATATATCTTTTGTTCATTTAATTAAGATTCTATGTGTCATTGCATATATGCATGGCTTGCATTTAGCTACAGGCTGTGTCTGGTGTGGACCTCTTCTGCCTTTAGATAGTTTATAAGCCAGTGGTGTACTTAAAAAAAAGGGGGGGGGGAGACTCTTGGTTTACAAAGGAAGGAAAGATAGATGCTCTGAAAAGTGGAAAAGGGACATTTTCCTAGGCCTCGGAGTCAAGGAACGTGTCCTGACCCTTGCTTGGCTGACCTGAAAGGTTCCATGGAAGTTAGTTAGCTGAAAGGAGAGAAGAGGAGAGAGAAAAAGCGAGGTGTTGGGCTGAAGGGAGATGCCAAGTGCCGCAATCACACCCCATACTGGTTCCCATGTTTATCAGTGGTTTGACCTGGGGAGCCACCTGTCATGTTTGAATGTCAGTTTCACTTCTGGGAAGTGGGGGTGACTTGTCACTGCTGAAAAGGGAGAAACCATGTGGCCAGTGACATTGGAATTATGAAGTAACAGGAACCCCAAGCCCACCAGTCTCAGTGTAACGGGTCATGTATTGGGAGGTTATTGACAAACAAAGTAGAACGTAAAGGCCTAAGAAATTCAGGGGTGTGGCTAAGTCTGCACCAAAGGAAAGCAGACATCCAAATACAATCTGAACACTGCTGCTTCTCACGTTTACATCCATGTGGAAGTAGGCATCGTCCTCTTTTCCCATGGAACACTGGCTTTATACCCCCAGGATAAGATTATTCTATTCCCTTAAGAGGTGGCTTTTGTGTTTTTGCATCTTTGACTAGAATTTACTCAAAGAGAGTTTTCCTTCTTCAACCCTAGTCCCAAAAGTCTCAGAAGGGGACCAGTCAAGTGTCCATCCTCATACCACCAGCTGTGATCGGAGAGCGAGATCGTATCATACCCACACAAGAGCCCTGTCAGGACTGGTGCAGGTAGTTTCCAGAAGAGGTGCACAAGGCAAAAGGATTCCAGTTTATGGTTCTTTTTAATACCGAGGAAGTGTGGGGGCTGCTCTAGAGCACACACAAAAGCTTCATACACAATATCCAGTTGGTTTGCAGTGAGAAAGTTACTACTACTTCTGTATCACGGATGAAGAAAAGGCATCCTTTACACACACAGCACACAGCTAGCAAATGAGAAGCCAGGAAATCAAACCAAGCTTGCCTGCTTAAGAGTTTGAGCTTTTGATTCTTAATGACATTTAATTTGGTTAATGTCTTTTTTCCCAGTAGACTTCCATGGATGCCAGAATCCTAAACCCCGGAGAGGTGGACAGGACCCACACCTGTCTCCCTGTAGAGCTTAGGGCAGACAGAAGCTGCAAGCAATTCTGCCTTGAACATGAAGCCAGAGCTAAACTCAAAGAGAGAAAGAGATTCTTTAGATGTTGTAGGTCACATACTTTGATGTAGTTCTATTTCCCACACCTATATTATCCTTTCCTTTCCCACAGAGTATAAAACATCACACCTTTCATGTTAAAAAAGTAGTTTCACAAGTGCATGCTGATTTTTTCATAACCCTTGGTGGTAATTCTATCTAAGCCTATAGATCTCAGCAGAAATTAAAGAGAAGAAGTGGTTCTATGGTGCTAAAAATGGATGTGGGGAGATTCTGACAGCATCTTTTATCTTCTAGATACCATGTCTTTGGTGCCTACAAGGTAATTCCAGACAAAGAAATGTACCAAGTCTGAGCAGGTTCACTACTCACACATTCACCAATAATCCATTGCATCGCCCAATGTGTCCTCTGAATATCTGAGAGGATTAAAATATCCACTTTACCTTCCTCACCAAATATGCAGAATGTGTGTAATTGTTGTTGTTTCAGTAGTGCAAAGGACAGAAGGACTTGTGACTTATTCAAGAAGGAAGAGAGGAGATGGCATACACATGTGTGATCACATCTGTATTCATTCGGACGCTCATTCACCCATCTCTGTATAGTGCAGTAATTATTACGGCATAGATAATTGCAACTAAGGAGAGGAGGATACCATGGTAGCTTAGTTTCTATGTATGATATTTTATTTTTAAAATTTGAAATAAACAAAGAAAACCATCAAACTTTAAAGCTCATTGTGAGTACAATGGTTTTACAAAACCAAATATCTGGAAGATGAGGTAGGATATTTGCTTGGTAATGAAATTAGAGAAAAAGAAATCTACTGCCCAAAGTACCAAAAATGCTCCATTTTGCTTCTGTTTCTTGTGTCTGTTTTGTTTAAGAGAGTGTGTGTGTGTGTGTGTGTGTGTGTGTGTGTGTGTGTAAGTGCAAATATGTGCCTGTACATGGAAGCCAGATAAAAACCAACCTTGGCTGCTGTTCCTCAGGAGCCATCCCTGTTGTTTTTTGAGACAAGACCTCCCATTGGCCTGGAACTCACCAAGTAGGCTAATCTACCTAGCCAGTAAGCCCCAGGGACCTACCTGTCTCTGGCTGTCCAGTGCTGGCATCACAAGAGTGTGCCATTGTGACCGGCTTTCCTATTTTATGTAAGCTCGGGGAAAACAACTCAGCTATGTGTGTGCCTGTAAAGCAGGTGCTTTCCTGACTGACTGATCTCCCAGGCCCCATTTCTTTTTGAATGCTCATCACCATGTGGTTCATATAGACTTCCCTCATCGGTGCTATGATGAATGTGTCCTGATGAACAGGGTCATAGTGCAATGTTCTCTGTGCTGTTTCTCTACGTTCTGTTCTTGGTCAGAGTGAGCGATGGTCACGGTTTAGCAGGAACGTAAAAAGGCATGTCTACCTGAAATCACATTAATCCAAATCTAGAAGCTTCCCACGTGAAAAGTTACTTCGTATACTTCCATAAAGTGCCCTTAATCCTCTGCTATGGACTGTAATTTATCCTGGAACTTTTCTACTAATCCCTGAGCCAGAAACAGAAGATAAGTCACCCTGCTGAGAAGAGGAAAACACTGTCCACCGACAGGTGGTTAGTTAGTTGCATGTGGTAGTGAAGGAACTGCTTCCACTGCCTCCTTTGCAAATTCCTCCCACAGTCTGCATCTGATTCTGTGTTACTGTGCCACATCTGTTTCCTTAGGAAGCGCCCGATAGTTACCTTCGAGACTGATGGACCCTGGATCTGACGCTAGTTACAATTAAATGATATATTAAATAGATATAAATCCAAAGTGTCTGATAGAGAATGGAGAGGTATAGATTGAGATTTTAAGTGCTCACTCAGTATATATAAAGCCTGTAAGGTAGAGTAAAAGGTTGAAGACTCAAGAAAGCTTTGACATTGCAGATTTATAAACATTAGATACACGTAGAGTCTAGTACATGCTGCTTTAGATGTGCTGAGAAATTATTGTGAATGTTCAAGAAGTGTACACTCCAGCTCCCCCACAAAGGCACTTTTGGGAAATGTGTTTGTATATTTGTGCAATTTAGCACCCAAAACCTACTACCTTAACAAATATTCAATTTATAATACAAAACTATTAACTATAGCCATTACAGTGTTCCTGGAATCCCAAGACTGACTCTTTATCACAATCACAAATTTGTATTTTTGACCCATATCTTCCCAGAATTCCCTATGGCCCCTGGTGACCATTGTTCTACTCTTTATTTCTTTTTTGCCAACATAATATTTTCATTGATTATTTGGGATTTTTATACAATTCACTCTGATCACAGTTCATTTCCATTCCTCCCACGTCCACCCATCCACCCTTGTGCCCCACCCCTGAAAAAAATAGACAAAGTCCAATTTGTGCTGATATACTAACTGAAGCATGGTCAAACTACCAGTGGCTAGCCTCTTAAAGATAACTGAGTCCTTTTCCATCCCATTCCCTGCCCCGCCAGAAGCCATCGACTGTTACGAGCTACCCTTCAGCATCTTTATCACAATTTTTAAGGACTCTCTTCAATGGCTTCCTGTCTAGACTGTTTCTTTGTGTGTGTGTGGGGGGGGGTCACAGAAGCCTCCAATGTGTCTCATTCTCAATTATGAGTCTGCAGTCATAGACACCACTGCAAAGGAAGCTTCTTGCCCTTATAGTGGCAGCACAGATCATGGACTTGCACATGGTTTACTGTGGCAGCAAGGATCATGGGCATCAATATGGCCTCTCTTCTTAACTTCTGTTTATTCAACTTTGAAAAATATTCAGCATGGAAGAGAGTTCTTAGTGTTTCCTTGTTTTCTTTGTTTGATTTATTGCATTTAATAATAGCTTGCAGTTTTATCCATGTCACCACAAATGTCAGGAGCTCTTCTTAAAATGTTAAATAATAGTTGCACACACAGACAGAGAGGGGGGGGAGGGAGGGAGGGGAGGGAGGGAGGGAGGGAGGGAGGAGAGAGGGAGGGAGGGAGGGAGGGAGAGAGGGAGATAGTTTACCTAGCTTTTTATCGATCAATTGGCATGCATTAGTCTGAATAATGAATGTCTCTATGTGGCTATCTCTACAAATCTTTACTTCATTTTCTTTGGATATATACACAGAAAAGGGACTGTTCAATCATACAGAAGTTCTATATTCTTCTCTTTTTCTTTTTATATAACCTCTACACTGGTATTCATAATGAATTTACATTCTTTTTTTTTTTTTTTTTTTTTTTTTTTTGGTTTTTCGAGACAGGGTTTCTCTGCGTAGTTTTGCGCCTTTCCTGGAGCTCACTTGGTAGACCAGGCTGGCCTCGAACTCACAGCGATCCGCCTGGCTCTGCCTCCCGAGTGCTGGGATAAAAGGCGTGCGCCACCACCGCCCGGCTGAATTTACATTCTTACAAACTGCAAACATTTCCCTTTCTCCATGCCTTCAGCAACACTTGCTGTTTCTTTTCAGTAGAAGTCATTGGACCATGTGTGTGATGATATCTAACAGTGGTTTAGGTTTATTTCTCTGACTTTCAACAATGCTGAGATCCTACTTACTATGGAATCACAAAAGACACATGCCTTTAATCCTAGCACTTGGGAGGAAGAGACAGGTGGATCTTTGTGAGTTTGAGGCCAGCCTGGTCTACAGAGAGAGATCCAGGAAAGGTGCAAAGCTACACAGAAAAACCCTGTCTCAAAAAAAAAGAAAAGAAAAGAAAAGAAAAAAGACACTTGGATGCCCAACTTGGTCTGAGAGAACTAGGTTGGAGGCCCCATGATTCCTGACTTCATGTTATGTTACCAAACTGTATTGGACTCAGATAGGGTAGAACAACAGAGCAGTGTAGCAGAGAACATGCAAACAAACTAACGCATAAACATGGAACAAATCTTTGACAAATATGCTAACAGCACACAAGGAAGAGGAAGAGTCATGAACATAAGTGTTTTGGATCTCACACCAAACACTCAGACAACAAGTGAAAATAAGGAACAAAAACTACATAAGACAGAAAACCATCTTCAACTCAAAGGTGGAAAAATGACAGAATTGAAACGGTATGAGGCATTATAGAAAATATTTGTAACCAATATATGTGACAAGGATTTAATATCTGAAATAGATAACAGATAAAACTGAATAGCCAAAGACAAATAATTAAATTTTTTAAAATGTGTAAATGACCTGAATAGACATCTTTGCAAATAAAATACAGAGTGTCTGTAAGTTCAGTGGAAGCTGTTTTAGTCTTTCATGTGAAGACTCTAGGTTAGGTTCTAGGTGCAGAGGCAGAGTGCAGGTGCAGAGGCATGGGGACTTTTATTCCACAGTCTTTCTTCAGTAAGCTTTGGAGGGTGTGAGGAAAATCTCCTATATTTAAAGTCATTTGACTATATACATTAACTAACATAACAAGAGGCCTTTATGACGACATCCACAAGACTGTTAAACCAAGTGAGCTCTCCAGCCATGGTAAATAGACGTGAAACTATTCCCTAGATGCATGTGGAGGCCAGAGATTAATCTTGTATTGTGTTTAGTTTTATTTTGATACAGGATCTTTGTCTGAGACTTGGGGCTTGTCTGTTCAGCTAGTACCAGTGATCCTGTCTCTACTGGTGGCTGGGATTACAAGCACCCCAACCTCCTCAATACTCAGGTATTTTTGTTGTTGTTGTTTTAATGTAGATGCTGAGGCTCAAACATGCTTTGGGGACAGGGTTTTATGTCTCCCTAGCCCCTTGTGGAAATAGTCCCTTGTACAAAATACACAAATGAATGAAAGAATGAAGCGGTCATCACGGGTAATCATGTTTCAGTAGACAGCAACAGGCTGGTGAACTCTATGAAATGGCTAGCTTACTTAAGCCCAGTGAATTTGGCCAGATGGCAGATCAGCCAATATGGAATGGAGTCTTGCATACATCTTTAGTTCTCATCTTTGGCCAATGCTTTAATAGCATGATCATAAAATATGCTGACAGCTCTTGAATGAACAGTTACTGCCATAGTTTCTGTATTGATCATTTTCTTACTCAGAGCAGAAGCATCAGTATGATGGCCAGTATTTACATCCTTTTAAAACCTTTTCATTTATTCTTTGTGTCTTTCACATCATGCCTCCCAATACCACCTATCTCCTTCCCTCCCCAAAATAAAACAAAATAAAATTCAAGAGAAAAAGGAAAAAGAAAAAAGAAAGAAAACAGAAAAGGGAAAATCTTGTCATGGAAGCTCTAGTGTGGCACAGTGAGTTGTACAGGAAACCCCTTTTTCCATACATTTTTACATGCAGGCGTTCATCACAAGGAATCATCAGTCTGGCTCAAGACCCCTGGTCTCATCTTCATTAAAGTTGCATGATGATGTTGAAATGAGCAGATTTAACTTAAAGTCTCTAACCAAAGCACTTCTAATCTGGATCACCCATACAGTAAGACAGCATTGATCACATTCTTGTCTTTATCTTTCTTGTTTTGAACATTTTAAGAAATTGGGACATTTCTCATTTCTTTCTCTCTCACACTCTCGTGAGTGGTCATTCTTCATTATAGGATCACAGGGTGGGGAGAGGAGGCAGAAAATTTATGTCCTGAAATTCAATAACACTTTTTTTTGCATGTGGAAAACCTGTGGGCTCACCTGAATGGGACAAAAATGAATGAAAACAACCCCCACATTATCTTTCTTCCAAGATCCAGTCTTCCAAGTTCTTTGCCAGCACCACAAGTAAAGCTTCCCTGTAGGACAATGGTTCTCAATGTGTGGGTCACGACCCTTTTGGGGTTTAAAAAAAAAAAAAAAAAAAAAAAAAAAACGACCCTTTCACAGGAGTCACCTAAGACCATTGGAAAACACAGATATTTACATCATGATTCATAAAAGTTACAAAGTAGCAACAAAAATTATTTTACAAGTGAGGAATACAACATGAGGAACTGTATTAAAGGATCTCTGCATTAAGAAGGTTCAGAACCACTGCTATAGGCCAAAAAGGAAAGTGGCTTATGGTTGTACCTGAGTGACAATGTCAACTTGGTCACCTGATTCACAACACTATCCCTGGGAACACGTGTCCTTATCAAAATGCCAAATATGTTTGCTTTTTCCACACTACCAGTCAAGACATCGTAGCTCCATTCTTGCAGGTATTTTGAATATTTGGCTTGAAATTTGCAATGATCAGATGTTGGCTCAATCTGCACCCCTGGAGTGTGAAGTCTCCCTGGTCACAACTAGAGCGAACTCTTCTTCACCTCCTCTGCTCCAGTCTCCGTTCCCTGTATACTTTGAAATATGATGGGACGTGACTTGGTTACATAAATAGTAAGTAGATATTACAGAGTAACATGTGTGCTGTCTGTTATCTATGAAATTTTACCCTCTCATTTATAAATGAAATAACATACATGTGTGTGCCATTGCATGTTTCCAAATCACTGACTCATCTGGTATTTATTGGTATTAGGAAATTGTATAGACATGTATACACCCTATATACATACCTCGTATATACGCCTGGCACATGCTATCAAGGACATAGAGATAATCAGGCTTCTGTCTACAGAACAGACACTAATTCAAAAAGTCAAGAATTGCAATTATATAAGCAAAAGTTACATTAAGTTCTATCAAGGAAAATGCATAGAAATTTGTATGGAGTAGGGGGACCCATTTTATTATAGTGAAAGGAAGCTGAGGCCTCAGCAAGGGCAGGTCTGGAAGACGCAATAGGGGTGATTAAAGAGGAGCCCTAGTGCCTTTCTTTCCTTACATATCATGACAAAATCTTCCCCCACCCTGAGACTGAATCAGTCTCCAAATTCAGAGGTGGGGTTTAACTTTGAGTAGAAAACAGATGTGGCCATTGCTAAGAAATTTTCTGTTTTTCACATTCATGAGGATTGTTTATTCCATAGTTCAGAAAGAAAAGATGGTTCATGGTCACATATTGAAAAAAGATCTGATGGCCAAATGCATTTTGAGAATCTCGCCAATCTTTTTTCAATATGTTCAATTCAAATACTTGACATGAACTATGTTCTCCTGGGATTTTCACTGTATCTTTTAATCAAAATCCCAAGTATAAACCACACAAGAATTCCAGGCTTCGCTCTTGATTTGCACAGAGGGACGACAAAGTTATTTCCTCTTATATACAATAATTTCTTTGAAAGAAAGTATGCTTTAAATTAGGCATCAGTTTAATGAGTGAGCAATGAGCACAGCCCTTGAATACTCTGTTAACATTCAAAAGTCCATTCAAAGTGAAGGAACAGGCACATTTGGCATTCACATCTGTCCTTGAATTCACTGGTTTTGGAAACACTCATGTCTCACTTTTCCTCCGAGTTAAACCATCATTTCAACTTCATGCTCATTTTTGGGCAAATGATGAGCATTAATAGTTGTTTAAGAAGCTGGTTATGGGATGTGGGCACAGGCATTCTGAGACATTGCAGTATTCAGACTGTGATGTTTTTGAACAGGACTGGATCAAGCATTCCAAAAGGGAAATAATAGTCCAACTCTTAAAATTTCTTCCATATATTTCTTGATATTTGATACTTTCTACAGCTTGTCATATAAAAGAAATTACTACAGATCAGCCAGCCATATGGGAAAACTGAGGAAGAGAAATTCACACTTGACTCCCTAACCTCACAACACCCACACAGGTGATTTCACGGAAGACATACAATAGCTATGTTTTCTGCTAAGATATACCTGGTTCACATGATGCAATTCCTCACATGAATATATTATGGCATTATACAGACACAGAACATTCTAAACTTTTCCAGCTGTTCCTTCAAGTAAATCCAGATGAGAACCATTCTTTCAGCTCACAAAGATCTTTTGAATTCTATTATAATTCCTCTCAAATAAAAGTTAACATGTACACATATATATCCACTTTTTCAGGAGATAGTATCTCCCCTAACAAATTTTATAGATATTCCTTCCCTTTTTTATTTCTTTGTTTATTCATTCAGGTTTTGCTGTTTTTTATTTTTTATTTTGGAGACAAAGATGGAACTCCCGCTGGCCTCTAATTCTTGGTCCTCCTGTGTCAGCCTCCGGAGAACTGAGATTTCAGGTGTGAGCCAGCATCACAGCCTACTGATACTATTTGAAGACACAGAACCTATCTACCAGACTTGTCCACTCACAAATATCCAAGGCAATTACTGGGATTTGGAAAATTCTGGGGCCACCTTTTCTTCCCATGCAGTTTACTAGTAATTGCTTGTCATTCAAAGTTGGCCAGAACTCAACTGACTACTACAAAACATCACACGCACGCACGCACGCATGCACACACGCACGCTTGCGGCTCGCGCCCCCAAGACATAGTCTAAGGGGTTCTAAAATATGAGAAGGTGAAATGTAAGATGAAGCTGGGCTATGAAACCCAAACCTGGGGATTTTTTAATGTAATATACCCAGGAAATCCTTGGCTGGAGCCATCTTCAGACCTGAGCTTTTAACCTGAACACTCTTACTACTGGTGACATGCTTGTAAGTTCAGTGCAGCATCAGAAGACATATAACAGGATATAATATCAGAAGATGAAGTTATCCAAGAAATTCCTGAGTAAAATAAGATTTTTTTTCTAGTTTTGAAAACAATGTTAGATCAAAATTTAGACTAATAGGAGCAACCACTATTTAATAGAAGCTTGGCATTGGACACCTCCCAAGATCTCTTTATTAAATGACTCTAAAGCATATATATGAAAGCTGTTGAGGTCCTAGAATGTTCCACAACATTTTAATAGCCAAAATTATCTCATTTTGGAGACATCATACTATGTTTTGTATTTTCACACATTTCATGGTATTTGGCTTGCTGATAACAACATTGATGTATTATCTTACATAGATTATTGGCTCAACTAGAGCATATAATTAGAAGTCAAGTTCCTGGACTTTAGGTATAAATGAACAAACAAACATTACCTTTCCAACTAATGTGTCATTTTGTTTAGGTTGTCAATAAACATTTTTTGGGGGGTTAGTATATTACAGGCACCATACGGAGACTGAAGTTTAGACAATTTTTACAGATTTTTCCTCGAGTGCCAGAAAAAGACAAGCCACCTAGATAATGCAGGCTGGTGAGTATAGCATTGGAGGGAACATGTGCACACTCAGAATCTCTAGGGCTGATGGAGTTCTATTCTGTCCATTCTCATGGTTCATGGGAGAAAGCTGGACCAAGTACATTTTCATGGAAATGGTTAAGCAAAAGAAAGGCATGTGATGAAGAAAACTTGAGTAGAAAGAAAAGCGTTTGTCTACACAAGGAAACAGCAATAGCTTATGGCATGTGAAACCGTGATCTCTGGGTTCACATCCAAATGCTTATTAACTGTAGGATTAATGTCCTTGCCTCACTTTATTTCCCTATAAGAACAGAATGTCAGAGTAATGCTTAACTGTATCAGTGGTTAAGCAGGTATCACAACCCCCAGCACATACGAAGATCCTGTCTGCAGGCACAGCTGCGGTAGCATGGTGGGCAACCATGGAGATGAGGAAGCAGAGCCGGGCATCACAGCACCTGGTTAGGAAGGGCTTGGCAGTGAATGTCACACAGAGGTGCGGTGAAAGCCTTCGCCATCTACTCTGAGAGGATAATCCTTGTGTATTTGCAGTTGCAGGATCAAGTGAACGACTATTTCACCATTTACAAATGAGGTATTTGTGGAAACTCAGACCTCCATTCCAAGCACACAGACACTCTCGGGTGAAATCCTGTGTGTTCTGAAAATCAGGTTGGGAAAAAACACAAGGTCCAAGAACTTCAGTACAAATGTGGAGTAGATGAGGTGTCTCGGGTCATCTGTCATTCTTCAATCACTGGAACTAACCAGATCCATGTGTTAAGTGATCTGATGGGTGGAGAAATGACCCAGGATTTAAGAGTGCTTGCTGCTCTTCCTGGAGACCTACCCGAGTTCAGTTCCTATCAATAGCATGGCAGCTCATAATCATCTGTGTCTCTACTTCCAAGGGAATGTGATGCCCTCTTATGGCCTCCATAGGCACCAGGCATGCACATGAAGCACAGACATGTATTTAGACACTTATCCATACACATAAAATCAAATAAACCTCAAAAAATAAAGAAAGAAAATGATTCAAGTTAGGTACAAAACACATGCCTCAAAACTGATCACAGCATGGAGAACCTTGACCTAGATACTGACTAAAATATATTTCCATTATTGATGCCTTATTAATAATTGTCTCATAATTACTGGACTTACAGAGTAGTTAAAAGAAAAAAATAACCCACAAGCTGTAATTCTGGATTGTAAATTTTCAGTTGTGTGTGTAATGTACTAAATATTGCATGCAATAAAACTTATTTTTTACAAAAACTGGGTCATACTTCCCATCTATTTTTACACATTGCTCATATGAACACTTCCCTTATGATGGAGCATTGCACATCTTCAGTTTTAACAGCTGCAGCACTTTTTTTTATCAACCAGCTGCAACATAATTTCTCTAGCTCTTGGACATTTACAAGTATTCTTCATTTTACTGCTGCAACATAATGTGAAAACCTACAATTGTTTTGTGGCCAGCCTGCACCTAGCTCTGTTGTTTGGCTCATCCCCACAGGGTAATGAACAGCAAGGTCTCCAGCATTTACCAGCACCATTGGATTTAATTAAAGCTACTGGTCAGGCATAGCTCAGCCTGACACTTCCTCGGAACAGGGACTTCCTACTCTATTCTGAGTACGTTATGGAAATAACCAACTCCTTTCTTTTGATTTGAGATCCAATCCATGGGAGGGAATTAATTCAAAGCACAGAAACCTTGTCAAAAGCCCGCAGCTGGGGAAGTCACAGGTTCTAGAGGGGAACCTAATACTATTGTTTTGCTAAATGGTCATGTTATCAAACTGTCTAAATATTTATGTTCTATATATGTCTATAGATAAGTGTTGCCCTCAACCTTGGTCGGAGATGCTTCTTCTGGGCATCTCAGTTGATGAGCAGCAGTTAATGCAAAGGCTCCTAACTGGTCAGAGTGCTGAGAATCGAGGCCTGCTCTCAGTCCTAAATGAGACTTCTGCATCACTCCTTTACCACAACAAACATAAGGCTCAGGCCACAATCCAAAAAAGGAGTGGAAAGAACGTGAGAACTGGCAGGTAGAAAGGGGTGCTGTGAGATGCTGTCTTCTCCACATGACTTGGCCATCATGCCCATGAACTCACTGCAGGTATGGTCTCCTGCACAAGATAACGCTGCTAAGATAGGTTAGCATGCCAGCAGGCAACACTAATTGGACTCAGTGGGTTCAGAGAAGGGGGGGGAGGGAGGACAGAAAGGTGGAAAGTGGGAGATGGGATATGTTAAGAGTTGGGGGGGTGACCTGAGTGAGATAGGGAAGTAGTTGAGGTAGATATGATCATGATACATATGTATGAGATTGTCAAAGAATAAATCTAAGTTTACAGGCAGATATTATTATCTCACCGCACTAGTTTCTTTTTTGTTCATCGAGACAGGACCTCACCCTGTGACCAGGTCTGTCTAAACCTCACTGTGATGCCCCTGCTGGCTTGGAACTTATGGTAATCCTTCTGCCTCAGTTTCCTGTAGACTGAGGCTACAGGCCTGAGTCACCATGTCTGGGGTTCCTGAAACTGATTTTTCTAAGTACACCACTGTTTTTGTGTTTAATTTGGTGTAAAACAAACTTTACCCACTCTTAACAATGGTGCTGTGAGAATATCCACAAGTGCGTTTTAGTTAAACCTGTAATCATCTCTTTAAAATCTCACCTCCTAGAAAACGGTACCAGGTTTCTCATATCTGGCATTTATGAGCAAGATGCTGGCGGCTCTGTTCGTGGTTTACAGCATGGAGGTGGGCAGCGCTGTCCATAAACAAGAGCGGCAGTCAGGCCTCGCCTCCTTTCAGTTTGTTCTCCGGCACATGGTTGGAGGAAGAGAATAGGATGCCTTGACATTTGCCCTAGGAGTAGAGGGGAGATCTCTTAAGACTGTTTTCTTTTGTTTTGTCTGTTTTTAAGCTGCAGAAATAGTCTGCAGCTCAAAGAACACTAGTCGGGAAAGCAAGCTGAGTACCCCATTAACTCCTACAGTAACAAGTTCGGGGCAGTGCCCTCAGCGGTTCAATAAAGACCTCCTGAAGATGGAGGTTGCCATGGTGATAAGAGCCACACACAAGGAGTGGGGCTGAGGCAACCTTCTGCAGAGATGCAGGGGCAATGTGAAAGTCACCTGGCCTTGGCCATGGGAAGCTCAGAGCAAATTGGGGTGGTTCAGTCTCCAGCTGTGGCCTCCCAGGCTCTGCTCCCACTGCAGTGCCCTGGGGAGCTAGCCTGAAGAAGGGGGCATATCGTGGCTCTCTGGGGCCCTAAGGGTGCACCGGAACAGGAGATGGAGATGAGAGTCACAGGAAGGATGCAGGTTGAGGCAGTGAAGCCCTTTCCTGCCATATTCCATTTACGTTTTGTCCCAGTTGTTGGGCAAGCAAAGCAGAGGCAGCTTAGTCTGGTGGCTCTGGCTTGTAAGCCTTGCACTCTGGTGGCTGAGGCAGGGAGATTGTCCTGAGTTCAAGGTCAGCCTGGGCCACGGAGGAAGGCCCTCTCACAAAAATCAAAACCCACCAACACTACCAAACAAACAAACAAAACCGTGACAATTCCCATAGTCAATCACACCAATCTAAGCTTCAGTGTCTGCGTGGACCGTCAATCACCTCAGTGTCTTCACTCTGGGCTGCAGGGCGGTGCCGAGCAGGCCTGGTAATGTGCACTTTATGAAATTCTGTCTCCTTGCTGCCTTGGGCGCTTTGGTTTCTACCTGATGGATGGGGCGACCCTCCACGCCTTTTGTTAGCTTGTGTTTGTCTGTCTGCCATAAGCCAAGATGTTTATTCCAGAACAGGAACTGCTCTGACCTTTGGACTATCAAAAACAGCGGCAGCATCGTAACTATAGTGACGTCATTGAGTGTTAAATCCCGGGGGGAGGTGCTTAGACAGAAAAGACCATCAAAACTGTGGTGCGGGGTGTTAGTGACACAAAAATGAGACAGGCATTTCTTTAAACTATTTCTTTTATTTTTCTGTGATTATACTATAATTATATCATTACCCCTTCTCATCATCTCCCTCCAACCATCCCATATACTTCCTCTTGCTCTTTTTCAAATTCATGCCCTCTTTCCCCACTAATTGTTGCTATATGTATGTATGTATATATATATACATACATACACACATATATATGTATATATATATATATATATTCTTAAAAATATAAATATGACCTGCTCAGTCTTACTGTCCTCACACTGGGAGCAAAGGTCATCTACAATTCTTGTAGCTCTAGAATCTGAGAGATAAAAACAGACACTGGGACCAAGCAGTTAGCACTGACTTATACAGGTAAAGAAGTCAATAATTTATTCCTCAAGACCTCAAAAACCATGAGGACACAGACCTGCGCTCTCTCTCTCTCTCTCTCTCTCTCTCTCTCTCTCTCTCTCTCTCTCTCTCTCTCCAGAACTGGTAAAACAAACTGTCCCACAACTCTCAGGGTGTGGTGGTGGATGCTCTATTTCCTAACAGAATCTTAACTTCAAGCCCATCAGGGGCCCCTAAGAACCTCATCTGTAATTTCTCTACTGAAAATACTCCCAACGCGGATGACAATCAATGCTGGTGGGACTTTAGTAGTAACAAGGGTTTCTACTGTCTTTCTATCAAACAAATATGAGAGCTTCAACTAACTCAAAAACATGGGAGACATCAAAATGTAGGAAGGGGTAGGTTTTGAGTTTTGTTACTTTTATTTTAAGTATGACGTGTATAATTGTAAGTTTTAAAACTTAACCTTTAATAATAGGTGTATTTAACAGCTGGGCCACAAAACCTCAAAATATCAAGGTTTGGTCCGTGTGACATAATGGTATTCCCTCAACACACCACTACCTCCGAGGATCACCTGACCATCACTTGAGAACAGCTTTGATGTTCTTATCAAATGAGAATGAGTTTGTGGACCTTCCTAATACCTGAAAGAAACCCTAGATAGTGTGGGAAATGAGTGCTTCCTATACTATGTGCCTATGGTAAAATGTATCAATTAAGCATTGTAAGCTATTAAAAATAACTAGTGCAATAAAATACTGTAGTTATAGTTATATGGCTATTCCTCTCTCTCTCTCTCTCTCTCTCTCTCTCTCTCTCTCTCTCTCTCTCTCTCTTCCTCCACCCCCTCCATATTTCACACTTCTTACTGTGGTAATGTGAGGTGATATATAGCTTCACGATGAGATGAGAACAGAGTAGGCGTATGATGTTAGTATCCTGACATAGTGTTTCCTGTTACTTAACACTAGCCCTGTTAATCACAGCAGTTGGTCATGACTGAGAAGGTACAGAGCAATGAGTATGTGTTATCTGCAGCGTGGAGACCCTGAGCAGGGTATGATTCACATCCTGGGCAGGATGGAGCAACAGCAGGAGCATTGTGCAGTGCTGCTCAGAAGGGTGTACGGTTTGGCACCAGTGTTTATGTCTGGAATTTTCCACCTAGTATTTTCAGACAGCAAAGCAACGAATTAAATCAAGTCAACAAAACATGCAAAGCACTTAGACTGTGCTGGTATCTAGATGTTAGTTGGGTTAAAACTTGGATATTAAAGGATTACCGTCAAGCGTAGGAAAAAGAATTTGCAGATGACATTCAGGATTCTATAACCAAATATACACCTAACGACTGACATGCAGGCATTTATGCTCACAGTGCTTTAAATGAAAGACCAGGTACAGGCCAGCTGGTTCACTGTCTCTGAGAGCTGTTTCTGGGGCCCTTATTGTACCAATGTGGCTGGGCAGGCAGCTTTCTGGGCATGTCTTTTTAAGTACAATAGGGTTCCGCCCTGGTGAACTGGTTGCTCTCCAGTGGCTCTGCCTCCTGATGCCGTACTGGTGATTGTGATTACCACATTAACAGGGGATGGGAACACACATTCAGGTCACAACACTTAGGAAAGCTTTAAACTTGCTTTTTTTTTTTTTTAACTCAGTAACTTTGAATTTAGGATCTAGGTTCTTTAAGTCTCTCCTCTAAAATGCCCCAGGGATAATTTTCAAAGTGCTAATATTTTATAGCTTATAGTAAGGCTATAAACTAAATAAATATTTTTCATCTGAAAGCTGTGATCTAGATTTAAGCCTGTCTATGGATAATAAATAATCTTTCCAACAGAAGTACCCAGACCTCTACGATTTATGAAGTTAAGCTCATCTGCCCCCGACAGCAGGATTTGCTTGGTTGTTAGTATTTCCAGATTAGAGGGACCACGGTGAGTTGCCTGACATATGTACAGGTCTGTGAAAAATTAGTCATTTAATGATTATGTATTGATTATCTGCTGTGTGCCAGAAGCTGGGGAGCTTATATCCCTAAGAAGCCACTCAGTACTTAAGGCCAACATTGATCAATGCTATTTCTCTGAGCATTGGAACCAATGGGGGGTGGAGAGCTGGCATTTTTCTGAACTTCTTTGTGGCAAGGTGCAGAAGGTGCGGGGTCACTCTATTCTAGTCTTCAGTTCTTTGGCTATAATATCTGTGAATGCAACACATGAATATGCTTCTTACCATGAATCAAGTCACTGCTTTGGCTCTCCCCCTGCAGTGTTTAGAATGATTTAGTAGTTATTTTACTTTGGCGGTTAAGTGTCAAATGTAAAGAAGGTAAATTGCCAGAGAGATTTAGCATGGGTTATACCAAAGGTCCCTGATCTCTCATTTTTTGTATATTCTGACCATCTCTGCCAACCATTAAAGTGACCAGAGTGTGTTTCAAGTTCTGCAGACTGCAGTTTGTCAGGGATTCTTCTGTGCACCTGGATGTCAGTCATCAGGTCCCACCCTTAATCAATGTGTAGGCTAGACATTAGTGATGGAAAAGTATACCTACTGTGGCTAGAAGTCAAACACTTTAACTTAGCATGATGGACTGCCTCTCCTTCATATCTTTCCTTGTCATCTCTCGTCTTATAAAAGCAGTCTGGGACAAAGCAGAAGAAATGAAAATCATTTTTAGTGATGCTCACAGTATTGGCTTCACACACATCGCCCAGATAGAAATGATGGAAGTCCCAGCAGGGCTCAGCAACTTGGATTTGTGAATAATCAACTCCATGACCATAGAGACAAGCTTCAACAAAGTTGAATCTGCATATCCTCTATGGTTCTCTGTACTTCTAAAATGATTCATCTCAAGTACAGAGTATCTTAAAGGTTCTGGAAGGCAAAGACTCTTGATATTAAAACTGAATATCGTTTTGACTAGCAATTTGCCCTTCCAAATCCTTGTCTCAGAGACAACTTTCTAGAATGATTAAACTTTGAAATTGGCTGGTGCTGAATTTGAATCTTGGTTGACCTACTGAAAGCTATGTTACCTTGGGCATGCAAACACCATACAACTTGGTTTCACTATCCTTAATAGAGAGATTCATCCATGCACTCAAGTATTTATTGAACATCTAGTATATGCCACTCCCTATTTTATGCAGAAGAATCTTGATCCTCTTTTCTGTGGCTAATGATACAACAAATGAAGATAAACTCTAAACAATTAATATATATAAATATATATTTAAACTTGTAATAGATGCTATCATGCATGAGTCCCCAACTTTCTTTGTTGTGGTATTTTTTAACAATAATATATCATAGAATAACTTAAGTTTGGTTACATGCACTATATCTATTGATAGTATCATATGAAGAAGTAACAGACAAAATTCATTGTTATCTAAAAGTATTCATTGTATCAAGGCATGTTAATGTTGGAAATATTGTATTAAAATAACTACAGTTTTAAGCATAAAATAAATTGAAGAATATCCTCATTGTACACTCTTACTAATTTCTTTAGTGTATGAGTGAATGAGCATGGTTGTACTCTCTATTTGTCTTCTCATTCAATTTGTTATGATGTTCTTCAGTATGAATAATAACTTCACAAGGTGAGTACACTGAGTCCTTTGTAGCCAAGAGTTCTAAGTCTACAGTTTCAACCAAGTCTACAGCAGAAGTTTTACAAGGGTGTGTCTGCTTTGAATATGCCACACAGGCATGCATGCATTCCATTCCCACATTACTCTCTGAACAATAGAGCTCACCACTTAACATTTACATGGCATTAGGAATTATTAATCCAAGTAATCTTGGAGTGAGTTAAACTACTGGGAAGATGTGCATAGCTTGTATATAAATACTCTACCACTTCATAGCAGGGGACTTGAATGTCAGTGGGTTTGTTATCTCTGTGGGGAGGGTGTTGTAGAACTTCTACAGATACTGAAGGATGACTGAAGATGGAAAGGAAGGCTATGCACAGAGCCTTTTCAGATAATCGTGTTTGTTGATACTATCCTTGCCAGGTGGCAGTTTCTCAGTTGTTACTTGTGGTGTATAATTTAAAATCATATGAATGAACTTCATAATCCTTTAATTTAGAAGCCAACAATCTGTTCTGCAAATGAATGGGTCTTCCATTGAGTCATGATTTTGTAACAACATGCATTAGTCATCCAGAAACTATTTTCCTTGGTTCATACATCCTCCATACATTGAAGTATTTAGTTATATAACATCAAAACACACAAATGTGTCCATAGATCTCTCAAGAATGCCTCAGGTATTAGGAGCTGCTGGTAATGTACACATTTTTTTCAAAATTATAATTTTGTTGACAATCTTAAATTTCATCATTGGAAAGAAGTACCATCAATTGTTTTAAAAATTAAAAAATGCCTCCTAAATAGATGTGCCAATTGTTCCTTTAAATAAACTGCCATTCCACTTTTAAATGGCTGATTCTATTCTCCACTCAGCCACATGAAGGCTTTTCTTCTAGATGGTCTTCTCTTGTGTGTACGTGTGCAGCAGACATGCTTTTGTGAGTGTTCTGGTCGACTCATCACGTAGAACGTTGAAGACTTAAATACCCAAGTTTGAACACTTCATAAAATTAACATATTTTACTGTTTCTCTCAGAACCTTCTTACATGGCAGTTTTGTGGTTGTTTCCATTTTGTTTTGTATCCTGTTTCTGCCAGGTGGTAAATTCAGCGACCCTGCACTTTGGTGTTCATTCATTCTCAGACACCCATGATCTTTCCAACATTTTGCATTGCTAGCACAAATGTCAATACAGTGGGGAAAGCAAACAAAATTTTAGTATTATTATGAAAGTTTCATTGTTGTTATGGATTCCCCTGTGCTCGCAGGCAGCCGAGAACCTTTTGTGAATCACTACTGTATTAAAGCCAAATCTAGGGGAAGGACTACAGGGGCAGATCAGAAAGGGCAGGCAGTGACTCAACTCCTGTGCCAGGAAAAGTATCTACACAAAGGCAAAATTGAAAGGGAGATCAAAATGACAGAAGGAACCAGTGAAAGGGAAAAGATAGAAGGAAAAAAATAAATTCAGAGTTAGCTAGTTTTCAAACTCAGAAATAGGGAATTCAGAGAGATGATCAGGGTTATGTAGTTGTGAAAAAGTTAATAATGGGAGACTTCATCAGGATGAGCCTGGCCCATGAAAAGCAATACTGCATTCCATTCACAGCTTTGGCACACAAATCAGATGTGTATGAGAGGTTGGCTTTCTGTGTTAGCCCTCCTTAGCATCCAGATACAGTTCATATGGCTGTATTCTTCCTTACAAACTGAAATCTGTGTGTTTTATCAGCTTTGAGGTGGGTTTTTCTCTAGTGCTAAGTCAAGCCATAAATGACAGAGGGCATTATCTTCCTTTTTAAGAAAGCTGTGTAATTTGTTGTACCCTAATATTAACCTCAGCAAACTTGTAACTTAAGCAATGAATTTAGTAAATAGTGTCCTTTCCTATAAAACAAAAAAGAAAATGAAATATTTTAACACATAACTCTAAAAGTTGACAATTGAAAAGCATAGTTTAATGAATGTAAAGGCATTTGAGATAAAAAAAAATACTTGAAAGCAATAAAGAAAGAGACATTTAAGAAGACAAACAGCTGTCCTGTTCCCACTAATTAGGTCACTGTTTTCTATAAGATAATGAGTTCTTCACCAGTGTCCCCACACATCATGTGTTAGGTAACCAGTGTGATGGCTATTCTTGGTTGTCAACTTGACTATATCTGGGATGAACTACAATCCAGAAATGGAGGGCACACCTGTGATCTGGATCTTGAGGTAGGAAAACAATGTACCTTTGATCTGGATTTTGAAGCTGGAAGACACAGACTTTTGATCCAGATCTTGAGTTGGGAAGACTCACCTTTAATCTGGGCCACACTTTCTGTTGGAAGCCTATGGAAGGACAATGGATGAAAGAACGTTTTTTTCATTCTTTGCTTATCAGCACATTCATTACTTCACTGGCATTAGAACCCACTTCTTTGGGATTTCAGCATATGCAGAAGACACTCTGAGACACCTAGTCTCATGGGGCTGAGCAATTACTAGATTCTTGGACTTTCCACTTACAGCTAGGCATTGTTGGATTGCAGTCTGTAAGCCATTCCAATATGTGTGTGTGTGTGTGTGTGTGTGTGTGTGTGTGTAAATGGAGAGAGAGAGTGAGAGAGAGATCATTCATTCCATTGGCTCTGACTCTAGAGAACCTTCATTAACACAAGCAGCTACCAGCACACTGCTTGGCATCACAGTGCCGTGATATCTAGACCTAATCTAGGACTTATTCATGTACCACCATTAATTTAATCCATTAGAAACTAAAGATCTTTCTAGAAGCTGAGCTACATATATTTAAGGTAAATGTGCCTAATAAGAAACTCTTACTATGGGAGATGAGTCAAACAAACAAACAAAAAAAAAAAAAAAAAAGGAAGCATATTTTGCCTGAACCACATCAAAGTAGGAATTTGGAAGAAGGTATCAAAGATACTAAAACTTCTTTGGAGATGGTGTGTGTGTGCGAGTTTGAATGTTTGTTGCTCCCCATAAGCTCATAGAGAATGGCAGGCTTTGAGGTCTCATATATGCTCAAGCCATGCTCAGTAACTCAGACCACTTCCTGCTGCCTGCAGGTAAAGATGTACAATACTCAGCCCCTTTTCCAGCACCATGTCTGCCTGCATGCCACCATGCTTCCTGCCATGATGTCAGTGGACTAAACCTCTGAAACTGTAAGCTGCTACCTCAAATAAATGTTGTCCTTTTTAAGAGTTACCCTGTCTCTTCACAGCAATAGAAACCCTAGACAGTGAGTGTGTAAGATGACTGAAACAAATTCACACTGTCAAAACACAAACTACACTGAAAAAAATTGGAACTGACAAAGAAAATTCCATTTGGGAATTCTGCAACAACTGAAAGAGGCCAGAACTGAGTCTACACTCAACTCCACTGGGTTAAGAGAGGGGAAGGTTCTGAGTGTGAGGCCAGCTTAGTATAAAATGGCAGGGTTTGGAGGTAAGTCAAAGGTCACCTGCATTTTCTTAATGATTTTGCCCAAAGGCAAGAAATGAACAAACACATATCTCCCATCTGTATGAAAGAACATGGCTGTACAACTTCTCAAAGATGGGGAACCTAAGCTGTTTCCCCTGTGATTAAAACTTAAAAGGGTAGCTTCCAGGCCTTTGAGAACTTCAGTGGGTTGTAAAATGGGCAAGACATTGAGGAAACATATCTATTTCAAAGAAGCAGAGAGAAGTTTTTGTTTTGTTTTGTTTTGTTTTGTTTTTTGAAATGCTGTCAGAAAAGGAAGGGCAGGGCCCTTCTACAGCAGTCGGGGTGAGTGGGTGGAGTCCTAACTCAGAGACACACGGAAAGCCAACAGTGTCTGGCTGGCCCAAAGTTGAAGAGATGAGAGTCTAATGTAGACCCTTGAGGTCTACAAGTTATTTTTTCTCTAATATCACTATTCTTCAAATATGCTTATTCGGCAACAATAATATCTTTTAGAATTATAATGGTGAAAATAAAAGTGAGCTTATCTATGTTTTCAGATTCCTGACATGTTGCTCTTTGAGATCCAGTGACAATAAATCAGTATTCCATTCAGGAATTCTCAGAAATTTCAAAATTATGATTATTTTAAACATACAAAGAGAAATCTTCACAGTGTTATTTAGAAAGCTAAAAATCACATTTAAAGACCCAAACACACTGGGTTTAGCAGAACTTGCAGAGAAATACAGCCTACAGATAGCCAAGCAATGAAAAGCATAACTTAAATTCCAATCTCCAAGCAAGGTAATGGTTCTTTGTGAAATCACATGTGGACACTGCCCATTTAAGGACTTACCTTGTCCAGAAATTTTTTAAACCTTGAGAGACTACCCAAAGCATCCAAACTTACAGAAAGTTTGTTATTTTGTGAACACACCAGTGGGAATTTTCTTTCTTAACTCACCCTTTCTTTCTAATTGTTATACTATACGTTTGTTTCCTCATTTACATGTTTACGTTGTGGGCTTGGATCTCCATATGAGAGAGAACATGCTTAGCTTTTGTTTATCTGTTTCTCTAAGATTAGGTGACCTGCTTTATTATACATTCTAAGTTCACCCGTTTTCCTGTAAATCTCGTTGTTTTATTTTTTAAGAGCCAAATAATGTATGTACCTGATTTTCATTATCCATTCATCTGTTGAGATAAACTTTGAAAACACCCCCCTGTAACACAACTACTTAAAACTAGTCTTCTCCTATTTTTTAATTTTATTTTTTTATTTTTATTTTTTGATGTCAGTGGTGTCTGCCACTTGTCAGTCTTGTCTTGAGAAATCTCTAGAATGTGGTGGCCAACACCTTTAATCCCAGCACTGGGGAGGCAGATGCCAATGGAGGATCATGGATCCCTGTGAGTTTAAGGCCAGCCTGGTTTACATAGTGAGAGACCTTGTCTATGGGGATATGTCCAGGAGAACTTTTTTTTTTCCACAGCAAGGCCAGTTGTCATTTAGACATAATTTAAGTGTAACACAGTCCTGTCTTCTGTGGAGAAATCACCAAGCATGAATCTGTCACAGACTTGAAGCTAAGACAGCAAAATGTTTCTGAAAAAGTATTAACTCCAATACCTTTTCTTTTAGGATACAAAGTCCCTGCACCTCCACCCTGTGGGCCCACGTGCACTGCATTTGGCACACATTTGCAGGACACATTTTTTTGGTTTGTTTGTTTTACATTCAAGTTAGCCTATTTTCTTTGTTAGCTCAACAACTAAGTCTATTAGTTTCATCACATTTTGGAATCGTCTTTTCTTTTTTCCCCTTTTTTCTATGTTTTGCTGGCATGTATGCATGTGTGCCTGATGCCTGCGGAGGCCAGAAGGTTTTAGATCTCCTAAGACTGGAGAAACAAACATGTGTGAGCCCCCAGGTGAGAAGTGGAATCAAGCCCTGGTCCTGTAGAAGAGCAGCCAGTGCTCTTAACCACTGAGCCATCACTCCAGCCTTGGGTTTTATTTTCTTAAATAAAATATTTTAATGACTGAACAAGTGAGCATTGCATCCATTCTTGTTTCTGCATAAGCCAATTCCATCCAAAATCTATCAGAAAAATTATTTTTAGCAAAAGAAGTGCCCAAGACCTCCCCACTCCACCGTTATACACTGCCAGTAACATCAACATTCCTTCACTGTTGGAATGATCACTGCCACACTGCTGGAGCACTTAGAATGCATGCCTGACTGAAGATTCATTGTCTCTCTGTGTGTGCGAAATGTAAAATGAGTTCTGCTTGAACTCTCTTGATCAGGTTTACAGGGTCCTCTCTGCCTTTGCTGCTCCATCCTAGTTACAGGACTGGGTTCTCTTTGAGGGGCTGGCTATTTTTGCTCATTGTGAATACAGCAAATCTTCATGATACCACCATATTCAGTGGGAGATCTCATTAGTAATGTTAGTCCTGCTCGGTTTTGCTGAAATAGTCTCCCTGTCTCATCAGCGGTTCATGCTGCTCACCAGGCATTTTTATTTTTTAAGATATGTCAACGAGAACATGATCTGAAAGGAGAAAAAAATCACAGGTTTCTCACTCTAAATATTCATAAGAACTCAGGGCTTAGCAACTTCTTAATTAAGTTGAAAAGGACAGGAAATTCTCTGTTCCTCTCTGCACCTTCTTTGGTCCTTCATGAGCAGTTTAGAGATGGAATGTTCCACCATTTGGAAACCAATATGCTACCATCTAAGGGCGTGACTGTGGGTGAGTGATGGACTATACATCCTTATTCCTGGAGTTAATGGAGGGAAGCTTTTGTTTAAACCATTCAAAACTTTGATTTCATACAAATAATTGAGCAATTTTTATGAGACAGAGAATTATAACAGTGCAGTCTAGCCAGTGAGCACCTTTTTACAGCGATAAACATCACATAGCCTGAGAGAGGTGGTTATCACTTCATTCATCTGGGTTTTGTTGAACAGATGGTGCAAACCCCTCTGCATCTTTCTGGGTCCAGTGCTGTCCTGAGTTCATGCTTTATCTTATATTTATCAAGAGTTCCTCTAAGTGTTGTTGATCTATATCAAGGTAGTGTCATAAAAGTTCACTACAAGGGCAAATGTAAACCATTTATACACTCACAGATGAAATGAAATGGTCGTTTGGCATGTTCGTTTATTTGTTGATTAACTATTTACCAAATACCCACAGTATTCCAGATGCTCTTTTTCAGAGACTTCTGTTAATCTCCTCAGTGCATATCTAACACAGAAAGAAATGCACATGGTTAGTCATCACCTCTTAACTTTTCAATGTAGAACTTTTCTCAGAAAATTAACTACATTCACACAGTAAAGACCTGCATGTCTGAGTGTATTTATATGTGCTTTGTGGGATGTCAGTAATAGTTAAGAACTTGGCTGAAAATTTTTGGTTATGGGTCAATAATATATGAAAGGGGTTTAGAACAGAAGATACAGCCTTTAAAATGAGAGACAGACATTGGAGAACATGGCCTATTTGAGCAAGGTCTAGAAGATTAACCTAACTGAAGTTTAAGCTTCACTGAAAAAAAGAGTATGAGGCTTGTACCATCATGACTATTCTGTAAGCTGTGTAAAGCAATGCATAGCCCATCAGAGAACTTTAAACAAGGGAACATTCTGATGTTATCATCATGATGGCCATCATTATCATCATCATCATGCTCAGTTTCATCATCATTGTCATCATCATCATCATTCTCATTGTGATCATCTTAATTTTCGCCATCATCATCCTCATCACCATAACTCTCATCACTATCATGATCACCATAACCCTCATCATGATCAACACCACCTTCTTCATCATCATCATCATCTTATCATCATCACCTCCTATCACTCCCACCTGAAACCTGAACTACCATTCATATCTTACATGCTAATCTATGCTACTTTTGAAGTAGCCTATGAACCTATGCTTACTAAGAGTTTGGAGACAGTGCACAATAGCTGATGCTTTCTGAATGTGAAGATTAGATTATTCCACTCCTCGCTTCAAAATTGACATTTATTACTATACTGATTTTTCATAACCTTTTTCTAAATTCATGTCTGCTTGGAATCTCAGAATTCAATCCTATTGGAAAATCGTGTCTTTAGTTGTCATTGTGGAGAAGAGTTCAGAACCCAGTTAATGTCCATTATTAGAGGAGAAAACAGATCCCGGAGGAAGATGACCACAAGAAGTGAGAGGCACAATTTCAACAGTCCAAGGAAAGCTGAGAATTCAGGAATTACTATCCAGAAAACAGGAAAAGAAGACTATTCTCTAGAAACTTCAGAGATATCATGGCTTCACTTGAATCTTGACTGTGCAGTTCTAGCCACTAGAGCTTAACTCTAGAATCCTAGTCTTGGAGTCATGAAAGAAATAGTCTTGTTACTTGTAACTATGTAGTTTGTAATAATTTGTTATAGCAAATGTAGAAAACGGATGCAGTTGCTGATGGGTTTCCTCAAACTCCCAAACACAGAGTGTAGTGCAGTCTTATTCACTAGTCAAATTCTATCTCTGTGTGCTTAGGCATTTCTCTTTTACCCAGGCTGTTATTCAGCTCAGTGTGTCTATACTTCCTATTTCCCCTGTGAGTGAAACTCCATCTCTCCTTCCCAGCTCTCCTCAGCACCACATCCTCCTGTTATCAGTTATTCGTTCACCAGTCAGTCTTCTGTAGAAGGTTGGGATCATTTCTGTCTTGTCTCTCTGCTCTGTGTTGTGTTGTTTAAATGCCTATTTCTTTTACCAAACTACAAGTTTCCCTAAATGGGGATCTGTGTCCTTGAGGATCTTCATCTCTGTGCTGGCAGTGAGCACACAGTTCAGCATCACCAGACTCCAAGCAATGTTTATAAAGTAAACTATTTAGTGAAAGGCACAATGAAATTGGTCCATACTTTCAGCTCTCAGCTTGGTGAGAAAGCAGATGTCTCTTTTTCTACAAATCAATGACAGGAAATATAGAAAGCCCACCTTTCGTGATGTTATCACAGTTCTCATTTTTTTTTCTTAATAAATTGCAGCTCTGGGAATAAAATTTTAAAAGGCTGTCAAAACTAGACCATTTTCCTGAGAGTGTACTTGCTAGATCAGAGTCATGAAAGAATTGGGTCATGAGGAAGAAAAGGAGTGGGGAACTTTAAAATGAATGTATTTGCAAGGTGTGGGCACGGCTGGGAAGCCAGGAAAGGGCAGCCAGTCAAATGAAGACCGTATTTGATTCACTGGAGCTGGAGTTACAGGCTGTTGTGAGCCACTGACATGGGTTCTGGGAACCGAACTCACGTCCTCTGAGACAGCAGCGCATGCTCCTAACTACTGAGTCATCTCCTTGGGCCCCAGTCAGATGCTTTAAAACCCTATTTTCATGTGAGATGCAGACCACAATTCCATACCGCCACCTACTCTCTTCCGTTTGACAGATCTTCAAAGTGCAGAAATTCTGTTTGTTGGGGGAGGGAGGTGTCTGGGAAAAGGAATGCTCTTGGAGAGGGCTAGTGGGTTTCAAGGTTCAAGTGTCTACTTCCTTCCAAGTCCTAGTTGGAGCTTTTATCACATACCCGTGTTCCCCCAGGGAAGCCCTTGGTTACTGCAGCCATACTTCAAGTTCATCCTTCTTCCCGTTCCTGTTTAGCCCAATGCCCTGCCTTTGTCTGTGGGGAGCTGCTCTCAGCCTGGCCCCTCGATGCTACATGTCTGCGGAGGCAGAGGGCGCTCTGCTGGGCTGGGCAGCACATCCTCTTCTATCAATCTGCTCTGCAGACTGAAGCCGAGCAGCAGCGGGCTTTGGGGCTTTCTAAGGGGGATTTTCAGATGAGAAGAAAAGAGGTTTGTCGGCTCCAGCCATTATATCTGATGCCCTCAAGGCAATAGTTAGCATTTTGTACTCCCCACCTGTGCCTGCCTACCAGCCTGCTCCCTGGTGCACGACACGAAATTATTCACGCGCCAGTGTTCAACCCAATACCCAGATCTTTTAAATTATTTATGCTTTAATCACATTTCATTACTTCTTAACTAAAAATCTCATTTTACTAGGGTAAAGAACCCAAAGCAATCTGAGTACTTCCTAGAGCCCCGGAAAAGCTTCATTCAGCAGCCATATTTTAAGGAAGCTACAGAATTAGGACCTGTCCTCAATTTACGTATTAAGGTGTCAGCTGGTGATTTATGCCACAATGAAGCCCAGAAGTCAAATTGAGGGCCGACACAAAAGGTAACCTTAAGAAACACATTTGGAAAGTTCTCTCGATTAAGAAATAAACGGTGCTCTCCAGCTGTTTGTGTGTTTACAGAAAAAGGAGCCTTTGTTCCTCTCCTCTGATATCATGCTTAAATCGGAAGGCTGGGTGATGACTCCCCCTCTGCGGCAGGGGTATCACTCTCACCTGGGATTTCGTGAAGAAGACGGGTTCTGGCAGTGCACCGCATCTTCACAGTCAATTCTTCCAAACCTGTCTTCCATAGCTTAAGAGGAGGGAGGACGGGGGAATCCGTGGCTGACATGTGAAAGTAAAATCATAAAATACAAATACTATAACCCCCCCCCAAAAAAAAAAGAGTAAGCATGGCAACCAGGTGATTTACCTTCTATTTCAGGCTGGAATCAATCTCTCCCCCCAGCCCCACCCTCTCTCCCAAACAGTTCTCCAAGGAAAGCAAATCCAATACATCCTTGGAATTCTTCCGGAAGATATTTAGCAAGGAAATAGGATCCGCTATAGAGACCCCAGGAGCTATGGTCCCAAAGATATCTCTGAGAGGTTTGTTTGTTTGTTTGTTTTTCTCATTGAAAACAAAAAAACAAAAGACACTGAATCCAGCCTTTTGTCTTGGAGTGTGTGTGTGTGTGTGTGTGTGTGTGTGTGTGTGTGTGATTTCTTTATATTAATTCTCTGTGAGCAAAGTAGTTGGGTTTTTAATCTTGCTTATTTCTTATTTGCCTATATAGTTTTTTTTCCTTTTATTGGGCCTTTTATTATTATCCATCTGCCTCTCTATTTATCTATCAAGTTAATATGTGTGTGTCCTACCTCTGGTGCACTAGCTATAATTAAAAAATATTTTTATTTTATGTATGAGTGTGAGTGGATGTATGTGCACAGCCATATGGGGGCTAGGGACTGAATTCACATTCTTTGCAAGGTATGATTAACCACAGGATCATCCTTACACCTCCTATACTTTTAATTTAATTTAATTTGGTGGACAGGGTCTCTCACTAGCTTAGAACTCACTATTTTAGACTAGGCTCCCTGCTCAGCAAGTCCCATTAATCTGCCTCTTTCTGCCTCTCCAGAACTGGGATTACAAACACACATTGTCAAGCCTTGCTTTTAGACTCGGATCCTCACGCTATGGAGCAAATACTTTATTGACCAAGCTGTTCCTCGGCCCCTTCACTAGCTCCTTTGAAAACGTATGTAAGAGGTGTGGTAAGTAGCAAATATTAGAAGCCAAGAGACCTTTCATGCCTGCTGCTAACTGCCTGCCCCACTAAATACGACCTTGTAGTAGACCTCTGTTCTCTGACCTTTATATAACTGTTTTGTAAACTGCACAAATAGGAAAAAAAAAAAAACCACTTATTTCCCTAATTGCTTTTGGAATTATGTAGTGCTGACAGAGTACATATCATCATGAAAACTGCAGGTAATTTTTCTAGAAAGAAAGGGATATGTATAATCCATAGTGGTTTTCATTTCGACTCTGAGCTCCCTGATCAGAATCCAAAGAGCCCAGTAGAAGTGGCCTGTAAAACAGGAGCCAGGAAGCACCCAGAGAAAGGCAGACAGCACTCCACAGAACTGACTGCCAGGATTCTTAAAAAAAATTATTGTTATAATTTTTTTTAATTTTTATTTTATTTAATTCACATTTTTTTTCATTTATTTTACATACCAACCAGTTTCCCCTCCCTCCCCTCCTCCCATTCCCCCACCCACCACTCCCATCTCCCCCCCTCCCCACCCACTCCTCCTTCACATCCATTCAGAAAGGGGCAGGCTTCCCATGGGCTTGAACAAAGCTAGGCATATCAAGTTGAGGTAGGACCAAGCTCTTCCCCTGTATAAAGGCTGGGTGAGGTAATCCAGCATTCCCAAAAGCCAGCTAAGCACCAGGGACAGGTCCTAATCTCACTTCTAGGAGCCCCACAAAACAGACCAGTGCTACACAACTGTCACACACATGCAGAGGACTAGGTCGATCCCATGCAGGCTCCCAAAATGTTAGGTTCCTGAACCTCCCTTATAGAGTCCTCCACTGGAAAATCCTTCAGTATGCCATTCTAGGAAATCTTCCAGCACTGAAAGCTTCCAAGTCTATGCTCTAAGTATAGGAAACATCTCCCTATGTTCACGTAAATAAAGCAAACACATTGTTGTTATTGCTCCTGTTCTTATTCTAAATTACAGGGAGTCTATATATGTAACATACGTGCTAACACCTCATTTTATAAGCTGAGAGCTTGACCAGATGAACCCTGCAATTGGCTGCAGGACCTCTCAGGAGAACTGGTTTCTATCCAAACTTACCTTGACAACTATCATTGAACAGATCATGTAGTTTTTGAGTCCAGGTCAAGTCCCTCAGACCAAGAGGGAGGAAAGGGAGGTTTTCTTGCAACTAAAGCCTGTTGAAAATCAGGGTGTATTTAGGGAAAACCTGTGCACCAGTGTCCTGTCACCCCCTTTCTACCCACATTCTAGAGCAGTGGCTCTCAACCTTCCTAATACTGAGACCCTTTAATACAGTTCCTCATGTCGTGGTGTCCCCCCCCACCATAAAATGATTTTGTCTCTACTTCACAATTGTAATTTGACTGTTGCTATGAATCACAATGTAAATATCTGATATGCAGGATATATGACATGCAACCCCCAAAGGGGTCATGACCACAGGTTGAGAATGCTGTTCTAGTGTCTGAAAGTTTTCCACAGTTGCAGAGAAAGTACTCACTCAAGAGAAGTAAAATAGATGTGTGCTCTTATGCAAACTGACATTCTCTCCATTTTGTATTGTTAATTAATCTGAAGCCCATTCTTCATGAAAATGAAAACTGTCTCGGGTGCTGGGCGTACAGACAGTGCTCTCCCAATGTCTCTCATCCCCACCATCTATTGCTATGACCTTTATGATTCACCATAAAGTCTGTGCCTTATGAAAATCTTAAGCCGTAGTCTTGTAGAAATGAGAGGCTAGTCTTTAGTGTGGTGTAATTTTCTGCCTTGTTCAGAGCTACAATATATTTGGGCCAGCTGCTGAGTTGCCTTCAATAAGAGAAGTTTCATCTGTCTGCAGTTCCCTCTGACCAATTGCCTGGGAAGGACCTCAGTGGCCGGGGTGATATTTAATTTGTCACAGAACAGCCTGAGGCTGTGATAAATTCATAACCTTCTACCTACCTCCCCTTAATACACATGTGACTTGCTGATGTGTTTATAAAGCATTGTGGGAACAGAGGCCGGTGTATAAATATTGTGTAATGCAGAGCGGAGCAGAGGAGAGCAGCAGACATAGGCATGGTGCCTGTGTGGCTAATGGGCCACGGATCTGACTTAAATACACATTACACCCTGAGACATTAATCAGTTCCTGGAGCTGGGTGAACACAAGGCTTGTCCTTCAGGGATACAGATGCATATTTTAAAGAAAAGAATTATAATAAGGGGCACATAGCTCTTACGGACCTTGGTGCTCTTAACAGCAGCAAGCCCTTTGTCTCAGGGTTGAATGAAAAGCATTCACGAGAAGATACAATAGATTCTGCCTGATTTCTTTTTTAAAGAGTGAATACAGTGGTTTTTCATCCTCATGAAACATCAAATTGTTTGACAACTTATTGATTCCCAGATATTCTGCCCTTGAACTCATCATGAAACCCCCTCTTGTATATAAAAATCTCTCCGAGGCTGAGTACATCATGAAAAATTAATGAATGTGGAAGTGGAAAAAGACAGAATCCTTTTTTCCCTCTTCTCTTGGTGCACGCCTGTCACATCAAACACCAATGTTTTCTCTTTCTTTACTTAGAGCTGCAAGAGACGGGTTGTTTCATTTTCCATTTTGATTAAAACTCATCTGAAGTCCTTCAAGATCCCAAGCCCATGTGCCCAGCACCATCAACGTGCTTTGACCTCTGTTTTTCCTCGGTGTCCTCAGCCTCCCGAGGGAAAGCACCCTCTGCAGTTTACAGATGTGATATTGAATTCGGCTTTAGATTTCTAGTCCATTCAGCTAAAAGGTGGCTGAATTGGGATGGAAAAATGAAACTTCCATTTGTAAGTCAGGGCTTTCAGGGATTGTGACAGCTGCTCTAAATGTCTCCAAGTTACCTAACTAAAACCAGAATTATTTGCCTATGAAGTGATTGCTCAGGGTTTAGTAATCTAACAAACTCTGTGGGAAAACTGTCTCAGTAGGTGAAAAGACATCACTAAAACAAGGTTCTAGCCGGGTGGTGGCGGCGGCGGCGGCGGCGGCGGCGGCGGCGGCGGCGGCGGCGGCGGCGGCGGCGGCGGCGCACGCCTTTAATCCCAGCACTCAGGAGGCAGAGGCAGGAGGATCTCTATGAGTTCGAGGCCAGCCTGGGCTACCAAGTGAGTTCCAGGAAAAGGCACAAAGCTACACAGAGAAACCCTGTCTCGAAAAACCAAAAACAAACAAAACAAAACAAAACAAAAACAAAAAACAAAACAAAACAAAAAAAAAAAAAAACAAGGTTCTAAAGTAGAACATACCACATGACAGATACAGAGTTCAGATCTTCAGAACTGCGCTGTGGAGTCCCTGGGCCCAGGTCCAATTTAGTGTTGGGGAATCCTGGTGTAGAGTTGTCACAAAAAATGACAGAATCCACTAACAAGAGTTTTATTAAGATAAGAGAGAGAGAGAGAGAGAGAGAGAGAGAGAGAGAGAGAGAGAGAGAGAGAAGTGACAGGCCTGTTGGAAAGACACATGCATAAGGAGGGAAGCCAGGAATATGGCGCTAGCTTATAAAGGCTGGGTCGGGCATGCCTACACAGGCTCATGTGGTTACTCCACGCATGCGCCTAGATCCCATGGTTGCCGCTGCGTGCTTTATGCAACCATGCAGAGCCAAGGGGTCCTGGTCACGCAAGATGTTTTGACCCAGAAATGGTTATATTGGACCCCAAAATGGCTATTTTGACCCGGAACTGGCTAGGCAGAAGTGTCTAGGTCCGCTGGGCACGCCCAACCGTGGGGGAGTGTTGTGAATCTACCATCGCTCACTTAGAAATTTCTTGGTGTCATCTTTCCAACTCTAGGCAGGGAATGAGTGGATAGCTAAACAGTCGTCTTCCGCAGGCTAGGGCTCACGCATGCTCAGCTGAGCTGTTGCTGTCTTTATTGTTGTTCTTTCCTTCTTTCAGTCTGGGAGCCTCATGATGCCAGACAAGCTACTCTGACAACTGAACCCCAGTCCCAACCCTGGCCCCAGGCCTAGCCCCAGCCCCTAGCCTTTGAAGCGGTCTCTCTTCTCTGCTCCCGCAGATCTAGTGCTGGCCCTATGAAAACCTGTTTCAATTCAGTATGGGCATAATTGAATGGCCACA
Organism: Peromyscus leucopus; assembly: GCF_004664715.2. Lineage (NCBI taxonomy): Eukaryota > Metazoa > Chordata > Mammalia > Rodentia > Cricetidae > Peromyscus > Peromyscus leucopus. Next base: position 156,243,827 of record NC_051063.1, read on the forward strand.
GCTGCCCTGTCCTTCAGTGCAGACCTTAGTTATCCTGGCTCAATTCTTGTCAGTTAAATGTAATATAATGTTGCCAATCCCTGATTTTATATTTTGTTTAGATCTGAGAGTGATCACAAAGGTATCATTTATTAAGCACACTTTAAGATCTCAATACCATGATCCAGCACTTGTACATTTGTTCATCGTTTAAGCTGTATATTAATTTTTAATTTTAGTGTGTTTATTGGGATAATGGGTCAGCAATATAGTTAAAAATAATAGTAATTGTGTTGGCACTGGTAGTATGCTAAGAGCTTGGCTTGATTTATCTCAGTTAATCTGCATTGCAATGGTCTGATGAGCTTGTGCATTGTCTTTAGCCCTCAGATGCACAGATGGAATTCGAGTTTAGTACCTTTGAAGTAGAATACACCCCCATGTCAACAAATGTACACAAATAATCTACTGTCCACAGCAGCAAAGGATGATGGGATGACAAAGTTCTGAGCTCTACTTTTAATGTGTTCTTTCCCTTCCAAAGATTTCTTTCTGAGTCTCCTGCAGACTTAGCTGGTAGTCCTCTTGGTAATGACAACACCAGTGGACAGGAGTCCAGCTATTCTTGCTCTGATATGAGGAAAAATTCCAAGCTGTTGGACACAGTTGACTCCATTATTCTCCCTAACACAAAGGGCATTTCACCTCTATTATTACTCATCCTTTTAATTTTCCAGTCCAGCCACAAATCATTAATTGCTGTAAGAAGATGCATGAGGTTGGTTAATTTATAATAATAATAATAATAATAATAATAATAATAATAATAATAATGTATTTGTTTTTCACATTTCTAGAGTCTGGGCATTGCCAAGATCAAAGTGCTGTCATGTCCAGATTCACATGCAGGTTCAGTTTCTCTTCTGTGAAAATGATGCCCAGGAACATATCACCCAGACAGAGTGAACTCGGTGTCCTCACTTGGCAGGAGTAGAAGGACATGAATCCCCTATCTGAAGCCCTTTTTATAAGGTTTCCACCCTCTGGACTTAATCACCTTTGAATCCCTACCTTTAGTATTGTTGCCACATTGACCATTTCATTTCATCCCATAAATCTGGGGGTACACACTGGGATATGGCAGGCTCACCTCTCTGTCTTCGTGTATCCCTCTCCTGCTCTCCCTCTCTCCAGTCACATCATCCTCCCTGTCTCCATTCTTCCCACCTGTTCCCCTCTTCCTCTGTTGAATTAATGTCTTTCTAATGTTTCACTTGTCTGTTACTGAAGCCTTGCAGACGTCATCATCCGTTACCTCCCGTTTCTTGGCTGCTTCAACAACTGCAATTTTATCCCCTTTGTAAATCAACTCAAGCCATTGCTGACAGAAGAGACAGTGTAACTTAACCACCTATGGAATTCTCCCACTCTCAATATATTCAGGGGATAATTGGAAACAAATCTTAGGGTACAAATAATAGTAGGGTGAAAAAGATACCAAGATACTGTTACATCAGACTCCTGGAATCTCCTAGAATCTTCAGCTACATTGGTTAAGTGGCTGTGCTTCATCATTATTTCCCGTCTTCTAAGACTTACTCCTCTAAGATTTATATTGTTTGATAATAAAACTATAACATATACAGCAAAATATTACAGGATTGGATTAACTTGTTTCCAGTGATCCTAACTCATATTCAGTAAGTTAATTATTATAATTTATAATTATAATAGCATAATTATATAATAATATGTATTATAAGATATAAATATTTATAAAATAACTATTAGAAAATAAATATAAAAATAAAACAATTATAAAAATATAACAATAAATTCTTATTTCACTTTTTCAAAATTTGTATTTTCAACATAATATACATTTCAACTCACCAGACACTTGCTAAATATTGTAGGAATAGATTATCAATTTCAATGAAAAGTTTAAAGAGCTGTATAAAGAAAATAATGTTTTATTTTGATGATTCAAAATATATTGTCCTTAATTTCAGCCTAGCTGCCTTGAAATCACATACACTATGGGAAATGCTTTAACTTTCTGACCCTAGCTTTCTCATCTAGTAAATGGAGATATAGTTATTCTTGACCTTACCCAGTTATGACTCAAATTAAACAGGAATAGTTCTCATCTTATTTTCAAGATAGAATCAGTGTCGTGGTTTAAAAATCGGTCCACAAATTCAGATGTGATCCTTCTTTCCTGAATATGCAGGTCTCTGCTCTCTGGTCTCTGTGAGTTCAATCTGAATGCATGGATCAGAGTGGCTGTATGTCTAGCACCTTCTCTAGAAGAAGCCATCTGCATGTTGCTAGTTCCCAAGGCACTTACACTAGGTAAGGACTGGAAGTGTGCAATGAACTTGAATCCTTCTGTCCATAACAGTACCAGTGAACTGGCAAAGGGTCCTCCAGACACCAGATGGCTGAAGTGGCTAACGTGATGAGTGTGGCTTTTTGAGAAACTGAGTCAGAGCTACTAAATGGATGCTTTTAGACTCCTAACACTCAGTAACTGAGATAAGAACCTATTGTTTTAAGTGTGGGCTTCACTGGTTATGAAGTAGATGGTAGCTGATACCATTATCTCCAGTCTTAATGGTCATCACTGCCCCCAACCATCAGTGGTTACATAAATGTTTTAGGCACTTGGACACATTTGTTTTACAATCAAGGCTAGCTAATTTGTGTTAATACTTAACTGAATTTTGAAATAATTTCTAAGTTAAAAACCAATTATATAGTCTCATTTTATCTAAGAATAGTTTGGTAACTTTATATTCCAGTGAAGAAAGATTACTTTTATGAGATAGAATTGGAGAGTTCATTGAATATATTTTAATATAGGCTTAAGCAAGATGACCTGGAGAAAAAGTGGTTTCCAGAAGAATGTAAGACAGCCAAGTATCAGCTGCTCAGGGGAGAAACGACAGAACAGCTGAGGAGACTGGGGATAGTGCTCCTTGGTCTTCACTGATGTTCACAGAGAAAGAGCGGGCACGTGTGCTCCCCATCATCCCAGCGCTCTCCATCATCCCAGCGCTCCCCATCATCCCAGCGCTCCCCATCATCCCAGCGCTCTCCATCGTCCCAGGGCTCTCCATCATCCCAGCGCTCTCCAGGCACCATCAGCCCATTCACTCCCTTTGATAAGATGGGAACATCCAGGCTCAGTGTGCAAATGGTTCCCTAGGATGGTGTGGGATTGAGAAAGTAGAATGTACTGAATGTTTCCCACAAAAGAAAACACATGATCGATGTCATGGTTAAATGCACCAAAATCTTCTATTGATGAATAGTTCTATTTGTACCTCTGTGTATGTACATACCATATAGCACATGACACATCATACAACCACACACACACATATAGCACAACACACTATGTAGCACACACACCCCCATACAGATACCACACACATACACATATCACACATACACACTCACACCACACGCATATCACACATACACATCACACATATATTACACACACTCACATCACACACATACATCACATACTTCATAGCACATACCACATACACACATCACACATACACCACACACAGACACATAACATGCTCACATGACACATACATTCACACACACACACACACACCACAAACTACATAGCACACACAGAATCACAGCTCAAGACCATGTATCAGATCACAGGGACATCCTTCCGAAAGATATGCAGAAGGTGTTGGCAGAACAGGAAAGGCTGGTGAGCCTATGTGTGAACCAGCACAGCTTGGGATAACGGCAGACAAAGGCATCACACCCACCTACTGCCACCCAGCCAGCTGTTCCTCCACTGTGGAGTGCTGCAAAGATTTAAGTGAGCTGATCGGACTGTAGGGAGGAAAGGCATGATAAATAATTGAAGTTGTCCACAGGTTTCTGGCATTCATTAAACCTAGTTCAGACTTACTGCATGGTATCATCAATAAAGTAACATTTTGCAATGACTTGGGGGTAAATGGACAGATCCGTCTGGTGTGTTTGTATTTAGTGGCTCCACACCTTTCCAGTAGCACAGATATTTTTGTTTACTTTCCATACTAAGGTATTCAGATTATCCCTTTCCTCCTCTGGCATAAACCTTGACATCCCTGCTTTACTGAACAGTCATTCCAGCCACAAGTCACTTAAACAAAGAGGATAATATGAAAATATTATTTCTTTGCAAATTGATTCTTGATTATCGTGACATTCCAACTCTTGCCGCTCACTGCAGGTGAGGTGTGTGGGCTTTGGAATGGGGCCAAGAGAACAAACTCAGTCTGACAAGGTCATGGTAAGGGGATTCCCAAACCACTAGCTAGTAACATTGTCAAGTTCATCTTAGTTACCTGAAGGAATGGAAGGCCATCTCTTGAATGACTCTGGGCCACTTGTTAGTCAGACTGACCATGAAATGCTTTGTTTTAGCAGCAGCTGACAGAAAACTTCCAGGGCTGGCTGCAGACTCCTAACCCTGTTGGGAATTGAAGAAAGGGCAGTTGTAACAGTTGAAGGTACATGTGTTAGCAAAGACAGACCACTTGGGGGATGAACTCCTGTACAGGAGTTCCTGAGGCTTCAGAGACAGACCTGCTCGAGAGGATAACTAACTTGCTACTTTCCAGACCTTAGAAAAGCCATTTGCCTGTCAGTGTCTTCAGAACCTGCTCTTAAAATCAGTTAAGGTGATTTAACATCTGCCTAGGATGTCACAGGAACTTGTTGAAATGAATATATACATATAATATATAGATATATAGATATATATACATATATATATATATTCCAATGTGCCATGATAATTCTGAAAATACAAGCAATTAATGATATGCTAGTAAATCAACAACTAAAGCTATTGTCCAAGCAAAGCCCACCCCATCCTCATTTGTGATAGCACATCTTGCATGACAGGCAAGATACTACTGGTTTGCTATCTCCCCAACCCCCTTTAACTTTAAAATTTATTTATTTGTTTGTGTGTGTGTGATTTTGGAGTTATGTGCACCACATGTGTGTGGAGCCCCAGAAGCCAGAAAGAGGGTGTCAGAGCCTCCGGAATCGGAGTTCTAGGTTATTATACTGAGAACTGAACATTCTCTGCAAGAACTGTAAGTGCTCCTTTTTTTTTCATTTTATATACCAACCACAGATCCCCCTCTCATCCCTCCTCTTGCTCCCTCCCCACCTTTCCCTCCCATCCCTCATCCCCTCCTCCAAAAGGGTAAGTTCTCCCATTGGGGAGACAGCTGGTAACCCTGGTACATTCAGCTGAAGCAGGACCAAGCCCCTCCCCACTTTATCAGGGGTGAGCAAGGTGTCCGATCACAGGTAATGGGATCTAGAAAGCCAACTCATGAACCAGGGATAGATCCTGATCACACTGCCAGGGGCCCCTCAAACAGACCCGGCCATACAACTGTCTCCTATATGCAAAGGGTCTAGTCCAGTCCCATGTAGATTCCACAGCTGTCGATCTAAAGTTCCTGAGTTCTTTTGAGCTTGGTTCAGTTGTCTCTGTAGATTTCCCCATCATGATCTTGATCCCCCATCCCCCTTGCTCATATAATTCCTCTTCCCTCTCTTCTAGTGGACTCCCAGAGCTAGGCCTGGTGCTTGGATATGGATCTCTGCATCTGCTTCCATCAGTTACTGGATAAGGGCTCTATGATGACAGTTAGGGTATTCACCAATCTGATTACCAGGGTAGGCCAGTTCAGGCACCCTCACTACTATTGCTAGTAGTCTGGGACCATCCTTGTGGATTCCTGGGAATTTCCCTAGCAACAGGTTTCTCCCTTACCCCATAACATCTCCCTCTATCAAAATATCTCTTTCTTTGCTCTTCCACTCTGTCCCTCCCTAAGCTCTACCATCCCATTCCCTCATCTTCTCATCCCCCATCCCTTACCCTCTATTATCCACCCCTCCCCATGTTATCCCCAGTTTACTCATCAGGATCTCCTCTGTTTCCCCTTCTCAAGGTGATCTGCACATCCCTCTTAGAGTCCTCCTTATTTCCTAGCTTCTCTGGAGCTGTGGGTTGCAGTCTGCTTATCATTTGCTTTACATCTAGTATCAACTTATAAGTGAGTACATACCATGTTTGTCCTTCTGAGTCTGAGTTACCTCACTCAGGATGATACTTTCTAGTTCTATCCATTTGCCTACAAATTTCATGATTTCATTGTTTTTACTACTGAGTAGTACTCCATTATGTAAATGTGCCACATTTTCTTAATCCAGTCTTCAGTTGACGGGCATCTAGGTTGTTTTGAGGTCCTGGCTATTACAAATTATGTTCCTATGAACATAGTTAAGCAGGTAAGTGTCCTTATGGTATACTTGAGCATATATGTCCAAGAGTGGTATCATTGGGTCTTGAGGTAGATTGATTCACAATTTTCTGAGAAACCACTATACTGATTTCCAAAGTAGCTATACAAGTTTGCACTCCCACCAACAGTGGAGGAGTGTTCCCTTGTTCCATATCCTCTCCAACATAAGCTGTCATTAGTGGTTTTGATCTTAGCCATTCTGACAGGTGTAAGATGGTATCTCAGAGTCATTTTGATTTGCATTTCCCTGATAACTAAGGATGATGAGCAATTCCTTAAATGTCTTTTGGCCATTTGAGATTCTTCTGTTGAGAATTCTCTGTTTAGCTCAGTAGCCCATTTTTTAATTGGATTGTTTGGTATTTTGCTGTCTAGTTTCTTGAGTTTTTATATATTTTGGAGATCAGCTCTCTGCCAGATGTGGGGTTGGTGAAGATATTTTCCCATTCTGTAGGTTGTTGTTTTATCTTATTTACTGTGTCCTTTGCCTTACAGAACTTTCTCATTTTCAGAAGGTCCATTTATTAATTGTTGCTCTCAGTGTCTGTTCTACTGGTGTTATGTTTAGAAAGTGTTCTCCTATGCCAATGCTTTATACGCTACTTCCTGCTTTCTCCTCTATCAGGTTCAGTGTAGATGGACTTATGTTGAGGTCATTGATCCACTTGGATATAAGTTTTCTGCATGGTGACAGATATGGATCTATTTGCAATCTTCTACATGTTGACACACAGTTATGCCAGTACCATTTGTTGAAGATGCTTTCTTTTTTTTTCATTGTACAATTTTGGCTTCTTTGTCAAAAATCAGGTGTTCATAGGTGTGTGGATTAATGTCAGGATCGTCAGTTCAATTCCATTGGTCCACATGTTAGTTTTTATGCCAATTCCAAGTTGTTTCTATTACTGTAACTCTAAAGTAGAGCTTGAAGTCAGGGATAGTGATGCCTCCAGAAGTTGCTTTATTGTAAAGAATTGTTTTAGATACCCTAGGTTTTCTGTTTTCCATATGAAGTATTGTTTTTTCAAGGTCTGTGAAGAATTGTGTTGAGATTTTTGGGGGGATTGCTTTGAATCTGTATATTGCTTTTGGTAAGATCGCCATTTTTTTTTTATTATGTAGGTTCTACCTATCCATGAGCATGGGAGACCTTTCCATTTTCTGATCTCTTCTTCAATTTCTTTCTTCAATGACTTAAAGTTCTTGTCATATACGTCTTTCATTTGTTTAGTTGGAGTTACCCAAGGTATTTTATATCATTTGTGGCTATTGTAAAGGGTGATGTTTCTCTGATTTCTTTCTTGGCCCCTTAATCATTTGTATATAGGAGAGCCACTGATTTCTTTTAGTTAATATTGTATCCTAACACATTACTGAAGGTGTTTATTAGCTGTAGGAGTTCCTTAGTAGAATTTTTTGGGTCACTTTTGCAGAATATCATTATCATCTGAAAATAGGGAAAGTTTGACTTCTTCCTTTCCAATTTCTATCCCCTTGATCTCCTTTTGTTGTCTTATTTCTCTAGCTAGAACTTGGAGTACTATATTAAATAAGTATGGGGAGAGTAGAGAGTCTTGTCTTGTTCCTGATTTTAGTGGAATCGTTTTGAGTGTCTCTCCATTTACTTTGATGTTGGCTGATAGCTTGCTTTAAATTGTCTTTATTATGTTTAGGCATGATCCTTGTATTCCTGATCTCTCTGGGACCTTCATCATGAAGGGGTATTGGATCTTGTTAAAGGCTTTTTCAGCATCTAATGAAATGATCATGTGGTTTTTTTCTTTCAGTATTTTATATGGTGGAGTACATTACAGATTTTCATATGTTGAACCATCCCTGCATCTCTGGGATGAAGCCTACTTGATCATGATGGATGATTTTTTTGATGTGTTCTTGGATTTGGTTTGCCAAATATTTTATTTTTTTGCATCAATGTTCATGAAGGAGGTTGGTCTGTAATTCTCTTTCTTTGTTGCATCTTTGTGTGGTTTGGGTATCAGGGTAACTGTAGCCTCATAAAAAGAGTTTGGCAATATTCCTTCTGTTTCTATTGTGTGGAACAATTTGAGGAGTATTGGTATTAGCTCTTCTTTGAAATTCTTGTAGATTTCTGCACTGAAACCATATGGCCCTGGGCTTTTTTTTTTTTCTTTTTGGTTGGGAGACTATTAATGATTGCTTCTATTTACATAGGAGTTGTATGTCTATTTAAATTTTTATCTGGTCTTGATTTAATTTGGGTATATGGTACCTATCCAGAAAATTGTTCATTTCTTTTAGATTTTCCAATTTTGTGGAATACAGGTTTTTGAAGTATGAACTGGTGATTCTCTGGATTTCCTCATTGTCTGTTGTTATGTCTCCCTTTTTGTTTCTGATTTTATTAATTTGGATATTCTATCTCTGCCTTGTAGTTAGTTTGGATAAGGGTTTGTCTATCTTGCTAATTTTCTCAAAGAACCAACTCTTTGTTTCATTGATTCTTTGTACTATTCTCTTTGTTTCTATTTTATTGATTTCAGCTCTCAATTTGATTATTTCCTGGCATCTACTCCTCCTGGGTGAGTTTGCTTCTTTTCTTCTAGAGCTTTCAGGTGTGCTCTTAAGTTGTTAGTGTGAGATTCCTCCAACTTCTTTATGTAAACAATTAGTGCTATGAACTTTCCTTTTAGTACTGCTTTCATGGTGTCCCATAAGTTTGTGTATATAGTACATTCATTTTCATTGAATTCTATGAAGTCTTTAATTTCTTTATTTCTTCCTTGAACCAGTGATAATTCAGTTGAGTATTATTCAGTTTCCATGAGATTGTAGACTTTCTATAATTTGTGTTGTTGTTGAATTCTAACTTTAAAACATGGTGGTCCAATAAAATACAGTAGGTTATTCCAATTTTTTTTGTATCTGTTGAGATTTGCTTTGTAACCGAGTATGTGGTCAGTTTTAGAGAAGGTTCCATGGGGTGCTGAGAAGTTATATTCTCTTGTGTTTGGGTGGAATGTTCTGTAGATGTCTATTAAGTCCTTTTGAGTCATAATATCTGTTAGTTCCCTTATTTCTCTTTTAGTTTCTGTCTGGCAGACCTGTCCATTGGTAAGAGTGGAGTGTTGAAGTCTCCCACTATTCATGTGTGGGGTTTGATGTGCGATTTAAGCTTTTGTAATGTTTCTTTTACATATGTGGGTGCCCTTGTATTGGGGGCATAAATGTTCAGAATTGAGACTTCATCTTGATGGATTTTTCCTTTGATGAGTATGTAATGTCCTTCTAGATCTCTTTTGATTAATTTTAGTTTGAAGTCTATTTTGTTAGATATTAGGATATCTACACCAGCTTGCTTCTTAAGTCCATTTGACTAGGTAGACTTTTCCCAGCCCTTTACTCTGAGGTAGTGTCTGTCTTTGAAGTTGAGGTGTGTTTCTTGTATGTAGCAGAAGGATGGATTCTGTTTTTGTATCCATTCTGTTAGCCTGTGTCTTTTTATAGGTGGATTGAGCTCATTGATATTAAGAGATATTAATGACCAGTGATTGTTAATCCCTGTTATTTTTTGGTGGTAGTGCTGTATGTTTCCCTTCTTTGGGGGTGTGGGATTATCTATTGCTTGTGTTTTTCTGGATGCATCTAACTTTCTTGGGTTAGATTTTTTCTTTCTAAGTGCTTTCTGTAGGTCTGTGGATAGGTATTGTTGAAATATGGCTTTATCATGGAATATTTTGTTTACTCTGTCTATGGTGATTGAGAGTTTTTCTGAGTATAATAGTCTGGACTGACATCCATGGTCTCTTAGTGTCTGCATGACATTTGTCCAGGACCTTCTGGCTTTCAGAGTCTCCATTGAGAAGTCAGGTGTTATTCTTATGGGTCTGCCTTTATATGTTACTTGGCCTTTTTTCTTTGCATCTCTTATTATTTTTTCTTTATTCTGTATGTTTAGTGGCTTGATTATTATTTGGTGAGGGGACTTTTTTGGGGGATCCAGTCTATTTTGTGTCCTGTAAGCTTTTTGTATCTTCATAGACATTTCCTTCTTTAGGTTGGGAAAATCTTCTTTTATAATTTTGTTGAATATATTTTCTGTGCCTTTGAGTTGGTATTTTTCTCCTTCTTCTATTCCTATTATTCTTAGGTTTGACTTTTTATGGTGTCCCAGATTTCCTGGACATTTTGTGTTATGACTTTTTTGGCTTTATTATTTTCTTTGACTGATGAATCTATTTCCTCTGTTGTATCCTCCATGCCAGAGATTCTCTCTTCCATCTCTTGTATTCTGTTGGTTATACTTGCATCTGTAGTTCCTGTTCATTTACTCAGATTTTCTATTTCCAGCATTCCCTTAATTTGTGTCTTCTTCATTGTTTCTATTTCAATTTTCAGATCTTGAACTGTTTCCTTCACCTGTTTAATTGCTTTTTCTTGTTATTTCTTTAAGGGATTCACTGATTTCTTTCAATTTTTGTTTGTCTTTTTCTTCATTTCTTTAAGGGAATTTTTCATTTCCTCTTTAAAGGCCTCTATCATCTTCTTAAAGTCATTTTAAGATCGTTTTATTCTGCTTCTTCTATGTTGGGATGTTCAGGTCTTGCTGATGTAGAACCACTAGGTTCTGGTGGTGCCATATTGCTCTTTATGTTGTTGAATGTTATCTTACACTGGCAGCTACCCAACTCTCTTTTCCTCCCACTGGTGCAAACAGTGTGTGTGTGTCTCAGGGAGCAACTCTTGGTCCAATCAGAGCTCTTGGTCCAAAAGGAGCTGGTAGAATCTGTGTCTCAGGGAGCAGCTGATGTCTCAGAGGATGAGTGGGTTTGGGGGGTGGAGTGGGAATTGTAGGTTACAGGGTCCAATGGGGGGTGTTGGTGGTCAGGTCTGCCTGCAGGGGTCCTGCCTGCTGGCCTGCACCTGGGGCTGCAATGGGTGGGTTATGTGGTTACTGGTTGTGCCCCTGGGCCTAAAGCCCAGAAGCTGGGGTGATCAGCTAGAAGAACAAAGACTCACCTCTTGGTCCAATCAGAGCTGGCCACTATAAGTGCTCTTAACTGCTGAATTATCTCTCACCCTAGAATACTTTTAAGGCTATCAGGGTGAATGCAATTCTTTGAATTCATATGACAACTTAGCATGCTTCTCTGTGTGGTGTAGACGGTATATGTATAGTTGTGGTGTGTGCTGTAGGGGTAGTTGTGGTGGTGTGTAGCAGGGAAACTAGCAGTGCTTGAGGTGGTAGTAGTGGCGTGTGTAGAAGGAGTATTGTCATTGTTGGTATGTGTGCATGGGTAGTGACGGTGTGTGTAGAAGTAGTAGCAGTGTATATAGGCATGGTGGTAGTGTGTGTATGGGTGGTGGCTTGTGTAGGAGTAGTGGTGATGGTGGTGTGTGTGTAGGGGTGTGTGTTTGCTAATGGTAATGTGTGTGTAGGGCTAGTGGTGTGTGTAAGGGTGGTAATGTGTGTAGGGATGGTAGTGGTGTGTGTAGGGCTGGTGGTGTGTATAAGGGTGGTAATGTGTGTAAGGGTGGTAATGTGTGTAGGGGTGGTGGTGGTGGTGTGTGTAGGGCTGGTGGTGTGTGTAAGGGTGGTAATGTGTGTAGGGGGTGGTGATGGCGTGTGTAGGGGTGGTAGTGGTGTATAGGGACAGTGGTGGTGTGTGTGTGTGTGTGTAGGGGTGGTGATGTGTGTATTGTAAGGATGGTGGTGGTGGTGAATGAGAAGCATTTTAAAACTGTCCCTGCTTACTCTCACTGAGCTGTACCCTTGGTGCTAATATAGTAGGATCGGCAGACAGGCCTTACTGATGCTTCATAGCTAGCAGAATATTTCTGGGAATAAGAATTCAGACAGAGCATGGAGACATTCACGAGGTTGAGAATGGCCACTGCTAAACCCAGTTCCAGTAACTCAGTGGAACAAGTGGGCTCCTCGACCTACCTTTTATTTCTCACCTGCCTCCTAAGGCTCATCCTCTTTCTGACAATACCCTTCACTTAGATCCCAGGCATGCCACCTCACTTTCTCAGTGATCCCTACTTCCCAGTGTCATTGGCTGGCTTTTCCACGCTCTTCACCTCTTAGGACCATGACTTGGTATTTGGCACACATCTTCTCTGTCCACTACACTACACTTTTGGTGATCTCACCCAAAGTCCCAGCTGTGACAGAAGCTCCAGCCTAGAGATCCAAGATGGGAATCCTTGAACATCTCCTGTTCCCAAGTTCCAAGATCTTGCTCAGTAAACCACTACTCCACACATCCTCTGCGATGCCTGAGACAGTGCAATGGTACCATTCCCAAAGTGCACACCCAAGTTCTGCCCTGCCCTACCTGCTCCTTCTGCAGCCTCTGGCCTTCTACTCACACAGAGTACAACATCCATCATGGTCTTCAGTCTTCTCTGTCTTGTGGTAATATTTTATTTATATGTTAATAAATAAAGTTTGCCTGGAGATCAGAGGAAATGGCAAGCCACTAAAAGTCAGTCAGTGGTGGCATACACCCTTAATCCGATCACATGACAGGCAGGGTCTCTGTGTGTTCAAGGACACACTAGGGAACTGCCAAGCGTGGTGACACACGCCTTTAATCCCAGTACCAACCATAGAAACCTGGAGGTCTGTACAGACAGGCAGTGACAAGGAAGTGAGGTAGCTGGACTAAGAGCCAATGAGAGGGCAGAACAGCAAGGCAATAAAGGCACAGGTAGACAGGATGTAACTCACTTTGGGGAGCTGCAGAGCTGTTGAGGTAAGGTTGGTGGCTCTCACTATTTCCCTGATCTCTAAGGTTCTCACCCCTGTATTTGGCTCCGTGTTTTTTATTTCATAAGACTGTTTAGAAATTCATCTACACTGTCTCACACTGTGCATTCCAAAGCCAGGGAGACTTTTATGAGCGCTGTCTTCAGACCCCCAGTGTAACCCAGCAGCTGCTCACAGTCACCATTGCTTCTTCTCCAGTCCTGTCGTCTACAGTTTAATATTGGATCACTGCGAGCACTGAAACGGTGCATCGGAGAGTGTTACTATTTCCTATAACTGAATAGCTCCCTCGGTTTCCATCACTCAACGCTCCACTTTCCCCATGGTCTTCAAGGCCCTGATGTTTCCCCTAAACGCAGCCCCTCCCACGTCACTCATCACCGTCAGTCTGCTCCATGAGTCTGCTGTTTCAACGGAGCCCTTTTCCTCATTAAGACGAGCTGGTCTGATCCCCACAACAGACGAGCTGTCCCTCTGCCTACCACTGCTGGCTTGTCTCTCCTTCCCCTTCTCTTTTTCATTAAGCAACCAGCATTTATTAGCAAGGCCATTGCTCCCTCTCTGAATCTATTGTAACATAGGCCCACCTGTCTTTATCCCACACATGTTACTCTCTGTATTATTCTGCCTGCAAAATTGTCTTTCCACAGCACTTACCACCCTCTGATTTAACAGATGGTTTAAAGATAAATAGGCATAGACATATATAAACATACACATATATGTATTGCTGTACTGTTTATTATTTATCCTATTGTTTAATTATCTGAATTTTTTTCTATCAGAACATAAGCTAAGTGTGCACCCAGATGGCCTTTATATATTGTTATTGATATATTGACATGAAGAAAATGGATACAGAATGAATAAATGAATTGAGCTTTATCAAGCTTCAATTAGTTCCATAGAGGACACCACTCAACACCATTCTCAGATGTGGCTCATATTGTAATTTTGGAACTCAGGACAATGAGGCAGGAGGATCACAAGTTTGAGCAAGCCTGGGCTCTGTATAGTGAGTAGGTTGAGGTCAGCTGAGACTCCCAGTAAGACCCTGCCTCAAAATGAGTAAATAAATAAATAAAACAATCATCAGTTTTTTCCTCTAAACTAAGCAGGTTGAGACTAAGCAGGCATGCCCAACCTTTTAATGTTGTAACACAGCCTCAATACAATTCATGCTGGAGAACTTCATAGTCCAGTACCAAGAAAAAAAATCATCAAGGGCTGGAGAGATGGCTCAGCAGTTAAGACCAGTTCCTGGTCTTCCAAAGGACCCAAGCTCAGTTCCCAGCTCCCACACCAGATGTTTCACAACCATTTGTGTGACTCCATGCCCAAGGAGAGACGAAGCCTCTGACCTCCAATGCTTTGTACTTGTACTCATGTGACATGCTTCTATGTACGCGCGCGCGCGCGCGCGCGCGCGCGCGCGCACACACACACACACACACAAAATTAGAAGTACTAAAAATAAACATAGCTAGAGTTTTACATTTGTCTCAGTCACACACAGATGTGCAGTGATTACAACATGGTTGCAGTGCCCAGATGGAGTGTGGACAGTTCTAAGAATACAATATCTTATGTATTACACCTTCCGAGCTGTAGCGTTTTCATGCAGAGAAATATATACTCCTCAACTTTAAATGTGAACTGTACTTCATTACATAAAGTCACCTCCTTTTTTTAACAGTGAAAACTGAGGAAAGTATTGAAAACCACCAGACAGTTCTCAAAGTCCGAAGATGTTTTTCTGACAAACAACGACTGTTCTGCGGTATTGCAGTGATTAATCAAATGGATGAGGTGTTATTTGCCGGTGTCGGGCAAGGGACTGTAATTTTTCCAGTTGTCTGCTAAGATGAGACTGTAAAGCAGCTTGCGTCCCCTCCCCTCTTCCCTCTGCTGACAAATAACCACAGAGGGAAGAACACTCAGAAACTGGAAGAGCTGAGAGGACGCTCAGGCCTTCTTCCCCGACAAGCAGTCTCCCTTAATGGCATTCTGGTCACGTAGCCCAGAGCTCAGAGCTGCCTTAGTTTAATCAGCTTGCTGAACATTAGAGTCGGGAACAGCCATGTCGATGGAGGCTACACATCCATAATTTATTTCCTCTAAATTAGGTCTCGGTTCGTTCCCCTCCTTTGGTGTTACTTTGAAAGCTGCCACGGTGGGAATACAGCTCTGTAACAGGTTTATGTGGGTGTGTATCTCCGTGCATGCTTAAAGAATTCCAGCATACACCTCCAGTATGGAAGGCAGGTCGCTATTTTCCAGGTTGCTGACACTGCATGGCACTGGTTTTTAAAGTGAGCCCCTCCTCCTCCTCTAGTTTGAAAGAATAGTCTGGGTTGAAGAATGGCCTGCCCTCCCTGGCAGACATGGACAAGGCAGCATGGACAAGGCAGCAGCCCTAAGCACACGTGTGGTAGGGGAGTAGGGTCCGCTTGATTCAGTCCTTCAGGGAGAGGACGGACACACACACACACACACACACACACACACACACACACATATGTGTAGGTGTGCAGCACAGCAGTTGCACAGGACAAGCAAGGCACACACAAATATCGAAACCTCTAGAGATTCTGGGCACATTCAACCCAGAGCTTTTAAGAACACTGTGGAAAACACGCACGCAATTGGAATTTTACTGCTTTGTGTCTATGGCTGAAGAATGACATCTTAGAATTGGGAATTAGAGGGACAAATTCATCAGGCAAAGCTGATACAGAGTTTCTCATGACATGCAAGCTTCACCATCAGGAATCCTACAGCCTGGCCCAGGGAAGAACAGAGAAATCTTAACTCTATTACCTGGTGAGTGGCCGAGAGAAGATGAATTTATCTGAATTCTACCTCTGACTTTCAGTCTGGCTGAAAAATTAAAGTAACAGCTTAATAAAATCTGTTTCTTCGAGAGTCTTAAGAATTGTTTTGTTTTGGCAGCTTTATCCACATAAACCATTACGTCCATCAGGAAGACTGGCCTGGCAGTATCCCCTTGATCATCCCTGATAGGATTAAAGGGGGACCTCATTTTCTAAGGCAATGATGATATTTACAGCCCAGCATCATCAAAAGGCAATTCCTTGCTTATTTGGGATTCGAAGCCTGGCCAGACCTCCCTTGTGACTCATTCAGGATTCATCCGGGCCTTTGTGCTCTGTGCTCTCATGAATCCTTAATTCCATCTGAACTCAGCGGTGCCAGAGTCACTTTCCATCAGCTTGCTCGCTCAGCTGACAGGTGCCAGCCTCATCTGTGCTGAGCATTGTACCCCTGCTCTGAGATTGAGCAAGTGTTGGGTCACTGCCACAAAGAGAAAGGAGGTCAGACTCAGTGTTCACAGTCTGCCTTTAAGAGAGGACAGCCCCCTCATCCTCTCTGACTTGTGGAGCTGCTGATGAAATTTTCTGGGGTGCACCTACCTGCCCCCACGTCTTTCTTGTTGCTGTAGTTCCACAGACCCATCAGTGGGGATTAAGCAATGAATCATTATCAGTGTTGTATGCTTACCCTGTATCTGTGCAGAGAAACAGAAGTGGTAGTGAGGACAGGGCACTTGGATGTGCAGCGAAGCGGATGTCATGGGTCCTTTCTAGGGGTGTTACTGCAAGCATGCTAGTCCTGGTTGCAAGTCCAATACAGGCTGATACCTTAGTCTGTAGAATCTGCAGCTAAGGTAGCCAGGTGACCACCAGGGTCAGAAATGAGGTAAGTCTTCAATTGAGTTAAAATGCAAGCTAGGGGCCACAAGATGAGTACTCCCCTACATACTGCAGCTAAGCCAGAGGATCAAGTGTGAAGTACAGACTTTTTCTTTTTTCAGAGCAGGGTGCAGAAAAGCAGATTGTAAGACTGACACCAAGATGAGGATGCTGAATGGTGACTTTTTAAAAATATCTTTCCCTCAGAGGCATATGTGGCCCAGCTTAGCTTTAGGGAACAGGAGCTCAACAATATGAAAAGTATGTAGATAGTATTGAGCTATAAGCCTGAGTTTCCCAGAACCATTTCAGTAGCCGAAGCTAGAGATAAATCAGATGTGGCCCTGTTCTTCATCTGCAAATGGAGATGGAATATAAATTAAAAACTTATCACACTTATAGGATACCTGGGAAGTAATGGAGTCGTTCTAGCATGGTGGTGATAACAATGGCTAGTATTTACGGAAAGTTCACTATGGACTAGACAGAGATCAAAAGAAGGTAGAAGCTGAAACAATAACCACCTGCAGCCTCACATGAAGCTAGTAGTTATGTCTGACTCCTATGGCTTGTGCCCTGTCCACTGCACAGTCTGTTATGGGAGACACGTACGAAGATTATGAACCAGCAGTGTTGAGAATTATCTGGAGACAGGAAGCTATGCTCCATGGCCTTCTCAGGAGTCTACCAAGATGAAACATTGGGGGCTTCAGTGGCACATGTTGTGTCTTTGGGTACAGATGGGCAGTGGGCCATAGTGAGCTGTTTATAAGTTGGAAGGACATAGATTCATCCACTTACCTTCTTCAGTGTGTAGCAGATTCCACTGGAACAAAATGTTAGTTCCTGAAGAAACACACCTCAGAATGTTCTACCAGAGAACAGAAAATAAAAAGTAGAAGTATCTAAGCAAGTTTTTGCTTGGAGAAGAAAATTTATAGGACCTTTTTGTCACATTTGAAGTTTTTTTAAGCGGAAGAACAGAGTGGAGTTTGTTCAACATGACTTCATGTGTGCAACTGAAACCAATGATTGGAGACCACGGAAGGCAGATTGTTGCATATTTATTTTTGAAACTCCAAAGCTAACAAAAATGAGAAGTGGACCTTGTGGATGTGAGTTCCTGATGGCTAGCTGTATTCACACAGCTTTTCCATCTTCTGTTGAGAGAGTCAACGTGAAGATTTTCAGGTCCTAAGAGTCATTTGGACTACATACTCATGACAGACACTGGTGCAGTGAGTGTGTTAGTCACTTTTCCTCCTCAAGAAAAAAAAAAAACTTAATAAAGGAGGGAGAGTTTATTTCACTGCATGGGTCCTGAGGTTTTAGTCTATTGCTTGGTGACACCATTGTGTGAGGTCTGAGGTGAAGGAAAATGCTGTGCATATGAGTATGTGATTGAGGGAAGCTGTTCACATCAAGGCATCCAGGAAGCAGTGAGTACAGAGAGCAAGACAACACTGGGGGACTTCCTCCTCCTTCCAGAGCCCCAGTGCATGGTACAGGCCCATTCACACTCTAGGATGGTTGCAGAGTTCTTCACACACAGCATTCATATCACATGGAGAAACCCTCTTAGGCACCCAGGAAAGTGTTTTACTAACCTGCCACCTTTCAACCCATTCAACCTGACCATGGCAGATGGTCAGGATTAATCATGGCAGATGTCAGGCATGGGTATCAGGTATTCTAATATTTTTGGAGTCAGGGTTTCATGAAATCCAGGGTGACCTTGGCATTACCATGTAGCTGAGACTATCCTTGTCCTCCTAAACCTCTTGCCTCTACCTGGCAGACGTTGGTGTTACAGGTGAGTGCTGCTGACATCCAGCCAGAACCTCTATTTTAAATCATGAATAGAAGGTCTTGGTTCATGTAAGAAGTGTCAACATGGACACCATAAAAAGAACTTCTTTTAAAGAGGAAGTTACATTACACTTCTCCATTTGGTTCCCTGTATTGGTCTACATACATCCAGGGACCTTAATTTTCAGATAGCTTGTATCACTAACCTTAGTGTTTGATTGCATTCATCTCCCCTCTCCAATTACTTTGCTCATGCAGCTAATGTATACGGGGCATCAACTGCATGCCGGGAGCTGTGCTTGACTCTGTGGAAACACAAGGGAACAAAGGAACCACTCCTGTGGCACTCAGGGGAGACTCTAAAAATAAAACAAAGCAATTATCACATTTCATGAATGCATTTGTCTACGTAACCAGTGGCCAGGGTGTTTCTATCTTTGTGAGACAGAATCTAGAAGACCACATTACAGAAACAGGTACTCAATAGTTTCATTTGTTTGAGTTTGGATGCCAGGGACTGAATCCAAGATCTTAAACTTGTTAAGTGTGCCTCTTCCCCTGTGCTAACTCATCAAACCTCAAAAGTACATTTCAAAGAAGCATTTCACTTAGAGAAAGATTTGACTTAGAGATAAAGCACAAGTTTTATATATATATATATATATATGTATATTTCTACCATAAACCATTCAATATCAGTGGCTTTTCTGAGAATTTGGGTTTTTATTTATTTATTTATTTGGTCTTTTATCATGAGAGAGTTTTTAGAGGTGATAGATTTCTGGCTGCATGGACAGAAATAACTTCTATAAGAAATGACAGGTGCTTCTTGTGTTTTAATGTATCAGTCTCATGAGAGTAGAGAAAACTAAAAGATGCTGAAACCAAACATGCTAAGAGGGCTTCATACATGGTGTAGGACAACAGACAGCAAACCTGGTCTATCTATGGACAGAAGACACAATTAAATGGTTTTGCTCATGTGGACCACACAGTCTGTCCAAGCCATTCAGTTCTGCCATTGTAGCATAAGTGGCTATGAAAACTATGTAAATAATAGATATGTTCTTTATGTAGGCCACTATGTTAATCAGATTTTTTATCACCATGACAAAATGCTCAACAGAACAACTTAAATGGGGGAAGGGTTGATTCTGGCTCATGTCAGGGAAGGTGTGGCAGGGCAGAATAGTTCCCCCTGCAGAGAGGAGACAGTACCCATGACTGCACATAACCTTCCCAAGACCTTAGGGACCTAATTTCTCCAGACTCCATTTTTCAAGGTTCCACAACCTCCCAAATAGCACTTCCTACTGGGAATTGAATTCAACACATAGCCTGTGGGGACACTGCATGTTGAGACCCAACCCCTAACAACGGTCATAAGACTAGCAGAAAGAAATGTGTTGTTTGACTTGGAGTAGACAGGAGCACACCACATCTATTTTCAAATATTTGACTTACATCCACAATGAGCAGGAATGTGAGCTATATTATATGACCAGGGGATTTATAAGCAATGAGTGAGATTTTATGCTGATACATTTTTGCCAAGTAAAACAATATCTTATTAATGGAAATTCCAGAGTGGTCCTGAACTTAATGAGCTTGCTATCACTGGACATTCCAGGAAAATATCAGATGCCTTCTTTGAATGTTCTAGGACATCTTACCCTATATTCTTTAAATGTCCTTTTTAAATATAGATTCCATGGTAAATAGAATTTTGTACACAGAGCACAGCATAACTTTAGGCTAAGAGGCACAGGTCACTAGGGGCCCAACAATTTCACACATGGAGTTTTCTCTCTGGAAAGTCAATTACTGGCTAGAAAGCAAATTTTGCTAAATATCAGGTATGCCTATTATATTAGTAAGGGAGGCAAAAATAATAGTTAATAATAGGTTAGATATCAGTATAGTATGTAGAAACCTGATTTACAGAATTTCAGTATATCTGGGAAGTGGACTGTAATTTGAAAAAATATATGTCTCATAATGCACAATTTAAAAATAAAGGAATAGACTCCTTCCTTTTAGAATTCAATTTTACTTAATTTTTTTAGTTTTCTTTGAACTTGCTGTAATATTGTTTTATGTTGTCTTAGGATGTTTTGTATTTATACTAAGTTGTAAATACTAAAAACAACAGCTCTCCCAGCTGGAAGTGTAGATGCATAAAATTAATGATACTGATTTATTCGGAGCCTATTGCCCCCGACACAAATGAGAAGCAGGCTGTGTCCGAAGGATGAACATGACAGGAAGCTAAATGGTTTAAAATTTGTGACTGTTCTTAACAGGGTACCCATGTGTGCCAAACAGGCAGAGCTCCAGCCAGGCTCAGATTGGTTTCTACCTCCCAGCGGAGGGTCGGGAAGGGTGACCGACTCCAATCAATATCCAGTTGTTAAAGTAACAGCCGTATCGGTTCTGGATGGCCGGCTGGGCGAAAACATGTTTGTTCTACTTAATGTGACAGTGTCCTGTCAAATTAACAGCCACGGTGGCAGGAGCAAGCTTGCTTTAATGGGTCCGAGGCAGTTCCACTGAGAATTTATCATCAACATGCAACCAAGAGGAACCCTAAACCTCATTACTGAGGTTTATTTGCAGATGATAGCTGAACCTATGCCTCGTACAGCAGAATTGTTTGCTTTCTCAGCAATGGCAATGCGGTGCTCTTCATCAAAAGCTGCCCTTGGAACTCTGACACATGATGGGGTTTGGTGTGGGTTCCCAGACACCCAGGGAAATGCAGCTCTCAAGGAATGATGCTCAGGCAGGCACCAAGATGGATGTGCATTGGAATGAACCAAGCACCAGATGTGGAGGTGATGCTGGGCAGGCCCCGTACATGTGTTCGCTTTCTCCTCCTCTTGCTTTGCATTTTTAAAAGCACCGTTTCTCCCCAGGTGAACGGATGTTTCAAAGCTAGATCACAGGCTTTTCAGATTAACCATCTAATAGGTTGTGTCTGGCTCACACAAAAGGTTTAAAAAAAATGGATTCTCATTTGGAAATAACACAATTTAACAGTTGATGGTGCATGCTTATCTCCCTCCTTTCCCTCCTTTCTTTGCCTTCCTCCTCCCCTCCCCTCTCCTCCTTCCCTCCCTCCTCTCCCCTCACCTGCTTTCCTTCCTTCTTTCCTTTCCCTCCCTTTCCATGACCACCCCCTTCTTTCTTTGTTGATGCAAAGTTTCACCCCCTGGAGTTCCCTCTGTAGTCTTATGATCCCTCTGGCTTTGTGTCCTGAGCATTAGGGTTACCGGGATGCTCCACTATGCCTACCTTTGGGTACTTGGTCTCAGCAGAACATGGTAGATTTCCTCGTGGTAGTAGCCCATGAAAGTGTAACACAGAACAGCAGGAGAGCGTCTGAGGAAAAACATGTAGCAGCCACTGTCTGGCAGCCAGGAGACATGACTATAAACCAACTCTGACTCTGGAAAGGTCTTTAGAGAACCTAGTCCTCAGAATTTCCCACCTGAGAAATAAAAAACTATGTGAGATGACCCTTGAAACATCTTAAATCTCATGTGCCTTAGTTAGGGTTTCTATTGCTGTGAAGTGCTGTGGATATGGCTCTGTATAAATAAAATGCTGATTGGCCAGTAGCCAGGCAGGAAGTATAGGTGGGACAAGCAGCTCCAGCTACAGTGAAGAGACACCATGACCACAGCAACTCTTATAAAGAAAACATTTAATTGGGGTGGCTCACTTACAGTTTCAGAGGTTCAGTCCATTATCATCATGATGGGGAGCATGGCCGTTTGCAGGAAGATGTGGTGCTGGAGCTGAGAGTACTACATCTTGCAGGCAACAGGAAGTCAACTGACTGTCATACTGAAGGAAGCTTGAGCAAAAGAGAACTCAAAACCCACCACCACAGTGACATACTTCCTCCAACAAGACCACACCTCCTAATAGTGCCACTCCCTTTAGGGGCCATTTTCTTTCAAACCAGCACATTCCACTCCCTGGCCCCCGAAAGCTTATAGCCGTATCATAATGCAAAGTGCATTTAATTAAACTTCAAAAACCCCTATAGTCTATCATCGTCTCAACAATGTTTAAAAGTCCAAAGTTCAAAGTCTCTTCTGAGATTCATGCAATCTCTTAACTGAAGTCCCCTATAAAATCAAAATAAAAAACCCAGATTACAAGCTTCCAACATATAATGGCACGTGATATACTTACCATTCCAGAATATAGGGAAGGGGGCATAGGAGGAAATACTGAACCAAAGCGAGACTGAAAGCCAGCCGGGCACACTCCACACTTTGCATCTCCATGTTTGATGTCAAAATGCTCTTCAGATCCCCACTCCATTCAGGTCTGACTGCAGCACACGTTTTCCTCTTGGGCGGAGCCCACTCCCCGTTCCACACTTTGCTTCTGTAGTGGGAGGGCTGGTATACCCTTCATTCCGTCACTGTTCACGGCTGGGAGTTTCGGCAACATGTGACAGTCTATCTCATAGAACTGAAATGTTTTGTGAGAAACATACGATATTTGTGTGATGTGAATCCTGACAGCAGCAATAATACTATTACGGGAAGCAGTCTCAGAGGCAACACTAATGTTCACACAGGTACCCGTGTACAGCAAGATTTCTCACATACCTTCCATGTCTTGTGGAGTGACTTTAGGGACAATAACTTCAACGCAGAGCCTCAGGAAGCCAAAGATATCTTTCAAATAAAAGCAGCAGTATTATTCAAGGTCATAAATACTTTTCACAGAATTTCTATCTAAGCTTTCAGAAAGGAATCCAGAAACAGACCCGATTCCTTCTAACCTGCTAGTCATTCCAGGGAACTGTGTGGCCCCTTCTGTTGGCCGGTTGCCCATTGATGTGGGATTGCAGACGCCTGACGGAGGAGCTGTTCCTTTGCGGTAGCAACTGTGGTGTGTCAGGGAATGGCACCAGCTTGGTCAAGTTCATTTCTTGAAGCAGATACAATTCTTTTCATTCTGCTTCATTAAATGACAAATTTCCCAATAGACAGAAATCTAAACCTGCATTTCCCAAGTGCTGGTAAAGGTGTATTAAATTTTCCGGGGTGAAGCAGTACTTCGAAAGTAAACACACTTTGAAATTTACCCATTATGGAGCCACCTGAGACCTTAATAATTTCATAATTTTTTTCCCTCTGAAAGTGGAAATATTCAGAAGCAAACACAGAATGTTTCATTTTACTCTAATTTGGAACCGAGGCAAGGACACAAAATTGCTTCCTGGTAGATAATGACAGAAAAGACACTGACATTTTTACAGATACTAAGCCATTGTCACACTCTGCCTGGCAGGCCTCACCCCAGCTCACCCAGCTCAAGAACTCACTTAGACAAAAGCTTGAAGCTGGGGGTGAAGATAGCTAGAGAATAAAAAGATCCTTCTGTGCAAGCCTGAGGACCCAAGTCTAATCCACCCTCTGAACCTGCAGTGGAAGGGCCGAACTGACTCCGGAGGATGGTCTTCTGACCTCTACACACCTGCAATGGCACGATTGGCCAAACATGCTTACACACACACACACACACACACACACACACACACACACACACACACGCACACACACACGCACACACACACAAGCACACATGCACACTCAAACACACACTAAATAAACATGAAATTAAAAGCTTGAAGATGAGTCACATTTGCATGCTATAGTTAGTGTCCAGCAGATAACAAGATAATTACAGAATTATATTGCATTTCAGTTTGAAAGACAAGAGACTAAAACTATTAGGAACAAAAGTAAATTAAAATACAAAGGATTCTTCAAATAAACCTTATTATAACTCTTCCCCCAGCGTTGGGCTCAAGCTCACGGCTTTAGGTATATGAAATAAACATTCTACTGTGGAGCTCAAACCTTAAACTGACTAGAGGATGTTTTCCCTAATTAGATCTTGATGGAGTTTAAGAATCTGATCAAACAAAGCTTTGACTTTGCTGGGTTTTTTTCTTGTATTGGTAGCCTTGCTGTTGAAAATTGCAAGAGTCTGTCCTCTCTCACTTCAATTGGCCATTTACTCGATGCAATGCTAGGAGGCAGGAGGAATCCCCCAAGTCAGCAATCCCATCTACCCCTGCGGGATTCTTAGATTCCGTGGCTGAGCACTTGAAATGCAGTGTCTGGTCCTGGGGTCGTTCAGACCTATGGGTTTGCGTTAATTTATACTGCATTGGCTGGAATGCAAACAGACCAGCAGAGATTTAGAGGGAGAGATCTGGAGGCTGAAACGAAGCAACCCTGCAAATACTACTTTGTAGTTGAAAATTCCTATTAACACACATGGAAGACATCAACCAACTCACAACAAGGGCTTGGTGTGAGGAAGGGGCATCAAATGTCAGCAACATTTCTTCTTAATTAATCAACTAAATGGGTCTTCTAAATCTACCACAGTGAGATTAAACATGGCACCCCAAGTCATCCAGGATCTTTCTCCCAGGTCAGCTTGTTCTGGGAACACTTAGAGAGGATATTGACACCAAATTTTGGGTACCAAGAACTGATCCCTAAAGACAACTGATGTTTCAAGAATATTCTGGAGAGGGTAATTTTAAAGCAAACCATTGCACCACAGAGCAGCTGTTCCTATCAAACATATGAAAGATGGGTTAGGTTCAGAAATTCAGATAACAGTGAAATTCCTAACAAACTGTAATTCCCAGTAAACCAAGAATTTCTTCAAAACTTGTCAGAGTGACCTTACCGACTATGCATTCAATATGATACTGAGTTACTATTAAGTTGACAGAGTTTAGAGAAAAGAGAACACATACCAGGTTTCAAAGTTGTCTTTCATCTAGGATCTATGGGTAAGATATACTTGACTAAACTGTTAAACATAAAATGTAATAATTACAAAAAGTGCTATATTGGCGATAAAAAGTGTAACTTTGTAATTTATTTACAAATAATATTATCCTGATTTAGAGGTGATAAAAAAACAACCCTTATGAAAAACCAGAAATCTTTCTGTTTCTCCACTTAGTTATAATATTTTAAAATAATTTATATTATTATTTCCCCTCCCTCTACCTCTCTTCTCCCCGCCTTCCACTCCTCCTCCTCCTCCTCCTCCTCCACCTCCTCCTCCTTCTCCTCCTCCTCCTTTTCTCTTCAAAAAAGGGCAGGCCTTGAATGGCTATCAAGCAGCCATGGTTTATTAAGTTGCAGTGAGACTAGGCACCTCCTCTCCTGTTAAGGCAGGACAAGGCAACCTGGTAGGAGGGAAAGGTCTCCAAAGCAGGCAACAGAGTCAGAGACAGCCTCTGCTCTCATTGTTAAGAGTCCTGCAAGAAGACTAAATTACACAACTGTAACATATATGCAGAGGGCCCAGGTGAGTCCCGTGCAGGCTCCCTGGTTGTAGGTTCAGTCTCTGTGAGCTCTATGAGCCCAGGTTTGTTGATTCTGTGGGTTTTCTTGTGGTGTCCTTGACTCCTCTAGCTCCTACAATCCTTCCTCCCCATTTTTTGCAGGACACCCAAAGCTCAGCCTAATGTTTGGCCGTGGGTCTCTGCATCTATTTCCTTAAATTGCTGGATGAAGCCTCTGATGACTGTTGGGCTAGGCAGCAATCCGTAAGTATAGCAGAATACCATTAGGCATCATTACATTGACTTTTTGTTTGTTTGTTTGTTTGTTTGGTTGGTTGGTTGGTTCTATCCTGGGTCTCTGAGCTATCCAGTCTCTGGATCCTGATGCTCCAGGCAGTGACAGAGTGGGCTGCCTCTCATGGCATGGGTCTCAGGCTAGACAGTATTTGATGGGCCACTCCCACAATTTCAGTGCCACCTTTACCTGAGCACATCTTGTAAGCAGGACAAATTGTAGGTTATGTGGCTGGGTTGATGTCCCAGTCCCTCCACTGGAAGTCTTGCCCGGTCACAGGTGATGGCCAGTTCAGGTTACATGTCCCCTATTGCTAGGTGCCTTAGCTGGGGCCAACCTTGTGGATTCCTGTGAGTTTCCATTGCACTAGGTTTGTAACCTCACCCGGAAATGTCCCCATTTCTAGTTGTCTCTTCCAATACTCTCCCCCTCAGTACCCTGCAACCTGATCCCTCCTGTTCCCATCCCCACCCACCACCAGTCTACCCACGAAATCTACTCTATTTCCCCTTCCCAGGGAGAACCAAGTGTCCTCACTTGAGTCCTCCTTGTTACTTATCTTCTCTGGGTCTGTGGATTATATCATGGTTATCCTTTCCTTTACAGCTAATATCCACTTATAAGTGAGTACATATCGTGTTTGTCCTTCTGGGTCTGGGTTACCTCACCAGGATGATATTTTATAGTTCCATCCATTTCCCTGAAAATTTCATGATTTCATTGTTTTTAATAGCTGATTTATAATCCATTGTGTAAATGTACCATATTTTCTTTATCCATTCTTCAGTTGAGGGACATTAGATTGTTTCCAGGTTCTGGCTATTACAAATAGAGCTGCTATGGACATAGTTGAGCAAATGTCTTGTGGGATGATGGAACATCCTTTGAGTATAAACCAAGGAATGGTGTAGTGGGTCTTGAGGTAGATTGACTCCCAAATTTCTGAGAAACTGCCGTATTGATTCCCAAAGAGGCTGTACAAGTTTGCACTGCCACCAGCAATGGAGGTGGGCTCTTCTCGCTCCACATACTAGCCAGCATTAGCTGTCACTTGGGTTTTTGATCTTAGCCATTCTGATAAGTGTAACATGGAATCTCAGAGTCTTTGATTAGCATTTCCCCAAAAGCTAAGGATGTTGAACATTTCTTTACATGTTTCTCAGCCATTTGAGGTTTCTCTGTTGACAATTCTCTGTTTAGATCTGTACCCCATTTTTTAAACTGGATTATTTGTTTTTTTTTTTAATCTAGTTTCTTGAGTTCTTTTCTCATTCTGTAGGCTGTCATTTTGTCCTTTTGATGGTGTCCTTTGCCTTACAAAAACTTTTCATTTTCATGAGGTCCTATTTATTAAATGTCAGTCTTCGTGTCTGCATTATTAGTGTTCTGTTCAGGGAGTTGTGTCCTGTGCCAATGTATTCAAGGCTATTTCCCACTTTCTTTTATCAGGTTCAGTGTATCTCTATTTATGTTGAGGTCTTTGATCCATTGGACTTAAGTTTTGTTGTAGGGTGATAGATAAGGATCTATTTGCATTCTTCTACATGACAACATCCAGTTAGATCAGCACCATTTGTTGAAGATGTGATTTTTCCCCATTGTATAATTTTGGCTTCTTTGTCAAAAATCAGGTGTCCATAGCTTGTGTATTTACAACTGAGTCTTTATTTAAATTCTAATTGACCCACCTGTCTGTTTTTAGGCCAATACCATGCAGTTTTTAGGTTTTTATTACTCTAGTACTGTAGTAGAGCTTGAAATCAGAGACGATGATATCTCCAGAAGTTCTTTTATTGTACAAGATTGTTTTAGCTATCTTGGGTTTTTTATTTTTTCCATGAATTTGAATATTCAAGTTTCTTTCAAGGTCTGTAAAGAATCATGTTGGGATTTTGATGGGGATTGCACTGAATATGTAGATTACTTTTGGCAAGACAGCCATTTTTACTATGTTAATCCCATTGATCCATGAACATGGGAGATCTATCTTTCGATATCTTCTCCAATTTCCTCAAAGACTTGAAGCTCTTGTCATACAGGTCTTTCACTTGCCTAGTTAGAGTTACACCAGGATATTTTATATTATTTGTGGCTATTTGTGAAGGGTGTTGTTGCCCTGATTTCTTTCCTGTCTATCATTTGTATATAGGAGGGCTACTGATTTTTTTCAGTTACTCTTGTATCCAGCCACTTCGCTGAACATGTTTATGAGTTGTATGAGTTCCTTGGTAGAATTTTTGGGGTCACTTATGTATACTACATATCATGTGCAAATAGGGAAAGTTTGACTTCTTTCTTCCCAATTCATATCCCATCGATCTCTTAGCTGCCTTATTGCTCTAGCTAAAACTTCAAGTACTATATTGATTAGATATGGAGAAAGTGGACAGCCTTGTCTTGTCCCTGATTTTAGTGGAATTGCTTTGAGTTTCTCTCTATTTAATTTCATGTTGGCTATTGGTTTGCCTTTATTGTGTTTAGGTATGTCCCTTGTATCCCTGATTTCTCCATGACTTTTATCATGAAAGGGTGTTGGATTTTGTGAAAGGCTTTTTCAGCAGCTAATGAAATGATTGTGTGGTTTTTGGTCTTTCTTTTTGTTTATATGGTGGATTACACTGACAGATTTTCAAATGTTGAACTATCCTTGCATCTCCGGGATAAAGCCTACTTGATCATGGTGGATGATCATTTCAATGTGTTCTTAGATTCAGTTTGCCAGTATTTTATTGAATATTTTTGTATCATTGTTCATGAGGGCTATTGGTCTGCAATTCTGTTTCTTGGTTGATTCTTTGTGTGGTGTGGGTATTAGGGTGACTGTGGCCTCAAAAAATGAATTTGGTAATATTCCTTTTGTTTCTATTTTGTGGAATAATATGAGGAAGATTGTATTAGCTCTTAAGTATTATATTGGCCATGGGATTTTCTTGATTGGGAGACTTTTAATGACTGCTTCTATTTCCACAGGAGTTTGAGGTATATTTAAACTATTTTTCTGGTCTTAATTTAACTTTGGTAAATGGTATCTATCAACAAATTTGTCTATTTTTTTAGCTTTTCCAATTCTACAGAGTACAATTTTTTGAAGTATGACCTAATGATTCTTTGGATTTCCTTGGTGTCTGTTATTATGTCCCCCTTCCCATTTCTGATTTTTTTTTAATTTGGATATTCTCTCTCTGCCTTTTAGTTAGTTTGGTTAAGGGTTTGCCTATCTTGTTGATTGTTTCAAAGAACCAACTCTTTGTTTCATTGATTCTTTGTATTGTTCTTTTTGTTTTCATTCTATTGATTTCTGCCCTCAGTTTGATTATTTCCTGCTTTCTACTCCCCTTGGGTATGTTTGCCTCTTTTTATTCTAGAGCTTTCAGGTGTGCTGTTAAGTTGCTAGTGTGAGATCTCAAATTCTGTATGAAAGTACTTAGTGATATGAACTTTCCCTCACAGTAGTTTTCATCATGTCCTGTAAGTTTGGATATGTTGTGCATTCATTTTCATTGAATTCTAGGAAGTCTTTCATTTCCCTCTTTATTTCTGCTTTTACACAATAGCCATTCAGTATAAAGTTGTTCAGTTTTCATGAGTTTGTAGGCTTTCTGTTGTTTCCATCATTGTTGACATCCAGCTCCAATCCATGATGGTCTTACAGGATACAGGGGGTGATTTCAATTTTCTTGTATCTATCTGGACTTGCTTTGTGTGTGACCAAGTATGTGATTAAATTTTGGAGAAGGTTCCATGAGTTGGTGAGAAGAATGTATATTCTTTTGTGTTTGAGTGAAACAATCTGTAGGTATCTGGTAGGTCCATTTGGTTCATAATGTCTGTGAACTCCAGTATTTCTCTGTTTAGTTTATGTCTGGATGACCTGTCCATTGGCGAAAATGGGATATTGAAGTCTCTCACTCTTAATGTATGATGGTCAATGTGTGATTGAAGCTTTAGTAATGATTCTATTACAAATGTGGGTGCCCTTGCATTTGGGGCCTTTTGCTCTGAGGTAATGTCTATCACTGATCTTGAGGTATTTTTTGTATACAACAGAAGAATGGTTCTTGTTTTTGCATTCATTCTGCTACTCTGTGTCTTTTTATTGGGGAATTGAGTTCATTGATATTGAGAGATATCAATGACCAATGATTATTATTTCTGTTACTTTATTATAGTAGTTGGTGGTGGTAGTGTGTGTGTGGGGTCTTTATTTGAGTTATGCTGGTGTGAGATTATCTACAGCCTTTTGTTTTTGTGGGTGTAGTTATCCAACTTGGGTTAGACTTTTTCCTTCTGTAGGGCTGGATTTGTGGATAGACATTGTTTAAATTTGAGTTTATCATGGAATATCTTGTTTTCTCCATCTATGGTGATTGAAAGCTTTCCTGGGTGCAGTAGTCTGGACTGGCATCCACAGTCTCTTAGATTCTGCAGGACACCTGTCCAGGCCCTTCTGGTTTTTAGAGTCTCCATTGAGAAGTTGGGTGTAATTCTAATAGATTCACCTTGTATGTTACTTGGTCTTTTTCTCTTGCGGCTTTTAATATTCTCTCTTTGTTCTCTGTGTTAATGTTTAGATTATTATGTGATGTGGGGACTTCCTTTTGTGATTCAATCTATTTGGTGTTCTGTAAGTTTTTTGTACCTTAATAGGCATGTTCTTTTAGTTAGGAAATTTTTCTTCTATGATTCAGTTTAAAAAATGTTTTCTGGGTCTTTGAGCTGGGAACCTTCCCCTTCTTCTATTCCTATTATTCTTGGGTTTGGTCTTTCATAGTGTCACAGATTTCCTGGATGTTTGGTGTCAGATATTTTTGAAATTTAACATTTTTTGACCAATGTACCTATTTCTTCTATTCTGTCTTCAGTGCCTGAGATTCTCTTTTCCATCTCTTGTAGTCAGTTGGTGATGTTTGCATCTGTGTTCCTGTTCACTTATCTAGATTT
Source organism: Peromyscus leucopus (assembly GCF_004664715.2). Lineage (NCBI taxonomy): Eukaryota > Metazoa > Chordata > Mammalia > Rodentia > Cricetidae > Peromyscus > Peromyscus leucopus. The sequence goes on from NC_051063.1 coordinate 156,275,019, forward strand.
TCCATTTCCAGAATTCCCTCAGTTTGTGTTCTCTTTATTGCTTCTATTTCTATTTGTATTTCTTTATTGCCTCTATTTCTTGGGCAGTTTTATTCATTTCCTTAACTGTTTAGGGTTTTTTTCCCTTGGCTTTCTTGATACTCTTTAAGGCATTTATCGATTTCTTTCATTTTTTGATTGTCTTTTCCTTGTTCCTTGATTTTTAAGGGTTTATTCATTTCCTATTTAAGGACCTCTATAAATTTGGTTTTGAAAATGTTTTCTTGTGTTTTAGTTGTTTTGGAATATTCAGGGTTTGCTGCAGTGGAATGGCTGGACTCTGGTGGTGACATATTGCCCTGGCTGTTGTTGATTGTATTCTTACACTGACATTTAGGCATCTGGATTTGGAGTGATTATAAAAGTCTAGGTGCTAATTTCTGGATTTTTCTTTGTTAGATGAGTGTTTTTTTTTTCCTTGGTTTCTGTTTCCTCTCTGGTCTTCTGGCTGGAATGGTCTGTGTTTGAGTAGAAGGTCTCCATCCAAGTTGGGGGCTTGACTTTTGGTGGCATGGATGGCCTCTGATCCAGCAGGGGGTTGCTACCCAAGTTTGGCACTGAAATTCTGGCTATGTGCATGGCCTCTGATATGTCTGGGGACTTCTGGGGTTCAGGATGCTGTTTTCTACCTGGTTTTCAGGAAGGAAGCTGGCCTGGTGTCTGAGCTTCAAGATACTGGTCTTGTAGGAGGCTTTCACCAGCAGTATGGACCAGGATGTCATAGTTAAAATATTTTTTAAAATGACCTTAAAGCAGAATTATTTCTAAGCCTGAATATTGACTTCCATATTTTCCTATCTTTCAGCAATGTCTTTAAAATCCAAGCTTCCTGCCCTCATCATTTCCTGTGGGATTTTATAATCCCAAGAAGATTGTGTATTTGTGCCTCAGTTTCATTCCCATAGATATGGATATTCAAGTTGGAGGTCTGGGTCTTAGCTGTAAAACATTTTGACAAGCTGGAGGATGTTAAGCATTCTTTTGCTATGGATGTTGGGCAAGAGTGGGTATATGCTCTGTTGTGTTTTTTATTGAAACATATTCCTATTAATTTGTGTGTGTGTGTGTGTGTGTGTGTGAGAGAGAGAGAGAGAGAGAGAGAGAGAGAGAGAGAATTCACATGCATATATGTTCTTTTTGCTTTAATCTAGGGATCGCTATTGGTTGTGTGATTTAGTATTTGAGTATATGTGAGTGAACATTTATGTTCTGTCTTGTTTTAATCTAGCTGGTCATCACTGGTTATGTAATCTTAGAAGATTCACTAAGTGGTTTCTGAGACTTGATTTCCTCTTTAGTCAGTTTGAGACATGTTCCTGGACAGGTTAGGAGAGATGAAAACTTTCTAGAGAATGAGCATACAGTTGTACATCAGGGTGATTGGTTTATTCTATGGTCATTCGTTCACCCCTAGAACAAAGATGGAGCAGGGGTAAGATGATATTGCATCCTGGCACTCAAGTGGTATAGCCCATGTTCAATATTTTTGACCATCTTGAAGATTTCAAGCTTTATTCACATTACTGACACTCATTTCTCATTTTACTCTAAGAAACAAAGTTGATGAACTAGCTGGATAAATAGCTGGAAAGTCAAGCCCAAAGACTTATAATACAAAAAAGATGGTGTATTAGATGAATACTCCTATGTTGAAATCAGACTCTTTATAAGCAGATATCCCCTGGATTTAATCATCCGGCCAGATTCATTTTCTCTTCTCATCTTTATCTGAAAGGGAACGAAAGAATTCTCTTGCCTTGATATAAAAAGAACAATTCCTACATTAGGGGTCAGGAAGTTCAAATTATGTTCCTGTTCTCTACTAAGTAACTATGTCACCATTATGTCAGCTAATGTATTTGTTTTTCCTTTGTAAAATGAATGGGATGTACTGGATAAACCCGGGCTTCTCAAATATGATACTCCCTAAGCTTCCAGAGGAAACAGCAAACTTGAATCCCAGCTAATTTCACATGATGTCCCACTTTTCTCAGTCTCTCCTTCCCAAGGAATATCAGAGAACATTTGTCCCTTTCCACACAAAGAATATTTTTATGCTGTCCTGCAATACATACCTAGTGGGCTGTTTTTCTTGCTAATTTAGGTCACACCAGGTTATTGTTATAATCCATCTGGGTGACAGTAATAGTAATAGCCACCACTTTTGGACCAGTTCATGCTGGGAGCGATGCTAAGATCTTCAACATATGAACTCATTCAATACCCATCACAACTTTATGAGCTCGGCATCGTGATGCTTATTTTATAGAAAAACGCTCTGAGGCAAAAGGGGGGTCTGCAGTATGGACAAAGTCACACTTGTCAAACACCAGAATAGTCATTCAAAGTTCAATGGTATTATAACCTGGTGTCAGCGAGCTAAGGTCTGACCAACAGTGAGTGTAGGGATGTAGACAATGGTGGGAAGAGGAGGAAGGCCGTGCGGTAAAACCCTGGTACTCGGATCCAGTCTGTCCTGGACACAGGACAGGTAGTCTCTTCAAGCCACTGAAAGTCTGAGTTCTGTCCCCTAGACTAGACTGCTCTCACAATTTGATCTTTGGGAATACCTGCCAAAAATATGTGCCTATAAATATAAAAGCAACAGAATGAAATCATTTCTTGTAAAAACACTTCTGCCAAGAAGAGCTAACTTAACATTTGCAAGCACATGTGCTGCAGCAATTTCATGGCGTAATGAGTTGGCTTCGACTAAAGATGTTTTATTTTTATAGGGCTGGAGCTGGAACCGGAGGCATTATGGGCAGGCAGGGAAATACCTGACTTCTTCAGATGGCTTTATCGAATCACCTGCAGCTGAATTTTCTAGGAACTCTGGATTCAACTAATGTGGAGTTCAGTGGGCTGTACCTGAATGGCTGGGATATGATTGAATGAGAGTCAGGAACAATGGTCAAGGAGTTGTAGTTTAGGAAAAATACTATGAGTTACAATGGAAGAAATATAAAACTTTTATCAGATCCTTTAAATGTGAGTGAGACTTAAATTCCATTCATCAAACTCAGTAGAAAATACTGTGATTCAAAATGCATAATAGATTAGGAGTTCAAGGTCATCTTCATCTTCATAGTAAGTTTGAGAGGCTATCCTGGGCTATGTGAGACCCCCACATCAAAACCAACAAAAGCACAAACAAATAGTGGCAATGCCCTTTATCAAAGGGCTCAATATCCACTTCCCTGTGTATCTCCTTCAGATGCCAGATTCTGCCAACCACCCACTTTTATCCACCCCTGCCTCCCTTCTGGCACGACTTTGATTTTGGTGTTAACGTAGTCTTGTCTTCAGGTTGCCTTGCAACCAGAGGCAAGTATGTGATGCAATTCTGACCCGAAAGATCTTTAGGAAGTTAGCTGAGATTTCCAGCAAAAAAGCTCTTTCCTGATACTCTATCTCAAGGGGAAAGAATTAGTAATTTGACTTGGGATTAGATTTTAAATTTTTACAGTTTACAGTCATAGAGGGCCTTGTACATGAAGTGAGACTTTAGGTAGAAATTTTGGGATAAAGTGTGACAGTCATGACAGGCGCTTGAGAAAGACTTTGACTAACTTTAAATTTCAAAGTCAGTTCTACTTTTAAAAAGTATATTCATCAAAAGCTTGATCATTTAAAAAAAATAGACTGAGTGGTTTGCAAGAATTCTGGGGAACTGTAGAAAACAATTAGAGAATTTTAGATGGAAAATCAAATGTTATATTACATTAAAATAAAACACTACAGGTAGAATGATTAGAAACTGAAAGTATGGAAAACAGTAGGTGAAATAAATAGGAGATCTAAATACCGGGAAGCTTTAATACAGGCTAGCAGTTACCTAGGGGATAGAGAGAATGTGTCTTAATTGTGAATTCTGTAAGACTGAATGTTAGAACTAAGCAGAACATTTCAGGAATGCCTGCAAAGAACACGTGTGTTGCTTCTGGACAAGCCTGCTATGTAGAATCTTGGTTGCTGTTGGTATTTCATGTGTCAGTTTGCTTGGGTATTTGGTTAAATAGAGCAGATGTTTCTGAAATGATGTTTCTAGTTGAGATTAACATTTTAATCAGGAGAATGAGGAAGGAGGAATGCTGCTCCAGTGTGGCTTGACTTCATTTGATCCAGTGAAACCTGGAGTGGTCAGTATTGATTCTTAACTCTAGAGTCCTCTATGAGACAAACCCCTGGGGTATGCCTGTGAGGGGTTGCATAGAGTAGGTTAGCCTATGGACATGCCTGTGAGGGATGACATAGAGTAGGTTAGCCTATGGACATGCCTGTGAGGGATGACATAGAGTAGGTTAGCCTATGGACATGCCTGTGAGGGATGACATAGAGTAGGTTAGCCTATGGACATGCCTGTGTGGGGTTACATAGAGTAGGTTAGCCTATGGACATGCCTGTGAGGGATGACATAGATTAGGTTAGCCTATGGACATGCCTGTGAGGGATGACATAGATTAGGTTAGCCTATGGACATGCCTGTGAGGGATGACATAGAGTAGGTTAGCCTATGGACATGCCTGTGAGGGATGACATAGAGTAGGTTAGCCTATGGACATGCCTGTGAGGGATGACATAGAGTAGGTTAGCCTATGGACATGCCTGTGAGGGATGACATAGAGTAGGTTAGCCTATGGACATGCCTGTGTGGGGTTACATAGAGTAGGTTAGCCTATGGACATGCCTGTGAGAGATTATCTAGATAAGCTTAGCCTCTGGCCACACTTGTGAAAGATTAGCTGGATGAAGCTAATTGAGGTGGGAAGACATACCTTAATTCCGAGTAGTACCATTCCATAGTTACATGGTGCTTCTTTCCCTCAAACCTCATGAGCCAATGACATCTAATAAATTTCTTAAAAATATATATATATGCACATATATATTCATATGTATATGCATAATTTTCATGTATAGTCTCCCTCCTCTCATATATGTATTCATTGGCTAACCACGACTCTAACGTCTTGTTAATAGTTTGTTTTGCTACCTCTTCCAGAAATATTTACATTTTAAAAATATTATCAGAATTTCCAGAAACAAATTTTTAATGGAGACAATCTTGTAAGGTATTCATATTGGCTGGTTTTGTGTGTCAACTTGACATAAGCTAGAGTCATCAGAGAGGAGGGAACTTCTGGTGAGGAAATGCCTCCACGAGATCCAGCCGTAAAGCATTTTCTCAATTAGTGATACCAGTGGGGGAGGGACCAGCCCATGCCATCCCTGGGCTGGTAATCCTGGGTTCTACAAGAAAGCAGACTGACCAAGACATGTAAAACAAGCCAGGAAGCAGCACCCTTCCATGGCCACTGCATCAGCTCCTGCCTCCAGTTCCTGCCCTGTTTGAGTTCCTGTCTTAACTTCCTGTGGTGATGAACAGCAATGTGGAAGTGTAAGCCAAACAAACACATTCCTCGCCAATTTGCTTTTGTGTCATGGTGTTTTATTGCAGCAATAGAAACCCTGACTAAGACAGTATCCCTTAAATGTTGGAAGTCAAACTAGGTTACCACCTCAAATAATTACGATAAATCAGTGTCTATTTGAACCCTCATCCCAGTGAATATGGATTGCTTTATTTATCAGAAAGTTAATTAAGCTTGCATAGCCCGTCTTCTTCACCAAAACAGTGTTTGTCTTAAATTGCTGCAAGAATGCCCCCTGAGATGGGTGCTATTATTGTTTCCATTTGGAGACAAAGGAACTGGAGTAAACATGGTTTGAGCTATTTGCCCAACACCAAACTGAGCGGGCTAGAGCTCCAGACACAGGTCTTGGAACACACACCTGCCCCCATGCTGTGCTGCTCTGCTCTGTTGCGTCTGTCCCCCACCAACACCACCATGTGTCCTGTGAATGAGGACCCACCTTGGAGTCTTACTCTGTTTGTTGTGTTAATCTGACCTTTATTCCAGAAGAAGAAAGGATTCTCTTGATGTCACCCATATATTCCTAACAGTTACTGTTTAGCAAACACCTGTGCACTCAGTTGGTGGTTCTTACCAGACAAGCTCCTTTTGGGGATGGATAAAAACCACATACATGCCACATGTCTGAAATTTCTCTTGCAATTTGGGGGACTGAACAACCACTCTGTAAGCAATTCAGATGCCTCATCTTAAGAACACCCTACAATAACTCCCTAGTTACTCAGGACAATACTGGGAAGCAGAACTAAGATCAGGATTTTGCAATCATTTGTCCAAGTTTTACATGGTCAGTGAAGAACAGCAGTGAAACTAAACCCAGACTAATGTCAATCCAAATTTGGTCCAGTGTGATAGGATTGCCCTTAAGTTTGGTTTTAATTACCTTAAAAATAAAAACTTTATCATTTGGAATCTGATATTTTTACTTGAATTTCAGAAAAATTAAAAAGGAAAAATAGCTCCATTTTTCATGGGTCCTGCAGCAATTATAATTTGAACTTTGAAACCTGGACTATAAATGATTAAATGCCTGTCTGCTAGGACACTCTGACTTTAGAAAATAATGCCTCATTAGCTGACACAGAAAGACATTGCCGATGTTTGCCTTACTTTGATTTTGGAAATTGGGTTCTGGGGTTGTTTTGATGCAACCGTGGGCTGACAGGGCTTATGGGAAGTCAGGTCGGACCAAGGTTTATTCTGAGCTATGTCTAGGTGCAAGAGTTCATTCAAATCGTGTCAAAATTTTATAGCATAACACAAATACTTAGTACTAGTACTAATACTAATACTAAAAATAATGCCTTGAATGAAAATGGAAATGAATTCAGCTCACCAACTGGGGCCAGGCCTGAGGGGATTGTGAAGACTCTGGGGCCTTGAGAAAGTTAGTATGGCAATAACAACAGTTCCACGTCTGCCTGAAAAGTTCTAATTGAAACAGAAATGTCAAAGAACAGAGAGTATGTTGCTGTTTATTCCTCATCCCATGGGGAAGAGTCTGGAAGAAAAGTGAATAAATTAATGCAATTTTCAACATGAAGTTTAAAACACAGTGAAATGTTACCTACAAATGATAGCTGGGCTTCTGCTGGGTCCTGTTCATGAGTAGCTGGGGTCCTGATCAAAGGTGGTGACAGTACTGTGCACAGGTGGCCGAGTTCTTCCTGTGCTATTATGGACCCACAGCTTCCCTCTCCATCTCATTGCTGTGTGGGATGTTAACTAAGGGTTTAAATTCTTATTTTCCTTAATAACCAATTTATTTCAGTAGAATTTACCCACCAAATCACCTTGGCTCCTTTGACTGAGCACCAACTGTCTCTAAATAAAAAGGGAATAAATGTTTCTAAATTTGGTTTCATTGAATCATGTTTGTCTTTATGTCAATCCCACTATCTTAATTACTGTAGCCTAATAATAAACTTTGAATTTGGATGGGTTAAGTCCTACACTTTTATTCTTCTTTTTAAAGGTTGTTATATATATTCAAAACCCTGTGTGTTCCTAGACCATCCCTGTAAAGCTCCCGTGGTCATACCTGCTAAAGAGGCAATCTGTTCCCATTGCTACACACCTGCAGAGCACTTTCCCCCAACTACTGGGCTCTCTTCTCCACACACATTAGGCCCACAGCTTCTGATCTGAGCTGGCAAAACCATCCAGAGCATTCCCTGCTTCACCTGGACATAAATCCAAAGTAGCCTACCACACTAGCACAGTAAGACAAATCCTTGGAGAAGATCTCTCGCTACAAAAGCCACACTATGAAAAATGTCAAGAACAAAAAATGCAGGGACTTGGTGACTTGCAAAGGAACCAATTCCCTAGCAACAGACCCCAGAGTAAATTGATAAAGTCTGAAAAAGAATCCATACTTAATGTTATTAAGAGAAAATGAGCAGCCAAGACTTTGCACCAAAAACACAATCTTTCAGAACTGAAAGAGAAAGGAGGATTTCCTAAGACAAGGCCATTTATACTCCCAAATAAATTTTAAGTCTTTGTCTATTTAAATACTTTCTGCTGTGTTTTTGTTTGGAATTGTCCATAGATCAATTTGGAGAATTTATTTCTTAGTAATGACTCCTGTAGTATTTGAGCATGGAATTTCTTCTCATTTATTTCAGATATTACTTTATTTTTTCAGCCATTCTTATAATTAGAATATAGAATGTCCGTGTGTTTATATATGTGGTCCCCAGCTTGTGGTACTCTTTGTGGGGGTTATGTGACAATCAGGTAAGGTCTGATGGACAGAGGTGGTCATTGGGGGTGAGTCTTACAACTTGTCTCTGCTTCCTGTCCAGTCACCCTCTCTTCCTAACTGGAGCTATACAAAAAGCAGCTGACCATATTTTTATCATTTAGCATTGATTACATCAAGCCTTCTACCATATCCTCCTGGATATGATAGTCTCTAACTCCTGAGCCATGAACTAAAATAGTTCCTTTCTCTCTCTTAGTTTGACTCTGACAGACATTCAATTCCAATGAGGAGGGAAGTAATATAGAAACATTTTATAGGTTTTAATGTGCAAGTATATGAGACACTTTGTTGCTGTAGCAAAATACCCAAGGCTGGAACATAAGAAGAAAGGAAGTTTGCATGCCTCGCAATTCCACTGACTGGTGATAATGGTGACTTGGCTGCAGACAAACATGTCAGAGAAACAGAAAAAACAATCAGCCTCACTCTTCTGTTGTCAGAAGAACAAGGTCACTTCCCAAACCAGCACAAATTCTAAAACCATGCCGCCAAGGCCAATTACCTCCTGAGAGGCCCTGATGGCTAGTGTATTGGAAACCAGATATTTTAGTTACTTAACTGGACAAGTGGTTTGCTGGTTCTCATTCTCTCCAGATTGTACCTTTGGTGTTTTCTCATATAAATCATTATCTCACCTTTGAACACACATTTTTCTCCCTTTCCTACTGTCTGTGTTTTGTTATTATGTTTTTCCTAATTTCTCCTCAGTGAACTAAGGAAAGTCAGCATTACAACATTAGAAGAAACAGAAAACAAGCCAATCTTTTGGTTGCTGACAAGAAAGGGATACTAAATGTCTGAGCAGTGAAGATGTGTTTTTCTATAAAGGTGGTTGCTGACAAGAAAGGGATACTAAATGTCTGAGCAGTGAAGATGTGTTTTTCTATAAAGGTGTGAACTTCCTCTTAGGGTTTAACATGGTCTAATAAATAAAATTGGATAATTCCTGTCAATTGCTGTTACCAAAATGTATGTGAGTTTGTAGAATGGAAGAATATTCCTTTCCATTTTTTTTTTTTTTTTTTTTTTTTTGAGACATGGTCCCACTCTGTAGCCCAGTCCGGCCTTGAACTCAGGTCCTTCTGCCTTTATCTCACAAGTGCTGAATTACAGGTGTGAAGCATTCTTTGCAGTAGTTAGCTTGAAGCAATGACTGTTACTCGAAAGAGTGTTAAAGCTGGCCTCTGTTGTCTTTACCCTAGTAACTTCATTGAGAGTGGACTTTTCATCACTGATTTCATTGTATTTGTGGTCCTTCATATTTGCCTTTCTGTCTGTGTCAAAGTTAACTATGAATCTGTTATTTAAAACAAAAACATGCCCTACAATTTCAAATTTGCCTATTTTTCCACTTTACTTCGGAGTATATATTATTGTTGATATTTCTCCTCCTCTGGGAGTTGAAAAGATGTTTCTCTTCATAAAAAAGTATTTATATTAATTAATTTTCTTGAGGTGCCTCATCAAGACTCAACATTTCTGTCTTCCTCTGCAAATGCATACAATGAAGTTCAAGACCTAATGTGTCTGTTTGGAGACAGGGCTTTGTATAGCCTTTCCATCTGCAGTTCTCAAAATTTAGCTTTGGAGCCTAGTTCCCAATGCACTTAGTATAGAGGTGTGGTGGTAATCTAATTATACTGAAATGTGATTTTGATTGTATGTTAATAAATAAAGTTATTACTTTTTAGGAGTTTTTTAGTACTCCTTGGGAAGTAATTAGGTCATTGGTATAGGACACTCATTGATGAATTAGTGCTTTGGAAGAGGTCAGAGAGGAGGTACCAAGCCCTTCACCATTTGGAGGCACAGCTAGAATACATCTGTGCAGGTGGACTCACCCTAGATACCCAGGCCCCTTCACCTTGGTCTTAAACTTCCCATCCCTCACTACCTTTTAATGAGTAAATTTCCATTCTTTACGAATTATCTGCTGTAAAGAAACTAAATTTAGCAGCTCAAATAAGATACAGTCTCTAAGAAAAGAATTAAGGCTAAATGAGTCCGTGGTATGAGGCCATAATCAGATAAGACTGGTGTGCTTAAATGAGACACATTAAAGCCTCTCTTCTCCAATTTCTTTCTCTCTCTCTCTCTCTCTCTCTCTCTCTCTCTCTCTCTCTCTCTCTCTCGTCCTTCCTTCCTCCTTTTGTCTTTTCCTCTCTCCCTCTCCACACAAGCACTAAGGAAGGCCCCATGAAGACATATTTGCCTTGTCAGGAGGAATACCCTCATTGGAAGCAAACGAGCTGGAATCCCAATATTCCAGTCTTCAAAGCTGTGAGAAATTACATTTTTGTCACCTAAGCTTCTGTGTCAAGTATTCTCTGACTGACAGTGCATGGCTTCAGAAGAGCCAACAGAAACTTATTCCACACCTGTAGCATTGTGGTCCTATTTGGGTTGCTAATGGGTGAGTTTTTCTACTGAGACCGAGTTGAGCTTCCTTGCTTTGCTCTAGACTACATTGGCTTTGTTGAAGACTGTCCTATTAATGCCAGTCTTTACTCAGGGCCCTCAGTTCCTGGGTTAAACCTCTCCTGTGCCACTGATTTATCTGTTAGAGGGAAATATCTTTAGTGGTGAATTAAATATTTAGCTGGGGACCTCATGAGCAGCGCTGAGAGAGAGCAGTTTGGTTCTTCCTGGTGGTTTACAGTAAACTGAGAAAACAGATAAATTGACTGAAACTGAATTGCTAAGCAAAAAGGAAGTTTAAGTCATGAGCCACGTGGCAAAGTATAGATTTATAGAAATGGATTAATTTAAGATGTAAGAGCTAGCTAGCAAAAAAAAAAAAAAAAACTGAACCAATAGGCCATATCATTTGTAATTTGTGTGTTTATTGGGGTCTGAGTGGCTGTGGACCAGGTGGTACATAAGAAAACTTCCAGCTACACTCAACCTTGTCCATATTGGGGGTGGTGGGGGACACATTATAAATAGAAAAGAACATTAAGGAGGTGATTGAACTTTTCCTTACTTTTTGATGGATATATGTGGTTCAGGCTGGTCTCTTACTTGCTATAATTTTTTTAAGAAAGGCAGTATTTCCTTAGGGATTTAGAGATATCAGTTTTCCTAAATAGTAGTGTGTGTCTATGGGTGCTATAGGGGTGGGGATTCCAGAAAATTCAGGGTTCTGACTCTGACCAGGCCAGGACTTAAATTCTGGAACAAACTGGCAGAAATATAACTACCACTTGTAACTCTATTACTGAAGAACTCCCTTTACAAAATATCAACAAAAAAATGAATGAGCTTATTTTCTCAACAAATAAAGCATTTCCTAAATTTCATTTATACCAACTCTATAGCAGAAGTAATTGCTGATTTTTAGAAACAGCTCTTGCTTAATGTCTTCATGGACAAAATTTTCTGTTTCCACTAAATTGCAGTTAAGTCACCTCAGGGTCTCTGAGCATGGCTAATAGGCAAAAAAAAAATGTGAAGAATGGATCTGAGGAGGAAACTCGGTCATAAATACGGTAGCCTCATATAAACAACAGCAACTATAGGCACTCAGGGTAATGGGGATCTAAAATACCCTTCGACATGTAGCTTAGTTTTAATCCTCCTCTCACTCTCTTACTCAGATACTTTTTGTACTCTTGGAAGACCCGTGACCCATGACTTTGAAGGCACCCAGAGTTGGAATTCCAGACGGGAGTCCAGGGCTCAACTTTGCCATGCCTTTGTGTTCTGCTTGGAGACTGTCGTTTATCTTACAGTTCTGCTGCTGAAAGGGCAGGAGATGGTTAAACTGAGATACTCCTGAGCATTTCTATTCCTCTGGAGATGAACAGCATCATTTTTAAATGTATGTATTATATATACATTTATACTGAGAGAGAGAGGGGGAGACAGAGACAGAGACAGAGACAGAGAGAGAATTTATTTAGCCTGGGCCAAACTCTATGTAGAGAATACACATTGCTCCAGGTTTCTGGAGAGTGAGAGGATTTTGGATTCTGGAGGAGCTGGGGACAGAAAGTACATGGGTTTATCTTTCCTTGGTCTATTACTTTGACATATTACAGAACACCAGGTTCTCCACCCGAGGACAGAGACTATTTTATGTTCTAAAAGACTGAAACATAAAGCAGACATGTATGGAACCCAGCCCTAAAAGGTCAACCAGTGTTCATTCACTTCCTTATTTAATTATTAACTCTACGGCTATATATTTATAAAGCTGGAAGGGATGTTGAAGGTCTAACAACTGTGTTACCAGTATGTAAGCAAACCAGAAGATACTGAGTTTGTCCAATTCACATAGACATGGAGACCCTAGTGCATACTGGACATATAGCCGAAGCTGATGTCTTTGTTTTGCTATGAAATAAAAAGACAGCTGTGGCCTATGTCTGTGCTATCAGGGCACTGCCGTCTGTTTGGTGCTTAAAAGAATTCCAAGCACTCTTCCTCGTGTCAGTATTCTCTCAGCCTTCCTGCTGCCTGTCTGAACGGAGTCTGCCTCTACCAAGCCATCTTTGTTGTCCTGCTTGCTGACCCAGCCATTTGCCTCTAGCCCTCCCCCTCTGCCCAGGTAGAAAACCCCCAGCACACAGGCAGGCCAGGCCACATGTCTGAAGGAGGCAGGCAGGGCTTCAGACTCCCGGAGATGGATAAAATGAGACAAAGGGACAGAGGTCCCACCAAAAAGGTCAGACTTTCACGAATTCTAAGGCGGAAACTGTCTTTCTTTGTCTACAGGGACACACGTGAGCTTTCTGTCTAAACCAGACTCGGGAAGCCAAATAGCAGGGAAGTGAAGACTTAATAAATTCTGCTTTCAGAGGTGTGACTATAAAATTAACGAATGAGTCACACCCTACTGTTTAGTCTATGAAACCAGGACTGGCTTTTCTTTTGTTTCTCTTTCTCTTTTCCTTCCCAAGGGAACACAGATGATTTAAGAAGCCTTCAAACACCGCATACCTAAAATAATAAAGCAATTTAGAAGGGAAAAGAAATCTGCTGAAGGTGTAAAACCCCCTCCAGGCTCCATGACTGTGGCGAATTCCGTCCTCGCTCTCTAAATCAGAGCGAAGCACAGTACAGAAATGTTTACCTTCGTCTGATCGCTAATTCCTTAAATTTATGTGGAATCATGCCCAGATGCTCTGGAAACAAGCCTGGAAAAGCCTGGCATTTTAATTGATCCCAGAGCTTCTGGCTGCACAGCTCCTGCCGAGATGAAGTCTGCGTGGCTGACTCCACAGAGCCTCTGCCTGGTTGCCTAGCCACCGGCAGCCGGCCAATCAAGGTGTCCATACACAGGGAGGGAAGTAACCAATCAATTTTTTAATTTCCTTCTGTACACTGAAGTGAATCAGGGTGGATTTGAAATCTCATTAGTCAAAATAAGACGTATAGTATGCATTTTAACACATGTATTAGTTTAATACATTGGGTGCTTAGAGATAAATTCTGGCGAGTATTTGGAAGCACATTGCAAACAAGCATGAAGCAAAAATCAAGAACCTTTTCAAAAAAATCATAATTATAATCCGAATGGTTCAATCCATGTATAAAATTTCAATACCATGGAGTCCTCCCTACAAACTACCACTGCCTTCTTGAAAATGCATTTATTGTAGAGTCTTTTTATAGAAACCATGTGGGTTCTCACTTCCAAATCATCCCAATTTGGCAAGTGACACCGTATCTTAATTTTGCCATCATTACATAATTTACATAGTTGTATTATTAATTATAATTGTTTTTAGTGTTATTTAAATCCTTTCCTCCTCTACTTCACCTGATTTCTCCATTCTCAGGGTTTGACCTGGTCCTTTGGTGGCTTCCCCGTCGGATTCCGAGTCAGCCTCTCACCTCATATCCTTCAGTCCCTCCTATAAAATTCAATTATCATCATGTTATTTCTCTTCTGGAACTTTTTACTCAAATGAGACAAACCTGGAGAGCTATGTCCACTTACTAATTGGCATATTCCTGTGTTTCTTAGTCTGTTTCCTCGCCTGTAAAGATGGAGACGTGTCGACGACAAAAAACAGTATCTACAGTATCTAATCCAATTCTTTGTGTAGATTACATGTGTTATGTTGTACACATTCTGCTCTTTTTGTTTTCATTGCTGTTATTTGATGGATTGTCTTCTTTGTTAACTTTAAAGGGAATTTTATGGTCCTTCGTCATCTGTTAACCTGGACCCCACCCAAATCTTAATTGTTCCCAAAACCATTCATCTGACACTCCAGACCTCTATGTGCCCACCACTCTTTGAAGATCACTGAGCTTCAAATTTATTATGATGTCTTTATTCATGTGACACCTACCTTTTACTGATTCTTAGAACCCAATTTCCAGTGTGTTTCGCTTCTTGACAGAAACCATATTCAATCACCTCAGAGGACTTGTCTCTGTGTGCTTGTGTATGCTGTGGGCCTAGCTAATGAGTTAAGCTTATTCCTTGGGCATCATGAAAGCTTCAATTTATCATTCTGTTCTTAGTGCCTCACATGTTAGTATGATGTAAGTATTTGTTGAGAGAATGGTGTTGGGTTATTCTACTGAAATGGGATATATTCTTCCCTTTCTGTCTGTGTGTGTCAGGCGTGGTGGTTTAATGGAACAGTTATAGTCCATTAGGAAAATGATACTGAGAAGCAGGACCGGACATTTGATATTTGATTCTCAACAAATTCCAGGAAATCGCTCCTCCTCTAAAGGCCTCTGTGTCCTTATTTGTAATTAAAAAAACATAGCACAAGTAGGTGTATCTTTAAGATTTCAACATGGCACCAGCTTCTGAGGGACAACACTGAAGGTGTTATGGTATCAACACAATGACTGTACTTAAAAAAATAAAAAACATTTAGGGTTTATATAGATAAATTGGTGACTTTAGTAACAGGATCCTCTTTTGTTTTCTTCTTGAGTTCAGCAACATTTCTTATGGTACTATTATGAGCTTTACTGTGTGTCTGTGAAAGAGAGAGAGAGAGGGAGAAAAAGATAAAGAGAGACAGACAGACAGTGACAAAGACAGAGACAGAGTCTCACTGCAGCCCAAGCTGGCCTAGAGCATGTGACAATCTTCCTATTTCAGCTTCCTCACTGTTGGGATTCTAGGTTTGAGGCACCAGGCATGGCTCCCAAAATGGACATTAGAAGTATCATTTTTGTGTCTTTTAAAAATGTACAGACTTTTCAGTTTAAACAAGGACTCTGGCGAGTATCACGTGACAAAATGGAGGATGGACAAGGGGAGGTCTTGGTCTTCACAAAGCTTACATTAACATAAGAACACACGTTCTACATGCGTGTTTTATACTAAACCATACTTTAGACTTTATATCTCATGGGTGTGCCTATACAAAATGCAATGAATACTCTTGTACTATTGTTTCATGCTCAATAAATTTCATGGCATCTTTTAGTAGAATCCTATCATTTATTTCAGAACCACATAACTATATTTTCCGAAAAGCAGAATAAAAAATGACACAATTGACTTTAAGAAGAAAATTCAGAAGCTATGTTAGACCAACTTGTGATTATCAATTACTTTAAATGTTTGGAAATTTTCATGTTAGGTCCACAGCTACTAAACCATAGGTCAGAATGACTTATAGTGACTGCATTTTCAAAATGGCAACCGGAAGAGAGGATGAAAAGTGGTGTCAGAAGGATGACCTTTGCATTTATTATCCGGCAGTAAAAGTCAAATGGATATCTGAAAACTCTGTGTTATAACATTGAGAAAATAATTTAGGCAAGGATTTTAATCTTTCCAAGTCCCAATTTCCTACCTCTAAATAATACAATGATAACAGCAAGTAGCTCAGAGAGTTGTTTGGAAGATTATGTAACACCATCCCATCAATCTTCTGCTTGGAAAACAGAGTCCTCTAAAAAATTCAGAATCTTGATCTTCCTGGGAAGGGGATCGTGACTCCAATGGCATGGAATCGCTGCAGTATCACTTGAAACATGTTTTCAGTGATGCAAACCACACACAGAACACTCTGTAGCCGTCTGCTGTGCCCTCGTTTTGTCTCAGCTGGCATGACTGCCCTCTCCTCAGAGCCATGCTAAGCTTGCCGGAAGCATCGTAGTTCAAATAGACAGGAGCAGGGAACGAGACGCCTGCCAAAGGAATGAGTGTTGCCTTCATTAGCTGCTATTAGATGCAGTTTGCCACCAGCACACGAGCTGGCCCTGCACGATGTCAGAGAGCTGAAACCCTTACGCAGCAGCTGACCTTACCTCCAAATGGCTGCAGGGTTTTCATTCAGGCACAAATCAAATCTGGAGGCATGCTCCCTAGAGAATTGCTACCAGCTATGCAGCAGCCAATAGATGCCAGAGCAAAGGGCCCGGGGCCAGAGTCTATGAGTTACTGTGGGCTGAGCCTGGGCAACCTAGGAGTTGCTATAGGCTAAGCCTAAGGAATCTATGTCAGCCCAGGACATCTAAGATGAGCTGGTAGAGGGCAGTGAGCATGAGGTAAACTATAACAGTCAACCTTCATGAGTTGAATAGAATGAAGAAATGTTTCTAAATGATGATATGGGAGTCTTTCCAATGTAAGTTCTTGCCTGTTTAAATCAATGATTTAATGAGTGATTGTGATTGCATGAGGCTGAGGGCATCTTCCATCTTTAGAAGCACCAATTTATTTACTTATTAGACTTACTATATGCTGCATGCCATATGTTCCAGAAATTCACCCACTGGCATGATACAATAGATCACAAAGAATTCTTAGATTAGTAGAAAAGGGTGTGGCTCTGTAATTTCGAACCAACATGGCTAGTGTAGAAATGTCACAGTGGCTCCTAGTATGAGTGACACTAGAGAAGAAATTATTTTGGCTGGAGGAAAGGAAGAGAAAGGACAGTAAGATTTAGTGAGGAATTCACTTGAGGAGTTGGGTTTTGAAAAGTGACAAATGAATTTTTTGAATTTTGAATTTTGAAAAGTGACAAACAATAGGAGGGTAAAAGTGTGCTCTAGGCAAAAGGAATAACATTCCCACTCACACGCAGTGTGGGGAAGACACCAATAAGCGGAGTTCACTGAAAAAGAGCATGGGCATTAAAAGGGAAGACTGGAAAAGGCTTGGGCAGTCCCTAGAAAGAGAAAGGAACTGTTCCTGCTAGGTCAACAGTGCTGGTGTTTGTTAAGGCTCTGAGTTTGGCTCACACTCCATCAGCAGTCTCTGTCTATTGCTCTGCAACACTAAGCATGGTCTCCCCTTAGAAATGGCTTTCTTAGCTATAGGTCTTTATATACCTCCTAAGGCCATGAAGCCCTTGAAGTGAGCAATTAAAGGTTGTAAAGCCCCTCTGTCATACTCTTTTCCTTTGGCAGTTTCTTCCATACAGTGTTTAAGAGGGCACGACTTCATTCATTCATTCATTCATTCACCCAATTACATGCAGATTGATTTAACGGCCACAAAACACCTGCAAAAGAGCAAGTACTGGAGCAACTGGTGGGTGTGGTCATTCTGACTTTCTCCTGCCTTCTCTATCTGTCTCCTCTTTTTCACTGTAATTCCACCCAATCAGCTTTCCTTTCCTCAGATATGATACACCTCGTGTGTACCAGCCCCCAGTGTTCTTTATTCCCACTGAAAGTGCACGGTATCTCAGCCCCAAGATTTACCCAATTCCTTCAGTAAAGAATCCACCATAGGAAAGATCTCACTTGTGTACTGACAAGAATCAGATGGACCCTGAGAGTCTATTGGAGAACTGTGGACTCATTGAAAAACACTGAAACAACTCACACGTTAAGAATTTCACATGAAGTCAGCCGCTGCCACGAAATTCCAATTCTCCATTTACTTCAAACTCAAATTTTAAATCTTTACTTTTGGTTTTTTGTTTGTTTGTTTGTTTGTTTTTGGTTTTTGGTTTTTGGAGACAGGGTTTCTCTGTGTAGCTTTGCTCCTTTCCTGGAACTCACTTTGTAGACCAGGCTGGCCTCAAACTCACAGAGATCTGCCTGCCTCTGCCTCCCGAGTGCTGGGATTAAAGGTGAGCGCCACCACCTCCCAGCTAAATCTTTACTTTTGGAACAAGGCAATTTATGAAAATATGCATTATACATTCATGGCATTATGTTTCCATGAAAACTGAGGGGTTTGGATAAAAAGATAAAATGTGATTAATTAATAAACTTCCAAGTTCCAATCACTATTGGTTACTTCAAGATCATAAAATACAAAATGTGCAATGGAAATTTAATAATTATTTTGAAGAATAATGTGAATGTTAATATATAAGAATCCTATCTTCCTAAGTTGTATGTGTTGATGGCAAACAGGAGGCTGAGGAGGAGCATTGAGAGTCTGAAGCTTGCCTGGGCTTCATAGTGAGAACATATATTTAAAACTATAAACCCAAACAAAACATAAACTTGTCCTCACGGTTATAGGTGATATTCAAAGCATTGCTGGTTACTATTTTGAGAACATGGTGGAAGAATAGCCAACACTATGTGAAACAGAATTCTCACTCGTCTATTTCTGATGGTACCTATCTTCTTATTTCTGATGGGATTTGTATTCTCTCGAGTCTCTCTTTTCTAAGATAGACATACAGCTGCCATGCCCATAGAACCAGGGCATTCTATGAAGAACAGGGGTGGTGATATATTGTGTACCCCAGTAAAGCTTGCCTGGGGATCAGAGGACAAAGCCAGTCAGTAAATTAGATATAGAGGTCAAGCAGTGGAGGCACACACCTTTAATCCTATGGGGGGGGGGAGGTGCAGAGATCCATCTGGATCTCTGTGAGTTCAAGGCCACACTGGGAACAGAATCAGGCAGTGGTGGCATACACATTAAATCCCAGCACTTGGGACCTCATGCCTTTCCTTGGGAAGGACACACTCCTTTACTCCCAGGAAGTAAGATGGCAGGCAGAGAAAGGTATATAAGGTGTGAGGAAACAGGAAGTCTCTCTCTTGAAGCTGAGGATTTTGTAGAGGTAAGAACGTGGCTGGCTTGTTCTGCTTCTCTGATCTTTCAGCTTTCACCCCAATATCTGGCTCCGGGTTTTGTTTTTGTTTTTTATTAATAAGACCAATTAGCAATTCATGTCCCAAACAGGGGTACCTAAGTATGGCCATGAGGCTGACCACTCACTGATGGACTGCAGTGGACAGTTCTGAGTAGAGTACAGTCAGCTCAGAGAACACATTCACCTGCGTTAGGACATGCAAGTATCATTTACTAAAGCAGTCTGAAACCACTTTTGTAACTATTTCTTTAGGTCATGTATTAATAATGGTGTTAAATGCCCAATGTAGTAGGCATATTTTGGGTGAAGAAATTGAAAACAAATGCCAAAAAGACTTTATTTATTTAGTAAAAACAGAGTTTCATAGTGGCTCTTAGATTTTTATTTTGTACCTGGTTGTATCTTTTTTTTCTCTAGTTAGCATTTTATCTCGTTAAGTTAGTAGTCACACTTTTAATAGGCAATGTGGCTGCACAACCACATGAGCTAAGAAGATGCCAATATCTATATTATACATATATATATATATATATATATATATATATATATATATATATCCAGAATGCCACTTACTTTCTGGGCCCCTTTCTGTCTTTCTATAATACCCATGCCATCCTTTATAAACTATGATGAGAACCACATGACACACTGAATATAAATATACATTAAAGTTCATAAAACTCTAAACCAGTTGTGAGACTCTCACACACACCATAAAAAGCACTCAGTACATGTGTCTAAATTCTAAATCAATAAATTAGTAATGTTTGTCTCCCCAGTTCCAAAATCAGTTAAATATTATCATAAAATATACATACTGATAATTACACTTATGTAGCTGGTAGTCAATGTGCTCAAGTGTCTATAATTAAAGAAAGGGGGCTTTAAAAGATTATAATTATCATAATTTCATTTTCTCTATCTTAGATATTTACTGTGAAAAAAAATTTTTAGAAGCTATGTTAAAGAGATTTTTGTAGCTTTTGGCCTGGAAGGAATGAGTCCCACAGTGGTCATATCATGTTGGTCTTCCTGCTCTGTGAATTTTACAGCCCTGTGTTAAACAGAATACAGATGTCTGCCTATGAAAAGAAAACACACGAAATTCTCACTCTCCAGCCAG
Organism: Peromyscus leucopus; assembly: GCF_004664715.2. NCBI lineage: Eukaryota > Metazoa > Chordata > Mammalia > Rodentia > Cricetidae > Peromyscus > Peromyscus leucopus. Next base: position 156,295,389 of record NC_051063.1, read on the forward strand.
AGAGAATCCCAGCCAACCCAAGTGTGAAGACTAATGTCACAGCTGAAATAGAAGGCAAGAGGGTGGCTTTGATTATAATTAAGGTATGACAGGTTCTCTCAGATCCAAAATCCAGATGCCTAGAAGAGGAATTTTCTCAAAGATGGGAAGGTGAAAATAAAATGTTTCAGGAATTGAGCTGTGATCCCAAACTAGTGGATTTCCCACTGAGTTATAATTATCCAGAACTTTGACCATTAAAGGAAAAATTTCAGAGATGACAACCCCTATCAGAATTATATGGATCTCTCTCTCTCTCTCTCTCTCTCTCTCTCTCTCTCTCTCTCTCTCTCTCTCTCTCTCTCTCTCTCTGAAATTTCTGAAATGATTCCTTTGTAACATTTGTATTTATTTATTATGGATGGGAAGCACTGTGTCGCAGCAGTGCAGAGGTCAAAGGGCAGCTTTGTGGAGTTGATGGTTCTCTCCTTTCCACTTTGCATGGGTATCAGTAGGTGGACATCAGGCTTCCAGAGTCACACAGCAAGCAGCTTTACCTGCTGAACCACCTCACCGGCTCACATGGAAACTGTTAGTATAAAAAGGAGGAAAAGATGGTGTCAAACAACCTGTTTCAGATCTCCCTCCTTCACACAGTCTTCTGGATAGCAGATCTACTCTTTTTTTCTGGTTCCTGCCAACATTACCAGTCAAGGCTAGAGAAAGTACCAGCATAAATCGTTTACATTTAACCTTATGTATCAAGGCGTGTACTTTGGGTCTTCCGTGAACCTCTCTTTCCCAGAAGACTGTAAGTTTGCCAGATGCAACACAGATAACAAAATAAAACCAAGGTGAGAGAATCTCTTTGACTGTGTTTGTTTTTAATATACAGGTACTAAAACACACATTTTTGTTATAAAACCCATATTATTTATTTCTTGGCGAAGTCCACATGCTCCCCACTCTGTCTCACCTACCAAGTATTCTTCTCCCACTATGACCACAATGATATTGGTGGGCAGAGGCGAGAACAGCTAGCTAGAGAATGCCAGCCATTGCCTGCACCGTTTGTTGCCACCATGTTCAAAACCTGAATTTGAAGAAGCACCTATTGAAATACATGTTGAGACACTCCAACTCTTCAGAGTACTGGACAGTGAAGTTCAGTAGTCAAAGTACCCAAGGAGAGTCTTCATCAATTATTTTGGCATTTGTGGTGGGGGGGTGGGCAGGGATTCTACCGCATTACTGAAGCCTCTCATATTACGTTCAGTGTTGCTTATTGTGTATCCAAAATTAATATGATCGTGGAGCACTTTCTTGTAAATATTGAGTTATAGCTTACATAAAAAGTGTTTATTAAACCACACCATGTCGCAGGGTTACCAGGTGAAGTCAGGATTTTGAGGAGCAAGTGCTTGCTAAAGCAAAGATAAAAATAAGGATTGGAGGGCCAAAGAAAAACTGTAGCTTCCCAGGTTCCAGGAGTAACAACTGGAGGCTTCCAGAAACACAGGGCCAAGAACTATTTTTAGTGTATATCGATCGAATGGTTTCCAAACCATATCCCACATGAATGATATGGGTCAGACTGACTTCTGATGTTTCAGTTGTTACTAAAGTGATACAGAGAGAACCATTCTGACTTTTCAGACTCTGTGTTATGTGTCAACCTTCTCTGCCATAGGTGGTGACTGTCTATTCCATTCTGGTTGGTGGTCTTAATTGTTGCAGCAAAAATTAGCATCCATGATAAAACTTGCAATCGTTGACCTAACTTGATATAACTTACACGGTGAGTTGAAATGCATCTTTCATCTTGGCAATGCAAGCAGCTTGTCTGCTTTTACTGCCTACCTTTCTGTTTCAAGAACTTCTGTACACAGCACCATTATAGTACACACTGAGTCTGAAACCTTGCGTCTCCTCTTGATTTTCAGAAGACTCTGTAGTCATTACCATGATCACTTCAGACTCTGCCTAATTTTCTCAGCTTTCTAAAAGACTTTCGTCAACCTCTCCAAAATGCAGGAATCTCTTAGACACGGGTTTTGATTCCTCTAGGACTCCTACCCTTCATCCCGGGGTGTAGTGTTGGTCTGCATACCATCACAGCTGCACTGCATATACTTGATCAGACATAAATCCTTGAAATAACAATAGCATGTGAGCCTCATGTGCAAGTTCACTGGAATTTGAGCAAGGATTAACTGCTCCCCTGCTGTGTAAACTTCAAGGAGTCATTAGAAGATGCAATATTCCACTGATTTCACAGGACTGCGAAGATTGATGATAATATGACCACCGTGACAATTGACACATAGACATTTAGCAAATACTGATTCTCTCTCTGTCTCAAGTTTTTTAAAAACCTTTTTGGCATTATTAACTGCTTAAAACATAGGGTTCCATTATGATATTTTCATAGATATTCATATTAACATATTATAAAAATAAGCTATAAAACAATATTCCCCATTGTTCCATTAGGAAGTTTTAATTATTTTACTATTTAAGTAAAATGCTCAAGGTAATTTAAACTTCATCTGTAAAATGAAGGTTTCTAACATTATCAAACTGAAATTTAATGCTCACCATAAAGACAGATGCTTACCTATCACAAAGCTGTCACAACCTCATTTCTATTGTAGTTCCTTCCAGGAGGGCTTCTAAATTATAAAGTTCACGATTAATCCCAATGAAAATAAATACAGTCCATATTGATGATCTTCAGTAGATATTGAGCTTGTCAAATACTTTTTTTGAATCTGTTAATATCTTCATATAGCTTTTTGTTTTGCGGTTCTGCTTATCTTTGAGACAAAGTCTGGCTATGAAGCCTGGGCTGACCTCAAACTCACAATCCTTATTCCTCAGCCTCCTAAGTTCCAGGATTGCAATAATGAGCAACCACACCTTGCAAAATTCTCATACAATGTTTGCGTTGTGATGATTACTATGTGTATACAGTACAGAAGTTTCAATATAGATCAAACAGTTTATGTATCTTATTACATATCTTTCTGTTAATATTTTATTTATCTTGTTTATTATTCATAAATATATAAATATATACTATACATTTTAACAGCTAGCTTAAATTTGGATGTACTGTAATTTATTTGAATATTTTATTAGCATATATTTCCAAATACTTTTGCAACTACATACAATGCTACAATAACTATGTGTAAGGAGTTAATCACATGACTTTGTACATTTGTGTAAGGAATGATCTCTTAATCAATATTCCTATGAGAGAAGTTCCTATGACAAGGTACCTGATTATTTAACAGTTTGATGGACGTTGCCAAATGACATTTAAAATTTGTTTTTAATAAACAGTTCTATTTACAATTATTAGAATTATTTTTTACTTTCTCTATTACACAAAAACCAGTAAATATTTAAATCTTTGCCAGTATTGCCTCTGTGGTGATTGCTTATTTTAATTTGCATTTACTTACTTATTTATCTAGCAATACTGAGGAATAATATTATACTATCAAATAGTGTTGACTCGATGTTAGTCCTAGTCCAGAAGGTTGGGCATGGGTGCTATGTGTTCAAGAATAATAACAGACAGGAATTGTGAGACATTTATCATGTGCTAGACACTGCCTTAAGCAGGTTCTTCAGACAGCATGTGTCAGCACCATAGCTCTGACATAAGTAGTGAGAGGACCCTCATTGTATATGTAACTGCAAAGACAGACAGAAAGATGCGGTTTGGCTCTAATTGCCCAACTTCAGGAGGAGATGAAGCCAACTAACGGCCATAATAAAATGCCAATGACAGTGAATGGAATAGTAATCCAAACCTAGTTTTGAGTCCTCTTAAAAGCAAATTAAGGAGTCAACCAATTATTGTGTTAGTTAGGATTTCTATTGCTGTGACAAAACACCATGACCAAAAAAAAAAAAAAAAAAAAAAAAAAAAAAAAAAAAAAAAAAAACTTGGAGAGGAGAGGGTTATTTCATCTTACAGTTTTCAGGTCACACACAGCCTATCACTGGGGGAAGTCAGGGCATGGACCTGAAGGCAAAAGCTGATGCACAGGCCATGGGGGAACTCTGCTTACTGGCCTGCTTATAGAAACTAGGTCCACCTGGCTGGGTGGATACCCACAGTGGGCTTGGCCCTCCCACATAAAACATTAATCGAGACAATACCCTGCAGTCCTGCCAACAGGCCAATCTTATGGGGGCGATTTCTTAATTAAGATTCCATTTTTTCAAATGACTCTAGCTTGTGTTAAGTTAACAAACAACAAACAGCAACCAAGACAATGCCTTTAACAATTCACCATTTCTTAAGGCAAACCCATTTTCTCGGTTTGCTAAATATGAACGATACCAGCAAGGACTGATTTCTATTGTTGTATTTTGAGCCATTAATAACAAGTACTCAAATACCTAATGAGTGTTACAATGATGAACGGTTTCATTTACAGGCAAGCAGCCTTCCCAACCCAACTCATTAGGCTTGAAGTGGGACAATTAGAGCGTGGGGGATGGTCTGGAGACCGAGGTCTGAGAGCTCAGAACTGCTGTTTTCATTCTAATTTGTGAGACTTCACTTCCAATGTCTTCTCTTTTCACTTCCAATCAGAGCTGTAAACTACTTTTTGCCTGCTTTCTGCAGCCTCCTCCGAGGATCTCACATTTGCTTCCCTGTCTATTAGTGTGCGATTTCTCCTCCTGTTCCATCGTGTAGGGCTGGGGGTGAAGTCACTGAAGGCGCCCCTTTCTTTTCACCCTGGTAAATAAGGAGATCTTTTTCATGCTGACAGTGGGGCTCAGAAGCCACCTCTCTTCCAGAAACTCGCCTTTCTAAACCTCAAATCACTTGACCATATGCTCAGCTCACATGTTGTGCTGGCTGGTTAATGTAGCCCGTGCCAAGCTCTTTGCTTTGGGTGAATGCTGGAGCAGTAGCGTGCTTGCCAATGATTATGAATGTGTAAATTCACAGGTCACTTGTGACAGCCTCAGGGTGTTATGTAGAGCTGTGACAGACACCTCCTCAGAGTGATGGCAAATGAGAGATACTCAGAATTTAAAAATGAAATGCTGTACTCAAGTCTGATGCCTGGAGTTTTATTTACCTCATACATTCAAAGCAAAATATTATTCTACAAATTACATTTGTGTAATTTGTATATATTTATAACATCCAACATATATGAAGCACTAATTTGCACAAGTATGTGTAATGCCACTGGGTAAGATACATATATATATATATGTGTGTGTGTGTGTGTGTGTGTGTGTGTATGAATGAGACTGAGAGATCAGTGACATTAAATTAAATTAAATTAAAGACTAAAGAAAGAAGCTGTTCTCAAAATATATACCACAGGTGGCTCCAATATCATTTCTAATTACAGGCTGTACATTTAAGTCAAATTTCCAACAAATCAAAGCAAAAACTTGAAGGAAATCTTAAAACTTATGACATACAGAAGACATAATCTGTAAATTTTCATGGTGGTATATACATACCCAGTAATAAGATCTGAAATAATTTCCTATGGGCATTCGACATTAAGGTTGTATAATGGGATATTCTGTGACATTATGGTCATCAATATATTTTATTTATAAATATTATAGCTGATTCTTTAATATGCTCAAATACACCTTGACCTCTTTATATTTATTATAATATATTAAAAATAAATTTGATATGGAATATAATCTAGTTATTCATCTCTGGCAATTGGTCATGCAAGTACAAAGTGTCAAATATACAGAAAGAAAAGATAGATGTAATATGGCTAGAATATTCTAGAAATGTGTCTTACACAGGCTTTTGACTGTAAGCAGAGAGACCTGGGTTAGCTATCCAGTATGAAGCTGGAGAACAGACATGTTTTAATAATCAACAAAAATAGAGAGTAAATATTTTAAAAATATTTCACAATATGTTGCTTATTAAATAGTGTTTCTCCATTGCTTCTAGATGGAAACCACAGCAGGTTGTGGGGAGTGGGGACCAGCTTGTGCATTGCCAGGCAGTGCAGAAACACCCTGTGGAAGAGGCAGGAGAATGTTGGCAGCAGGCTCCTGACAAGCTGCTGGAGTTATCATAGTCCTAAAATCATAAATTATTAGGTTCCTTCTCAAACCACTGGGTTATGCCTGGGCCTGTTGGGGTTAAGCCTGGCATAGAACCAGAACAACACTGTCCACTGTCACAAACCAGAGGATGTTCTAGGGTGACCAAAAAGTCTAAAGAGTACCTTTAATTCCAAATACTTCTCAAATCCAAACCTGCTTCTTTCTTCCATTGCTGCTCACACTGCTCTCCAGTCACGTGATACGCTGCAGCGTTTGACAAGTGTATACACTTCCTGAAAGCTCATGGTCTGCAATAGGCTGCTGTCAGTGGGAAAGTGAAAATTCTTACCACATCCTTCTTCTCCACAGACCAAGTCCATCAGTCACTGCAGACTCATCTCCCACCATGTTCCTGGTATCAGGCAAGACCCCAAATACTTCTGTTTTTAATGCATGTTAGTTCCAGTTTTGTCATATCTAATGCACGGTTCCTCTGCTATCTCATCTTTATTGTGTTTCTGACAGAAACACCGAAAATCAAGCTGCCTCCATGTCCCATCTGCAGGCCCCATAGCTGCCCCAGCATGCTGAGCAGACCTCTACTGAGCACTGGTCAGTCACTTGCCCCTTTTCTCCTGCCTGAGAGGTGGATTTACTCCCAGTCAGATCAGAGGATGACCTCTGCTGTCTACTCCGTTCTGTAATCATGAGTGTATTTCCTCAGTTTATATCTTAATAAATTCTGTTACCATTTAATAGACTCACATGGATTAATCATAATAAGTGGTGCCCATGTGACAAAAAGACCTCACACTCCCTGTAGCTTCTGCCTGCAGCCTCCCCCATCATGGGAGTGTATCCAGGTACCTGGGGTAAGAGGAGTGGTATGTTTTAGCAGGACAAGTTGATAGGCATTCATGTTTAGGACCATTTATTCTGAATGCATGGAGATCCAGATTATCACCAACAGACAAGATTTAGGTAGTCACCCCTGCAGGTGATGTGAACTGACACCTGCCTGTGAGAATAAAGACAGGGCTAAACTTCTCTTCCGTGTCTTTCAATAATGATTGATAGAATATATGAAAATTGCATTACCATGGCCCTGAGCCGGTACAGTTTGTTAAAATAAGCATTAATCTCATAGTTGAATGTGTATGTGCTTGAAAGATTGATATTTACCTGCTAGGATGTAGATATCATGTGGGAGTCATGGGCAGCCCACAAATACCTGTGATTAAATCATGGAGCTCTGAGATGTGCCAGGATAGTACATGATGTGGTCCTTTATATCTGCTCTTTATATGAAGCTATATAGAAAGCAGGGAAATAAATCCCACCAAACCTATTGATTGAATTTGTTCTTGAGAAGTGGAACAAAGAAAGGATTTAGGCCTGAATAAAGAATTCATTTATTTTTTTCTTTTGCTTCATGAATAGTCAAGGCCAACCTGCCTCTTCAGCTCTCCATCCTTCTCCTCTTGAGAAAGGTAGCAAAGTTCAGAAATTTGCTGTTTTATTGTTTAGACTCAAGTGTTTCAAGGATTCAAGGCTATTCTCTCTCTCTCTCTCTCTCTCTCTCTCTCTCTCTCTCTCTCTCTCTCACACACACACACACACACACACACACACAGTCATACACATGTACATGTGCATGCACACACACATTTATATGAACTTTCAGAATACAAATTCTGCAGGCATAACAAGAATGTAATTGTCCCTCATCATGACATCATTGAGTGCACAACTCAACTTAGACTTAGATCACGTACAACTAATGTTACCTTTGGGGCATTTTTTAACCATCCTGAAGCCTTGATGTTCTTCATCTATAAAATAAAAGTATCAGGACCTTACAGAGCATGATCTCTGGGTTGACACAGACTGTCATGCCCTGTACAGCTTTGGGTTTGACCTGGAAGGGAGAGAGACAGAGGCAGGGGGAGGGAGGAAGGAAGAAAAGGAAGAGAAACATCTATTTTTCTTGTTTCTGTATCTATGCAAAGTCCTGGTGCTGGTGCCTTAAGGGACCCCTCTATGCAATGTCAGTACTGCTCAGTAAGAAACAGTTAGCTCCTCCATCTGACTTCTTAAATCTTCAACTTGGCTGTTCCGTGCTTTACTGTCTACTCCATTTCTTCGGCTGCTCTATCAATTTTTCACATTCTCCAGAATTTTGTTCTTGCTTTACCTTTTTTCCTTAAAATAAAGCTGTCATATCACTGTTTACTTTTGTTATAATGTTTTATTAATTCTTCATATATGCATTATGTCTTTTGATAATATTCACGTGTGATTCCTCCCCCTATCTCCTCTCAGGGCTACCCCTACCTTCTACCAGTAACGGCTGCCCCCACACTTCATGCTTTATTCTTTACCTCCAAATGTTTCTATCTTGCTGCTCACAAATCTCAAATATGCTTCTAAATCATATCTGTTTGGATCTGATGGGCACGAACCAGCAGTTTCACTGGCAGAACAGAAGGAGCTGAGGTCATACACTCAGGAGCAGGAGTCAGGCATCGGGGTGGGGGAGGCTGTGGTTTGACATCTGATGAAGAGATAGATGGGCCCCCTACTAGAAGGGAAGTAAAGGCACTTGTCTCCAGTGGCCTAAGTTCAATTTCTTGCATGTGCACAGTGAAAGGAGAGAACGGACTTCTGGAAGTCATCATCCTCTAACCTAACATGTGCTCCTTGGCCCATGTGCACACACATGCACATGCATGCATGTACACACACACTCACACACATGCATGTATATACACACACACAAATAAATAAATGCAATAAAATGAAATTTAAAAATAAAATCTAAACATCCCAAATGAAAGGCCATTTTGTGCCTTTGTGGAAGTCATATACTGACACTGCTTATTTTCCCACTTCCTTGGCCTCTCAGCCACTCCAGCCCCTCCTCTGAGAAGCCCTCACTGGCACTGCTGATGCCAGCCCTCCAGATGGCCTCAAACATGAATAAAATTTCATTAAACTCACAATGCATTGGAAATCAAGAGGCTTTCTTCATTGCATGTCTTTGTTGTTAGGTTTGGTTGTCCCTTCAACTTCACTGGCATATTTTACTCTTTTTACTTGGGGTCAAATTAGGTACTAAAACCAGAGGGTTCACTTGTCAGAAAGCCTCTATGTTACTGTTCTGACCAGAGAGCTCCATAATCAAGAACAGAGGAGGGAAAGACTTTACGAGAAATATTCCCATTGATCCTTGAGTTAATCTCAGCTGGCAACTTTCTGCTTTTGAAAGACAGTGAAGACAGAAAGAACTCAAAGGATGTGCTTGGTCTTAGTTTTAAATAGAAACACCAGATTTTAGGGTTCTACCTATAGCTTTCTTTCAAAATAGTACTTTGTCTTGGCCCAAATTTTAAAATCTTTAAAACACTAGCCTAAGAAGTATAAATAGACAAAAGACATAGGTGCAAATAGATATGCACACACACACACATGCACATATAAACATACATGCACATACTGGTATGCATGCATGCCCATGCTGATATGCACACAAATGAGCATACATCACAGATGCACACACTCATATATGCACATGTATACACTTAGACACATGCACACATGTAGACACACAGAGCTACACACAGAAACCTATCTACACACATATACACATACATACACAAACTTACACACTGATGCATGCACTCACATGCAGACACAGACACATACAAGCTCAGCTCCAGCTTTCCTCTGGCAGCACTTTGGACACAGCTGCCAGACCCAGTTGTGAATGTTGACAGTGGGAGCGGCCACACAGCAGACAGTCGGTACATGCACTCAAATGTCAGGCAGCCGCATCATTAACGCGGTGCACTGCCCAATAACTCCCAGCTCCCTGTGGATGCGACTTGCAGGAATAATTACTTGGACATCACATGTACTTCAGCACTTCCAAATTAGATTTTACTAATCCACCGCTTCATTTTCAGAATAATCTCATTAGTGTAGTGGTGTTTCTGCCTCCCCCATGTCTCAGAAGATTTATTGCCTTAAAGCAATAACAAGATTTAATGCTTATCGAAGGACACATCATTTTAAGATTCAAACAGAGGTGATGGGTGTGCACATTCATCCCTCTTCTCTCTCATCCTTCACACTTCAAGAAAGATTTCAAAGAATAAATTTCTGTGTCTGTATCCTGGCTTTCTTTATTAAAACACAAATAAAACCATATTAAAGACTGCCACTGACTACCTCAAACAAAAGTAGTGGTTGGCAGATTCTTAGATAAAATTCTTGTCCCTGTGAAAATGCAGCTAGGAAAGTGTTCTGATTGATTGATTTCCTGGGTATATGCAGGATAAGCATATGTGTTCATAGGTATGTGGGTGAGTGTACTTACTCTCGAATGCTCCAGTGGACAACAGAGGTTAACTTCAAATATCTCCTTCCATCACTCTAACAGCCTATTCTTTCATACAAGGTCTCTCATAGAAGCAGAAGGTTGATATTTTGGTTATACTAGCTGGTCAGTGAACTATAGAGATCTACCTTTCTCTGCCCTACCTTAACCACTGGGGTAACAGATGCACACTCCACACACAGCTTTTACTGGTGTGCAAAATTGAACTGGGGTCGTAATGCTTGTGCAACAGGCACTTCTCACTGATCCATATCCCTATAACCCCCACCCGCCCCAATACACACAGAAACGTGGAAAATGTCGTCAAATCTCAGCGGACATTTTCTCCATTTTTAATAAAATAATATGAATATTCTTGGTAATTTTCCTTCACTAATGCAGATCCAGAGAACACATGTTAGAAAATGCAAACTGATAGGTCTCTGTCCCAGAGACAATGGAGTCTCCAGAGCTGCAAACTCGAGAATATTCCAGATTCAAAAATCTTTGGTTCCTGCCAGGGCAAAAGAACTCATACATTTTCTTCTGCTCTGATACAATGAAATGCACTGGTATGGTATGGTATGGTGTTATATGGTATGCTATGCTATGCTATGGTATGCTATTGTATGGTATGGAATGGAATGGTATGGAGGTAGGAATTACAATATTTCAGGTCTTGATTTTCCTGTCAGATATTTCATCTGTTGTCCAGATATGTTCAGTCTATTTGATTCTAGAAACTTGTTAACTGAGAACACTTTTATTCACCATACTTGGGTGCTAGCTAGAGTTCTGTGCTCACAGAAGGGATATAAAGCTCTGAAAGACTTAATTTTTTATCCTGGGTCTTTCAGTAATTGATAATCTGATCCTGGGAAGTTCTCAGCGTTTTCTAACTTTCATCTCATGTCTATACAGTAAAGAACTGAGAAATATTCTTATGTATGTTTAGAGTTACTGAGGCTCATGGGATTCCCTCTATTTTACAGGATACATTGGAAGGCAATTAGATCTAAAATAAAGACAAAATGAGCATAAATGATAAGTGAGTAGAGTTGTTATGCAGTATTGATTCTGAAAGACTTACTCGCCTACATGCAGATTGTATGTGAAGTGGTAAAGCCAAGACCCACCAAGGTGTCTAAAGTATGACTTTCTCATTTCAGCACTTTGGACACCTAGACATACAACAATAATGTCATAATAATAATCATATTTGAGTAAATAGTATCCAAACTAACAAGATAAGTGACAGACACCAAAGGAGAGCTTTGGGTGTGGTACCTACACGATGGCCACCTACACGATGGCCTCTTTCACGTGCTTACTCTCCATTTCTCAAGGGAACACTGTGACCTGGCAATTGTCTCACACTGCCAGCGTTGTCTTTTCAGAACATAGACTGGAAACTGGTGAGGAAGAAGGATGGTGGTCCTGGCACTCCATTGCTCAGATGAAAGAAATGACTAGATTTTCATTCTGTCTGGTTTCCATGGCAATACAGCTCAGCACTTTTCCAAATTTCTAGCTTCAGTGAAATATGTCACATTAAAAGTGTTGTTTGGCCCAAACTTAGTGGGAGGTGGTAGCAACTGCGGTCACACTTCAGCATCAGTGGCCAGGCTACGCCCAAGGAAGAGGTGGAGTCAGAAATAGGGGTGTGAGCAGTGTACCAAGCGCTTCCTACCCAGACAGGTGTGGCATCTGGCAGAGGTGTCAGACTGTGGGGAAACCAAACACAAGGAAGCACCAAGGCACCTTGGATTCCATCCAAGGAACTCCAAATGTATTTGAGTGTGCAGAGTTGTGTGGGGTTGAAGAAACATTGAAGGGCATCAATGCTGTCAATGCACTGTGACTTTCCTAACATTTTAAAAGTAACCTTAAATTTTATAATAAACTTGGGGATGGCTGCAAAGACAATGAAACACAGACTTCTTGTAACTCTTGGATGTCATAATAAAGAATGCCATAAATTTGTTGCTATTTGTTGCAAAGGTGAGAGATCTGCAGTGGAGCCCACTGCACACGGTGGAGGTGCTGGTGCGGCTGCAGAGCCCACTGTACACGGTGGAGGTGCTGGTGCGGCTGCAGAGCCCACTGCACACGGTGGAGGTGCTGGTGAGGCTGCAGAGCCCACTGCACACGGTGGAGGTGCTGGTGCGGCTGCAGAGCCCACTGCACAGGGTGGAGGTGCTGGTGAGGCTGCAGGGTCCACTGCACACGGTGGAGGTGCTGGTGAGGCTGCAGAGCGCACTGCACACGGTGGAGGTGCTGGTGCGGCTGCAGAGCTCACTGCACAGGGTGGAGGTGCTGGTGAGGCTGCAGAGCCCACTGCACACGGTGGAGGTGCTGGTGCGGCTGCAGAGCCCACTGCACACGGTGGAGGTGCTGGTGCGGCTGCAGAGCCCACTGCACACGGTGGAGGTGCTGGCGAGGCTGCAGGGCCCACTGCACACGGTGGAGGTGCTGGTGCGGCTGCAGAGCCCACTGCACACGGTGGAGGTGCTGGCGCGGCTGCAGAGCCCACTGCACACGGTGGAGGTGCTGGTGTGGCTGCAGAGCCCACTGCACACGGTGGAGGTGCTAGCAAGGCTGTTGTGTCTTCTGGATGCTCTAGATAACAGTCAGTTCTTTTCCGGTTTTCAGAGGCTTTCTGCGTTCTCTTTATATAGCCTCCTTTGATTTTTCAAAATCAGATACTTTCCCCCTACTGTATCATCCTGACCTGGATTCCTACAGCCTCTTCTTTTTCATACAAGGATGCTACGACTAATGTGTTGACAGTTTTCAGTCAGCCTCAAGGGACCATTATTTTACCTATCACATCCTCTACCTAATTCCCTTATCATTTTTGTTCTGGTTTTGTTTAAGTTGTGATTAAAACTATCTCAGCAAAATCATTTTGTGGGAGAAGAGAGCTTATTTCAGCTTATAATTTCAGGTACAGTCTTTTATCAGGGATGTCGTGGTAGCAGGATCTTGAAGCAGTTAGCAATATCACACCCACAGTCAAGAATAAAGGGGAATAAATACATGCCCATTTGATTGCTTGCTTCTCAGCTGAATTTTTTTACTCTTAAACACTACAAGACTCTCTTCCCAGGGAAGGGCGCCACCCACCGTGGGCTGGGATTTATTAACTTTTTTTTTTAAAAAAAAATTAAGTTTATTTTAATTTAAGAATTATTCAATTCACCCGGGCGTTGGTGGCACACGCCTTTAATCCCAGCACTCGGGAGGCAGAGGCAGGCGGATCTCTGTGAGTTCGAGGCCAGCCTGGGCTACCAAGTGAGCTCCAGGAAAGGCGCAAAGCTACACAGAGAAACCCTGTCTCGAAAAACCAAAAAAAAAAAAGAATTATTCAATTCATTTTACATAAGGATTTATTAACTTAGTTAAGACAGTCTCCCATAGATATTCCCACATGCCAAACCATTGTAGGCAATCCTCCATTGCAGCTCTCTTCCCATGAGACACTAAATGTGTCGAGTTAAAAATAAAAACCAATCAACAGAGTTACCATCTTGCAACTACAGAACATTCATTACTACATATTACCAAACATTCATTTGTCAAAACTAATAATCTGACATAGGCACATTATTATGAACTAAACTCCAAATTGAATTTTATATTCATAACCTCCTCTTTCTGCTCCAAGCTTCTATTCAGGAGGCTCCTGCTGTGCATTTGGTTTTGTGTCTCACCTACTGCCCCGGATCATGAGGACTTCTCAGCCTGTATTTGCCTTTTGTCACCTCCCCAGTCTGAGGCACTTGGGAAGACATGACTTTGAAGACATGGTGTCAGACATGGTATTTCGGACAGTTTTCTCCACTCTACATACTTCACGTTTCTTCTTTCAGCTCCACAGCAGGAGCAGAGGGATTTGGTGTTGGCTAAACTGGCCAGGTCATTGCATTTCAGCGTAGCAAAGGTAGCAGAGAAAACTGCTGTCCTTACAACAGAGCTTCAGAGCAGGGACTGGCATTTGGCTCAAGCAAAAAAAAAAAATAGAGCCTTTGTGCCAAAGCCCGGTCATGAACTATTTGCATTCATCACTGAAGTCCATAGCTACATCGATGAAGATGGGTATGTTGGAGAATGCTTTCCCCCAGGCATGGTGTGGCTGGTGCCTTCTTGAATTCAGAACAGCTGTGATTACCCACACAAGTTACAAGATTGGTTTTATTAATAATAGAAAGGAGGAAAAACTCCTAAGGTACAAGAAGGGCAGGAGCGCTCATGGGTAGCTTCTGAGATAGTACATGAGGCCCCAATCTTCCTGAGGCTATGTAAGTAGTTACCATCACTGAAGGAAGGGACTTTTTATCATAAGTGGCTCATGCTCCTGTAGGTAACCCTTTATCCATGTTCCTATAAGTATCCCAGTTAGACACATTAGCTCACCAAGCTGCATGTGGGTAAATATCTCCTAAGATACATTGTCAACTGGCTCTGGAGATGGATTTACAGTTTATATTTCCCCCAGACTATGTGAAAGGGTTGAGCTCTACAAAAATTTGTAAAACTATACGTTGTTAGGTGCCCCCCCTTTTAATTTTTGAGATGAAGTCTCATGTAGCAAATACAGGCCTCAAACTCCTTATATAACTAAAAATTACCATGGAAGATTACAAGCCTTGCATCGCCACACCTAGTTTTATTAGGTGACGGGGATTGTACCCAGGTTTTCAAGCATGCTAGTTGGACATCCAGCCATCTGAACCACGTGGCCAACCATTGCTAGATTCTCACATACACCCACTGGAAAGTAGAAGTATTTTCTACTTAAAATACAGTTACTTCAGTCTTGATGAATAGGAGCCCAGATTAAACTTACATGTGCACTTAATGTATGTAAGTGCTTATAATTAGACTCACTAGGCTTAGTTCACATACCTGGGTGATGATGAAAAAAAAAAGAGTGGTCTATATATTATTTATTATAATAAAGTCTAAATTTGGTAGTAATAAGATAATGTTGTCACATACAAATGTCTCTGAAATGGGGAGTCTGCATCATGGCCGTTGGCACGCCATCAAGTGTTAACTATGATAGTAATGGGAACTACAGCTTTGCAGCCTAAAGTGGTATGGAGGGTGCTCCTCAGGCATCAAAGCCCTGGCATTTCTGGTGCCGTGAGTAGTAGCCATAATCTCTCTGTTAAAGGATTACAATCCCCATTCTTCAGAACTATGATGAGGACTCAGTTAAATAAACTATGTTGAATACCTAATAGATACTACAAAATATCACTAATGGAAACAAGGTCAGTAAATATTTATGAGTAAATGGTATCATCATTATCATTTGAAAGCCATCACTTAAATATGAAAATCAACATTTCAAGATAAAAGGCTGGTAATCTTACCTTTGTTTTGTGAACTATTATTTTACTCAGTGGCTGGTAAGCAAGCTTTTATAACTGTATTTAAAGCCGTTGTATCGAGTGTGCCTTTGAAGGACATGAAAGTCATGTTAATGGAAAAGCTTGTGTCCTTTAGATGTGTTCCTCGGTGTGAATAGAATTATTGAATCCTTTATGCATAGGTCACTCTTGGTAACTTTCCATCAGCATCTGAGGACACTGGACTCAGTATGACTTCTGTGGTTTCTCTTCACCTGACCATTTTAGTAACTGTTCATTCTGATCACAGACGTCAAGCACAGAGAAGATGGAAGCTGTTGGACTGTCTGTGTAGTTTACCCATTTCTTCATGCATAAACCTCTGTACCTATGGTTCTGCCTCTCAGGTTCTGCATTGTGAGGTCTACATACACTGCTTACAGAGCACTCCTAGCAAGTCCATGCAGTGCGGTCATTTTAACTTTTATATGACATGAAACAGAAATTTAGGAGCCTTAAGTAATTTAATTAAGACCACAGTTGGGAGAGGGTAGGCAGAGCTTTCACTGAGAATATGCTCTCTCTAGTTCCCATCACCATGCTATGTCATCCAAAGAAAAAGCATTTGTGGGAAAAGAACACACAGAAAAAACTTGAGACAGTGGTGTGTGTAAGAGGAGAAGGTGATCTTAAAGGGGGAAGATTCTGACCCTGTGCAGCTCCTGACAGCACTGAACTCCAAACACCCAGGATGAAGACTTAACAATGCATTTCTCAAGGGATGACCAAGACGGACAACATGTTTATACTGTGTGTTATAGACTAGAAAGTTGAGTAAAAGAATTCCAAGTAATAAACAGCTGTTCTACTTACACACTGGAAATTAAAAGTATTTCATAGGTTAGTATGAACAAGCACCTCCTGGGACTTTATTATGGAAATAGGTATATAAGATCAACATAATTTCAGGTTTACCTTAAGATCCAGGGGGCCATGATCCTGAAAGGGAGATTTCAAACAGCACGAAGCCCAGGAATGTGTTTCTTCCACATTGTTCCTTGTAAGTTTGTACATTAATGACTTGCTCTTGCCACAAACATGGAGACATCAGCACTGAAAATGGGAAGACAAACATTTCTCTCTATGATGGGAATATGACTATTCAGATGCATACTAAGAATAGACTACATTAATCACTGGCTGTTGCCAGAGTCTTCCTGCCTTGTCCACAGTCAGGACAAATCCTTGTCACCCGCCAGTCCCACAGCCGCTCAGACCCAACCAAGCAAACACAGAGACTTATATTGCATACAAACTGTATGGCCGTGGCAGGCTTCTTGCTAACTTTTCTTATATCTTAAAGTAACCCATTTCTAGAAATCTATACCTTGCCATGTGGCTCGTGGCTTACCAGCATCTTCACATGCTTCTTGTGCTGGCGGCATCTGGCTCTCAGTCCTTCTGCCTTCCTGTCCTTTTATTTCTCCTCTCTGTTAGTCCCGCCTATCCTTCCTGCCTAGCCACAGCCGATCAGGTTTTATTTATTGATCAATCAGAACAACTTGACATACAGACCATCCCCCAGCACAGCCAAGTGCAGACCATCTCAGACACCTGCACTCAGGCCCATGGTCCTAATCATCCTCTATGCGGACCTGCTGGGTAACGCCACAAAGAACCCAAGAAGGGCTCCCACAGGACATACAGAACATCCCACAGCAACTGGCTGTGTTTAGAGATACACCTCAATATTCTAAAACCAAAATCAGATTTGGTAAAAAAAAAATCTGTTTGCATTTAATTTTATTTTCTTTAAGAATCTGATATACAGGTCAAATCTTCCAGCTACCATAGAAGAATATTTTATGATTAACTTCCCTCAGAGATCACAGGAGGTTGCTTTGTTGTGAGGTTTTTATTCCTCAATGTCTGGATGGATCATAGTAACACCCACTTCAAACACTTCCAGATCATATTTAATAGCATAGGCCATGGAGCATTGCCTACCCACAAGGTGCTAAATATATTTCTAAGGAAAATGTGGATCCAAGTCACAGGCATATCTTTGCAACCTACTGGAACAATGGTGACCAATTGATGAGTCAAGTGAGCCACACAGAATCTTGGCCATCATTATGGTATGTGAACTTCACTCTGGTTTAGGGTGACTGGAGATATTTGGGATATCTCCTAACTAAAAACCTATGCTATCTGAACTCCAGGTTTTGTCTGTTTGTTTGTTTGTTTGTTTGGATGAATTAAATTTCTTCTTTAACAAGTTCATACACATACATCATTCTGCCAGTTTTACTCTTCACCCTCCCTTGTCCCCTTCCTGCCCGTGCCAACTCCCGACTTTCTTCCCCTACATGTCTGCCTTTTGTTCTGTTTTGTGATCTACTGTTTCATCTAGGGTGGTCTGAATGTCCGTGACTTTGGAACTATCCACTGGAGCCTGTACACAATCATATTCCTCAGAAGACCCTTAGAAATAATTCTTCTGATATCTTTGACTTTTGTGAGTATTTGTCCAAAGCACAGAAAAATAGATGAGATGGGAGTAGCATGGTGGGCTCATTTTATTCTCTTGCCAAGGCTCACTTATAAATGTCTAAGTTGGTTTTGTAACTGTTCCATCATAAGAGCCTCTCCTGGTTTTCAGTCCATGTTACCTGAACTTTGAAGATGTCACTGTCTGTTCAAAGGCCTTCCATACTTCCTCAGCACACAAAAAGCAAGGGATAAAATTCTTAAGGTTAGTGTTCAAGGCTCCTATGTAAATACAGCCTCATCTTCCACTCCTGTAATGTACAATCAAGTGGAAGAATTTACCATCCCACAAATACACCAGGAACTGGTACACAGTGTTCATTTTCTCTGACAAAATCATTACTTATCCCTTGAATAATGTCCTTATCCCTGTACATTCTATTATTCTCTGACAAGAGCCCTAGATGTTCTCATGTTTACTTTCTCCTTGAGGCCACTCTCTGGACTTATAGGTGACTGACTACTTGTTATGTCCTCACATGGGGTCCTTCTTTTCTACATACAATCTCCTGGTTCTTATTTTCTTCCTTTCTGTACGTACACGAGTCAGATTGTATTAGACCTCTTAACAACAGACAATACAATTTAATCACTCCTTTAAAAAGCCCCATTGCCGCCGGGCGGTGGTGGCGCACACCCTTAATCCCAGCACTCGGGAGGCAGAGCCAGGCGGATCTCTGTGAGTTCGAGGCCAGCCTGGGCTACCAAGTGAGTCCCAGGAAAGGCACAAAGCTACACAGAGAAACCCTGTCTCGAAAAAAAAACCAAAAAAAAAAAAAAAAAAAAAAAGCCCCATTGCCAAACACAACCTCATTCTGAATTATTGGGGGTTAGAGTTTCAACACACAAATTTGACAAGAAAGATGTGTACTATTTAGATTTAATTTAGATTTAGATTTAAACCTAACACAACTTTGAGTCATCTGAGAGAAAAGCATCCCTTGAAGAGTTGCCTAGATTTGACTAGATTATGCACATGACTGCTGGGGTGGGGCTGTCTTAAGTTTTAACTGATGTACTGTGAGTGGTACCATTCCTAGGCAGGTAGTCCTGGGCAGTATAAGAAAACCAGTTAACTGCTAGCCAGATAACGGACCATCAAGAAGAATAATTCCATGCCTTCTTTGCTGTTCCTTGGCTGTGAGCAAGGTCCCTGGTTACATATAATGCTGCATGGAACAGCAGTCTGGCCTGCCTTCAAGTTCCTGCCCTGACTCCCCTCAGTGAGGGATTGTGTCCTGGAAAAGGAAAGCCAAGTAAACCCCCTGCTTTTGGTCAGAGCATCTTGTCACAGCAGCAGAAGGGAAAGCAGAGCAGATGAGTAGACCCAGCTTGGCCCTCAACAATGTGATAGCTCCTGCCTTAGTTTTCTAGCATTGCCATGAAATATTGTCCTAAACTGAATGGCTTGAAAATTACAGAGATCCATTTCTTATAGTCCTGGAGTCTAGAAATGTGAATGACTTTGCTGTCCAGGCCATAGGCTCTCTAAAGACTCTAGGGAATAATCCACCCAGTTTATCAACTTCCGTGGATCCACGTAAGGCTTTGCTCTCTGGGTGACACCAAATACAGACTCTGTAGCCCTCTCTGCCTTGGTCTCTGGCTTTAGCAACATCACCCTTCTTCCTCCTCCTCCTCAGTGCCTGCTGAGTGTTTTCTCACAGTAGCTGCCTGGATACTGCTTAAATAATTTAGGTGATCCTCAGCCTCAGCTCAATCTTTTCCTCCTCCTTATTCATTTTACATCCCCACAGCAGTTTCTTCTCCCTCCTCTCCTCCCAGTCCCTCCCCTATCCTCCTCTGTTCCTATCACCCAGTCTACTCCTCCTCTGTTTCTGTTCAGAAAAGGGCAGGTCTCCTGTGGATATAGACAAAGCATGGCATATCAAGTTGCAGTAAGACTAAGCACCTCCCCATGTATTAAGGCTGGGCAAGGCAACCCAGTATGAGGAATAGGTTCTAAAAGCCAGTAAAAGACTCAGAGACAACCCCTATTCCCACTGGTAGGAGTCCCACAAGAAGTCCAAGCTACGCAACCATAACGTATAAGCAGAGGGCCTATGTCAGTCCCATGCAGGCACCCTGGTTGGCAGTTCAGTCTCTGTGAGCTCCTATGAGCCCAGGTTAGTTGATTCTGTGAGTTTTCTGATGATGTCCTTGGTCCCTCTGGCTCCTACAATTCTTCCTCCTCCTCTTCAGCAGGATTCCCTGAGCTCAGTCTAATGTTTCACTGTGGGTCTCTCTATCTGTTTCCACCAGTTGCTGGATGAAGCCTCTCTGATGACTATTAGGGTAGGAAGCAGTCTATAAGTATAGCAGAATACCATAAGGCATCATTACACTGACATTTTTCCCTCCAGTTGTGTTTGTTTCTATCCTGGTCTCTGGGACATCCAGCCTCTGGGTCCTGGTGCTCCAGGCAGTGACAGGAGTAGCACCACTCTTGTGGCATAGGTCTCAGGCTAGACCAGTCCTTGTCAATCTTTCTTCTTCTGGAAAGCTGTGCTTGACCACTTAACTCACAGGAAAGTGACAGGATGCTCAACACCTCGTAGGGACTCACATGAAACATGTTAATATTGGCCAGGTTGGCTGAGGAATACAATTAGGAAGACTAAAGGTTGTTTTCAGCTGACAATTTTGGGAGTGTCTATTCATGAAATAATCATGAATAGCAATGAGGTGAGGCCATGGGTCATGGTAGGGAGCAGGTAAAAAAAGCAAAAGCATTCAAAGAGAGAAAGCCGGGCACTGAGGCCTGCAGCCTCTTTAAAACTGTGCCCACACTGTTCCAACTGCTCCTGCTAAGTTCTTAAAGCTTGTGCTCCTCCTTCCTGGGCCGGAACACATTGACCGCTAAAGTGTACCACAGGTCCAAACTAGAACACCGATCAGATGAATGAATGTAACACATGGCTGTCTACAGTCCACAATTAAATACACCGTTTAATATAGATCAAGAAAACTGAGTCAGCAAATAATGTATGTCAATGTGTTGTTATAGGCAAAAAAATTGTCACACCAAACGAACTTTATTAAATATTTCATTGAGGATTGTGACATATTAACTATCCAGACTGGAAGGAAATGGTTATACTTTTAAATTGATTCTAAGGAAATTTCCAAAATAATTTCAGATCAGCAACCTAGGTGAAGGGTTTGTGAAAGTCTTGGTAAATTTTAACACAAAAACAGTCTGCAGGTTTCAGAAGATTGTCATTGAACTATGTCCCCTTACTCTGGCAGTCTTGGTAAGTTTTATATTTGTGGTAAGTATTAATATTTCAAATCTTGGTTATTTGTAGAGAAAAGAGAAGCAGCGAAATTAAATATAATGGTATTAGACTCTCATTTCATGCTGCAGACAATCTATCTTTAGGAAATATAATTATCCTTTATAGTAGTTCTTTGCTTAACAAAAATTGATGATCCTCTAATCAAGCCCTTTCCTTTTGACTTAGAGGAGAATAGCTGGAGGGCTCTAATGGCCTCCTGATTTACAGTCATTGTGTAAGAAAAGGAAAGGATGGCCTTTTAATAGGTCAAATTGCATTAGAATAAGTTCTAAGTAACTGTATATATTCTTTCCTCTGTATAGAAATGCAATTGAGCCAGACTTAATGACAGTCGTCCTGTACTGAAGAGAATGCAGCCATGGGGTCAGGAAGAAAGGGGGAAGAGAGGATGGGAAGAAGGAAGGAAGGGGGGAAAGAGAGGATGGGAAGAAGGAAGAAGGGAGAGAGGAATGAGGGAAGGAATAGGAAATGAAAGAGAGAAGAAGAGAGGAAGGAAGGGAAGGAGGAAGGGAGGAAGGAATAGGAAATGAAATGAAAGAGAGAAGAAGAGAGGGAGGGAGAAAAGGAGAAAAGGAAGGAGGAAATGAGGGAAGAAATGGAGGTAGAGAGAAGATAGACAGGCAGTTGATCTTCACTCTTGTTTGTTTATTTGTTTGTTTGTTTGTAGACAGGGTTTCTCTGTGCAGCTCTGGCTGTCCGGGACCTTGCTCTGTAGATCAGGCTGACCTCAAACTCACAGCAATCCACCTGCCTCTGCCTCCCAAGTGCTGGGATTAAATGTGTATGCCACCACCACCTGGTGTTTATTAGACTCTTTAGTCTAATAAACAGGCAGCTTCCTGATCCCTAAACCTGATGATTCTAATTATCAAACTATACTCTTTTGACATTTATGTTCATAAGAAATGACAATTGTTTTCTTTCCAAATTTTAATAGTTTTGTCCTTTAAATATTATTACCACAGTGGCTAGAAAAATTATAGTAGGTGAAATAATTTGTAGGTCAATCTTAAAAGAAAGTTTTGAACGTTGCACTACCTAAAATGTTTGATGAAAATATTGACATCTGTCAACAGATTCAGAATCCTGCTTCCCACCCACCCCTGGCTTGCTGGCAGTTTTTTGAATTTTTGTCAGATGTCTTCTCTTCAGATGGTAATTAAACATTTATTCTCTAAATAATATAGACTGTTTATTTAGTGGGTTGTATAGAGTCTCATGGTTTCTGGTTTATTGATGCCTAGCACATTTTTATCATTTAAATTGTAGCTTTTCTAGATTCTTAACTTTTATCTGTGTCCCTTATAGATTGAATATTTAGCACTTATTTGTGAAATCTCTCCTTGAGGCCAAAAATCCTGGTTTTCTTCCTCACTCCTTCCTTCCCTTCCTTCCTTTTTTCTTTTCTCAGTACTTGCATGCTAGGCAAGTACTTTATGACAGACAGACAGATACACAGACACACAGAAAGAGACAGGGAGAGAAAGTAAAGATAGCAATTATCAAGACACTGTTATTGAGACACTTTATGATAGTTATGTGAAAATGTGACACTAGCCTTTATGTGTGACTCAGCAGTCTTGAGACAGGAAGGCTGTCATCAGTTCAAGGCCAGCCTGGGCTACATAGTGAGTACCAGGGGTACACATAAGCATCATGTCTGCAAAAACCCAACAAAAAACTAACCAAATAACCAAAAATAGTCACATATCAAAGTGTAACTTAGAGAGGCGGCCTGCACTGGCAAATTCAGTCAGTTTGTGAGTCTTCATCACAGACAGAGTGGAATATTTGCACACTGTGTGAAGATGTATATCTGTGATTGGTGTAGTAAAAAGCTGAATGGCCAATAGCTAGGCAGGAGAGGATAGGCAGGACTTCCCAGCAGAGAGAGGAAGTCAGAGGGATGAATCCAGGTGAGTGGGAGATGCCAATGGAACACAAGTCTGACATAGGATTTGCTGTGGGAGAAATAATTTCGGAAGCTCAATGCCTGCTCTCTCATGCCCGTTCACACGAAGTCCACCCTAGAGCTGGGAACACCTAGGACTCTGTGTGTAGTAGAAGCAGAGATGATGTTAATGAGGTGAATGAAACTGGCATAGTGACGAGAATTTTAGGTTTCCTAGAGTCTTCTGAGAATTTGCAGAACAGCTGTGGCTCACTGACACCTTGGTGTCTCCTCTGCCAAGTTTTATACCAGGACTATGTGTATTCCAAGCTGTTCTGTTATGATTGCCAAACAGACTCCCTCCTCCGCTCCCAGCACAAACTTATAACACAGAATCTACACAGCTAAAACTGTGAATTCATTACAAACTTGACTCCTAAATCAGGTCATAATCTTCACCTGAGTCCAACAACTGGCCTTGTTTATTTTTCTGCAATGGAGATGTACTGAACTGTGCCTAGTCTCTCAAGGACGTGTAACCACTTAATGGCAGAGCTGTCAAATACGAGAAAAAGAGGAAAATGAACAGTTGAGGTACAGTCCCTGGCTCTCTGAGCTTGTAATAAATATTTTGGTGCACTCTAGTGGTGGATTGAGATAAAATGGAAGATGAGGCACACGGGGACTGCTGCAGTGGCTCTTAGGAAAAACATACCACAAACTGTAAATTTCAAAACAGAGAGAAAGTGTCAGGGCATGTGTGGAGTGCACTCATGACCAGGTCCCCTTCGTTTTTGCAGGAGATTGACCTCAGTCTTAACAGGCAGAATAGAACATCTTCTGTGAAAGTTGAAATACAATGTATGCTGTGATTTCTGTGTGGCTGCTAATTTTAATTCCCAGCATTTTTATCTCAGTAGCTTACACATTTCTTAAGACCCCACTGTGCCCTGCCCATCACCTGGTGCATTGTGGACTTTGAGAACACCTGATGGGTGAGCAAAGTTGTAGACAACTTGGCCTACACTGAAGATGTCCTGTACTGTGCCTAGTCTCTTACAGACACGTAAACATTTAATGACAGGATTGTCAAATACAAGAAAAAGAGGAAATCTCATGGGTTTAGAGATTTCTTCATAAGGATAGATCATATTCAAAGGCCTAAGTCCTTCTGAAGTCCAACTCTAAAGTGGATAGAAGGAAGTTTAGACATCTTCAGAGTAGCTGTCTCCTTGGGATCTAAGTGTTCTGACCACAAGGATTAGTTCTTTCCTTCCTTCCTTCATTCCTTCCTCCCTTCCTTCCTTCCTAGGTGGGAACTAGAATTTTCTCACATGAGCCATGCTAAGGAGGAAGAAAAATTCATATGGAAAGTCCAATATATAAATTGTTCTGTCAATTACTCTGTGTCGTGTGTGTGTGTGTGTGTGTGTGTGTGTGTGTGTGTGTGTGTGTGCGTGTAATCAAAAGGGAAAGGGAGACAAACCCCACCCTTGTATGTTCCCAGGTGTGGGAGTGTAGAGAATAGAAGAGTACTCTCTGTCACAAGTTCATTGTGTGAGCTAAGCTGGTTATAAAACAAAACACTTATTGACCTCGATTACATCATCTGCAGAACAGCGATCAAGTACAATCAGGTAAAAGACAGAAGAGAGCTCCAGAGACTGACAGCATCATACATGAAAATATCTGGATTATGGAAGGGCTGTGGTACAAGGATTCAGTAACGCACCAACAGAGACTGCATTGAATACCCATGATGTGTCAGGCATTGAGCCAGAGATGGGAGACCCAGAAGTGACGACCACAGGGCCCCTTGCCTTCGTGACTCTTCTATTCTAGTGAGTGGGAACAACAATGAGCAAACAGGCAAATCGTGAATTAATTAATATGCCAAACCAAGGATTGTGAACAGGATAGCGTACACCGGAGAACGATGAACCATGTAGTTTTATGTAAAGCAGCCATGTAAACCTGTCTACAGAGGTGACATTTGAACCAAGGACCTGAGTGAATGAGAGGCGTGTGTGGATGTGTTGTTGGGGAGGATAGTCCCTTGGAGAAGAAACACATCAGTGAAAGAAAGAAGTTGGGTGGGCTGGAGAATGTCAAGACTGTTGCCCCAGTGAGATGACTGGACAAGAGGAAGATTCTAAGACACAAACAGAGAGTTACTGTGGCCTGCGGAAATAGGTAGCTGTTAAGAACACACTGCTGTCTTGCAGAGGACCCGAGTTCAGCTCCCAGCACCTATGGCAGGTACCTCAAAACTACCCTAACTCCAGTTCCAGGACATCCAACATCTCTGGCCTCTGTGGGCACTTATACCCAACACATACACACACACACACACAC
Organism: Peromyscus leucopus; assembly: GCF_004664715.2. Lineage (NCBI taxonomy): Eukaryota > Metazoa > Chordata > Mammalia > Rodentia > Cricetidae > Peromyscus > Peromyscus leucopus. The sequence goes on from NC_051063.1 coordinate 156,321,264, forward strand.
ACACACACACACACACACACACACACACACACACAAACACAAATTTTAAAAAGCACTGTAGAGGGATGATCTGCAAAAGAAAGGGTGTAAGACACAAATACCAAGAAAGTCACTGCTCTGAGATGGGCAGTTGACCTGTGAGCCACACCCAATTTCCCTAGCTGTCGGTGTCCCACATTTCTCCAAATTCCTGTCCTAAAGGCCAAGCTTTACTGGCATTTCTCAAATGTTTAAATGATGACCGCCTCTTCTGTCCTAGGATCTTACCCAATAAGTGGCTTCTCCTTTAGCCTTCTTATCTGCGTGGGCTCCTCTTGACTGTGACAGTTCATTAGACTTTCTCTGGTTTTGGTGATTTTTAAGTGTTTTGAGAAACATTAGATATTTTTCAGACTGACCTTGGATTGGATTCTGTTTAGATTGGAGTTACTGACTCTTGTAAAGAAGCATTAACATGCCTTTCTTATGGTATCATGTTTTAGATACATACTGTCAGCATGGCTTATCCTTGATGCTGCTGCCCTGGGTCACTCCACTGGGACCAGCAGTCAATGTCCCTCCACATGGGCATCTTCCATGTTGACACTCTGCTTACAGTTAGATCTGACACTTCCAGGGGAGCATCTTCCTATTCTGGGGAGAAGAGTGTCTGCATGGTCATTGCAGAATTCTACACATTGTCTTGTCTGTTCTCCTCCATTCAGTGACATGTTCTTGTACACTAATGGACATGGATTTTATTCTTGTGGATAAACCAGGTAATAGAAAAATTGTTACCTGGTCTTGTGTCTGTAGTGTCTATCACCATCATCTAATGTCTTGAGTCATAGAGAAATGGCTTTGCTTATTTATTAGCATATATTAACCATAAATAGATTGGGTTTTATAGCATCATTTTCATGCACGCATACATGTGTCATGATCATATTTATGCAAGTAACCCCTTGCCTATTTGTCATTTTATCCTCTTCTTGGTTCCTTGTTTTTTCCCAAATGTTATCCCATCTACATTCATGTCTTTTAAAAAATCCTGGGTTCTACATATGAGAGAGAGCATGGGTGTTTGTCCTTCTGGGTCTGGCTTCTCTGGGTTAGCATGATGGTGACAAGCCTACATGTTTTTCCTGAAAACAATGTAATACTGTTCTGGTTGAACAAAATTCCTGTGTGTGTGTTGGGGGTATATATATGTCTGACGTATAGGGGGCAATTCTTCATCCATATTTGCTGTAGTCAGGTTATAGAATCACAGAGACATTTTGACACTTGTTTCAAGCATATTGGAATCTACTAGAGAGTTTTATGCACCGTAAGGAGTCCTGTGACTGCAATGGAAAGCATAAAGCTTAACAATGGAAGAGTGGAATTGGGAGCTTATGAGATGTCTTCCTCCAGTGAGAAGATGGTGTCTCAGCCAAAGACAGCACAGATGTAAGAGGGGTTGGAATTTAGTTCACCACATGGGCCCAATCATTCACTGGTCGAGTGGATGTGAGAGACAAAAGCCAGGAAAGCCAAAGGTGGCTCCAAGATTTGTCCATCAATTGAATAATGTATGTCAGGATTCTTTCCTTAGCTGAACACCACAGAGGGAGCAGTTTGAGGACTTTAAATAATGCCTAAAATAAATATAGCACAGCCATTTCAGGGGAAAGTCTAGTTAAAAGAGCAATTGCCTGGTGAGGCTTGTTTTGACTGGTGTCTGAGGAAGAACCAGCAGCATGATTCAAATACAGTCTCTCCTGGCCAAGAGAGGCAGATGGTCGCTCTTCCTAGGGCTCAGAATTTCAGGGAAGGCTTTCATTGAGTTTTCAGAGTTTGCCAGTCTCATAGTTTATAAATATTTCTCTTTGATGGTGAATTTGTCTGTGTACATTCAATGCTCACAGTCCTGGGTGATACTAGGCATTTGGGGAGCAGAGAATCAACTCTGAGAATACCTCAGACTAGTTCTGGGGAACCGTGCTCCTTCACTTGACCAGGAATACTGAGCAAATGATACCTATTTTTGACACATTGGATGAAGATGGTCTATAAACTGCTGTTATCAGTTCTTTTCTGTTACTGTGATAAAATACTCTGACAAAAAGCAAGTTAGGGGATAATTGCTTTTTTTGGCTTGTGGTTCCAGAGGGATACAGTCCACTGGAGTAGTGAATGGCAGTTAGGATGTTGACTAATCACATTTCAACTACATACAGGAAGCAGAAAGAGAAAACAGGAAGTGAGGTCAAGCTATACACCCTCAAAGCCTGTGCCAGTGACATACTTTTTCCAGCAATACCCTGTCTCCTAAAGGTTCCATGACCTTCCCAAAGAGCACCACCAACTGAGTGTTCACATGCCGGAGACTATGGAGGACATTTCCCATTCAAACCACAGCACAATAGCTTGTGTTCATCCAACAGATGACTTATTAAAGATGTACTGTATCCTACATGCTGCACATGGGCGCAGGAAGAGTGAGGAGGCTCCATAGCCCCCAAAGTACAGTGGAGTTCAGAAGGGTTTCTCACTGCTTAGCCCTTGTGGGCCATAAGGAGAACTTTTTCAAATAAATTTTTAGCACACCTTCAGAACTACCAGCAACTCCAAGATGGCACAGAGAGTTTTCCTGTAGCCTACACCTAGACTGGCCCACTGGTCATTGCACCACAGAACCAATACTGCATCGTAAATACCAAGTTTCTGCCCCTGAGGATATGAAGGTACTGCTTTTTGTCTGTGAGAAACACTTTCTCTTTTCTGCCCTATCAGACACAGCTCTGTGTGTGTGTGTGTGTGTGTGTGAGAGAGAGAGAGAGAGAGAGAGAGAGAGAGAGAGAGAGACAGAGACAGAGACAGAGAGTGTACTTTGTGTCCCCCTCTTTGCCCTCTCTTGACCTCTTCTCTTTTCACTTCCCAAAGACTTGGAGATGCTTTTCTAATGCTCTCACTTCCCTAAAATCTCTTTCCATCTTGTCTCATGTTAATGTCTGGTTCATACATCAATAACTGATATTTTCTAACTTCATTCTCTTATCACCCTGTAATGAATTTTTAGGCAGCATAAATATTTCATTATTAACTGTATAATTTGAAATATGTTTACTCACTGCTTTTACCTAATTTCAATTTGGTCTTAAGGCACAATACTACTAACGTCAGCATCTCCTTGTGTTTTTATTATTCAATACAGGGAAATACACATTATTGACATAAAATGATAGCTACTGCTTAAAATGCAGTTCCAAGTCATTCCTCATGAACCTACTAGGTGTGACTATCAGTGGTTACTGGTCTTGGATCCCTCCCTCCCCGCCTCCCTATTTCCTCTGCTCTACAACCTCTCCTGCTAGTAAACTCCGCCTTTGATTGGTCCCATTGTTAGCTGTGGCTCCTGGAATGTTGACAAAGCAAGGGTCAGGGTTGCAAAAAAAGACCAAGGTGTACCCAGGGAGGTCCCTGAGAAGATCCAAAGGGGGACTCACTCCCAAAGTCTGGTCTCTGAGCCCAGATGCTTGAAAGGAGCTATTGAGTCTCTCTTTGCATTTCTTCCAAGACCATGAGACAACCATGCCAATTGCTCCCCAGGGAAATATGAGGCATGTGAGCACAGCTGCCTGCCAATCGTGGTTAGTTAATCTCACGAGCCTTGCAAGGCCAATAAGACCTGCCAGCCCCAGTCACTAAAACAGGCTCACCAATGCAGGAAATGTAAACAGTTATTCCTAGCCAAAGAAAGTTTTGCTCCATTACATTTTATACATTTAAAATTTTGTTGCTGGAATGCACCAAGGGAAATGTTATTTTAAATCAATGAGTAGCCAATGCCTCCTAGTCAGGTGTTACTGGCAAAATTATCACAGCACGTCGATGGTAGTCACCAGAATGCCAATGAACTCCCACAAAGGACAATGGCCTTCAACTGCTCACCCCATGTCCACCAAGTCCTCCTCACCTGCTGCATTTTTAAAAGCACTGTCTTCTCAGAGGTCTTTTCTGTGTGAGCACAGTTCTTGAGCTGTTCCCCCCAGGTCTACTGACCCCGCCACTATCTCAGAACTTGGAATTACACGCACTTATTCAATTTATTTTCAATGTCCATTTGATGCAAGGACTGCCAATAAGAGCATAATGGTTTTTATTTTCTGAGCCTCGGTTCAACACTGTACACATATTTGATCAGTTAACACAGACAACAAACTCATGAGGTGAATGTCACCTCATATCGCAAAGAACTGAGGCTCAGGAAGCAATTAATTTTACATGCAAACTCAGACTACAAATGTCTCGGCCATCAGCCACACCTTAACATCAGCTGTAATTCATTTAGCCCAGTGCAGCAGCAATTTCATCTCTGTGTTTTCCCTTATGTCTATTTTCTTACAGTGCACTAAAATATAATTTCAAGTTTTACCATCACCAATCTTATAAATATTTTTAATTGATACTGTTACTATTTTATTAACTGAAGAGCAAAAACCACTCAGTAGATGGTTTTTGATGGTGATATCGCTTATAGATGATTTCAAAGTCTGTGTTATTGTGTATATGTTTCTTTAAAAATATTTCTTTGAGATAAAACCAAATAATTGGCCAGATAAATACAAATAATTACAAAACGAATAATTGGCCAGATAAGTTATGTACAGTGTTTTGTAGTTTTGAACAAACTGCCAAATTATTATGATGATGATGACCACAGTTTTTATTACATGTTAGGGATCAAGCCTCAAGCCTTGTGCATCCTGAGCAAGTACTGGCCCTTTCAGCTCTGTTCCCAGCCCCCAGGTTATTTATAAAATGTGTGAATATCCATGTATGCTATGACCAGTTATAAATGTACAGATGTTTCCATAAGTTCAGAGCACTAAACATACAATTTAATTGCTAAATCACTGTTTGTAAGAACACTGCCCACTTTCCTGTTTTATTTGTATTCTTATTAGTAATTCCCAAACCATTGTGAATATTGTATTTGTACCTTTAATCCATACATCTGTTGTATATATCTTTATTTTTCCTTGATTGATTTTTTATTTTCCAAATAAGCACTTTTCCTGATTTCATTTCATATAAGTAGTTTTATAACCTATTATTGATTTTACTTTTGCTAAATTTAAAATTTTACAATGTAAATGAGATTCATCCATTCAACAGAGCCAGGACTGGCGATGTTTCTTTTCGGGAGACCCTCTTCTGCTCAGAGGTCAGATCGTTTGGATGTTAGCCATGGGCTCTCCGTGCCTCACTTCTGTCACACTGGCCACTTCCTGTGACATTCTTCACTACTCAGAAGTACAGTGACACATACTAGCTCTCAACCACTTCATGTATATTCCTGCAAAACAGAATAAGGTTTTATGAATTACTTTAAGTGTTTTTAGCGAGAAGAAATTAAACATGCTTAAGCATATAAATGTGTTTCTCTTGGTCTAAATATTACACAACATGCACATGTATAAAACATCATATTGCCACATCAATATGTATGATTTAGAGATAAATTAAAAATTAAACTTTTTTTTCAAAGAAGTAGCTATGCATTGAGTTGGCTTAACGAATTATAAATTTCATGATTAAACATTCTTTTTGTAGAAGATGAATACTACTCATGAGCTAATGGTCACACAATTTAAAAATCTGTGATTTCTTTAAAATGGGCTTAAATAATATAATTTTAAAAACTGTGATTTTAAATTTTAAATTTAAATTTAAAATTTTACTTCAAGCTCTGTTCATCTTCAATGAGTTTCTTTCTAGCTTCTGCATGACAGCCTCAGAGGTGTCTTGACAGCAATTAACTACCTGATAACTTAAAATAATTCCAACCCTTCTCTAAAACCTTGGATTTGAATGCTAATTAAGCAATTAGAAGCTCAGGGGACAGTCTCCAGCTGATGCCTTCTGGTTAAGTCAGCAGACCTAAATGATGAATCCTATTAATATGGTATTCAAAAAAGAAAGAAAGAAAGAAAAAAAGCCCAAAACACGATAGCACACAACAAACAAACCAACACCCCAAAACATGTAGGAAACAAGGCTTTGTTTTGGATGTTGGGGACATTCTAATTTTTATAAATATATTGTCAAATGCTACTGATAAAACACCAACTAAAATTACTCATGCAAGCTACCCCCATGTTTGAGTCACACTTTTTTTTTAACTGCTGATTGGTCAAAATGAAACACTGATCTCCAACAAACCAGGAAGTGCAGGTGCGGAGGTGGGTTCTTAGCATCTGTCTGGCTAGTATGATGAACAGTTCCTCCCGGGGCCTCCTGATTAATGAATTACACATCTCCACAGAATGCAGATGACGTTAAACCACCTGAAGTTCCTTTTGTGATGATTGATTACTCTCCTTTTTATTTACACCTCCACTCCAAAAGAAACCCTCACCCTGCAAACCCACGTTCAGGAAGGCCCTGATTCTGTGATTACATCATTCTGGGTTCTGCATATTTCATTTGCTAAGTTTATGGATGGATCAGATTTTGGTTGGAGGGTGAATGTCAGCTTGACAACTCAAAAGAGAATGTCTATCCAAATCTGTGGATGGCAGCACCTTTTGTGAAGTAGAAAAATCCCAAGAGGCCTGGTGATGGTGGCGCACGCCTTTTAATCCCAGCACTCAGGAGGCAGAGGCAGGCAGATCTCTGTGAGTTCAAGGCCAGCCTGGCCTACAGATCAAGTTCCAGGACAGAGTCCAAAACCACACAGAGAAACCCTGTCTAGAAAAAATTATAAAAAGAAAAAAAGAAGAAAGAAAAATCCCACAGGGAATGGTTCCAAGGGTAGAAGCTAAGGTTGTTACTCTGTGTATAATCAGTCTGTGCCAGCCAATGTGGCAATTTCAACGAAAAAGATCAGAAATAAGTTTGAACAAGTTTTCTTTCTTTCCTGTTGTTTTGAAAAGGACTCTAAGTCACACTCCACGATTACATAATTTCTTCTAATCCTTCATTCCCAAAGGGTATCATACACTCCATAGGAATTTCAGCTCCCTCTCATGGTGTACGGAAAGCTGGGTGACATTACATACTCAGTCTTGATATAAGTAGCAACATAGTTTGTAATTAAATTTGTGAGTTCAGAAAATGAATAATTATGAAATCAGAAGATAAGTTTTGAAATAATTGCTGCTCTAGGACCACGAGTCTCATCTCACAATCCTGCTTGGGCTGGCTCATTTTTCACCTGATTTCTGCTTGTACCATGGTTGAATGTTTTTGGATTCTTGTTTCCAGTAGGCCATGTATTTGGTTGAATTTTCCTTGCATTTCACTCCCTCCAGGAATCTAAAGGCATTGGTAAGCAACCAGCATCAGCCTGAGGCCTTCAAAGTCCTAGAAAACATGAAGGAGTGGCGGAAATGGAGAAAGAAAATGGCTCAGGAATGTGGCCAACGAAGTAATTGGATTTCACCATTGCCTTCTGCAAAGATTACCTAGCCAACTTTTGACTCAGTGGCTAACTGGAGACCTTCTACACATCTGCTTAACAGAAATCTTGCTTAGTAACCTCATTTTATATCGCGATGCTTTTATTAGAAAGGATGGTATGTTACTGTCCTTCATAGCTCATAGGATGATAAGGAAAAGCTGAGAGGGCTTGGATTATATCTGTTTTTACAAATCAGATGAAGTATCTGGCATTCTGGGGAAGATTGTGAGATGGGTCGGGGAACATCTGTGAATGTCATTAGCTCAAATCTCTCAGAGCGACCTCAGATTTCAGCTCTTATACAATTGCCTGGCTGATTACAGGATCCATCAAATCCTATGAGAAACAATATTGGGCTCTTGATGCAGCTGAAGTGGGGGGGGACAGAAGAGTTTGGTAGCACTATCGAGTAACAGAAGACACTTGTGGAGAACTCACTGTGCACCACAAACCATTCCAAGAACTTGACAACCCATTCATTTAATGCTAAAACTTAAAAGCAATTTTGTAAGTGACATGAACAAAAAACGAGGTGTAGAAAGGCTGAGTTATGCTCTCAATATGGCAGGATGTGCAGAGGAGAGACTGGACTCGGCTCTCTGGTTCTGTCACAATTAACCACCACGGCTGCACTATTCATTCCCCTTGAGGCAGAGCAGGAAGAGCAGAAAGCAGTTTTCCATGGCTTCTTCTCCTCTCCTGCCTCTCTCAGGCTCAGACAGAGACCTCTGCCTATTCCTCTAGAGAAATAGTGAAACTGAATTCAGTTTCCATCGTTAGCAACACTCTGTCCTCAGGAAGCCTCCTGATCAGCTTCATCTTGTGAATAATGAGACAGGAAGCTGAGAGTGAATTCTGAAAGCTCCCTCACCCCCTGGTATCCCCAGGGGAGCACGGGAACACGTCTCATTTTGCACAGCTACCTTTTGTTGTTGGTTGCCTCATTTTTCATCTGAGTTTTGCATCCTTGGTGTGTTGCTGGGCTTCTGGGTCAGCAATATCTAAAAGTTTTCCAAGAATGAGAGAGAAGTTCACATACACTCTGTTTTGTGTTCTTATTCCCTTTCCTAGAAACTTACCTTCAAAAACCAAAGGTCTGGGGAAAATATTCAGAGAACAAAAAACAATGAGTTTCCTAAATACTTAGAGAAGAAGATGAAGTGTGAGCTTGGAGGGGATGAGTGTTAAAATCTGGGCACAGCCGGCTGGGGTGCAGCCTGGGCTTCTGCGTCTGACAGACTATAATGCCTTCACCTTTCATTCTGTCCCATATAGATTTCCTGAATACGTGGCCCATAGATCAATCAGCTGCAACATCATCTACTCTTTCCCTCTAGTGTTACTGTTGAGATTCCTCCCCTGGAGCACTCCAGCCCCCTCTAGGGAGATCTGAGTAGATTCTATGGCTTGATGGAAGTTGGAGAGCAAGCGCTCCAGTCCACAACTAGATTAACACAAAAAGTCCTTGATCTAGATGATCCAATTTCTGTGTGCACAAATCTCCAGGGAACCTTCCAGGTTATGCATATGTATAGCATATATCTGCATAACCTAGATACATATTTGCATATGCATGTAACAGCAGATTGTGATATCTGCTGTTAGTAGCCTCCATTTTCACCTGCATAGAGAGTAGTGTGGTTGCCTGGAAATTCCTGTTTGTGCTGTAATTCTGTGCTTCTAGAGTTTGCCAGTTTTCCTGAACTTGTGATCCTGTTAACCTCACAGTCTTGTATTCCTTTTGACCTCCTACTTGCATCTTGCTTGCTTTCTAGTCAAAAGGAGACCCATCACAGACCACTGTGGGCTCTAGGTGCCTAGTTTTTCCTTCCTCCTAGGCTGTGCTGAGCTTCAGGCAAGATGGTGCCTAGAGCCATGAGGGTTCTCGGTCCTGTAGAACAACCTAGTAAGGGAATGTTAAGGACTGGACACTCATGTCTTCCCTGACATCCAATGTGGACGCTGTGCTCCCTGCATGCTTTGATGGCATGAGGAGGCCTGGGGGAAGTAGTTCTGATTAGAGTATCATAGGTGGGTGGACCCTCATCAGAGGGTCAGTGTCCATTTCAAAACGCATCAGCCATCAGTTCCCTATCTGCCATGTTAGCCATCTACAGGTTAGGAAAGCATATCCTACCAGGAAGCAATTCTTGCAGACCTCCATCTTTACCTTCTCCTATCCCAGCACTGTGAGAAACCGAGGCTTGTGGTTCAAGCTAACACAGCATTTTCATGAAGACAGGAATACGGATATTTTTCTGCCTGTCACACAATGTATTGTTACAGACCATGATGAACCACACTGAAAGAAGCACGTAGCATGTTTACTTGTTATTTACTTGTTTATGTGCTCTGTGTGTATGTGTATGTGTGTGTTATGCATGCATATGTATACACACACTCATCCACAAGTGTCAGCTAGAGCAGAATGCTGCATGCTTTTTTCTGTCTTTCTCTGCCTTTGTCTTGAGACAGGGTCTCTCACTGAACTGGAAGACTGCTGTTTTGTTTAGGTTGGCTGGCCAAGGAGCTTCCTTCTGGGATCTACCTGTCTCTGACCTTCAGCACTGGGATTACAGGCACACACACAGCCATGCCTGGTATTTTACATAAGTGTTAAGGATATGAAATCAGGCTCACTGGCATTCAGAGCAAGATTTCTGACCCACTGAGTTACCTTCTCAAGCCTGCAGTGTGTCCTTAAAGTATATCTGAAGATCCTACTAGAAGTACATTAGTGACCACATTACCAGATTACCATCATTACCAGATCACTAACTTGGTAAAGGAATGAGAGAACATTCCAGGCTCTCAGAATTACCTGCACTGAAGTCTTAAGTCAAGGAGAGGCCAACTGGGGATGGGCATACACACCTACAGTTGTAGCACTTGGGGGGCAGAAGCAGCAGGACCCACGGTTCCCGATCAGCACTGTGGTTCCATAGTAAGGACCAGGTAAAAACTACAAAAAGGAGCGCGGAGGGAGGAGGAGAAAGAAGAGGAAGAGAGAAGGGGGAGGAGCAGTGGGAGGAGAGGAAAAAAGAAAGCAGAGGAAGAGGTGAAAGAGAAAGAAAGGAGTAGGAAGAGAGGGAAGAGGATGAGCAGGAGGAAAAGAGGAGGAGGGAGATGGAAGAGCAAGAGCAGGAGGAAGAGGAAGATTTAGCTTCCAGAAGAGTGGGTAAGGATGAGAGCCTTGTGAAGCTGGGCAAGGTAAAGTGTTCCAGATGTGCAGGACAATAGTGAGGGCCCAGCCCCATGTAGTTTTGCCCTTTGGAGGCTCTAGAATGACCTTTTCATGAAAAAGAAGAGAAAACTTCATTCAGCATTTTGAAAGCAATGAGCTTTGTCTCCATAACCTCTTGGCTACAGCCTGGATCACAACTTGATGACAGTTTTATGGAGACAATTCAAGGGTGTAAGAATGGATAACTCTTCAAGGCCATCTCAAGGTGGAGACTGTTCTTGAGTCACTTACTACCCATTAAAAGAAAAAATAATAATAAAAACTCGTCCTTAGGGGTAAACATCTGACGAAGGGAAATAAAATTAAGAATTTCCTTCAAAGACAAAGAATGCTTTGAGATCTTTTCTGGTCACACAGCTGCCTTTACAGATCTGTCCTGGCTAGACTAATAGATCCCTGGGGATGGAGCACATGTACTTTCAGAAAATGATTCTCCTGTTTGCCCTGCTTGGCAGGAAAGTAGATTGGCGAGGAGGGGGATCTGACTGTCTCACAATTGCCTGTGATTAGCTTCCAGCTTCATGAATGTGATGTGTGTCCAGAGAACAGAGTGTGAGCAGACAGACCTCCACCTTGAGGTGTCCATTCTTTTTGTCTAATTCATTCCCTTTGGCTCTGTGGTTTTAACTAAGGCAGAAGGGCTGGGGTTTTCTTTGACTGTAAATGGCACAATGTGAAGAGTCATGCTGTTCTCCACATTTGTGTAACATTACCTTGTTTTGTTTTAAAAACAAAAGCTTTCTGGTAAGTGCCCACAGGTACTACACGTACCCCTCCTCTTCCCCCACTCCACCACAGGAGCCTTAGATGTCCTTATCTACTGGGGACCTGGAAGGGACCCGAGTTCTCCTGCCTTCCACTCTTACATCATAAGAGACACAAATTCTGTTGAGAGAAAAGAAAAACGAATGCCTTCCCACGCATGCTGATTTTTCACATTGTCTCCTCTACAGAATTTCTTTAAAGGCCTCACATAACCTGAAATTCCTTTTCCCTTCTTAGCAAACAAGCCCTCGAACCAGAGACCCTTCTGATGAACGTCTTTGTCTTCCTGCGTGTGGACTGAAGCTTCTATACAAAACTGCATTCACTTCTAGCTCCAAAAAGGGCAAACTTCCATTTAAAAGGGGAAACCTTTTAAAAATATTGTATTGTATTCGGTCTCTGGGTAGGCGTGGTTTGATTATTTAATGATAAAAGAAGTTTTGCTCTTTTCAGGTGACTCACCTGCCAAGCATGCTAGGATGATCTAATCCTCATTGATAAAGCTGACAGAGGATGAGCAGTACACATACCAAGGACTCATAGTCCTTTTAGCTCGTGGATGCTGTCAAGAACATCCTGGTCTGTAATATTTGTCCACCACTATATAATAAATAATGGACTGAAGGCTTAGGGTCTTAAAACAACGAACAGCCCTCACTGAAGGTCATGATGGTGAATCTAAACACCACTTGGCTGAGTGGTTCTGATTCAAGGTCGTGTGGAGTTCCAAGGAAGCTATCAGTTGGGACTGCTGTAGCTGAAAGCCTCGGGCTAGAAGAAACACATCCAAGATGCTCACTGTACTGGTTTAGGGAAGAGACCTCATGAAATTCTCTGCAGACCAAAGCAGAAAGCCTTGGTTCTCAGCTGTGTGTGACTCTCTTCATAGGAGCAGCCATGATGACCTGGCATTGGGCTTTACTCTGAATGAGTGATCCACAAAGAGACAGAGAAAGAGTGTGATAGCTTTGCTGACTGCCACCACACATGTAAAGTATTCTTAGTCATATAGGTCAACTCTGACACAGTGTGGGAGAAGACAACACAAGGGTAGATGATCCAAAGAGGCAGGGATCATGGGAGGTCACCTTCAGAGTCAAGAGACACATTCTGCATTCACTTCTTCCCAGAATAATGCACTGTAGAGTAATTCATCCGGGGAAGAAATTCTTCATTACAGGTTTAAGTGCATTTAAGGAAGTTAGAATGCTTTTGCAAGGGGTTAGATTAATTACAGCCTCAGAGACACAGGGGTCATTTAAGAAATGATGCTTCAGAAAAGTCAAAAAGGAAGATCACATATATACCAAAAAGTCAGTGTTCAGGGAGCCACCAGCAAGCCATTGTTATTAAAGCTTAGGGACAGCAAGGGACAGAGGCATGAACCAGATCACAAATGGTCTTAAAACGCCAATGGAGAAAGGGAATTTCATTGTTTCTTGTGGAGAACCTGTGAAGTTATATCAGGGACTGATTTACAAAACCCAGTTTGTGTTTTATTAAGTATTCTCTGTCCTAAATGTAGAGATGGACCACAGAGAGCCAGCTGGGAAGTCACCACACCGTGAGGGCGCAGACACAAGGACAGATTAATGATGGCAGCTGGGTACACAAGGTGAGACCGGAAGCGGCCCCTTGCAAGGAACGGCTCAGAGGAAAAATGTTAAAGAGATGGCAATTAGTCTGCTTTTGGAGAAGAAAGAAAGGGATACATGAATGAAGCCTCTGACTTGGACAACTGGAAGAGCGTGACAGGCTCTCTCCCCAGGGAGACACGGGAGTGCAGAGAATTTGAGAAGTCTCCGGAATGTGTAGATAATATACTTGATGAGGTTTTCCCAAGACATAGTAGCAAAATAACTATGTGAAAACTGCAAAACCAATTCCCACTTTAAACAGCTGTAGAAAATGCATCAACATTAGGTTTGGAGAGATTTATGACGGATATTAAATATTAAAAAAAATGACTTGTTTACTTTTTTTGATACTAAAAAGACCCATGCATTTTTAAGGCAGTGTTTTTGAAAAATATTTGACAGTGAAACTTTTTGTTCAATGGCATTAACTTACTGAAAATATGACATTCTGGGTAATGATTTATATTCTGTAACAATTTTTAAAACTCCAAATTGCCAGCAGTACAACAAGAAAGCATCATTTCATCCTTGCTCATCTTTGCATTAGTCACAGTGTATCCTTATGGAGTCTGGTTTTTTTGTTTTGTTTTGTTTTGTTTGAGATTTACAAAGAAAGTGCAACTGATTATTTAATATTATTTTTGTTATTTTGCTATTTCTGTGTAATTTTACCAGTCACAAGAACAAAAACGGTTTTTAAATAAACATGCAATGGTCTAATGCTTTCAACTACAAAATGTGTCCTCTTAGCTGAAATAATTACACAGCTTCTAGCCTGGTTCAGCACTGCCTGGTAAATGGAGTGATAGTATAAACCCATAGTCGCAGCTCTTGGGAAGCTGAGGCAGAAGAATAACAAGGTCAAAGCTAGCCTGGGCTACATATGGAACTTGAAGCCAGCCTGGGCTTTAGAGCCAGGCACTGTCTGAAGTTTTGTAAAAAGTTGCCTGTTGCTATATAACGAGCTGTTGCCAAAAGCACTGCTACTTTTTTTTGAGATTTTAAAACATAAAATATATACCCCAGGTGTAAATTGATACTTATGCCTTTGTTTTTCAACAGTGGCTGCTTGCAAGTGCCTGAACTGGAGAGTCCTCACTGGACTTGAAGTCGGCTTGCGTAGGCAGAGAACAATATTTAGCAGGCTGACAGTTCCTGAAGTTAAATAGAAACTATGTCTTTGCTTTTAAATAAACGCCAGCATAGAAAATTTCCCAAGAGGAAATAATTTGCTCCTAGCAGATAGTGGCCTTGAGATTTTAAACCATAACCCAGTAGTTGAACAGGCTTTGTGAAGGGCTAATATGTGGTTGAGGGTCCAGCTCTAGAGGAAGATTTGGGCTAGGTAAACCCTTCTGCTTCTGTGGCATTTAACAAGTGAAATAACTTCATTGTGATTTTGGCTTATCTAGAAAGAAGAAATAATAATACCTACTTTCTGTGATTTCCTGAGAATAAAAGGTTGACTTATAGGTGCCGTCAACTAATATAAGCAATCATTATTATCGGCAAATGGCTATTCCCACATAAAATCCAGATCACCATCACACAAAACAAATGGTATGGATTTCACAGTGGTCACACAGTAATGACAATAGCTTAAATCTAAATTGTGTTTTAGGGTGTGTAAACACCACTCCATCTCTAAGCTCATTAATAATAAAACACACTTTTCTGCCGAGAGTCTACTAGGGAGACTGTGTCCAGCCACCAGTGGGAAGCGGCTGAGCACTGAGCCAGGCAAGCTCGGAGCCGACAGCCATTAGTGAGAAATAACAGATGGTGTCTCACTTTTTGCTATAGGCAAAGAGCCAAATGACATGACTAAATAGAAAGACAGCCCCAGAGGACAGCATTTGGTCTCCTACTGAGCATGGAGCCTGAAAGGCAGGGACATTTTTAATAACCTTTCTTTGACAAGCTTAAAGCTATTTAATGCCTAAACCTGTCATACCTATCCGGCCAGGAGAACAGGTCTCCAGAGAGAAAGCCCACAGTACGCAGTCCTACCTCCTCAGGAAAAGGTATAAATTGCACACACATAAAAACCGTTAGAGCGCAAGGTCGCCAAACAAGAGCTTTCCATTTAAATAAAAACAGCCATTGCCCCTCCTCGTAACCTTCTGGACCTGGTCCCCAGTCTACAATGGAAAGAAAGCTGGAGTTCTGTCCAGTTGTGATTAAAATAAAACAGTAAAGGTCTTCTGTCTGCTTTGGCTGAAATTTGAGTCCAGTTTAATTAGAAGGAAATGCATTGTAAATTATTATGTGCTGAAAGTCTACATAAAAAGAAAAAAAAAAGGGGAAAAACGAACTCATAATTCTTTATATATTGGGTTTCACTTTTTCATTAAACCAAATGAAACAGCAAGCAAATACTTTTCTTACAAGCTTCTGGAATAAATGGGGAAATCAGCAATCTTTGTGATTAAAGCTCTTTATTATTCCGAGGCTGCGGTTGTCAGCAGGTGTGAACCAGCCTTCTATAGAACACTCCGCACTATTGCAAATTTACCCAATGAATCGTATTTATTTCCCGACAAAGCAGGAGAGCCTTACTGTGGACGTGAGTTTACTCTCTCTGGAGTCCACAGCTCATCTTGCCCCAGCTGCTTAATTTTCCTGTCACCACCAACCCATCGCGTTTTAATAACTCTCTCCTTTTCTCCAGCCTTGTATGAATGCAAGGACACTGGAGAGGCTTCCTTCCATGCTGAGCGGCTGGCTGGAAGCTTTTTGGACAACCCCAGGATCATGCAACTGGTCACTCTGTCAACACATCTTCCTGCTATAAGCAGTCCTGGTTGCCATGCTAATTCCATTATTTCTAGCATAGAGTAGATGGAAAATGTTCAGAAAAATGTTTAAAGGGGCTGGGGATGTGGCTCCGTGAGTAGACTGCTTACCTAGCATGCACAAAGCTCTGAGTTCCATCCCCAGAGATGCTTGAAATGGTATGGTGGTGCATGCCTGTAATCCCAGCTCTAGGGGGTATGAGGCAGAGGGTTCAAGGTCATCATTCTCTATGTAGTGAGTTAACTGCCAGCCTGAGGTACATGATACTCTGTCTGAAAAAAAAATATTGTTCAAAAAAACCAGATGTAAGCAAATACATAGACTGATTTTTAGTTTAGTTTAGAAACATAAATGTTGTTTAAAAAATCATTTACAGGCCTAGAGAGCTGTCTCAGTAGTGAAAACACTTACTGCTTTTGCAGAGGACCTTGGTTTTGTTTCCAGCACTCACATAGTGTCTCACAATCCACTGTAACTCCAGTTGCAGGGTACCAGATACCCTCTTCTAGCCTCCATGGGCATTGTATGCATGCAGTGCAAGTATATACAGACAAAACATACACATTAAATAAATAAATACTTAAAAATTATTCACATTTTGAATCTTGAGAAACAATTTTTAAGGAGCTTGCAACAAGCCACGTTACACATACATGCACAACTTAGTTTTACATAAACATAAATATTTCATTAGTAACCTAAAACTTACTATTTCCATTAGATGCAAGGACACACTTGAATATGTGGGCCTTGATCAACACACATGCTCTCAACATTATGAGGCTGGAAAGTATCCATCTACATACCATGTATTCTGTATTGAGTATTCAGTACTGTAGATTATTTATTAAAAACAGGATGACACACAGTAAATAGAAAAACATATGCCTCTTGGTCCACTATTCAGGCCTCCATAAATATTTTCATATGAAAATGTTTTCTCTTTTAATCCCACAATATATAAAAGAATTGCTTGTGTATTCCAACCTGAATGAGAATAATGCTTTTTCTCCCATGGAGGTGAAGTATTCTGAAGGCAGGCCAGACAGACCCATGGGTTTTCATCTTTTGTCTCTTGGCTTAGAACAAGGCTCTAACACAATTCTAATAAAGGTGGCATGTAGAGTGTATAAGTTATCAGGGTGCATTTCCTTTCAATTCTTTGGCGAAGTTACACTTGTATTAGTTACTTTTCTGTTGCTGAGATAAAACACCATGACCAAGAGCAACTTCCGGAAGAAATGGTTCGTTTGGGTTCATGGTTGGAGAGGGATACGCATCCATCACGGCGAGGAGGCATGGCAGCAGGCGGTGGCAGGCACAGAGGCAGGTGCAGGAAGCTGAGAGCTCACATCTTCAAAGGCAAGCATGAAGCAGAAAGAGCAAACTGGATGTAGGATGAGCCTATAAGCTTCAAAACCCATCCCCAGTGACAGACTTCCTCCGGCAGGGCTGCACCACCTCCCCGGATAGTGCCACCAACCAGGGAACAAGTGTTCAGATACCTGTGCCTGGTGGGGGTGGGGTGCTGTCAGTCAAAGCACCACACATTAAAGACAAGTTCAGTTTTAAATAGTTTTAGCTCCCTTGACACTTCTTGAGGTCATATGCTAGAAAATGAAGAACCCAAACTTGGATTAATAATTAAGTAAAGAACTGTGTGTATTAACACTAAATGTAGGGCTTAGAACATAGTCATTCTTCTCAGTCTTCTATATGCCAAGCAATATCCCTGGTAAATTAATTCTGATATTTTTAATCTTTGCAACTCCTCAATGAGGGGCATTTTTACTATATTTTCATCACTACCATTCCATCTGAATATTAAGCTCAAAGGGTTCAGATATAGTCTGAGATCACCACATGGCACTGCTAGTGGTGTAACCAAGATTGAAATCTGAATTCATGACTGCTTTTCCTGTTGCTCTCTGCTAACCTCTTTATCTCCTCAGCATGTAATATAACCTATATTATACTAGATGCTCACTTTTACTCTGTCCAAATGTCTAGCAGGAGTCTGGACGTTTCCTAAAGATCATCACACAATTCTTGATTTCCATCTTCCTACTCTACATTTTTTGCTAGGTTTCCTCTAGCTTTGTTACTTTTCCTCCAAACTCCCTGGTACATCTCATTCTGTTTTTACAGCTTATAAATGATAACTGTGTAGTCCGAAGATTTCCTGTGTCCCACCCAGCCCATGGTCAGGGAAAATCTCTCTCACCCACAAACCCATAGCTGCTTATAAAATAATCACTCAGAAGCTTGATATTATTTACCAACTGTATGGCCTATGACAGGCTTCTTGCTAGCTAGCTCTTTCATCTTAAATTAACCCATTTCTATTCATCTATGTTTTGCCACATGGCTATGGCGTTACCAATCTGTTGGCATCTTGCTGCTCCTTGGGCAGCAGCTGGTGCCTCTCTCTGCCTCTGCCTTTCTTCTTCCTGTCTCTCTGCTTGGATTTCCTGCCTGCCTCGACACTGACTTGCCATAGGCCAAAACAGCAACACATATACACAACATACAGAAAGACATCCCACAGCATAACTGTCTTATTTTTGATATTAGTTCTTTAATCATTTTCTTAGGATGATCTTAGGACATAAAGTTTGGTGACTTAAGTACTATAGGGAAATATAAATAAAACAATTAATTCAGCAGGACAATTTTTGTTTGGACTCATTATAAGTTCTAATCTTATTCTCATCACCTCATGTACTTTAGTATAGTCTTTTCCCTCAGATTCTTATAAAGCAAATATAATACAGCGACTATGCAAATTAAATTAGAAATGCTTTCATTTCTTGGCATAGAACTGGTATATTGTCAAGAGTTTAATAAATAGTATTCCTGGTGAATATAGTCCAGATCCTTTGATGAAATAAAATGATAAGGTTCTTAACAAAAAGTGTCAAGTATCTCTAAATAACATTTCATTGTGAATGTGGATGATATACTATTAGGATTGAATGTGCAATCCTATAATATATAGAAACAATTACACATATCCTATACTTCATAAACATGAGCTTGACTTAGAGCCCAGGACTCCTTACAATGGTACCTACTTGTAGCTGGGGTTATCGCCTGGTCCACAGTCAGGACAAATCTCTCTTACCTGCCAATCCCGCAACTGCTCAAACCCAAATAAACACACAGATGCTTATATTATTTATAAACTGTATGGCCGTGTGGCTCAGGCTTCTTGATATCTAGTTTTTGTATCTTTGTATCTAATCTTTGTATCTAAATTAACCCATTTCTATAAACCTATACCTTGCCATGTGGCTCATGGCTTACAGGTACTTTACATCCTGTTCCTCATGGTGACAGATGGCAGCGTCTCCTGACTCAGCCTTCCTGTTCCCAGAATTCTCCTCTCTCTTTGTCCCACCTATACTTCCTGCCTGGCTACTGGCCAATCAGCACTTTATTTATTAGCCAATCAGAGCAACACATTCACAGCATAGAGAACATCCCACAGCACCTACTCATAGTTCACAGGCTGTATTCCAAGGTGATGGAGAAGAAATTGGGAATCATGGTGATGAGCCTCCTAAGTGGTCCCCAGGAGAAGCAGGGCTGATTTGTGAGATCAATAGAACACCCAAGGTGTCACTGAGTGGTCTTCCACAATAGATTAGAGAAAGTAGTTCTCAAGCTGCTGTTATAGCTGTGAAGATCAGTCCTGTGGAGATGCCCATAGGGACAACAAGTGAGCCTTCCTACCAGCTAGAAGCCCAGGCTCCCCAGGCATTGCATATTTTATAGTTCCCCCAACACAACATGAGTAAAAAGTTTCCACTTGTCTATAATTCTCTTTGAGCTTACTGCTAGAACTTGTAAGTCAACATAATTCTAAGTTCTGCTTTTTTTCCCTTCAGTTTTTTTTCATGTTGATTGATGTAAATTAATGCACAAATCACACACTTTTTACCCTCAACCTTTGCATGACTCAGCTTTTCTTGGGCTGTTCTGAAGGGAAAACATCTCCAATAGGCCACCCCTTTGATCAGGGGAGCTTTGCCCAGGTCTGAAGGGGCTAGGCTGGGTTTCTCAGCCAGTTGATGACTCTGAGGCTCCTTAGGGTCATCAGCTCCCAAGAATTGTAGTTATTTGCCTCACTCTTTGTTGCTCTTTGTTGCTTTTATTAATGATACTCAAAGCATATATTATATAATCCATTTTTGTTGTTCAGTTTTGGGTTTTTTTTTTTTTTTTTTTTTGTGGAATTGGGAATCGAAACTAGGTGGTGATCATGTTAGGAATGTGCTCTATAGATAAATACATCCCTGGCCTGTCTATCTATCTATCTACCTATCTATCTATCTATCTATCTATCTATTTTTGACGTAGGCTTTTGCTAAGTTGCCTAGACCATGCTAGGCAAGTGCCCTATAGATAAATACATCCACAGACCATTTAGTCATGTATTTATTTAATTATTAATTAACTAATTAATTAATTTTTGACTCAGGCTCCAGCTAAGTTGCCCAGGCTCCAGGCTGGCATTGAACTCACTCTGTAGCCCAATCTGACCTTGAACTTTCAATGCCCTTGCCTCAGCCTCCTAAGTTGCCTGAAGAGAGACCTGAGTCATCAGGCCAGGCTGTA
This sequence comes from Peromyscus leucopus, assembly GCF_004664715.2. Classification (NCBI taxonomy): domain Eukaryota; kingdom Metazoa; phylum Chordata; class Mammalia; order Rodentia; family Cricetidae; genus Peromyscus; species Peromyscus leucopus. The sequence goes on from NC_051063.1 coordinate 156,341,755, forward strand.
CAGCAATTTTTCATATATTTCCTGCATAGCCAGGATGCTGAAATACTGGAGGACAGTTCAAGGGAAATGCCCTAGGGGTTCTTTAGACATTAATTTTTACTTTGTGCATTATAAATAATCTGGGTCATTTAGACCAAATCCCAAAATGGAAAACTCACCAGTTCTGTGTGGCTTCGTGCTTCAATTCCTCTCTAGAAAAATAATATACACCATGCAAGTTTGTAATGGAGACAAGATTTAAAATCAGTCTCAGACATTACAGAATGACAGTGACTAATAAAAAAAACCTCATAATTCAAAGTTCTACATATTTCTCCTGTAATTGCCTGTATATGTGCAAGTGATTTAGTTTTATCTTATTTTAGAGTGATCACAATTTATTATTATTATTATTATTATTATTATTATTTTGCAAGATGTTAAGATATGATTCAGTTAAAACCTTGGAATCTGAGATGGGAGTCTCTACAGTGGTCCTGATTTAAATTCAATATAAATCACTACAAGCTAGTTGAAAGTTCTGTGAAGGTTACTCGGATTATCACACACCTCAGAAGGATGGGAACACTATGACCTAGCACCCAGCCAAAGTACACGCATCTGCTGTCTGCACTACTGCCTTCTGCTGTGAGAATGCCACGGAATCTGAGTTCCTAATTTCAAACTCCAGTTGGAAATGCATGGCATATTGCTTAACCACTTTAGGCTTTAGCTAATTTACTAACGTGTGTGTATGTGTGTGTATATGTGTATGTGTGCGTGTGTGTGCACACACATGCTTCTGTATGTTTTCCATGTATTTTATGTGTGCATAATGTGTGAAAGGGTGTGTATATGTATGTATAAATGAGTGTGTGTGTATGTGTGTATCACTCATGACCTTTCCACAAAAGTAATACTGTGAACATCTTTTGCACATATTTCCAAAGTGAAAAAGGTATGTCAGCCTATGTATGATTTCTTAACTATAGAGAATCTCTTTATGGAGTGTGACATTGTGCTATTTTCCCTATTAGTCACGATGGCTCCTTCCCCACCAGCTTATTCTGTTGAATTTGTTTCCTATTCTGTTTTAGCCTATTTTCTAGCTATCACGACAGGTTAGCCAGTCCCACGCAGCGTCTTTGTTTTAATTTCAAAACACGTCCCTAGTGATTTCCTTTCCTGTTTCTTAAGACAGCTATTTAATGCTTGTTTCTCCACAAAGCCCTCCATTTTCAGCCTCACTTTTGGATGTAAATGCCGCCGTTTTGAAATTTGCCTGAAGAACAGAAGCCAGCACACTGGCAAGATGGCTCTTCCCAGCAGAATCCAGGCCCTCCCATTAGCATCTGTGTTAACACGTTCCTTTGTTCCCTTCTGCTGGACAGAAGGCAACTCTTTCTACAGGACTTTTCTGTGAGTTCTTGATCTTATTCCCATTTGCTTATCCTCAGATTTTGTGTGTGTGTGTGTGTGTGTGTGATACAATAATACAAAGTTAAAATGGTTCTATCTTGAGACAGCTTAGTGTTTTATAATCCATTATCCTCTTCTTTTGCATCAGCATTTTCTCATTCTCTTCCAGAACATTCTATAAGCACATTTAAGTCATCCTTCATCAGAAAGCAAAAAAAAAAAAGAAAGAAAGAAAGAAAGAAACTACACCTCAATGTTGTGTGTTGAAACATGTCCTCAAATTTTTACGTGGACATTATTGTCCCCAAAATATGTTCAAAATATGAACTTGTTTGGAAAAGAGTCTTTGGATAAGTTATTAGTAAAGATGAAGTTATAGTTATTGTGTAAGTTATTAGTGAGCCACTAATCAAATGTTTGGCATTCAAATGAAAAGAAAACACTGGACTACACACAGACATCTACACAGACAGAGACATGTATACACACAGACACAGACACATAGAGACACACAGACGCAAACAGTGGGGAGGGTCTAGGGAAGATGTAGGAAGTCACTAGAATGTTCTCTTCATTCACGAAATCCAAAGGAGCAGGCCATAAATCACCACAACCTGCAGAGGTAAGAACTGCATTTGCTCCAACTCACAGAAAAAAGTAAATTTTGCCCCCCATTTACCTCATACTGTGTCCTCTAGTACTGCAGACTCAGAAGGCCACCGTGGGGCACAAACACACCAGGAAGCCCTCCTCCTTCACTGTCAGCTTCTCACTGTTCTTAGCTGTAGCTCTCATGACTCAGCTCTCTTCAATTCAAGGTTCCACTAGTTTTGTTAACTTATTCCTATTTTTTCAAGCTATATGTCCACATAGGTTCCTTAAAAACTCTACTTATGTATAAGGCTTCATATTGCAGAAGAGCCAAGCCCAGATTGACACTGCTCATTCCAGATCCTTCTCTCAGAGACAGAGGCCTCCTGATGCAAGCAGTTTCACTTTATTCTCACTTTGATAGACTGTTAACACAATCAACCACACGAAGCATACCTATCTGCAAGCCCAGAGTCCCCTGATGCAGCTGCCATGCTTTGAGCAAGACCGTTGCCAGGGAAGTGACCCAGGTACTTCATTTGTGTCCCTTTGAAACTGTGGAGTTAGATATTTATCCTCACTAATGTTGAATAGTCAATATGCACAGAATCCTGGTGCTACAAGGTTAGATTCCCATAATAAGAAGTTCATTATTCCATAGGATGACTTTAACAGGGTAATGGTGCAGTGGAGTGCGGGAACTCTCGTTTGTAACTACATTTGTCAATAGTATGCTTATGCAGTTATATTTCCATTAACCAGAATTTTCACTCTGACTATTTCTCTTTTTTTTTTTCTTGCATGTATGTATATGTGTGCATGCATGTGAGGAGCACAGGTCAGCAATGGGTGCTGTCTTCCACAATAACTCCCTACGTTATTTTCTGAGACAGGGTCTTCTTGCTGAACTTGCCCCACACCCATTGGGCTCAGATTGCTGGGCACCAAATAAGCCCCAAGGATCCACCTGTCGTCTCAGTGCCAAGATTACAAGCACAGCCCACCCCTTTTCTACATGGTTGCTGGTGACAGAACTTAGGTTCCCAGGCTTGTACAGTAAGCCCTTTACCAATTGAGCCATCTCCCTGGACCCCTATGACCATCAATCTCTCAGCCATATGACCCGTTAGCACTTCATGAGTGTCACTCATGTCATAGGCCAAGCGAGTCTGACTGGCCAAGTGGGGTTGCTCTCCATAGTGGCTTTCACGCTGGTCCAACAGTCTATTCCAGCAGTGGGAGGCCTAGAGTTCTCAGATCTTTTTTTTTTTTTTCTTGCAAAATAGTAGCTAACTTGGGGCTAGAGAGATGGTCCGGTGGTTAAGAGTGCTTGGTGCTCTTCCAGAGGACCTGGGTTCAGTTCCTAATACCCACGTGGTAGCATAACCATAGTAACTCCAGTTCCAGAGGTTCCAACACCTCTCCTAGTTTATGTGCATGTATCATATATGCATGTGCACACACAGACACACACACATGCTCACAGACATAAATAAATAAATGTAAAAAAATGAAAGAAAATTTATACTCTATGGTAAGAGAGGCATTGTTTAAAATTCATTACTTCCAACTAAACTCTGTTCCTGATCTTTCTATGGGTGAAAACAGATTAAATTCTAAAACTGATACATTGTTTAAATTATTCTAGTGTTAAAAATGGAAACACTTCTCCACATTAAACAATTTTTTTTAAATTTGAGATCACTGTTTTAGTTTCCTAATATTCCTACTCTGAATCTTCAACGCAGTTCCCACAGTCGTGGAGGCGATCACATGGGAGTACCTATGGCTGACATGCAAAAACACTGTTGAGAAACTGTCACAGCACTTCAGCGGAGAAAGAGTTCTTGACTCTTGCCATTTCCAGTGGGGAAAGAGTCCTGTATCCTCTATCCAAAGAGAAATTCACACACACGCGCGCGCGCGCGCTCGCACACACACACACACACACACACACACACACACACACGCACGCACGCACACACGCAGGGCGGCTGTGGGAAGGAAATGGGAGAAGGAGGAACACAAACATTGACGGGCCATATTTACTATTTGCGCTACTATCAGAACTGAACAGACCATGTTGACTAATATGTGAATGGAGTCTTATTTCTTCAACACTGCCTCTCTGCCTTTTCCTTTCTACCTTGTGTACTATATACCACTGCCATTTCTTATGACCCAGATGCCAGCTAAGAGTGAGTTACTAACTTGGGCTAAGATAAAAGATGGGGACTATACTTAGATTCAAATCTAAGTTTCCTTCCAAAACAGCTTTATCAGGGCTTGGTGTGGCTATAGAGGAACACTTGTACTCCTAGCACTCGGAGAGTTAAGGTAAGGGGATCTGGGCAACATGGCAAGACTCTACTCAGGAAAATAAATAAGCAAATGAGCGAATGAATGAATGAATGAAGCAAGCTTGCTTAACTGGAATATCAGAAGGCTACATAAAGTGATGCCAGCCTTTGACAAACTATGAAGACTTGTTTCTAAAAGCTTTTAGCTGTGTGTGAAGCTGCATGAGGAACTTCTGTGGCAGCGCCAAGACAGTGGTTATCTGGAGTTCTAGAACCTTATTCCTGGCACTAAAGTGCAGAGTTCTGTAACTCTCTGTTAATGTGGTGGCTTTCATGGACACAAGTCAGTTCAAGATTTTAGCTATAAAATGCAAAGAAACAGCCTTAGTCTGTCCAAGATAACACTTGAGTTGATCCTTGACCTCCTTTTAAGCAAAGAGTTTTAGAACTGCCTTGTATTCTACTAAAGCCACAGAGGAGTTCAAAACAAGGGCAGTAATAGCTAGGGACTGTTACCTTCCGAAACATCAGTGCTCTGCTGAATCATTACTTCTCATCTTCTCTCTTCAAACAGGTATTTGCAAGTTTCCATTTTAACCTTTGGCATTAAGTTGGAAATGAGCTCTGTTTCTCTCTCCTTTATAAACTATGGTGCATGTCTGGTCATCCTAGAATCTAGACATGGTGTTAGGGTGCTGAATCAGGTGTGATTTGGGGCTTATATCTTCAGGATCACATACTGTGTTTGTTAGCAGTCTCGTGTTAAGCACACAGAAATGTGCAGGCACACAACAGGTGTGGACTTTTCTACAAAGAAGACCTCTCTTCACTCTATAAGCAACTCCATAATTTATAGTTTTTTCAGACTGACAATTTGGTTGAGTCTCTTCTGTTTCGTTGGATGACTCCTTTGGATCCAACTGTAAATACCTTAAGAGCAAGCATGTTTTTCTACTTCTAATTAATACAAAGTTTGCCCAAAATTTTCAGTGAAAGTTTGTGAAATGTTACCAATCACCTGAATTTCTACCAAGAATAAAGATATACAACAACACGTTTTCAAAACAATGTAAACAAGAATGTTGAAACCTCAGATTCTAAGTCAGGAGCTCTAGGGTAAAACCCACAATCAATGTGTATTTGCAATAGCCAACAAAGATGGTCTTGTCCTTCTGACCGCATTCCCAGAAGCACAGGTCTAGCTTTCTCCTCATTGTCGGACATCTATGAGATGATGCTCCTGAGTAGTTAAGTGATGCCATGAACTGAAGTCACAGACATGAGTTCAAACTTTAGCACTTGCATTTACTAGTTAAATAGACAGAAACACTACTGAATCTGTCTTAAATTTCTACACACACATGTGGTGGTATTGTGTTCCCCAAAATATTGTGTACCCTAATAAACTTATCTGAGGTCAGAGAACAGAAAGCCACTAGATAATTAGGATAGGCAGTGGTAGCACATGTCTTTAATCCTAGCATTCCAGAGGCAAAAATCCATCTGTTCAAGGATACAGCCAAGCATGGTGACTCACGCCTTTAATCCCAGAAAAACGAGCCTTTAATCCCAGTGAGTGTTGGCAGAAAGCAGAAAGATATATAAGGTGTGAGGACCAGAAACTAGAAGTATTTTGCTGGATAAGCTTTTAGGTTTTGAGCAGCACAGTTTAGCTGAAAGCCATTTGGATATGAGGACAAAGAGGCTTCCAGTCTGAGGAAACAAGACCAGCTGAAGTTGGCCAGGTGAGCTTGTTCTATGGCTTGTTCTGTCTCTCTGATCTTCCAGCATTCACCCCAATAACTGGCCTCAGGTTTGATTTTATTAACAAGAACTTTTAAGATTCCTGCTACACACACACACACACATTTCTATGAGTGTGTGTATGGGTATGTATGTGCAGGTGCTCACACCCAAGTCCTTGCTTACACCAGAGAAGTATTTTAGATGTCCTGCTCTCTCACCCTCTACCTCACTCCCTTGAACCTGAGGTAGGCCTGTAGCATGGAGGCTCCAGCAATTCTCCTGAGTCTTACTAGTGCTGGGTACGGTCGTGCATACAACACTTGGCTTTGTATGTGAGTTCTGGGGATTAAACTCCCAACCTCCTGAAAAAAACTAACAAGTAGAGGAGGCCCAGAAGTGTGACTTTGTGAGGAAACAAATGTAATGAAAAAATGTAGGATTGGTTTCTAGAAAAATCTACTTCCAGGCAAGGAAAAGAAAACATGCAGTGTCCCGACCTGTTTCCCGGGGAAGACCAAAGGTGAGCGGGGACCATGACGACAGAACTTACATGGCCTCTACCTTCTGTGTCTTCTGTCTTCTTGCTAAGAATAAAGACCTTGAGATAAGATTCAGGATAAGCAGAATAAGGATGTATTCCAAGGGGTCAATCAAGCAACAGAGTTGGGGACTGACCTGGGAAGGAGACCACCAGGGGTCAGCTCTTAGTAAGGTCCGGCAGAAAAGTAGCCAGGGACCCTCTAGGAGTGGTTCTCAACCTGTGGGTTTTGACCACTGAGGGGTCGATTGACCCTTTCACAGGGGTCCCCCAAGTCCACCAGAAAACACATATATTTACATTACTATTTATTAAAAGTAGCAAAATAACAGTTATAAAGTACCAAAAAAATCGTTTTATTATTGGGGGATCACTACAACACGAAGAACTGTATTAAAGGGTTGCAGCATTAGGGAGGTTGAGAACTACTGCTCTAGAAAGTAAATTACCTCACAGGTAGGGAAACAGAGCTAGAGATTTACTGCTTTGTCACAAACCACCCAGAGAAGTGAGAGAAGTATAAACATATGACCCCACACCTCTAATTCTTACATGTGCTAGGGAAGCAGCTCCCAGTGATTGATGGCTGTCTTGTGAAAAGAGGCACAGGTCTGGGAAGTCAAAGGCAAACTGAGAGAGAGAGAGAGAGAGAGAGAGAGAGAGAGAGAGAGAGAGAGAGAGAGAGAGAGAGAGGAGAGGAAGGGAGGGAAGGAGGGAGGGAAGGAGGGAGGGAAGGAGGGAGGGAGGGAGGGAACACAAAGTGATGGATGCCAGATTACTAAACATCAACCCATGAGTCAAATTCTTTGTTTACGTCCAATTCCCAGCAACAGCCGAAGGAACTTGTCACGAGTGGCTGAGGACCTATAGCTTCTCACTGTAAGACAATGGACAGACCCAGTGTTTCCTGAGAATCACAGGTATTTTTCAACATGAGCTCTTTGGTTTTATTATTATTTTGCATTTTTAAAACATTCATTTTCAACTTGCAGAACCAGTAAATTATACAGCCAGAGGTGCTAGCAACACCAGGATATCTTTAACATTGAAATAAAGACCATTTATGACCAAATTAGGTAAAACCTAGAATTGTGTAGCAGAGAAAGGAATGAGAAAAAAAAGGTACCTCATCATGAAAAACATTTATTAAAGTATTTATGATACAACAATTATTCCCCCTTTTCACTTGGCTTCTCACTTTCTGAAATAAACCACTGTGAATGATTGCAGAACTGAGTCAATGAAATGATGAGTTATGTCCAAAGCAGCTATGCAAATCCATTTCTAATAACCTGACTGCAAAAAAGGTAAAGGCTAAGCACAGATTCACTTGGAGTAAAAATAGTGTCCCTTTAAGTCAAGCACCTGAATGTAGTTCAGTATTGTCCACAACTGAACATGAAGTAAAAGAACCGAAAGTACCAGATCCTACCTTCAGTGTTTGTTACTAAAATACTCATATTTGAAGAAAAGGGTATTAATTATGTTCCCATTAAATTTTGAGAGTTCATTTATACAAGGCAGATTTTATAACAATGTCCAAACAGCAGAAGCTTCATAAACCAACAAATGTATGTGTGTGAATACGCTCAAAGATTTTACATACAGCAAAAAAAGTTTATTATAAAAATGATTGACAGGTGTGGCTGCCTTTCAATTAGGTTTGCTTAATATATTCTAGAACCAAGGGTTAGAAACATGTCAAAATTCAAAATGCATAAGAACAATTTACCAAGTAATGTTAAAAACCTAGTTATTTAAGATAAATAATAAATTAAATAATATAACAGGAAATCATTAAAAAAAACCTTTGAAAAAAGAAACTTAAAAAAAAAAAAAAAAAAAAAAAAAACCTTTGAAGTAAAAAAAGAAACAATTTTCCCAGATAAGAATGGTTATAAATCACCAAGATGTAAATCCCAAAACCAAATGAGTAAGACTTAAATCATAAACCATGGAAGATTACTCTAAAACATCTTGGCAAAAATATTATACAAGACATCTTCTCTTACCAGAGATCAATTTACATTATAAAGACATAGAAAGTTTAAAAAACAAGAGATCAAACAGAATGAAAAGCCTACACATTTTTCTAGTACATTATGATGAAGAATGAACAGCACAGGCAGGTGTGGTGGTGAATATGTGGCCTGTAATCCTAGAAGCAGGAAGACCAGTGAGTTAGAGGCCAGCCTGTGCTACATAAGACCCTGCCTCAAAGTCAACAACACAGACCAGTAGGAGAAGGCTTCAGTGTTCTGCAAGTGATGTTGATAAGACTGGATCTCCTTTGCCCCTCTAAACACAAAAGCTTAGATTAATTAAAAAAAAACTTTAAATTAATTAAACACAAAGCTCATATATACATATGAATCCATCCAAAATGGACAAGATATGCTCATGTGTGCATATGCAATTAATATTAATTGACACTTAAAAAGACTGAAATGCTTTCTCAAGAGACCAGCATGGTACTAGATGGTGTTAAAGGAACTTACACATGACCTCGCTTTATGTGGAGTATGAAAGGTTGATTTCCTGCAAACAGTAGAGTGCTGGTTAATAGATACTGAAGTTTAGGAGGCTGGAGACAGTATCAAAAGGCAAAAAATCGCAGAGAGAGATAACAGAGCTCAAACTCTCCATGCTGACCACAGCTAGCAGAACGCACTATGGGTTTGACTACTACTCAGCAATGTCAAGTATTTTCATCACCAAAATCAGAATTTGAAGTAGTGTATGTGCTCAGCTTCTTGACTTAGTCTTTCACAATGTATACACATATCCAGTCATAATCCAGATGTACACGTATCCAGTTGCATTTTGATTGACAATTAAAGAATAAACAAATTCTAAAAAAGTTTGAAAAGAGATTTGTCACTTTACAGCAATAAAGTGGAAATATAGTTATGTTCAGTGTCATGGAGATGATACAGGATATATACACAGAGATCATATAGGATATGTGTACTTATGCATCTTAATCTGAATCATAATATATAATTATGTGTCCTATTATAGAGCATTATGTAAGCATTAGAAGTAATGCATTAGGTGGTGGTGGTGATGATCAGAGCTAGTAATTTATATATAATTTAAAAGTTCAAAATAACGAAAAAGGGTATTAGGAGATATATATTTGAAAATTTCTCTTGTACTTGAAACTATACCTATCAGTTTGCTATAACTGAGTACTTCTGGGTAATGACGAGTGGTCACAAAGCGGTGACGTGGCAATATGAGACTAAGTTTAGTGTTTTGGTTCTTTGTATGGATTTAAATTCTTTTTAAACTTTGAAAATCTAGATATTGTTATGAGTCGTGACAGACAGATCTGTATTAGTATCTGAGGGTCCTTGCCTGGTTCCACTGTGAGACGGACGCTGAGGAGGGCTCTGCAGGCTGCAGCAATGCTGGGAAGGTCTTTCAAGTCTGAGAGGCCAGGGCTAACAGGAACAGAAACCTTTGCTTATACATATGGAATTCCCATTATAAAAATGCTTCTTCAGCTTTAGTTTAGACTGAAAATAAAAAGGAAGAAAGCATACCCAGAACCTCTGTGATTTTAAATGATAAATGTGGTAACTTGGGCAGAATATATACGATGCATTTTATATAATGTGGAACTAATATAAGGAAACCATTTTTAAAAGATATTTGCGATTAACTGCTTTGTATGGCTCTACCATCTGAGCCTACTCCTATATGCCATAAACATGAGAACTAACCAAACCAGCAGGAGGGATTTCTTTGCCTCCACAAGGAACCATATGCCAGGTAAAAAATGTGGATGGTCACACCCACCGTCTCTCTCCAAGCCCTGTTAAGCCAGAACTCCAGCTGAACTAATAGGGTAGCTATGCAGACCTTCTGTGACTGTTTTGTTCTCCTGGTGATTCACACAGCAATATTCCAAGTGGAAAGTGTAGCGCAGTTCGGGCACAAGATCTCCTTCCCCATAGGCGGAGCTGGTGGAAATCAATCAGCAAACACTGAGCCCAGCATGTGACCCTGAACACAGGTGCTATCAATCAAGCCCGATGTCACCAGTGTGGCTGGAAGTCAAAGCATCCAATCTGATTTGAATCTCTCTCCCCATGGCAATGTTTCTTGTAGCTGAAGATATGTGGCTTTTCTGTTGTTTTTGGTCGTTTCATAGTTTTGATAATTTTTATAGCTTAATCTTGATAGCTTATGAAACTAGTAAGAGAATCAGAGTCAATAAAGAAGTATTTTCTCTGCAATCCTGTGATTTTTGTCATTACACATGCTATATACACTCTGAATTAAATGGGGTGCTGAGAAGTTAACGATCCATCCAGTATTTTAAGGACTCTAGGTTGAAAACATACCTTCAAAGTTTGCCAATTCTCTTTTGAAAACAATTTTAATTTTAATTGTGTTTTCAAAGTTAGAAAAGACCAGCCTTCTTCTTTATAGAAACTGTCAACAAATATTGTATGTTAGCATAGCTCATCTGCTTTTCAAGAAACATCATGATATGAGAACAAACAGCAAAGTTTAACCCTTGAACCTCTTCTGGCTTTTATCATGTTAGGGCCTAAGCTCAAGTCATATGTGCTTACTTTTGCTTTAGTTTAAGAGTTGAAGAAACAATGACTTGCTTAAGGCCTTAGTATATCATATTTACTATCTACACATTAACATACAAATTCCTAAACAGGATTGTATGAAAAGTAATAGATCAAATAAGTAATAAGTTCATTTGGCATATATTAAACACTTAGAAAACATGTAACTTTGGGTCCTGATTACAGATGCAGTGAGAAAATGAATAACAGTGAATCATGGCTTTCTAAGCCTCATGAGTGAATGAAATTGCTTTTGATAACTTTATGGAATAAGCAACTTGGAATCATGTAGTTTATTGTATGTTACTTTGTTAGAATAATTCAAAAGTTAACATGGCTTTTATGAAGGAATAAATCTTTATGTGATAAAATATTTGTCTTAGGTGATTGTTAATTTCTTATCATGCTCAGAGTACTATACCACAGAAGCTATAGATTGGCTGAAATAGGACTAAATTCAGGAATGATTGAAGAAAACTCCGTTCTTTTTGATAAAGAGATCTGTCTTGATGTAGACATCTCCTGCCATTGAGCTTGGAGGATAAGTGACGACATGTTTGTGTGGTTCATACTTCCTCTGATTTGTAAAACATGAGGATTTGGCCAATTATGTGTAGACAACATTCACACTCAACACTGTGTTGACCACACATAGTGGTCAATCATAGTGATGGATGGTCTGCATGACTTGACAAAAAAAGCTTTAGGTAAAGCTAAATATGAGAGGATCTGACTGGTGGCATACATTTCTGGAAATCTGACCAAAGGAGCTCTCTCAAATTCTACACTCGGTCTTAGTCACCTATACTCAGTAGAAATATGTCTTACATAATAATTTTCCCCCTAGAATAAGACATAAGGACTAGAAATGACTCAAAGTAAAACATGTATACAAGAAACTGTGTTTTATTCATTATAACTATAGATTAGTGCACAAAGTCAAAATGGTCTATTGTATTAAATATATTTAAATGTTTCCTTTAGATATTTTACTTATAAACCTACCAATAGTAGGTTTATAAGTAAAAGATCTTATATTTTACTTATAGGAACATTTATTTATACATTAAGGTACGAATTCTATGAGCAAAATTCTCAGTAAGCACATTATTTCAGTATGGCTTCACTCCATAGCCCAGGCTGGCCTAGAACTCACCATGTACTTCAGGTTGGCTTCTAATTTGTGGTAATCCTCCACCTCAACTTCCCGCATGCTGAGGTCACCAGGTGAGGACTGATTTCCATACGAAGTATATACATCCAAGTACCAGACAGAGCGGGCTGCATCCACACATTCTCATACATTTACTCATCAGAGAATCTGACTTCAGTGGAGACCCCCTCTATAAAAGTGACTGTGTGAGAAACAGAGGGGCCACACTTTTGAGGACTTCAGTGATAACTCAGGCCCAGGCTTGGAGAGCCGGGTCAATACCCTCTGCTGAAACTCTCATCTTCTTTAATGTCTCAAACATCTTCTGCTAAGCAACCTCTGAGGGGTTAGATGGGTATTTTCCTTACTTCAGGTGGAACAATAAATAAATGTGTCCCATGGAAACGAAGGAGGAAAGAGCCCAGAGAGATTAGCACAGAGACAACAGCCATGCTGCAATTACCCAACAGAGACTTCAGAGCAAGAACTCCAAAACGATCCGAGGAATTTCAGACACTCTTGAAACAAACTGGGGGAAAGCTTCAATGCAGAAAGAAAAGAAAAATAATGATTGTATGTATTAGTACAAAGTGCTATTCATTATTACTTCTTCATACATGTAAATAATGTCCTTTAATCATATTCATCTATGACTCCCCATCATTTCTCAAATAGCTCACCTTCTTTTTCAATGTCTTTTTAAAGTCTAGATTTAAAATGAAAGCCGTATTACTGAACTCAAGTTCAGTGGACAAGGTCAAGGGCAGAATGAAGAGGCCAGAGAGAATCAATGCCCTCAAAGGTAAAATAGTAGAGACTACCCAAATGGAACAAGGGAGAGTGGATGAGGGGTAGGGATATGTGCTATGAACAGATTCTTAAGGACCCGCTGATCCCAAACAAACAAAACTCCAACATCACCACATTAGAGTACAGGAAAGAGAAAGTAAGTGAGGCTAAAAAAATTTCTAAAACATAATGGTAACATTTTCCTTCAAATTTGGCAAAAGATACCCCCCATATATAGATTCAAAATATGATATGTAACTAAATAGGACAAAATTCTATAGAACTATATCCAAAAATAACATCGGCATTGAAGTTCCGCAAAAGATAGTCAAAGAAAAAGTGGAAACAGTCGGAATTGACATTTTACCTGTGGAAGAAAAAGCCAGTGCAGATGACAATTTTCATGAGAAACCTGGAAGAGAAGGCAGTATCACAGAGCTTTTAGAGGCATGAAGAAAGCCTGTCTCAAGTTGTGTCTCTGGCTAAGTAATAACGCACTGTCAGATAGAGGCCGCGTGTCACCAAAAGCCCCGTTCTAGAAAGTGTGACAAGGAGGTTTGGAATAGCCATGGTCCTGGTGCTCTGTCAAAGAACGGCATGGCATGGCATGGCGCCCAACTCTATGCAAACAAGATGGGAGCTTAAAGAACTGTCCACGCTTTTCCGGAAATGGTGCTATGAGAACTGGTTTTCAAGCCATTTAACAAGCTTTTAAACCATCTACCCCTTTGTTTCCTTCTGCCCTTTACTTCCTGTAACATCAAAACAGAGTCTTGAAAAAAACGTTTTTGAATTATAATGTCGTGACAGCCATGGTAATAATCCCTTTGTAGAACGAGCCAGTAAATCCAGCTATAATATAAATTCTTCAAATATTCTTCCTTAGCTAACGTCTGTAACAACAATGAAATCATTTTAAATCTACAGGGGCCAATTTAAACCGCACGGGGTTCAGGGCTTCCTGGCTATAATTAGAACATGGTGTCTGGGCTAGATGAGTTTGGTTACTATAGCAACCCCATATGCAACCTTCATCTGCTGACCAGTGGACTATGCCATGTATCTGCTGTAAATGGCTTATTAGTCACTTGTCATTTATTGTGTTGTTTCAACAATAATTGCAAACTGGCCCCGTCAGAGACCCATGCTTTTGCACTGATTGGGGAACGGACCAGAAAGAAATGAACACACATTTGCCTGCACCTTTATCCCACTGCTGCTTCTGCTCAGGCAAAATGCCGAGTATTTGGCTAAAACCACTGCTCAAATTATTTTGCATTTTGTTTTTTACAATAGTATTCCAAATTATTTATGAAGTATTCCAAATTAGGAAATCTCTTTACTTTCAGAAGAGATGATAAAACAACTAATACGCGTGGTTTTACTTTAAACATTTTTTAATTGTTAATGTATTAAGGACTGTCTAAAGCTCAGTTGTAGATACAGATTCAGTTACCATGTTTGGGTAGACTTTGTTCTTTTACAATTTCATACATGTGCACTGTGGATTCTACACCCTCCTCCCGACTCCCCTTCCATCCCTCCAGCACCCCTGCTCCCTACAAACAAACCTCTTTCCTCTACTTGTCTTGGTTTTTGTTCAGTGTCCTACGGACTGGGGACATTGTTGAGGCCAATTTAAAAACTAACATCAGAGATTTTTAGGGTACTGAATGTGTCTGGGACTTACAAAGAAATCTGGCCATTTTCTCCCATGGTTACATCTACATTCACTGAAAGCTAACAGCACACAAGCTGATATCCCTGAGGGCACTGTGTCAATATTCTAAGTATATGCATAGCCTCGCACAGACTATCTTACCAAAGTTATTGATATTATGTCAAAAGCTCAGTACAGTAATGAATATTTCAGCAGCCATCCAAGTCTGAGAGCTTTGAGCAGGCATAGGAAAGAACAGACCTAGTATTTACCTAAAATAAACCTGTTTTTACATTCTACTTTCTCTATAGTGTTTAAAAATATGAGACATTTGGCTCATAATATAAATATAGATAAATCATAAGCAAGGCATGGCAGCACACATCTGTAATCTCCACTGCTGTGGAGACAGAGCCAAGAAACCCTGAGATCAAGGTCGGGCCTGGGCAACCCAGCAAGATCACTTTAAAACACAAAAATAGTTTATTATGGAAATCTGACTTTTAATAAGTTTTAGCACATTAAATCTCAACAACAGAGTGACAGAGTGCTTACCAGATGAATAAAATATTGCCACTTGAATGTAGAAGTGAAGGGTCATAAAGGATATTGTGATAAACACAGACAAGAATTTGCCTTTGGAACAAGTTGTCTTCTAATATTGTGTAGAAGCCAATTCAAATTAAAACTCTAGGATCTAGAGGTTACCACAGATGATATTCTGAGTTCAACAGAGCCTTTGTATCAGAGGTAAACATAAAATGTAAACTTGGTTTTCATGCTATAAACCTGTGATCACAGTCAGATCCAAAGGACACCCCAATTCCCTAAACTCCAAAGTTCCATATATCCAGAAACGAACTCAACCTACACTATAGGAACGTTCTCAGTGGGTAGGGAAAAGCCAGCTTTCCTCAGGAACTTACGAAATCAGCTCCCATTTTTGAGAAGTCCTTTGTGGATATTTGGACTGCCTTTTGGGGTTTCCTTTGGACTTGAAAGTCACAGCATGTGGAACTTGTCTCAGGGTGGGGTTCAGATCACTCACTGTGTGAAAAGACAGTGACACAACCACAATGGGACTTTAGACACGGTAAGCTCCTTTTAACTCAAAACCTAACCGAAGTATGAAGAGCAATGAAGCTCCCGGAGCCAGATGGAGCCAGCCATCACCGTAATGATTTAAGCTCCTTCCCTTAGGGCTGAGACATGACGAAGTCAAAAGGGCACCCCTAGCCCACTAGGGCAATGAGCATCTGATAAATGAGGTGGTGCCACACTTCAGATAGAGTAATTGATCATCTCCAATTAAATCTGGAGAAAAATCAATGGTTGCTTCTTAGAGTGTTTACATCAATTAACTGTGTCAATAATGACTATCTTATATGCATAATTTTTTTGGAGAGGGATCACTCTGTTTATAACCTGTTTCTACTTCTGAACTTCAGCATACAGCATGAATCAAAAACAGGAGAGCAAGAAATAGTAAACTTGAAAATTCCTCCATGGCAAGAAAAAAAAAAGCCTTTTTGAGGGGAGGTCATGGATCTTATACTATGGCCTAGGCTAGCCTGGATTTCATAAGCAACTCAGACTGGCCTGTGACTCATCCCTGACTGGCCTGAATGCACTATGTAGCCCAGGCTACCCTCAGACATAATCATGGCATGGATGAACATAGATTCAACTCTGAAGCAGTAAAGTAACTCTGGGAAGCGTTTAAGGCTGCTGGGTTGAAATCTGAGAAAGTCCCCATGTATTGGAACTGATTCTTGTTCAGATTCATTCTACCTGAATCACCTCTAAAATGGTTTACACTTCTTAGACAGATGACCCTGGTGATAATGCTCTCACCAAATCTTTGCCCTATTTCCATTCATGCGAGCATAGTGCTCAGCTACTTGTGAGTGTCCGTTGCAGCCTGGGGGGTGGGGGGTGGGGAGTGGTTCTGGCTGCTCAAGGAGAAAACGTCAGAAGTGGTCTTGTTCTCACTGAGAATGTTGTCCAGAGAGACACATACAGAGTATATGTACTCACAAGCAAGGGTCAAGGCAGGCAGCAAAAAGCAATTGCTTTCCCTTCTGATCTCCACGTACCTGGGCAGTTGGAAGGATACTGGGTGTATGTGGGGGTCTTCTTGAGTTAATCTAAGGGTATCTATACTAACATGCAAACATCCACATGCAGACACATATATACACACATTTAAAGATAAAGTAAATCCAAAAAAAAAAAAAAAACAATGCTAGAAACTAATCCTGGAATCATAAAAAAGCATGTGAGATATGTCACATATATATGAGTACATGCCAGGCAATTTTAGAGGAAGGAAGCCAAATGAAATTTTGGACAAGTGATATTTAAACTTAAATATCAAGGCCTTGAATTACCAAGGCCTTGCCAATACTACTTAGTAACATAGGCACTGCTGATATAACATAGATAGGTACCCACATCCCAAAACAATCATTTGAATAAAAAGAGAGGCATATAGAAAGAGAAACATTTTTCTTCCTTCATAGTAGCTAGGCAGGTGATCCCTTCAACCTCTCCAGCTCTGGTACCAGGTAACTCACTGCAGCATGCTGATGTCAGCCCATTAAAGGGGAAAATGTGATATAGGTCCTACTTCTACTTACTCACACGGTGCCCCAAACCAGTGTAACTGCAATGGAGTTGGGAAACTTTCCCCCCAAGGCTGGGTAGTCATTTGCAGGTAGAAACTGGGGCAGAGTATCAGTAGTGGGAAATGGGTCATGGGAGACCAGCAGTTTCCACAGCAGTACAAACTGACATGGAGACAGCCAGGAAACAGCTTAGGGTTTGGGTAGTATAAACCTTCTGTATAGGCCCAACCAATCACAGGCGAGATTAGGAACATTAGGAACAGAGAGGAAGTGGTGGGGATGCAGATATTGAATTAAGGATCACTTTAAAATACAAAAAACTCCACTTACAAAGGAACTGCAGCCTGAGGACTCCCTTCTCTACCAATAAGGAAAGAGAGATGAGTGAACTGACGTACCGATTGTTAACTGAAAATGATGTGCACAGCAAAACCACCTTCAAACATGAACCAGGCATGCATTTGTAGATACAAATGTTTATCACCATGAGGTGTTTCCCAAAAGAATCCTAAAATCAAGACAAATAAACAAAAACCAGTAAGTAAATGAATGGAAACACAATCTTGGAACTCACACAATCATCTGAAATGAACTGATAAAAGTGTAAGAGAATCAAGATGCACTTTACTATATGAAACTTGGTTTTCTCCTGCAACAAAAGTAAAATAGCAGAAAATATGCTACGAGTGAGAGGCAACAGTATTAAAATTTCAAAACCATGGAAACAGATACACAGATTTAGCTATATGTGCTGGTTCACACCTATAATCTCAGCATTGAGAGGCTGAGGCAGGAGAATCCTGCAGGAGCCTGAGGCTAGCATATGCAGACAGTGAGTTAGAGGCTAACTGGGCTACAGAGACCCTAAAACATCAAAATAGAATTCAGATACTGACTAACTTCATTAAAAAAATAATAATAAATGCTGCCAGGATCCAGGAGAAAAAGGAAAATGTATGTTTTGATGAGAGTGACTGGAATAGAGTAAGACAATGTCTAAAAATGCTGAAAATATGGCTGTCACTCCTGTGTAAGTGCACAAAGGAATCCTGTCAGAATACAGAAGGTGCAAAGATGGTTTACACAGATCAGTGTTAGAAAAAGGAATCTGAGCACAGGGATATAAAATCTGGTATTGCATTATATCTTAGAAAGTACTTAGTCATAATTTATACTCAGGTTCTAACGCAGAATTAAAAAAATCTACATTATATGTCCTTTTGCTTTATTTCCATTTCTAGAATTAAGAATTTTGTGTTATGCCTATTTACCAAAAACTCTTACTCTCAGTTATCTTGGACATGGAGAAAGTTATGTTGACCCCTGGAAAGCTATTTACTAAAAAAAACTACTTATTTCTAAGTTTAGAACATTCAAGCAGACAAATGAAGTTGGGTTTTTAGTCACAAAACACTCCAAATAGTCTCCATCCAGCAAACACGAGGAAAACCTGAGTCAAATACCTTAGTGATGGCACCATGTTGGTGCTATTAACCTGATAAATGGCATAAGTGGCCTCTGTTGGAATTCCTGGCCACTCCCCCTGCCCTACATGACCGCAACATGCGCAGTTTAGTAGCCAAGTAAGGGGCCTTACGTCCTACATAATCCGTTTGTTGCGTGATCGTGTAATTTGGCACAGCACGATCACGAAATCTATGCGCATTCATGGCATAACTCCGTAAGCCCATATGCACATGTGCAGAGGAATCCATAAGCAGATCACAGCCTCCTCCCCCCATGCACGTGTCTTCCACAGGCCTGGTCACGTTCTCTTCTGTCCCTCCCTTCTCCTACTAAAACTCTTAGAGCGGGTTTTGTCGTGCCTCGTTGCTTTTCTCGCCCGGTAACAGCACCACTTAATAACATTGTGCTGCCGCATTAAAACCAACAGCCTCGATTCTCTAACTCACTAGGTCTGATTCCTTTATTATCCAATCCAAATACCCAAAAGGATATATTTACATTTACTGTGCTCTAAACACTTCAGTGTGTACTCAAGAAATGCTTTAAGCCAACATCCTGTCATTTTGACTTTGAGAGCAGTGACTTGTACAAAAGAGGGGCCAAACTTTCCGAACAACACAGCTTTAACGCACGTGAAGGTCGGTAAACAGGTTAAGGAAGGTACATCTGACTATAGCCCAGTCAGCCTTGAAACTAACATTTGATGCCACCACGTGTTTCCGGTTAAACAAAACTTTTAACTATTAAAGTGAAGAGAATGTCAGGAATCAAGTAAATCAATCAGATAAAAAACGTGGCCATGGAAAATTTAAAGCTTTTTCTTTTAAAAAAGTGTATCTATTTTTACTATTCTTACAAATTAGCCTTATACAAAACAAGCTGACAATTCCATGGCTTGAAGAATTCTTCCAAGGGTAGGGCTGTAGCTCAGTGGTAGAGCACTTGCCTAACATGGGCAAGATCTTGGATCCACCACCAGAATGGAAATAACACTATTTCCAGTATCTAGAAAACTCAAGACATCATACATCACTTTAAAAAAATATTTGTATTTGTATTACGAAGCACTTAAAGTTGGCATCTAAATAATTAGGTTGTGGGACGATATAGTACAGGGCATTGGTGAGAATGCTGACATTTTGTAAAGTGTACAGTCAAGCAGCAGCAGGACACTGTGTATAGAATAGATGCGTGGGTAAGAAGAATGTTTGTTGTTCCCTCTATGCCTCCCTGAGACAGGTGTGTCCAGATGCTCGGCCTGGGACTTAAGAACCTCTTCCCACATGTTGTCAAGCACCACCAGGCAGGGCCCGCAGTAGGTCCGTCCAGATGCTCATCCCGGGAACCTCGAAATCTCCATCCAGCGCCTTGCTGGAGCGCAGAGTCTCCAGTACGTCTTCCTGCAGGGGTGGTGGGGCCTGGCACATGCTCTGCAGCCGGAGGCACAACTCGTCCCAGGGCATGTCCTCAGGCTGCGTGGGGACCCAGGAGCCCTTGGGCAGGTCATAGTGCAGCTGCGTGGCCCAGGTTGTGAGCAGGCCCAGGTAGGCGCGAGACAGCGCTGGGTGGCGGCCCGCCAAGGAGGCCAGGCGCCTGGCGGGCAGCTGGCGGCAGAAAGCGATCAAGACCTCGGGGCTTTCTAGAAGCCACCGCAGCAGTTCCTGTGTCTCATCCGCACCCGTAGAGTCTGCGTCGCGCAGCAGCGCTTCGCCCACCACGCTTAGCACGTGCTCCCGAGGCCCACGCGCCCACAGCGCATCGAGGAGCTTCCGCCGGGCCGTGGGGTCAGCACCGCCCAGTTCGTGCAGGCGCGTGCACAGCAGCTCCGCGTGCGTGCGCAGCAGCGCGCCCCTGGGCGCGTCCCCGCCGAGGCGGAGCAGCAGGTGCAGCGCGCTCCCGCGGCGCGCCAGGAGCGCCAGGCGCGACTGCGGCGCGTCGTCCTCTCTGTCGGCGGCGGGCCCGGGGAAGAGCAGGCTCGGCAGCGCGTGGGCGGCGGCGGGCGCGAGCGCGCGGTTCCTCAGCAGGCGAAGGGCAAGGCGCGCGTCCCCAAACTCCAGCGCCGCGAAGCTGCGCAGCCCGGGCGGCCCGCCCCGCGACCGGAGCCGCCTCTCTAACGCCTCCCGCGCGCGTCCGCGGTCCGCGAAGCGTCGGTACACGTGGAGCAGATAGCGCGCCCACTGCAGCGCCCTACGCACGGTCGTCGCATCCCAGGAGCGCACCACCGACCCACACGACACGGCCAGCACCCCGGAGAAGCACTCTATCTGTTGCATTAGCGGCTCCATGGTGGCAGCTTCCGCCCTGCCGCTCCAAGGAGCTAGCCGATTGGGCGTGCGCGCGAGGGCCCGCCTTAGCGTGCCCTGCCATTGGACGACGCCCATGTCAGTCTCGCGACGGGGTTTCCGGGTCCCTTGGCGCTAAAAACAAACTGGAAGGACGTTGCGAGCTTCCAGCTAGCCGGGAGCGCATTGGTGGGCTTTTGCGCGCCAGGCTTTTACGTGCCCTTTTTGTTATGAAAATGGCCTTGGTGGACATTTTGAGCGCTTCCCCGAAAGGGAGGTGACGTTCATCGCAGTGCGGATGTGTTCTGCGTGCGAGCTCAAAGCTCTCAAACAGCCCATTTTCCAGGTATTTGTTGTGGAACCAGGGCCCTCACAGACTGGGCAAGCATGCTACCACACAGCTGCATCCCCGGGCTTCTTTTTTTCTTATTTGTTTATTCTGAGTAATTATTCTCCCACTCAATTGAGCAGGCAGCCTTTCAACTTGCAATTCATCTGCCTCAACTAACCTAGTAAATGGCATTACTGCCCTGAGGCCTCTGGGCCAAGCACGTGATGAAATGTTTATGCTCAAGTTAATCTGCTTAGTTATGCCAGAGTCTGTACTAAATTCTGGGTGTTATTATCAAAGCATATAGTTAAGCAAGTTTCGTTTATCCATTAGCCCAGACTATGTTGTTTGGCCTTGTGATTTTATTTTAATCTAACTGTATGATAGGTCTTAAATTCCTGGCTTGGCTGGTAGAAATTACACCCAATGGAGCAGCCCACCTTTTAGCAGGTGTGCAGCTGTTACTGGTTCATTCACTTATTGAATACTTAAGTCACGTTGTGTAATAGTGTGTGGAGAATAGGATTAGAACAATAAAGTTAATAGTTAAATGCTATCCCGTTCCATAGGAAGTGCTAACATTCCATTTAAGAGCGACATTTAACTAATAACCTCATGTGTGGTAGATAAAATAAGAGTCACTAGATCTTGGGTGTTAGGGAAAGCCTCGTTAAACCCTCTTTTCAACTGAATGCCCAAAAGACACAGCTCTGTAAAAGCCCCAAGACCATCAGATCCATTAACGTGTCCTAAAATGCTAGAGTGAAAACCAGATCTAATCCAGGATGAGAAGTCCAAACCAGCATCAGTTCCAAGTGGTTGGGACAGTGCAGAGAAACCTCATCATTTCCAAGCCTTTCTGCTCACCTTCTCAAACCTGATTCTATATTAAATCTCAGCATCACAGTGAGTAATTATTTATTTCACAGTAGCCATTTTTATTAAGCAGATATGCATGCCTATGACGATTTCCCATTAGAAGAAAGCACTATTTGGATTTTGGAACCAGTGTTCCATTAAACTCAGACAACTTAAACTAGAGGTTGAAAGGTGATAAGTACCTTAATTTCAAGAAACCTATGCATTTGAGGCAGAAATTATGAGGACCCCAAACCCACATAAGCATAATGCAAATCAGATTTTGTGTATTTTTAAAATTACAAGTATGGTGTTTTTAAAAACCAGTTGGAAATGGATAAAGTTCTGGAAGGTTTTATAGACTGGCCTTTGATTTATCCCACAAAAATGTTTGCACTATCAGGGAATAATGTAAAATCAAGTAGAGAAATCACAGAAATTAAAATGTAAGTGTAAGAAGTGTATGATGTGTGCTGGGAATGCCAGGAACAATCTTCCACCTGCTGGTTATGCTCTGCAAATTCCTGATATGTGGTAAATTATAACAGAAAATGGAAGTCCAGTATTAGGAAATTTTTATTAAAATAGCATTTCATTCAAACCACAGGAGTTGAGCAACATAAACAACTAAGGAATAGACATTTTCACAAAGCACATACCTCCGAGGGCTCTGGGAAGAATGGAAATCATATATGTAACATACCATGTGGATTTTTGTTACTTTCAATATGTGCTCTGTGGTGTGTTCAGTAAGAGATGTTGAGCACTTGGTCCCTAGTTGGTAGCACTGTTTGAGAAGATGTAAGAGGTGAGGCCTTGCTGGAGGAAGTGTGTCATTAGGGTGGGCTTTGAGAGCTTAAAGCCTCACCTGCTCCCAGTTTCCTCTCTTTCTGCTTCATGTTTGCAGGGGAGCATGCCTCTCTCAGCTTCCTGCTTCACTGCTGCTGTGCTTGCCTCCTGCTTCGGGGCCTCCTGCTGCGGGGCCTCCTCTCCATGGTGGACTCTTGCCCCTCTGGAACCCTGGAACCGTAAGCTTCAATAAACCCTTCTATAAACTGCCGTGGTCATGATGTTTTATCATAGCAACCGAAAGTAACTAATGCAAATTTCCCATTACTGCCATTGTGCTTTGGGGTGTGGATGCTAGCTGAGCTCCATAGGCAGGGCCAGAAAATGTTAACTGATCACATTAATGAACCCCTGTCTTAATTTACTGATTAGTCTAGGAATCCATCCTTAAGCCTCTCTCTATATAACATTCTCTACTAACTAAAATAAGTTCAGAAGTGGCCAGAGGAAGTACCTGCAGTCACTAGGCTTACAGGATTCAGAAAGAATTTTCATATCCTAAAGTGAGCAATGAGTCCAAGCTGAGCGAACACCAGGCATGTTTGTGGGACAGTTTCTTTCCCATGAAGAAAAGTTGAATGAACACAGTCCTTACTCTAAATCTGCTTACAAGTGTGGGACCCTGTATATTTCCAATTGCATTTGACAATCTGAGGTTTATTTTATTTTATTTAAATGTACCTAGCTAATACAAGCCCTGTCTTACAGTGTGTGGCTCATACATTTTGGCTGGTTTGGGTTTTGTTAATATGTACTTCTGCAGTATATAGGCCTTGGCACGGTCTGCTTCCAGTTCTACTCTTCCCAAATACAGAACAGTAGCCCTCTGCATTGTCCTGAGCAGTAGTGGAGGAGATTTCATCAAAGAAAGATGCAGCTGGTTCCTGTAGTGTTTGCTCTTGGTCCTAGGAGGTTGCTCATAGAATACTGCTCAACAGTGTATTTTGATTTGAAAATTTGAGGTGATATTACTCTTTATTGGGTATAATTTGGGAGGTTGTTTTAAGATATGCAATAGGCAAGACATCCACAAACGCACAGCTGAGAAACAGTGAAAGCAATCTATCCGGTGTCTACGTCTGTCACTTTACAGAGTGGAAGGGCCCACTCAGCCTGCCTTACCCACAGCTTTGTTCTGCACAGTTCCAGCAACCCAAAGTCAGCCACAGTCTGAAAATAGTAAGTGGGAAATTCCAGAAATAGTTTCTTTTCAATGAGAGCCATTTTAAAGAGTGTGATAAAACCCTCACACCATTCTGCTTTATCCTGCGGAGGACAGGAACCATCCTTCTGATCAGTGTGCTCACCCTCCATCACTCTCGCTCATTTAGTGCTGCCTTGGTTGGGATGTGAAATGTCCCCGACACACTCGTGTGTTTGAGTACTTTGTCCCCAGTGGGGGGTGTTTTGGCAGAAGGTTAGGGGATCTTTAGGTAGCCTAGCCTTACTGGACGAAGTCACTGGATGGGCCTTGAGGTTTTATAGCCTGCGCCATGTTCTTGTCTGCTCTGTAGTTCCTGACTGCTGGGGGTAACCAGCTGCCTCGGGCTTCTGCCTCCATGCCTTCCTCATCATGACAATTAGAGCACCACCAACACCGAAGTAGGTGCTAAGAACCATTTGCTTGGAATTTGCAATTCATTCACATGTGACAGTAACATTTAATCTCACAGTGCTTTTAAAGGGACCAGAAAGAACTTTGATCTAAGTAGAATCACATTCTACAAGTTCTGAATGCCATTAGAAAAACAAAACTGCAGTGCTATCATTTCTGATTAATGATGACTCTCAAACATAGGAAGTCAATCCTTTTTTGGGTGGTGGGGAGTAAGAGATATATCTTCTGGAGCCATTTTAAGTAACCATGGCCCAGAAGCACAGATTTAGGTTGCTCCAAATTCCATGTTCCAATGTGGAAGCAGTTTCCTGAAGTTTTTTACAACAGTTTTACAAAACAAAAGAAAGTCATAAATAAAGGCAAGTTTAAAATACGCTGGTGGGTACATCAGAAAAGCAGATACAGCAAGGAGGGAAACTTTCCTATAGGCCCAAGATGCTATCTGAGCTTTTGGATTGGTGGAGGCTAGTGTTCTGCTAAGTTAATAGATTCCAAAAAGCATGCACAAAACTGGTAGAACTGTTAACAAAATCTCCTGAAAAGAAGCTGTGTCTACAGAGATCGACCGACTAGAATTTCAGTACTGTAAAGAGATTAGGATGTTGTAGGTTGGTCCAGAAGCTAATTATCTTACCTTGGTGTAGACCTAGCCCTCTGGAACAGCTATTCCTTGCCCACCTCTGTCAATTCTTTTTGAAAGTTATCGTCAGGAAATGTGACTGATCCTCTCAAATATAAAAATCAGTATTTTTAAAAATTACACTTACAGGGCCCAGGGAGATAGCCCTAGTGAATAAGAACACTCGCTGTGTCGGCATGAGGACATGAGTTTGACCCCTTAGCACCTGTATAAAAAACTGGGCGTGGCTAGGCATGCCTTCTCCAAAGTAAACATTGGGATGGAGGGAAAAGGTGGCCCGCAGGAGCTTATTGACCAACCAGCCTAGCAAAAACTGTGATCTTTTAAATCAGTAAGAAATCCCGTCTCAAGAGAGTTTGAGGAAGATGCCTAACTCTTCCTCTGACCTCCACATGTGTACACATGGATCTATGCATCTGTATACTTACATTCACGCACCAAACAAATGTGCATAGATACACATAATATGCATATCTGAAACAAGCTTACTTCTCTCTTAAAATACAGTTTTAAGTGTTGGGACTTTTATATAAAATTAATATTTAAAATCTTTATTCTACCTTCTTATCCATGTTTGATATGGAATCAGCAAAGATGTCTATCGTGTGGATTATGTCATTTGAGGCTAGTGGATGGAACTAGAGACCATCATGTTAAGCTAAATAGGCCAAACTCAGAAAGGTGTATATTGCCTGTTTTCTCTACTATACAGAATCCAGACTAAAGAAATACATAAATATATGTTACATATAACATGAAGGTAGGCCGGCAGTCATTTAGGAGAGCAGTGTTAGGGTTTGGTAAGAATGCTCTTCCATTGTCTCATTGATTTGAACACTTGGTCCTAGTAGGTGGTGCTGTTTGGAGAGGTTATGGAACCTTTAGGAGGTGGAGCCTTGCTGGAAGAAGAATTATATCAGAGTCAGGAGAGCTCTGAGGGTTTGTAATGTTGCTCAACTTCCTCTTCCGCCTTGCTGCTTTCTGTGTGCTATTGAAAATGTGGTCAGCCAGCTTCCTGCTCCTGGTGCCATACCTTGCCTTTCCTGCTATGATGGACTCTATCCCTCTGAAACCATAAGCCAGGATAAACTCTTTCTTCCTTTAAGCTGCATTGGTCATGGTATTTTATTACAACAGCAGAAAGTAATTAATAGAGGTAGTAAGGAGACCAGTGGGAGGGTGAATATAACGAAAGTAAAAATGCTAAAAATGATAGACACATGATAATGTCTTAATGAACCTATTGTTTTATAACCAATTGAAATGATTTTTATTTAAACCATTATATTCCAAAGAGTTTTATTTTTAGCCTAATGTTTTATACATGCCTCTCAAATGTTCTTTATTTGAGTGTCTCCTGCCTGGATATGAAAAGGCTGAAAGCATTGCTCTAACATAAGCCAAAGCCACACCACATTGTAATGGAAAGCACATTGTGTTTCAAATTATCTGACTTGGAATTTTGTAAATAGAAAGGGGAAAAGTTAGCCACTTTCTTTCCTTTTCACCCATTCATGTTTTTCTTCTTTCTCTTCTGAGCAGAGGCTAGACCATCATCATATACACTGTCAACCCCTTCCCTTGACCTCCGATTTACTGAAGTAGCTGGTAGGAGGCCTTAGCAGACAAGCAGGAGGATCAGGGTGGGCTCTGTCTGCCAGGCTCCAGGCACGTTCTGCAGGGTATTCCCTCTTGCACTCCTTTGGACTTCCTGCTTATGCTGACGTACCTTGTTGACTGTTTTTACCTCGCCTAGAATCTTATTAATATTCTTCTGTTTATTTATCGTCAAAATGTCTCATGAATCTGCCCTTATTGCCTGACAGGACCTGAATAGATACATTTGCCCACATTCTCAACCTTTTTATTAAGTCATGTGAGTCGTAACATTTTCCATCAGCACTAATATAGATAGTGATGAGTACTTTAATGAATGTATTTTCAAATACCTGTCATTGACATATGTGCTGCCAATCTGACAAAAATCGTCATTACAGACATTATATGACAGGCAGTATGAAGTCATTCCATGATGTGATTAACTGGATGTGAACAAAGCATTCCTTAATAGTGGGCATGGTGGAGATGTTGGAACATGGATACAGATGGCGAAGACCGTAGAATACCTTATACAGGGTCTTTTGTTTGTTTGTTTGTTTTGTTTTTAATATTCAGTTGGCTTTCAAATCTTATTGTTAATTTTGGAACACAGCACTAGAACATAGATCGAATCTGGGATAAAACAATGTAGAGAATTGATTGTCATTTGCTGGACAGCTAATAACACTGAGATAGCCTTGGTAAGCAAGGAGGTGATCTCCTTGAAGAAGTGGAATAAGAAACTTGGAGGGCCTTGAGAGGCTCCGATTTCAAAAATATTTTTCTTTAAGATTAATGTGTGTGTGTGTGTGTGTGTGTGTGTGTGTGTGTGTGTGTGTGTGTATGCATGGCTCTGTGTGTGGGAAAAGTCCAGAAGAGAGGCCTCAGCTTATATGGTTGCTCAGATCTGAATTTTGTTTCCCAAGATTGAGCAGTAATTGCTCTTACCCACTGAGTCATCCCTCTAGCTCCTGGAGAATCTTGAATTAGTAGATATCTGCAGAGAGATGTGCTGTGCTCTTTCACTGAAATGAAAGAGTAAAATACACATAGTGTTGACTTGGATGATATTAATAACTGAGCAAGAAAAAGCTCACAATACAACACTGGCCTCACTGAAACTCCCCACAAACTTGTCTTCAATTCCCACCTAGTCATTCCTCACACTATTTGGAATGCCCTGGATTTACACATTAGATGATAGCATGGAAAATTGGTGACAACATGCATTTACAAGAAGTTCAGAAGATAGTTTAGACTAGCAATCAATATCAACTCAATGCATATTTTGTCTTGTTAGTATCTTAGGACAATATTACTAATGGCACCTCTGAGTCCTGGCTTGGTTTTTGTTGCTGTGATAAAACCTGTTGCTTACCAAAAATAACTTGAAGAGGATAGAGTTTTGTTCATCACCAAGGGAAGCTAGGCAGGAGGCTCGAGGCAGGAAACTGGAGGCAGAAACTGAGGCAGAACCATAAAAGAACATGGCATACTGGCTTGTTCCCCATGGCTACTTATCTAACTTTTCTAAACAGCCCAGGCCCGCCTGCCCAGGGGATGGCACTGCCCACAGTGGACCGGGCCCTCCTGTATCAGTTAGCAATCAAGAAAATGTCCCACTAACACACCATAGGCTAATGCCGTTTGGGTGGTTCTTCAGTTAAGTTCCTTCTCAGGTTACTCCAGGTTTGTGTCAAGTTTAGAGCCAAAGGGAACTATGGGAATCTGAGAATCTAAATAGAACACAGGGTAATTCTATCTCCTTAAAAAATGGTTTTGTAGTTTGACATCAACTTGCCAATGCGTTCTGCAGGCATTTGATAGTGTAGAAACTTCTCTATACCCAAGACAGGCTCTGGAGTTGTGTTCAGATAGGAAGGGAAAGGACTGGAATGCTGAAGACAGCTTCTGTGCGAACGCTTCATCTCCCAGCTTCCAGGAGCTTCTGTGGAGCCCACTGCTCAGTGCAAGCCAGGGTCCCCAGTGGGCTTTTCTGTTGGCTTCATTCATGTTATCTCCCTTTTTTTTCCCCTAACATTTTCCCTAAATAATTTAACATAATAAAATTTAAATAAAAGAATAACGAATCATAAAAAGTTTCTGTGTTTCTTAAGATTTATTAAAAGCAGAAAAATAGTTCAAATTCAACCAAACTACATCCTGAAGGAATGAGATAATTTTCTAGAAACATTCATTAAATTACATAGAAAAGGACAACTTAAACAATAATTTCTCCCTCTCCTTAAGTAACTGCAACTCATACCTGAACATTTAACTTGATCCTTCTTGTTTTGCTAATATTAAAACTAAATTCTTGAGATAATCCCACTGGAAGAAGTGCTTTTTAAGTTTTATCATTTTTATGTATCTCCTACTGCTTGGATAACTGCTCACTTTAAAAATTCCATCTAAGAATGACAGCAATGAAATTCATATTTTTCATAATGACACAAATCACCTCAAAAGTCTTTATCAATACACATTGTACACGCCCATCCTCTGTGTATATTGCATGTATTTTGTGCAGTGGACTTCCCTAGAGTATATATGAGTTAAACTAATTTTATTTTTTTATATTTAAATATTTAATTTTTCTTTTATAATTAATGACTTTTTTCCCCTAATGGTAGAATAAGAAAGAAAAAGAAGCAGTCGGAGAATGAGCTGTTTTTATTTTGAATTAGAAGTTGGATTTTATGTAGATCTGTGACACTGTCTGTGTGCCTTCATTTTGTCCAGTGATTATTGCATGTTGCTGTATGAGCACCTGCCAGGAAGGAGTTCTTGTTTCTGGTTCAATAAATTTTAAGTGTCTGTGGTTCTCATTTTCAAGTCTCCAAAATTTTTATATGGATTCTTTAGGCACATTTTTTTCATTATTTCTCAGCCTTCTTTTTTTCTGCATGGCTGAAATTTCCAGACATATAGCCCAAAACGTCCTAGGAGATTTAACATATATATAAAATAAAGCTAAGCAAATGGAAATTGAAAAATGCATGCACATGCATGCACACACACGCATACACAAACTCACTTTAATTTCCAGGATGATAGATGAATCTAATTTTCCTAATTAGTCTCTCACAAAGTAGCAAATATAAGAGAAATTGTCAAGAAAGCTGCTGTATTTAATTGCTTCCAGACCTAATCTGGGTTCTGAGATTGGGCTGGTCTGCTAATAACATTAATGTCAAGGAATGTTCTCACCAGAGATTCCTGGTATTTCAAAATAAACTGGCTGAAACTAGCCAACAAGTGATTAAACTAACATTTGCAATATTACAGATGCATTTTATTGAAGGCTAACATTTATATAGCATTGCTTCTTAGTTAATTGTCAATATTTAAGTCTAAAGAATGCTCTCAAAAAATTAAAATAAATGTTTCATTAAAAAGGAAAACAGACCAGGTGGTGGTGGTCCATGCCCAACACTTAGGAGACAGAGGCAGGTGGATCTCTGTGAGTTTGAGGCCATTCTGGTCTGCAGAGTGAGTTCCGGGACAGCCAGGGCTGTTACACTGACAAACCCTGTCTCAAAGAAAATAAAATAAAAAATAAGGAAGATCAAGGGACAGTACAAAGAATATCCTGTCACATTTAAAGGAGATGGGCCACCTGAAAGGAGAGAAAAGTTTTAGAGGCAAAATGATTTTATAGCTAAGTTTTTTCTTTCATTTTATTCTTTTAAAGAACATAATGAGTGTGTTCGTTTTCTAAGTCCCCATGTCATGATTTAACAGATCTGTACATGCTCCTGCTGCCTTTTATTGTATAATATGGGGCATCTTCATCCATTGCTTAGTTGGTATTATTTTGGTATTTATGTTTTTTAAAATACATCTTTCTAATTGTATGTGTGTGGATATTTTGCCTGCATGTATGTCTGTGCACCGTGTTCATACTTTGTACACATGGAGGCCAGAAGAGGATGCTTGATCCCCTAGAACTAGGATTACAGACAGCTGTGAGGGGCCATGGGGGTGCTGGGAGCTGAACCTGGGTCCTCTGCAAGTCCCGGTGTTTATGTTTTGATGTTGCTGTCCTGAGAACCGAAGACCTCACTAGTGAGCAGCAGATTTTTCCTCCTTCATGTTTAGTTTTGAGTAACAGAAAATGCTCTGAGATTAGAACAAGACAGACTATTGAGGGAAATGTAGGGTAGAAAACAAGAAGAATAATAATAAAGGTAATTTTACTATATAATGGCAAATAATTACAACTATTAGAGATTTTTAACCTTAGTAATAGTAAACAGTAATAGTAATCAATGATATAATTCTAAGCAAAAATCACATTTTATGATAAATTGATTTATTAGCAAAACATTAATTTAGAAGAAAACTATTAATTTTACCAAATCAAATAATATTTTTATTTTGGTCTTAGTTACAGAAAGCATCATTCATTTGATTATATGTATTTAATGATAAAATATATTTATTCATTTAGTAGTGTTCCTGGCTTCTGCTTAGTCAGTCTCAGAAAATATCTGTAATTGTGCATGGAGGCATCATTAAAATGAACTTTGAAGTTTGGTCATTCTCTGGCATGCTGATTTTAATTAATTTGTTTGCATGTTTAGTTAAAAAGAAAAGTAATTTAATTTTAACAGAATGGCTTAATGTTTCTATCGTGAACTTTTGGATCAGCTCTCCTTATTCATTAAATACGCTAGTGCCAAATGCTGCCTCTGTGCTGTGTGCTGTAGCCCTGGGCACACCAGCTCTGCCATTGCAGCAGTCCAGGTATTTTCAACTTTAAATCTATATGTATATTCTTGAAATTTATAATCTCTCTGTGTTCCTGGGCAAGGAACATAAACACTGAATATTAACCTTACACTGAGATAATAGAAAACTACAAGGTAAAGGATAATACAATAGAAACTTCCAGAAGAAACTAATTTAAGAAAGTAGGGTGTCAGGGAAGTGGAAAGACATAAGGCAATGGACGGTGGCATGTTTCGTCCACTGGGAGTAGCGTGGCTGAGGAGTATGCGCACACTGCTGGCTTGCTTTCTGATTCCCAGTCTTTTCTCTCTTTCCCTTCTTCTCTCTCTTCCACTTTTACGCCGGCCCCTGCCATGGCCATTTCTGCTTTCCCTCATACATGCACGCACATTTGCTTCTGTATACAGTCAGGACAAGAAATGATGAGGTTTGTAATATAGAAATACTTCTATATATCTATATGAACTTTTAAACAGAGAAGCTAATGCTGTTTACCATGAGCTTAATTTGACTGAGGGTCACAGAATCTTGTTAGCCACACTGACTCCAAAAGAAAACCCTACCTTGCTTCTCTTTGTTCTCACATGGGATGCTATCTGAATCTGTATTTGGTACTTATGGACTCTTCACTAGGCTAGCAATTCAGATGTCTGTTTCCTTCTCTACTGGAAAAATTTCTCAAGAGAAATACTGTCTAATTCATCTTTGGATTACCACACTGAGAAATGATGATTTCTACATATTAAAACAATACAACAGAGGTGTGTTTGCAATTTGTAAGAAACATTTAAAGCATTATCACAATTTTTGTGTGTTCTTACAGATTAAAAATGGGGTCTAAGTCTTTGAAAAAGAAGAACAAAGCCAAAAATACTGCACATTTTTGAAACTACAAACTCAAAAATATGGAAATTGTTAGTTTTAGAAAAAAAACTTAATGTCTGTATTCATAAAGTCATCTGTATTATTCCCATACATAATTTCATCCTGTTTACAATCTCTGCTTTAATGAAAAAAATGATGTTTATTTTGACACATCTCCGAAATGACCTATCTGTCCCCACATCAAAACAATTAAATAAAGCCATAGGATTCGAATCATGTTCTTTCTCAGCGTGGAGCCTAGCTGTGTTTCCTTTCCTTTGGTGACTAGAAGGACTAGCAAATCAGCCCAACATTCAGGGCAGAGTATAGGGTTCCTCAGTGCCTGTAGCTGTAAGGAGAAGGACAAGTAAAAGTTTTTGTCCCCAGCTTCTATACTTGGGCCTCTCTTGGATTATGTTTCTTTCCTGTTATCTCACTGAAATATTCTTATTTACTAAGAAGTGAAAATATCCTCATAGGTGGCATTAAGTTATCCATGTAAAAGGATGGATGAATATTCCGTTAGCAAGCAAACAGAAGTATGCAGTTACTGACATGTCTTTTGTTTACTGGCCTGGAAATTTGTCTTTTCATCGTCTCCTTATGCTGTGGCCACTGAAGTCATTGCTGAGTAGACCTGAGTAGCTTCCCTCTCATGATGGAGCTATATCAAGCCCCAGGATCAGGTAACAAGCTCTTCCCAAGGTCTGAAATTCTAAGGAAGATATTTGTTGAGTTGAAGTTTGTTGTTAGAAAAGTTACAAACGTCAGAGTGCTGTGGGAAGAAGAAGTTGAAGGAATGGACAAGAATGTTCACATAAGGAAAAGAAAGAGCAGCACAGTATCAAGCATAGCAAATGGCGAGAGTTTTTCACACACCACAAAGCACACCAGCCCTAAGCCACGGCCATGCTGCGCTTTGTTTACAAGCCCAGGTGTGTATAACTAGGGACTTGCTGTGGCTGGGATGGTGGCAGGTGGATTGTGTTTCAGTGCATTCCATGGACCTCCTGCCTGAACTCTTCCTTAGCAGGGTCTGTCCTGATGTATCTTCCTGTGTCATGGGCAGGCATATACTTGCTATCCTTGGTGGAGATACATCTTCCTGAAACTATCTCCTAACTCCAGAGACTGACATTTTGCTGGACCTGGAAGCCTATTTAATAATATTCCTTGAGATCATCTCCTCTTAACCTGCTGTCCCACTGTGGACTCAGCCTGCCTATGCTTAACTTGCCTTTAGGAGAGCAATGTAACCAGCCTTACTATGCACTGGATTTGCCATACAATCAGCAATTATAACCTAAGACAAATCGCTTTAATCTTAAGTTATCCACTTTTCCATTCTTCTGACCTCAAAAGATGTTTGTGTGTGCTGTGGTAATTATTTCCTGAAAACAGCCAAAAGGTTAAAGGCAACCTTGAGTAAAACAAATGTCCCATAAATGTTGGAAAGAACATGTGCTATATGTTGATAGCATCTCAGTGGTTTTGCCTGCTATTCTAGGTCAGTTGGTGTCAGTAACATAACTTCTTCCCCTTTGAGACTGTTAAAGAGCTCTGCAAAGAATCACTCATTTCCTTCTCATACCGTGTCTTGTCTTCTGTGCTGATCAGTAAATACAGAACAAAGCCCTTTGTTTGGGACAGGCACTCTCTCAGGTATAACTGTCAGGCAACAGGGACAGATCAGACA
The DNA here is from genome assembly GCF_004664715.2 of Peromyscus leucopus. Classification (NCBI taxonomy): domain Eukaryota; kingdom Metazoa; phylum Chordata; class Mammalia; order Rodentia; family Cricetidae; genus Peromyscus; species Peromyscus leucopus. The sequence continues at coordinate 156,376,087 of NC_051063.1, forward strand.
CGTATGACAGACAGATTTGAGACAGGCCAGTAACGACAGACTGCAGAATGATACCACATGCAGGGATAGAAGTGGAGGCTTTAAATTTGTGCTCCTCTTTGCTAAGCTACTCCAAGAGGAAGCTGCTTGATTTTCATTCCTTCATGTGTTACTGACACAATACAGGATTTTCTATTTTGGGTTAATTATTTTCTCTCTTATAGGGTATTTTGTGATAACTACTAAACAATTGAACTATGATCACAGTATTTTATATAATTGTATCTGTTTCTGTCCTGTTCCTGTGATCAAACACCATGACCCAAAATGACTTAGAGAGCAAAGAGTTTATTTAGCTTAAGATTGGGAAGGAGAGTCCATCATGGCAGAGAAGGTAGCCAGAGCAGGAAGTTAATGACTGTGTTTTTATGTGAGATTAGTAGAGGGGCTGGAGAATGGCTTAGAGTTTAAGAGTGCTTACTGCTCTTGAAGAGGACCTGGGTTTGCTTTCCAGCACTCACATCAGATGGCTCACAACCACCTGTAATTGTAGTTCTAGGGGAGATGGGTTGGTCTCTTTTGGCCTTCTTAGGTTCCTGCACTCTGGTGATGCACGTACAGAGAAGCAGTAACATACACATACACAACACATAAAAAGATCTACTGAAAAATGTAAGCACATCATGTATTCACAGGCTAGGCATTGTTTGGTTTGAAGCACCACTCTGACTCTACAAGTCTGGACAACCTCCACACTTTATGGAACAGTCAATAGACTTTTCTACCCTTTACTGCTCTTGGGTTTTCTTCTTGTTTTAGCTCATGCTTGTTTATCATTATTTTGGCATCTTGGCTTCAAAACGGGAAGTGTAGATTAGCTAAAGACATGGGGAATAGAGGTGTCTAGACCAACATTAATGTTGTTGTTTTTTTTTTAACCTGCTCTTGTGTTAATTAGTTTATAGGTCCAATTCCTGGGCTATGGTGTATCCAGATAGCTGGTTAGATGTTACTATGTTGTCTCAATGAGAGTATTTTTGAATGAGAATTAAAGTGGGTATACTGATAGAGGAGATTGCCATCTTTGATCTGGGATGCCTCATTCTACTGCTTGAAGGTTTTAAGAAAATGAAAATATTGTTCCCAAGTAAGAGAGACTATCCTAGACATGGTGGCCTTTGAATGAAGGTATTAGCACCTGCCTGCCTCTCAACTCAGACTTGAAACACTGGCTCTAGCTCAGTAGCAGGCTCTGCAGATCTTATAATTCATGTAACTTGTCAGTTTTTGTAATTGCATGTGTTGATTCCTCTTAATAAATCAGATGTATTCACACTCACTGAAACACAAGCACATACACAGATACACTCAGGACAAACAGAACTTTATAATAACTCGGCTATATGTACATCCACAGAAACACTGACATATATATGAACATACACATGCACACAGATACAAAGAAACACATACACACACTACTAGTTCAGTTTCCCTGGAGAACTGTGATCAGCATATTTTCTGTTATTGTGGAGATGTGCTAAATCTCCATTATCCAAGGACCATTTGATGAGTTATGGAAGTACAGGTCATGAACAGATTGTATCAGTTCTTGGAAGGTGGCTTTAGAGAGGCAGGAGGCAATAGCCATAATGACCGGGCATAATGACCTTCAGTCACTGCTGTCCCACCCCAGCACAGATGAATCACCTTGCAAATTAGTATTATTTATATTTTGTAACATTTGGTAGGCTTGTTCAACTCCACCAATCATTTCCATTTGAACACATTCTTAGTTACAAGTACAAGCCATGGGTGCCTGCTCTATTACACCCCAGTTTATAGATTTGTAGACAATATTCTAGCACGTTTACAATATACTCTTTCTGCTGTACCTAGCAAACAGTGTTAACTGACAGTCTAATTCTCTCTACTTCTAACTCAGATTCCCTTTCAGGAATCCAGACACCTTGTTCAGAGGAAACAAGTCACCATCCTTGTACCTGTCACATATGAAGTCCACAGTAGATGACCATGACATTCCCCAAAGCTTTATTTCAAGATGCAGTCAAAGTTTTAACTGAGGTTACAACATTCTTTAAGTATTAAAGGGTCAACCCTCAGAACACTTAAACAGGCAAAAGTGAGTGCCCTTTTCATTATCCTTGGGATTAGCTCTGAAAATCTAATCCATCTCTGGTCTTTCACAGGATCAAGAGGTTCTTAATGTAAGTCATGTTTTCAAGTTAAAATTTTTTTGAGAGTTAATCATTCAGTTTTTAGTTATCTTATTAAAAACACAAACAGATAATGTGAAAAACCTTCCTTAGGGTTATCACTCAATTTTTTGGCATTGAAGCCTCTTCAGGCTTGGAGTTAATTAAAAGATGCTCTGTAGACCCCCATCTCTCCCATGAGCAAAGCTAAAGGAGAGATTGTTCCTGTGTACAGTTTGACCCTTTCTCTCAACATTTCCTATTCAGAAGTTTTCTCTGAATGTCTTTTGCTGTGTGCTTTTCATTACTACCCACTGACACTTCTTGAAGGGGTTTGGTTGAATTCTGGAGGCAGATGCACTGCCACTGTGCCCGTGATGTCATGAGTACTGGGGTGACTTCTGTGGGCCCCTGAGCTCTCAGCAACAGGTACAGTTCAGAGTGACTCATGAGAAACTGTCCGCTTTTCAATGTATTTCCTCATTTCCCTTAGGGAATTTTATTATCATAGTTAAACATTCGGATACAAATTCATTGTAGTATTACCTCAGACAGTAGAAGAGTTCTTGCCCTCCTCTCCTCTTAAAAACAAAGTAAGAAAGAGAGCCAAGATGAAATGAAGGAAGAGAGAAGAAGGGGGAGGGAGGAAAGGACAGAAGAGGAAGGAAGGAGAGAGAATGGGAGGAGAGGAGGGAAGTAGACAGGCACTGTTTCTTCAAACAAGTTGCTTTGAATCGCTTCACATTTGTGTTGTGGGAAAACAAATAAACGCCTTTTAACGAATCAAACTCAGCCATGAGTTGAATCCTGCTATGTACTTTTTTTAAAGGCACGGTTAACCCAGGCTACCTCCCAAGTATTAGAGCCACTCTGCTCTGCCCGGCTTAACCTGCTTAGTCGATGTGTGATAGCACAGAAACTCTTTAAAGTCATTTTCCCCTGTGACACTGTGAGCTCCTGGTCAGCAGGGATCTCGTCCTTGCGCTTATCTACAAACACCTAGCCAACAGAGCTGGGAGAATGAGGGAAGGAACCCTCCCTGTCCAAGAGCAAGTCGACAGGAGAGAGTCAGAGAGAGAAGGCTACTGTTGTGGGCCTTTGCTGTGAAGATGGCAGTATCTTCACTGCAGGGGTCTGGTGTGATGATAGTACAAAGGTGGAGGGGTCACTCATCAGACAGTACACTAAATATTATGTCTCATTCTATGTGACCCCAAGACATGTCTGTCATAAAGTGGAATGTTTAATCCCACCCTGTGGACCTTAAGAAAGTGTTCTGTAGGTAATTTTAGCAAAGAAGCTAACCTCACTTTGTCTCTTTCCAAATCTGGTCTTCTATTCCTGATGTCAAGGTTCATGGCAGACGTGACTCATACAAAGTATTACTCCTACTTCTTGACAGCCTTTGCAGGGATTGTGGCTGACAAAATTCCTTTGCCAATGGTTCTAGAGTCCACCAGTGTCCACTGACCCTCCCCACTTGCCTGTGTAGTTCTTGGGTTTAGAGTGCTACTCTTTGCAGTATTCTGCCTGGTCTATTCATTGCAACAAATACTGAGTTAGTTCATTTTAAAAGTCCCTGTTCCAGATTGTTGTGTAAATCAGCAGTGGGCAAGGGTTCCACATTTCTGATAACAGAAATGTCAAGAAGTTTTACTAGGATTTGATAAACTAATCTTTTTTGTCATTTATAAATGGCCCCGTACACAAAAGGGAACAAGTTTAATGTCTTCACAAATGCGAGTTTCAGGAAACACGAGAGAGAAAAATCTCACATATATTGTCCTTTGTTTTATCAATAAAGATGCAAAGTTAATAATTGGTGCTGTCTTCCACTGAGAGACTTAGATGATAATTAGTCTTAACCGTAAAAACCTGGAGTCAGATGTTGAGGTGAAAACTGAAAGATCTGAGAAGCAGAGCAACCAGCCACCAGAAACTTCTTACCTCTACAAATCCTTAGACTGAATGGCTCGAGATCCTGTCTCTCTTCACCTCCTTAGTGCTTGGATTAAAGGCGTGTGCCATCACTGCCTGCTCTGTTTCTCTTGTAGACTGGTTCAATCTCCCTTTAAGGGTGAGCTGTCTCTTTAGCCCTCGCCCCTGCTTTCTGAAACTCACGGTTTAGTAGGTGAGATAGACGGAGAAGCAAATGGTGATGCCGTTTGGAAAAGAAAACTTAAGTTTCCAGAGGACACAGGGGACAACTGGTTCTCCAGAGGTCAAAGAAATCAGAGAGGTGGGGATCTACATGCTTCTAGGTGAACAAACTTCTTCAACAGGAAAGTAAAGCGGGAAATACCTTTCTTGCTAGCTAGCTACAGTGAAGACCAGGAGCCGTGAAGGTGTTAGATGTTTAGGATTTTGTGATAGTATATGATTGACAGACACAGTAGGCTTTAAATTTTTTAATGAAGTTGTTCATTGATACCTTTCCTCAGTTTTGATTGATTTCCTCTTAAGTTCAAATTCCTTACATATATATATATATATTTGAACTGTGGCTTTTGAAACAGATTTAACCATTCAACAAGAGCATTGCTTTTCAATGGGATAACACAAAGGAGAAAAATGCCACAGTGCAATAACTTAAAGGTAACTACCAGCGGCTATGTGTGTCTGAGTGTGTGCTTTTGGATCTGTTCCATAAAGCATTTCTTCTGATTTTGAGTCATATTTGGAAATATTGAAAGCCATCATGGTAGAAATATTTCCGTGCTGTTCATTGCAGTCATGAGTTATGATTAAACATGAGTTACGTTTCAACATTGGGTCCAGTTCAACTTTGTTTTTAGATGAAGTGGCAGGTGTCACAGGCTGACCTCATTTGTCAGTCTGGCACACCAGCCGGCATCTGTTTTAGTGAACACTATTTGTATTTTACCAGAAGAAATGGTTTTCATCATGGAATGAAACCATCACGTGTAACGTTATTTTAAAATGAGTTTTCTACTCTGAGTTTCAATTTACAAAATTAGAGAAAATCCATAAAACTATAACCAAAGAATGTTAAGATTCCTATGTTACTGATATCTGTGACATTCGTTTACTCAGTGATTATACATGCAGTGTCCACTGCATGCCTCGTGGTGTTCAGTGGGCTGGGAATTCAGTGGCACAAAAGAGACACGGTTATGACCATAAAAATATTTAGTATAAAAGTTTTATTAAGTTGAGCTTCTCAGAATTAGGATTACAGATTTTTTTTTCAAAATAAATTTAGAAACAAACTATAAATATATAACAAAGGAAAATGCTTACTTACTTAATTCCAGCTTAAGTAGGAAAGCCACACCTCAGACTACATGGCACAGAGTACGTGAACTACCCAGGACAAACATCTTGTTCTGAAGGAGATTTTAGTCTCTTCCCACAAGTTTCAGATGTTTTGCAGGATCACACAGTAGGAAACAGGTGTGCTTACACTGCAAAGTCAAAGTCTGAAGTTGTCCTGAATGTAAATAAGATACATTTTAAACAGAGAAAACTTTGAATTTTCACATGGAATTTCTATGATTTATTCTTTGTAGGTTTTTTTCTTTTTTTCATGAATGTGGTGAAATGTAGCAGGATTTATTTTAGGGTTTCAGAATCCAGCTCCTCCTATTCCTGACATGATTTATAATTATTATTTGTAAAGTTCAGTTCCTTTGTCTCACAACATTATAAAAACAAAACAAAACACATATCTACATGAGAGATGTAGCTGAGAGACTAGCAAGAGCTGCCAGGCAGGGAGATGAACGTATTTTATCTTAGTCAAGTGCTTTAATAAAATGCAGTTAGGTGGTTTACTTCAGAAATGTCTCCACTTATTTCATGGCTTCATGGTTTTTTTGTCCATCATATGACTTCATATTGCCTTTTGTACCCTTGCCCACATGCTCCCGTGCCTACCATTGCTGTTTTTAACAGCTGTATTAGAGTTATTTACAAACATAAAGATTTATTTTTCTTTTCTATTTTAGTTTGGTTCCTCTCCCCTATTTTGTGTGTGTGTGTGTGTGTGTGTGTGTGTGTGTGTCCGTCCACGTGTGCACAGACACTGAGAACAACAGTTAATAAATGGGACTTCCAAAAACTGAGAAGCTTCTGTAAAGCAAAGGACACAGTCAATAAGACAAAATGACAGCCTACAGAATGGGAAAAGATCTTCACCAACCCCACATCTGGCAGAGGGCTGATGTCCAAAATATATAAAGAACTCAAGAAACTAGACATCAACATACCAAACAATCCATTTTTAAAATGGGCTACAGATCAAAACAGAGAATTCTCAACAGAAGAATCTCAAATGGCTAATAGACATTTAAGGAATTGCTCAACATCCTTAGCCATCAGGGAAATACACAAAAATGAGCTACCATCTGACATTTGAGCTACCATCTTATACTTGTCTGAATGGCTTAGATCAAAAGCACTGAGGACAGCTTATGCTAGAGATGATGTGGAGTAAGGGGAACACTCCTCCACTGCTGTTGGGAGTGCAAACTTGTACAGCCACTTTGGAAATCAGTATGGAGTTTCTCAGAAAATTGGGAATCAGTCTACCTCAAGGCCCAGCAATACCACTCTTGGGCATATACCCAATGGATGCACAATTATACCACAAGGAAATTTGTCCAACTATGTTTATAGCAGCATTATTTGTAATAGCCAGAACCTAGAAACAATCTAGATGCCCCTCAACCGAAGAATGGATAAAGAAAATGTGGTACATTTACACAATGTAGTATTGCTCAGCAGTAAAAAAAAAAAAAAAAAAAAAAAAAAAAAGACCTCATGAAATTTGCAGGCAAATGGATGGAAGTAGAAAACAATCATTCTCAGTGAAGTAACCCATACCCAGAAAGACAAACACAGTATGTACTCACTCATAAGTGAATGTTAGACTTAAAGGATAACCAGGCTACAATCCACAACCACAGAGAAGCTAGATAACAAGGAGGACCCTAAGAGACACATGCATGGATCCCCCTAGGAAGGGTAAATAGATAAGATCTGAGTAAACTGGGGGTTGGGGGAGGAGTGAGAACATGAGGGAATGGGATGATTGACTTGGAGGAAGGACAAAGAGAGAGCAAGGAAAGAGATAATTTGATAGAAGGAGCCATTATGGGTTAGGGAGAAACCTGCTGCTAGGGAAATTCCCAGGAATCCACAAGGATGACCCAACAATAGTGGAGATGGTGCCTGAACTGGCCTTCCCCTGTAATCAGATTGATGACTACCCTGTCATCATAGAACCTTCATCCAGTAACTTTTGGGAGCAGCTGCAGAGATCCAGAGCTAAGCACTGGGCTGAGCTCCTGAAGTCCAATTGAAGAGAGGGAGGAGGAATTATATGAGCAAGGGGGTCAAGTGAAGGTCATGATGGGGAAACCCACAGAGACAGCTGACCCGAGCTAGTTGGAGCTCATTGACTCTGGACTGACACCTGGGGAACCTGCATGGGACCTGACTAGGCCCTCTGAATGTGGGTGACAGTTGTGTGACTTGGGCAGTTTGTGGCGCCCCTGGCAGTGGGACCAGGATTTATCCCTAGTGCATGAACCTGCTTTTTGCATCCCATTCCCAATGGAGGGACACCTTGCTCAGCCTAGATGCAATGGGGAGGGGCTTGGTTCTGCCTCAACTTGATGTGCCAGACTTGGTTGACTCCCCATGGGAGGCCTTACTCTCTCTGAGGAGTGGATTGGGGTGAGATAAGGGAGAGGGAGGAGGGGTGGGAGGGGGAACTAATTGGTATGTAAAATGAAAAAAAAAAACTTTTAAATTAAAAAAATTAATTTAAATTGAACAGAAAATTATCTTTGGAAAATTTCCAGTGTGTGATTTGAATACATAAAGAAGAAATACTAATTTTGGGAAACAAAAATCCAATGGAAATTTTTACATGTGCCAAGTAAACTGAGTATAAACAGTTTGACATTTGTTCTAGTTTCATTTGTATTGCTGTGATTAAAAACCTGGCCGAAAGCAACTTAGGGGAGGAAAGGGTTTATCTGGCTTACAATTCTAGGTTACAGTCCATCATTGAGGGGACATCAAGGCAATAATTCTAGTAGCTGTCCACATGGCATCTACAGACAAGAACAGAGAGAAACAAATGTATAGGTTCTTGCTGCTTGTACTCAGATCTATTTCTCAATTTTTACACTGTTCAGGACTATTTGTTTAGGGAATGGTGATGCCCACATGGGCCTTGTCTTCCCACATTAACAGTCAGTACACTGACCCACAGACATGTCCCCAGGTCAACCTGATCTAGACAATTCCTCATTGAAGCTCTCTTCTCATGTGGTTCTTGGTTGTTGCAAGCTGACAGAAGTATTGGTTCTTAACAACCAGGGAGCCTGCATGGGACCAACCTAAGCTCTCTCTGCATATATGACAAATGTGTAGCTTGGTCCATTTGTGGGACTCCTAGCAATGGGAATAGGAACTGTCCCTAATGCTTTCGTTGGCTCTTGGAAACTTTATTAAAGATTTATTTATTTATTATGTATACAGTGTTCTGTCTGCACACACCCCTGCAGGCCAGAAGAGGGCACCAGATCTCACTACAGATGGTTGTGAGCCACCATGTGGTTGCTGGGAATTGAACTCAGGACCTTTGGAAGAACAAGCAGTGCTCTTAACCTCTGAGCCATCTCTCCAGCCCCCGGCTCTTGGAAACTTATTCCTCATACTGGATTGCCTTGCCCAGCCTAAATATAAGGGAGGTGCTGAGTCTTACTGCAACTTGATATGTCATGCTTTGCTGATACCCAGGGGAGGCCTGCCCCTTTCTGAACAGAAACAGAGGAGGAATGGATTGAGGGAGGGGAGGAGAGGGGCAGAGAGGGGATGGAAAGACAGGAGAGAGGGGAAACTGCAGTCCGTATGTTAAATAAATACTGTTATTTCTTAGAGAAAATCAATAAGATTGAAAACCCTTATCCAAATTAATTAAAAGGTGGAGAGAGAATATCCAAATTAACAAAATCAGAAATGAAAAGGGTGGAATAATTACAGACCCTGAGGAAATCAAAAGAACCATAGGGCCTATAAAAAGTTGTACTCCACCAAATTTAAAAATCTAAAAGAAATAGACAGGTATTTTCCATGATAATTACCACTTACCAAAGTTAAATCAACATAAGATAAGCAATTTAAATAGACCTATAATACCTAGTGAAATGGAAGCCGCAGTTAGAAGTCCCCAACAACACCAACAAGATGGTTTTAGTGCAGAATTCTACCATACTTTTAAAGAAGAGTTAGTGTCAATACTTCTCAAATTATTCCACAAAATAGAGGCAGGAGAAACTTTGCCCAATTAATTTTATGAGGCCACAGTTACCCTGATATCCAAACCACATAAAGGCCTAACAAAAAAAGAATTGCATACCAATTTCCCTTATGCACATAGATGCAAAATACTAAATAAATACATGTAAACCAAAGCCAAGAACACATCAAAAAGATCATCCACCATGATTAAGTAGGCTTCATCCCAGAAATATAGAGATGGTTCAATATACATAAATCAACATGTAATCCATCATATAAACGAAATGAAAGAAACCACATGATCATCTCATTAACTGCAGAAAAGGCCTTTGACAAAATCCAAAACCCCTTCATGATAAAAAGCCCTGGAGAGATTAGTGATACAAGGGATGTACCTCACCATAAAATAGACAGTTTACAAAACCTCAGAGCCAACATAATTTAAATGGAGAGAAGCTCAAAGCAATTTCATTAAAATCGGGAACAAGACAAGGTTGTTCACTCTTTCCATATCTATTCAATATAGTACTTGAAGTCTTCACAAAAGCAACTAAGATGACTGATCTTTATAAAGTGGATACAAAGAAAGAAAGATGTCAAAGAATCTTTATTTGTAGATGACATAATAGTATACCTAAGTGACCCTAAAAATTCCACCAGGAAACTCCTGCAGCTGAAAAACACTTAGAGTGAAGTAGCTGTATACAAAGTTAACTCACAAAAATCAGTGACCCTCCCATATACAAATGACAGGTAGACTGAGAAAGAAATCAGTCAGGGAAAGGACACCTGCAGAAATCAGCGGCCCTCCCTTATACAAATGACAGATAAACTGAGAAAGAAATTGGGGAGACAACAACCACAGAAATCAGCGAACCTCCCATATACAAATGACAGGTAGACTGAGAAAAAAATCAGGGAAACAACACCTTTCACAATAGCCCCAAATAGTATAAAATACCCTGGGGTAACTCTAACCAAGCAAGAGAAAACTTGTATGATAAAAACTTTAAGATATTGAAGAAAGAAATTGGAGAAGATATTAAAAGCTGGAAAGATCTCCCATGCTCATGGTTGATAGGATTATCAGAGTAAAAATGGTCATTTTACCAAGGCAATCTACAGATTCAGTAAAATTCCCATCAAAATCATAACACAATTCTTCACAGATCTTGAAAGGACAATGTTCAGCTTCATATGTAAACCCAAAATACCCAGGATAGCTAAAATAATCCTGAATGATGAAAGAACTGCTTGAGGTATCACCATCCCCAAGTTGTACTACAGAGCTATAGGAATAAAAACATGGCATTAGCATTAAAACAGACTCATTGATAAATGGAATTGAATTGAAGAGCCAAACATAAGTCCGTACACCTATGGACACCTGATTTTTTTTTTTTTTTTAATGAAGAAGCCAGAAATAATCACGAGAAAAAAAGATAGCATCTTCAACAAATTGTGCTGGTCAAAATGGATAGCTACAGTAGAAAAATCCAAATAGAGCCATGCTTATCACCCTGAACAAAATTCAATTCCAAATGGATCAAAGACCTCAACATAAATCTAGGTAGAAGAGAAAATGGGGAATAACCTTGAACTCATTGACTCAGGAAAAGACTTTCTGAACAGAACACTGTTAGCACAGCCACTAAGATCAAGAATTAATAAATGGGACCTTATGAAACTGAAAAACTTCTATAAGGCAAAGGACACTCATTCAAACAAAGCAGCAGCTTACAGAATGGGAAAAGATTTTGACCAACTACACACCTGATAGAAGGCTAATATTCAAAATATATAAAGAACTAAAAAACCTAGATAGCAGGATGACAAAATAACCAATTTTTAAAAATGGACTACAGATTCAAATAGAGAATTCTCAAAAGAGGAGAAACATGTAAAGAAATGTTCAATATCTTTATTCATCAGGGAAATGCAAATCAAAACTACTTTGAGATTTCATCTTACACCAGTCAGAATGGCCAATGTCAGTAAAACAAGTGACAGCTCATCCTGGCGAGGGTGTGGAGCAAGGGGACACCCATCCATTGCTGATGGCAGTGTCAGCTTCTACAGCAACTATGGAAATCAGCGTGGCAGTTCCTCAGGAAGATGGAAATCAATCTACCTCAGTTATGCCACTCTTGGGCATATACCCAAAGCACGCTTCATCCTGCCACAGAGACCATTGCTTAGCCATGTTCACTGCTGCTCTATTCATAATAGCCAAGAATTGGAAACATTCTAGATTTCTCTCAACAGAAGAATAGGTAAAGAAAATGTGGTATATTTGCAAAATGGAGTATTACTCAGCCATTAAAAAATGAGATCATGAAATTTTCATATAAATGGATGGAACTAGAAAAAATCATCCTGAGGGAGGTGATCCAGACCAAGAAAGACAAATATGGTGCATATTCACCTATATGTGGATATTAACTGTAAAGTCAATGATAACCAAGATATAGTCTGTGGAACCACAGAGGTTAGATACACAGTAAGGGACTTGGGTCAAGGGACTGATATATTCTTAGGAAAGGGACATGAAAAAGATAGTTATGGATGCTTGGGGGTGGGAGACTGCGATGGGAGGATTAAGTGGAGAGGTGGAGGGAACAGGGGGACAAGGGAAGGAATATGGGAAGAGACAGCTAAAATTAAGGGCCATTTAAGGGGTAATAGGGAAACCTAATGCAGTAGAGCTTCCTAAAGTATATACATATATGAAGGTTATCTAAATGAAATCCCAAATAATGGGAGAGACAGAGCCCCACTAGCCATCTCTTTTCATCAAATGAAGCTTCCAGTACTGGGACTGGGTTACATCTAATTGAGCTCTTGGTCAAAAGGGTCTGTTGCCAAGACTATATTTTGCTCTCCACAAGTTGATGATAAGGCTCGATCACTTAAGGCATACCTATACAACTCTTTGAACATGGAAAAGTTGAACTGGTGTCATATCAGCTTTTTTAAAAAATACTTGTTTTAACATATTTATTCTCTTTTTAACATACAAGTGCTTTGTGTATATATTGTGGCTTCCAGTTTAGTATTTTTACAGGATTCCTGAGTGTGCAAATGAGTGGGTCTCTAATTCCTGTGCCGCTTTCTTGGGCTCTTTTCCTTCTGTTTGTTTTTCCCTATTCCAATGTTAGGTTTTGTTTTATTATATTGTATTATTATCCCTTAGAAGCCTGTTTGTTTTGTAATGAGAGACAGAAAGAGGGTGGATCTGGATGGGAGGGGAGATAGGGAAGAACTGGGAGGAGTAGAGAGAGGGAAAACCGTAATGATATGTGAGAAAAAAAAATCTATTTTCAATAAAAGGAAAAATAACAGCAACTAACCACCACAGTGCCTCTTCAGAAAACCTGTGCTGTATTACTTTCATCACCAAAAGAGTATTTGGCATAGCTGTGAGGTGTCAAGGAAGTCAATGCAAATCCTCTGTTCCTCCTCTGCCTTGAAGGACAGAGACTGACACCATGCATAATTAAAAACTTAAAATATCTGGAAGGATGGACCATGGTGAGGCATGGAGTGTGTGTGTGATTAAGGCTTTTGGTGCCCTTGAAAGTCTTGTTTTCTCAACCATGTTTAGCATTATTCTCTGATCAGCAAAAATACATCAGAACTTGCTATTTTTACTGAAGTGATGACAATGAGACAAGACTATTTTATCTAAAATAAAAGATTTTTAAATTCCAGGGTGGTAAACTTTTGAACTCTTATAAAAAAACTGCTGAAAACACATACATTAACATTTATTGGATGATGATGTTTTGGTCATAAAAATTATCAAGGATATAAACTTTTTATGTAAAGGATCAGAAATTCAAAATATCTTGGGGGGACTCAATAAAAACTCAAACTAGGTCAAACTGAGAAATAATATTACTCATGTTTATGCACTCCAATTCACCAAGTTCTGTCTGTTTTCATTTTTTTTTTTATGTATGTCATTTTTAGATGCTTTCCATTCTCAATGGGAGGAATGATCCTTTTTTTTCTTTTTCTCTTTTGGGGTGCTAAGGAGGGCTGTGGACCCAACAGTTGTAATAGCAAACCTAACCGAAATGAAAACCTTCAGTCTCCTAAGTCTTTCTATTGTTGCCTGTACTGTCACTGCATGCAAATAACTGGTGCCATTTCTGGATCTTTTAGAACAAATAACCCTTCCAGATGGCAGCGATAATAAGTGTGGAATGCTCTTTCGATGGCAGCTAAAATTGTCTGCATTGTTTTGCTGTTGTGGATTGACCGGTGGTTGATTTTGTTTTCTGTTAAGAGGTGTGAGCATGCCTCACTCCGTTGTCTACCTGGTCTCTGGCGATCAGAGAGTGCTTGTGTGCTGCAGTCATGCGCACTGGAAGAAGTGCATGACTGATTTTGTGAAGAACTCAGTGTGATCCCTTGCAGCAGAGACTGTGGGAAGTGGAAACCTGACACTCAGCTAGAGGCCACTACCCTTCAGAGGTGAATGAGACAGCCCAACATCTGTCCACTTCTTGCAAAGCTTTTCATCTTAAAGTTCATGTCCTAATACACAGCAGTTGGGTAATTGTCTGTGATGCTCAGCACAACCCCGAACTATGTGTAGCTGAGAGAAGGAAGGACAGAATCACATTTCCTTTCTAAAGTAGAAACAGCCCTGCATGCATACCCTTCTAAAATCTGGTATTTAAACAGAATTGTAAGACATCACATTCTTCTCTTTGGAATGAACACTGGCCCAAGTTACTAGAAAGCTCATGCCACTGAGTGTGCAAACTCACAGGCCAGGAAAGAAAACCTTCTCCAACACCCAATTTTTAGCATTGTGCTAAAGTCATTTACTGTTAAAACCCAGAAGTTAAATATGATCCTTTCCCTGTTCCCCACCCCTTCTCTCTTAGGTTAGTGTTTGGGGGAAAGACAGGGGGTTGGGGCTTGGCCCCAACTTGGAATTGCTGCCAAGGGCTTGTAATACAATCTCTCCCATTTGAAGGGTAAATCAGTGTCAACTGCGTTTGCTGTCCAGCAGAAAAAAAAGTAAGCATTTTACTTCCGCTCAGTCCGTGTGGACTGATGAAATGTAGGAAATCTGTTTCTGGTGAGAGGGATTAAAATCATTTTCCCAAACAGCACCAAGAGGAGCCATCACAGGAGTATGAAGAGGGGCGGTGCGGCCACAGCTGCCGCCACTGTGCTGCTGGGCTGCGGGGAGCCAGGGCCACAAGACCTCTGTCTGGAGGAGCCGCAGAGGCGCAGCCTGGAGCGCCGGCGCCGCTGAGCAGCTACGGCGAGCAGTGGGGAGCAGCGGGCTCGGTGAGCACGCAGCCAGACGCACCCCACCCCCTCCGCCCCCTCTGCAGCCAGGAGGGGTCCCACCGCTGAGCTACTGCAGGAGGGCGCGGGGGAGGGGCCTGGAAGCTGCGCGGCACAGAGGGTGAGCGGTGCTCACTGCGGTGGGGGACCTCCTGATGCCCTGGAAACAGCCTCCATCCCTCCATCCCTATTGTTGAGCAGCGCCAGAAGCCCGCTGGGACCGCTCAGCCAACCAGGGGCGGAAGTGAGGAAGTCTCATTAGCGCGTGGACATAAATGTACACATGCGTGATGCTCAAGCTAGCCTGTAATGCCGTGCGTGCTCTGCGGTTATGCGGATGGGGGGGGAAGGGGTGGGGGGAGGGACGTGGGCTGTTTGGCGGTCTTAGTCACACTTCCTGAAGATTTGGTTAAGCGGGAGTCAGGAGGGAGAGGTTGTAATGCACTTTGGGGTGACTTTATAAATGAATTGGGTAGAGTTGAACCTTCTTACGAGTGTGAACAAATGCTAATTTATCTATCCATAATTTTGTATTTCAACGTGGTATTTCGTATTAGCACAGCCCGAGATGACTGGAGTCTGAAGCTGTTTAGGGAGCAAAGGAGCCAACTTTTCTTTGGAGGTGTTAATTATCCTGGCAAAATTAAATTACATCAGCTCTGTAAAGGATTGACTTGGTGCAGACATCTCGGAGTTCCTAATGTGGGATCAGAATGGGAGCAAACCCCGTTCTCAGCATTCTGTTTTCTGTACTCCAATACACATTGAGGTGGGGTGGGTTTTTCTCCCAATTACTGTTTCTTAATCACAGACTCTGTGTTTTCTATCTCTATCTTCAACTTTGTTTTTGTTTTGTTTAATCAACTCCCCACCCACTATCCCAAACCTCTTCAACAGAGCTTGAGGAATTGTGCACACAGATTTTATGCAGAGGAAATAGGATCTACGTGTTCAGAGGGACACCCATCTGGCCCCCTCGATGTTAAATAAAGGCTCAGACAGGTTGGGAGTATCCGCCAAGCACAGGAAGTCCTCCTTCCCTTCCCACCTGTCCCAGGAGACTCTGAGAGGCAGGGCTGAGAACAAACCCTGTGCTCTTTGCTGCTTTCCCCAACCTCTTAGTCTTGTGCTCATAACTTCAGCTCGCATCTGATTTGCCTAGCTTGTCTTTGGCATCCATCAATGAGCCCTTCTTCAAGGAATGCCCTGGTCTAGCTGTGGAGAGTGTGGTGGTGGTCCTTTCCAACATGGGTGTTCAGGTTCTCACTGCTTAAGAGAAGGTAAGAACCGGAGGGACCAAGACTGGGGTGCTGCGCCTTGACCATACCCAGCGGAGGGAGCCTGTGCTGAGGGCTGTCTGGGAAGTTTCTGACCCGAAGAGGGAGTTTGCATTTAGACCCACCGAGCTTTTAGTTGTGTCTCTTCATTTATTGATAAGCACCCAACTTTGTTTGTGCTGTGGCCTGTGCTTTGCTGGGAAATAAATTCGTATGGCAGAATTCACTTCACCAGAGTCAAAGGACTTGGGATTGCCCACCGAGTTTGCTAGCATCTTGGGACCAAGGTTAGTTAAACTTTGAGCTTGAAGGTGTGGGAAATCTTCAGGACTTAATGTAACCTGCAGCAACATGCCTTTTAGAACTTCCAGACTGGAGGTCGGCTGTGCAGGTTTTGGAGCCCTCTGAAGACTTGAGCTGGTTAAAACAACTGGTATGCTCCTAACAACGTGTTTCCAGGAAAATTTGTTTAAACTTTCTGCAGAAATTACAGCATTATTTTTGTAGCTTTGATATTGTGTCCCAAACAAGAGCCAATTTCTTTCGGTTTTCTTGAGCTGCTACTGAAGTTTTCCACTCAGTGTTGTTAGATTAGAGGAAAAGAACAAGAGAGAGAGAGAAATAGCTCTTGCCAAGGTGGGTTAAGGTGCTTGGACACTTCCTGTAGTAAATGTTTTCAGGAGCAATTCAATTGAGATTTTCTATTGTTTTCTCTTTACATGACGAATCTATCCTCTATCTATATCTATCTATCTTGTACATATGTAATATATATAGCACATATATTGTACCTATATTTGTTGCATGTATGTCTGAAGAGAATGCTGAATTCTGATAGTTCATTCCTGCATTTGAGTTAAAATAAAATTTTTATGTTATGAACAAAATGCAAATCTTCTCATGAATTAAGGCTTGCCAAATCAACTTTCATAAACTTTTGATGTGAGCCATTACAATTTCCAATTAATGACTTTAGATGGTTTTCTACTCAAATTGTGTTTCAGTTTAATCTGGCAGAGCTCTAAAAGTCTGCACTTCACTGATTGAGAGAATGGTTTAGTAGGATTTGGGGAACAATGACTTAAAAAAAAATCTCAACTGCCAGAAATATTTTGTCTTGAGGAAGAGATGTGTGTGTGTGTGTGTGTGTGTAATCATTTATCCAAGATAAGTCACTATGGGGCTGTCACTAAGAAAGAGATGCCTTTCTTGTACAGTCTATGTACAAGGAGGGTATAGAGATTTAATGACTGTGTGAATATCCCATTACTTTGGGCAAAATATCTTCGTAGGCTGCCAGCCTCTTATGAATATATGAGAATTCTCCCATGCAGATTTCCTAAGGGCCTTTTGAGTCTGTTCTCCAGTCACTTAACTAAAGTTTCATGTTATTTTGCTTGATGTTTGCTCAATTTCTGTTTGATATAGTCACTTGGCAGAGGCTACAGCCCCGTCACAAGAGCTGAAACTGCTTTTGTGATGCCATCAATTATGGACTTTATTTTCTGAAATATTTTCTTGGCATTTTTAATGAGGTTTCACATTCATAACTTGGAATGGGGGTGCAGACATGTGATCCCAGCACTTGGGAGGCTGATGCAGGAGTACTTAAATTTTAGGCCAAGCTAGTATACTACATCGTGAGTTGGTGTCGACTGGGCTACATAGTCAAACCAAATTAAATCACAGCCAGTCAAATAGCAACAAAATTCTAACGAGAGACAGGAAAAGAGTGGATCCGAACAGAAGAGGAGGTGGGGAGGAACTGGGAGGAGTAAAAGGAAGGGAATTCATAATCAGATTTTATTAATGAGGAAAATAATCTGTTTTTAATAGAAGGAAAAATAGCAACAGCAAACATTTCACATTCTGAATATTGGTTGAGGAGCTACATTTTGTAGAGATGTTACTGGTTGGTCAAAATAAGTCACATGACAATAAAATTTTCAGGAAGTGGAACAAATCAACCTTGGACTTTTTTTGAGTCTAGTTCAAAACTGACATCTCCTGCTTAATTTTGGAAGAGTTTTTGGATTGATGCATTCATTTTGTTTTTAATTTTAAAAGACAGTCTTATTGATCTAAAATCTTGTCTCTGCCTTGTTTGGAACCTTTAGCATATAAACTTGAATGGTTAAAAGTGAGCAACATTGTAGAAGAGAGCCAAGGTTGCTTTTAAAGGTGGGCCTCTTGGCTGCACATTCATTGGGCCTCACTGCTTTTAGTAGCTTTTTGTAAAGGAGATGAGGGGGGTGGGGGAGACAGGAAGGAGGTTTGGGTAGTATCTGTGGACACCTACTTTGTTTCAGTGCGCACAGAATCTTGTCATATTAATAGCTTATGATCCTTAACTCATACCAAAGTGCAGTACTTTGTTACCATTTTTAACCCCATATAAACTCATTTTGCTGCTTAAACTTCCGCACATAAGCTTGGGTACAACATCCTCAACATGAAGAGAGTTTGGGAGCTCAAATGACATGCGGTTATTTATTCATGCTTTACCTGCTGACATTCCCATCTCTTCTGTCTGTTCACGTTAGTGATTGAGCTGTGGGAAAGTCCTAGTTTGTTACAGAATTATTCCCAAAAGAAGTCATTGCATGTTTTATTTTGTCATGTTTTCTAATGGTGATGATTTAGATTGCATATAGAATACACTGAACCTGAAATATTTGCCAAGTAATGTCATAAATGTTGAATCTTCATAATTATCTTTGAAATGCTCGTGTCCACAGTACACGGTGAACAAGTCAAATACAAAGAGAAAAGTTCTATGGTATGTGCAGTTTCTAAATGGCGAGGTTGTGGTGCCATTATTGCACCTAGGATGTTGGATTTCATCTCCTTTATTCTATCCATTCATTAGCCTTCCATAGTAGAGTCTCACAGGAGATAAGTAGTATAATGCTTTTTTTTTTTTTTTTTTTTTTTTTGCTTCTGTTTTTTCTGTCTATATAATACTGCAGTATGTTTGTTTGTTTGTTTTGGGGTTTTTTTGGTTTTTGTTTGTTTGTTTGTTTTTGTCATGCTAGCCTTCTAGAGTTAGGAAAAAACATAAAACTTTTTGGCCATAATCACAGCACACCTCTAGGTGGCATGGAAGAATTTTTTTTTTTCTTTTTTTTCTTTTCAGAATAAAAATCTATGTCTTCAGCTGCACTGTGGAGTAATGGGCTAGACAGTCTTTAAAAGTGATGTTTTACTTTCAGGCTCATTAACTTTTTCTCCTTCCCTCGGGGTTGCCCGAGTCTCATCACATCCATAATTGTTATTCCAGAGTCACCTTTCCTATGGAAAGAAAGGGAAAATATACACTCTTTGAAGGATTTTGTATACGTGTCTGTGTGGTTTCCCCTTTGAGATTCATTTTTATGCATTCCAAGTCCTTACAGTTCAGTTACCAACGTTTAGTCACAGAAAGCTTGTAGGAATTTCCATTTAGTGAATTCCTATACATATTTGAGGTCTTACTCTTTCCATTTGGTTGAGTTTAATACTTAACAAAGTTGTTGTTTGAGCTTTTAAAAGATTTGGATTATGTAAATTTTATTGAAAATATCTTTCACTGTTAAGCTGTGAAAACTTGTTCTCATCCTGACTTTTCTGTTCAGTGTCTCATTGATCATTTTCTTTCTTGTCTTTAAATCTACTCCTGACATGTTTTATAGTTTTGGAAACTTTAAATGCCTTCCAAAGAACAGGCATGATCTTTTCCTTAGTTTCTCTTTAGGATATAACACAGTTCATCTAGACACACTCAATTTTTATTACAGATTATAAAAGGATCAAATTTCATAGTTATCTTTTTTTAACTATTATTAACTTTAAAATTTCTAAGAATTAAACTAGATTTTATTTGCTAAGCAATTCATATCTTTATTTTTAATTTTTATCATGTATTAATTCTATAACTAACATGTTTAATATACTTTGATCATCTCAATTTCCTAATATCGTAGCCTGTTTCCCTCCACTTGTCCTCCTCTCCCTCAAGTCCCCTTCTGCTGTCATTATCTCTAGCCTTTTTTCCGTCCCTTCCTCCCCTCCCTCTCTGTGTGCTTTCTTGCTTGCTCCCTTCCTTACTTTCTGTCCATCCATTCATTCATTCCAGTTCAGTCATTTAAATGAGAGTCTACCTCACCATGCGGTGAAGTCCTCAGACTCCATATTTTCTTCCTTCTAGCTGGATCCATTTCTGTTTCCTATCTGATTTCAGCCAATTCTTTCTTTGTTTTGTTTTGTTTTTCAAGACGGTTCCTCTGTGTAGCCCTGGCTGTCCTGGAACTCTCTTTGTAGACCAGGTTGGCCTCGAACTCACAGAGATCCACCTGACTCTGCCTCCCTAGTGCTGGGATTAAAGTAGTGCACCACGACCTTCTGGCTTGATTTCAGCCAATTCTAAGGCCTGAATGTAGAGACTTTAAGGAAACCCACTGAGTCATGCTCAGTATAGTGATGATTTTAAATATGAATAATGGAGCAGGAGAAATTAGGTTGCTCATCTTTCTTCTTTTTAGAGAGGACTTAGACAAGTCCTGTCTCTTAAAATACCTTTGTGTCCCTCTGTATTGGTCATAGTTTAGTTCTTTAACCTTTCTAGTATTTGAATTACTAATTAAGCTTGCTTTCTCTCACATTGGCCTCTGGGAAACCTGACCCCTTTTTACTGACCATCTCTACTAAAATTGTGGTTATGTACAAAATATCAAAATAAAACTAGCTTAATTATCTTTATTTGTTTTTAGTGATTCATCTGTTCATATTAGGAGATCGTCTGGATTACATTTCTTTTGAAACACAAGAGAGATTGCATGGGAAATAAAGGTGCTACTGTCAGGGCAATAACAACTTCACTGTTCAGAAATGGTGAGGGGAAGGATTGTGTGCCTCTGACTCACTGCAACTGTTACATGCCATTAGGCTCCCTGTAAGCGATCCCCGATGGATTCTGTGCTAGACAATGAGCTTCAGAACCCGAGGCGTCTTCTTGCCTTTGTAGCGTGACACCGGGCTCTGAAGCTTCAATGGGAGTCACAGGGCACACAATAGGGTGTAGGTAGAGTTACTGTGAGACCATATCTCACTTTCAGGGAAGTAGTGGGAGAGATTGTGTCTGGAGAAGGAGGCATTTTAGAGGTAACCCTTTTAAGATTTCAATTAGTTATTTAAATGTATGACTCATGTGCTTAGGTGTTTGATTGATTACATGTGTGTTGACAGGCTAACCATCCTGTAGGATCCTGATTAGCTACAGACAGAGGTATTGTTTTGCTGGGTATAAACATAATTTTTAAAAAATTGGGATTGAAAATATTTCAGGTATCTTTGACGTTTAATCACAGAAGTTTAGAGAAACTCTGAGCAGTGATGTTATTAACTGGGAGAGAGTAAATAATAGCAGCATTCTAATTCTTACATTAACAAACTTGTAGCCTATGACAAGGTGTAGTAAACACAGATCGTCTTTCTAAGCCTTCATTTCAGATACTTAGAGAACGTCAAAAGAATAAGTGCATCAAAAATGGAATTATATCTTTCAGTTGTGTATTTATTATATACTTTATGTATTTACTACCTCTCCCAACAGTCTTTTCTAAGATTTTGGTGATAACTCCATTTTGCATTAAAAAAAATGGAAGTAGATTATTTATTCAAAAGTAAACTCTTAAAAGAAATTAACCTAAATAAATTATAAAGTTTGAGAATAACTACAAAGGAATACTGCGCAAAGTCTTCAAGAATAAAACACCAAAGAGAGCATGTAACTTAATCACTTTGAAATCCTCAGATGAAATATCTAGAATATTATATGCATCTAAGGACTTGCCTGTTCCAAATACACTTGTGTTTATTGTCACTTGGTTATACTTCTTTTGGTTATTTTATGTATCTACTGATTTGCAGGCCAGAGCTGGTCAGGGTAAAGTAGACTCTAAGGGAAATGATTGAGCTATTGTAAACAAAAGTGAAATAATTTTATATCAGATAAAAGACAGCTTCAATATACTTATTTTACTTAAGTAGCATCAGGTCTTTCAAATAATTCATACAGGAGCTGGAGTTGTAGCTCAAAAAGAGAGTGCTTGCCTAGCATGTAAGAGATCCTGAGATTGTTTCTCAGCATTCCATATACCAGTATGGTGGGGCATACCTGTAATCCCAGAACTCACGAGGTGGGGCAGGATCAGAAGGTCAAGATCACCCTCAGTTATATAGTAGTTATATGGCATTTTGAGGCCATCTTGGATTACTTTTGACTGTCCCCCCCCCAAAAAAAATAATTCAGACAAAGAAAATATACTTAAGGCCAATTTAAATACTTAAATATATTTACATACTTTAAAGTATTTATTTTTGTAAATTATTTTCCTATGATTCAAATAAAGATTTGTGCTATCCATACACTGAAGTAATCAAGTTATGAAGTAATCCTATTTTATTTTTTTTATTGTACTGTGCATTAACACAGGATTTCTAACATGCTAGGTAAATTCTCTGCCACTCTTAGTGTAGATGTAAAACACTGAAGTACTTTGACTCTAAAATGTTTACAAACAAACTCAAAAGGAGAAAATCATGGTAGAGGAGCGAAGGCCCCCCAGGGTAGCGGTTGTTAGGACAGTGTCTTCCACTGGTGCATTCTGTCAGACTGTGTCTTCAAGCAAGAGTTCTTGGGGCTTGAAGATCAAGATCCTAGCCTAACTCTACTGTGGTGTCGTGGATAGATTGCTCATGCTACTGATCCCCTCTGGTCTTGGTCTTCTGTGACTTCCAGAATTGTGGTGGAGACTATTTGAATACCCCTCCTCTCCTACCCAGTGCTTAGTAGTTTAACTGTGAGTCCTTGAGTCTACCATCACCAACAAACTGCATGTTGTGCTTAATATTTTAGGCATCTGTCTTACCAACAATTCCCAAGTGTTTACTAAAAATTGTATGAATACTGTTTGTGTGCGTGTTCAGCACTCAAAATCTGTAGAAATCTGTGGCTTAAAAAAAAAGACACTAAAATCTCAATTTAACCACCATTTACTGTGTTTGCATAGATGGGATTTCTTGCCCTGGAAGCTGGCCCTTTCCAAATACATTGTTTTACATGAGCTAAGCATTTACTGTTTGATTTTCTCCTTGACCTTTGATTGTTGCCGTTACCAGGTCGCTGGCCAAAAGTGAGACGAATAAAGCAACTAATGTCTCCTGGGTTTAATAATTAATAACCTGCTCTGACATCATGGAAGCCCGTGGATGGGCCCTATTACAATGTCGTCGTGGTGGCATTTTTACAGTTTTAACCTGTATGAAAAGCTATTGCTCTTCTGCCTCTCCACCAGGTGTTAGGAGTGGATAAATGATGTGCACTGCCCTGAGCCCCAAGGTTCGCAGCGGACCCGGCCTGTCTGATATGCATCAGTACAGCCAGTGGCTGGCCAGCAGACATGAAGCTAATTTGCTGCCGATGAAAGAAGACTTGGCCCTGTGGTTAACCAATCTATTAGGTAAGGTTATAAGATATCACTCTGTGAGCAAAGATAACAGTGTCTTATGTGTTTTACCCCCTCTCATAGTGTCCTTCTCCCAAGCATGTGACAACACCTGGAAAGAAAGACCTTCTTTATTGGGATTTTTCATCTGGGAAACCCGAAGCCTGTGGAAATTTAAATGAATTTCCCAGTGCCTCTCACATTAGCTGTGTTTCATATTCCAGCATCCTGCGCTGGAATGTGGAAATCTGCGGTCGAGTTGCTTATACTGTTTCTGTTCTGTCTGATTTATTTTTGACTCGTCAGTTTTCAACTGAACACTTTGACCCGTGCTTTGGTTCAGGCTGCAGGCTCTGTGAAATCTGCCTCTAAAACTGTCCTTCTTGCCCTACTTTTACAGCGCACCTTCCACAACTGCTCAGAGCCTGAACTCAGGGAGAATGCCTACGCTTTGTCCAGATGGGCTGACCCGAGTGATTTAGCTTTGAACTGGATTCTGTTTTCTTTTTAGTGTGCCTTTTTGAAAAAGCGTCGTTGTTGAGGGAACTGACACCACCTGCTAAAGGTGCCTTTGCTTTTGTCTGGTGAACTCTGAGGATGAAGGTGCCAACAGCGAAGGGTATAGATTTGTACATTTAAAGGCTTGTCATATACTAAGCCACAGCATCACCAGTAGTGGATTTCCCCAGAGAAGCGCGAGTCACAACTTTATGCTCTTACAGAGTTTTCAGAATATAAGATTTGACTGTGGAGTAAGCAGAGCTTGTGTGGTGCTGTGTGGTTGGCAGAATGGACTTGCCTACACTGAAGCAATCCTGCAAGGCACAGGTTCACTCTCTAGCTAGGAAGTCAGGGCTTACAGACAGCACCTCTCGGGATGAATCTCTAGCAAAGACTGGGAACCCATTAGCCTTTGGCAGAATTTTCTCTGCTCATCCTGGCCTTTTTTTTTTTTTTTTTTTTTTTTTTTTTTTTTTTTTTTTTTTTTGGTTTTGGTTTTGGTTTTGGTTTTGGTTTTGGTTTTTCCGAGACAGGGTTTCTCTGTGTAGCTTTGTGCCTTTCCTGGATCTTGCTCAGTAGACCAGGCTGGTCTCGAACTCACAGAGATCTGCCTGGCTGACTTTCATACTTAATTGCTTTCTAAAGAAAATCTTTGTCTGTGGGAGGTATTTACGTTTTCTATATCATAAGCACCAACTTTATGGTTTAACCAGAATGACCAGATGTGGGTATAGACAATATACCCTTCAGAAAGGTTTTCAGGACCCTCCTCCCCTCAGCAAGGTCCTCCACCTCACCGCGGGGCTATCTCTAACACAAGGAAGAGACTTCCTCAAATAGAGGAAGTTGTTGCCTCCTTTGCTTTTCTCTTTCCAGGGCACACTAATGACTGTTAAGTTAGTCATTATGAACTTCCAGCCATCTGCTGCAGATTCGAACGGTCCTTGGAATTGTGATGCAGAAATCCAGAGCACAGCTCTAGAGAATCTGTTGATGCTTGACTTCCAACTGCTGCTTCCTGGCCCTGAACTCTCTGTTCATTGTTCTGACATATAGCCTTTGTGTCTGTTTTGCAAGTTGCTGTGGGAGGAAATATTTAAAATATATATATAGTACTTAGCATAGTTCCTGGATTATAGTTAATATAAGTTATTGTTCCATTTATAAAGGTCAGTGAAATTGTTCATTTTTTATGAAACTTGTTAGGGGCTAAATCATACACTGCTCTGAAGAAGGTTAGTAGTGAGTTGTAATCGATAGTGTGATCAACAAGGGGCCATGGAGATGTTGGGACAGAAGGAAAGGGTGCGTGAGTACAGTGTAGCCTGATTACACAGGCATGACCCAGTGTTGGGTGACTAGGTCATCAAGGTGTTCTGTTTAACCAATGTGATCATTCTCAAAGAGGTTTGATCAGTGTGAGCGGCCCAACACAGCCTCAAAGAACAGAGTCAGTGTGTGTAATGGAAAGATCCTTGGATTAGAAATCAGGAGACCTGGCTCCTCTCTGGGCATCAGGAGACCTGGCTTCAGCTTCTGGCTGTTCCACTGGTAGGAAACATGCCCAAAGTCACTCAGCTATCTGTTCTGGGCTTGCTGTCCTCAACCATAAATGAAAGAGTTGGAGGGGATGCTCTTTAATATCCTTTCCAGCTCCCCAAATCTAAGTTTCAAAGAAATCTGAGTCTGGGGTTTTGGTTTGGGTCAGTTTAGGCCAACAATAAGCATAAATAAGCAAAAGAATTATAAATGAATAAATTTTTAAAGAATAAGATTATCTTGTTAAATATTTATTAGTAGTTGTAGCAAATGAAATTGATGGTTTGTGAAACTTTCCAGACAAGGGATCCTGAAGGGATAAAAAACTGTAGTTATTGAATATTACCTTTGAGTGGACTGGAATTCACCTGAAATAGACAGAGACTTAGACCCCAGGGCAGCACCTTCAGGATAATTTGGAAAGGAGTCTAAACACTTGAGACTGTTTAAAATGGTAAAACATCTGGAGGTAGGAAAATAAATATGTTTTGTATAATAATGAGAGGAGAACAGACGAGTGACTTTATTGGAAGATGGCTTTCTTACACATAGTAGCAACTCTTAGTGTGCACTTGCATTGGAAATGTAAAGTTATTTATTCTTGCAGCTGGAATGCTCAGAGAGTTAGCGCATTTATTGCACTTGCAGAGGACCTGGGCTTGGTTCTCAGCACTCATACCATCTGTAACTCCAGTTCCAGGGGATATATTGTCCTGTTTTTGCTTCTGTGAGCACTGCACATACGGTACACATAAACTCACACAAGGACACACATATGCATAGATAAAAATAATAACTAAATCTTTAAAAATTATTATCTTTCTACCAACTGAGAAATATTCACCTATTTTATTCTGTAGCTCTCTCTCTCTCTCAAGTCTTAGCTTTTATGTACTTGGAACCTAGAGTTGTCCTGGTAATGGTCTCCATGTTGGTCCTGTTTCCATGTAAAACACCAAATTCTTTAGGGAGACAGAAATGTAAAGCTTTTAGATTTTTGCTCTCCTAGGGTCATACTTGCAGAGAGCTTTCCTGACCCTATTTTAGGATATTTGTTTAAAATGTAACTTTTAAAAGCTTTTTAAGGAAAGTCAGTGATTTAACTTTGATGTTTCTGATCCTACACATAAACTGTCAATTGGTGATGAATTTTTTTTAAAGGACAATTTATTTTAAGATTATTTAGAGACCAAAAATTGTTTGATGAGTAAGAGAATGCTTGTTTTGCTGATAGACCAATATTCACATTCATGTCTCCAGTGTGACCTGAGATATTATAATTTTCAGATACTGTAATCTTGCTTAATCAGTAGTAAAAATAAATACCATTGTAGAATTCTAGGCATAGAGATAAAGATACGATAATAAACTGTCAGTCAACCTCAGTTTATGTATTAATACTGGTTTTCCTATGGGCAGTATGCTAGTTGAAGTGGCCAACATGACTCATGAGAAGGTCACTGGATGTTATTTTCACCTACTCACATGTTCTTGGGTATCTTATAGGAAGTGCTCCCTGTAACTCTGCTGAATTTCCTGATAGTAGTTGGGACCATGGACTAGATTTTTAATAAACATTTAGGAAAGACAGAGCTGGGTCCTGAAGATCCCACCATCTTCAGTAAGAATGTGTCCTGGGCTGCCACTGACATGGTGACTTCTATTACTCAGGAGTCTGTCTGTACTGTAAGCTGTCAACTCTGTTTCTTTTACTCATGAACCAAGTGTTACTCACCCATTATGTATGTCTCTACAATATACAATAATACCAAAAGCTTATGCCAGCAAATCTAGAGGAAAGTTTTAATCATTGCTTTGAGCATGGAGAGTGTTAGTAAATGATAGCAGTAATCCATGATGTAGAATTAAGCACATCTAACTCTATGATTTGTAGCAGGACTTCTGAGGATATTGTTGGTCTCACTTTGAGACAAATGTACTAACAAATTGCTCATCTCACTTGAGCTTTTACATATTTTAAAAAATGATGATTTCTCTTTGTCATATATTAGTTTTGTTTCATGATACTAAGGGAAGCAACTGGTACTGTATTTTTAAGAAAGACTTGTATGTTAAAAAGAGTTGCATCAAGACTTAGTTGCATCAAAAAGAGTTGACATTTTTATTAATGGTTGTAGGCCTTCAGAATGAAGACTTAAGTGTTTATATCTACCTAGGGATCTTGAGTAATTTCTAAGTTACTCCAAAAGCTGTTATGCTGAATTGACTTTACTTATATTAAGAAAATGTATTGAGCCAGGCAGTGGTGGCGCACGCCTTTAATCCCAGCACTTGGGAGGCAGAGGCAGGCAGATCTCTGTGAGTTCAAGGCCCACCTGGGCTACAGAGTGAATTCCAGGAAAGGCTCAAAGCTACACAGAGAAACGCTGTCTCCAAAAAACAAAAAAAAATAAAAAATAATTTTTAAAAATGAAATGTATTGATAGTTGATACTATGGCAAATTCCCCTTCTCTGACTTTTCTACAAGGAAAAGAAAATTTAGTGATTCCCAGTTTAACATGAGTGGTATGGGTTTTAATTTTTTAGTTATTTCTAAAAATCTACTTCATTTTTATTTATCAAAAAGTAAACATCTATCTGTTGAAGCTAATTAAACATAGCTGTCATCCAGTAAGCTTGGGACAGGAGGTTCTTCCTTTATTGGGTTCTTTTCTTCCAAGAGCCTCATGTTCTTGGTGTAAGTCAATAACGAGTCTGTTTCACACGCTACAAAATGTAGTATTGAAAATACCAAGTAACTTGAGATAAGGTACTCATTATCAAAAATGTTTAATAATTTGTATTGCACTAGAAAATAAGTCATGTTTGAGTTCTCTGCTATTAAAAATAAATTAATGTTGAAGGTGCAGAGGGGATTAGAGTGGATTTTGGTACTGTAGCATCAGGATTATCTCTAGAAATTGAAACTATACCAGCTTTCTTCTGCAGTGTTTCAAAGCAGACATTAGAACACGGCTTAGTGATCTTCTTAGCCATGGTCCAGGCTCCCTGTTCGTTTCACAGACTATTATCTTCAGTCCCAAGATCATCTTTTTCTAAAAAGACTTCTGTGATGTTTCTGTGTAAGAAAAGAAAACAATAACAATTTCATTTAGGAGAATGCTCTGCTGTAGGGAATAGTCACTGTATGGTCAGTAAATATTGAAGTTGTCAAGCCGAATGGCTGAGAGCACAGACTTTGAACCTGGAAGGCCTGGGTCAAAGGCTGAAATTCCTCTATGTGCTAATGTGTGGATTTGTCTAAAAAGGGGGGGAGGGGCATAAATAGTAACATGCACCCTATGGTTCTGTGACCATGCCTGCCTGCCGCATTGTGTCCAATTAAATACAGTCTCTTCTTTGGGAATCTAGTACTGCTATTTTTTTTTTTTTTTTGAGAAAAACACAACCCTTTTTACTCCTGTGGAAGATAAAGGGATTCTTGCCCCAATACTCAGGTAGTGCCAGTCTAAAACATTTTATAGATTGAGAGCCAGTCTTTATGCAAACTATGTCAAATTTTTTGGAAGATATTGTATATTGACGTATATGAGCACTCGTGCTGGTGTTAGTTACCCAATCCCTCCCTAAAAATACTGAGACTGGTGCTAACTTCATTCACTTAGTCCGCTGCTCTAGGGGCAGTGACCGACCATGGGACTCAGTCAGACTCCTCCGTCCCTATCTGCCAGCCAGCCATCAGTCATTACTGAAAAGATGCAAAATCAGAGTTCACTACTGTCGATTCAGAAAATAATTATACAACTCCAAGAGCAGAGGACCTTAGATTGACCTTCAAGCCCATGGCACATATGGGCTGAAGCATCTGATAATCTAAGATGGTTCAGTTATACCATCTATCACTCTTGATTCTCTAAGCATGCTTTGACATGGGACAGGTAGGGTAACTGCTACTAAGAATGTGGCATTGTGCTGACTGCAGAGACACCTTGAATAGTGTTTATACTATGATATGTGAGTTACCTAACACAGAAGGATAAAGAAGGCCTGATTCGTGAAGCAGGGATCATTAATTACATGTTAATTTTACCTAAGGAATTCATTCTTCACAGCCTGCTTATATGGATTTGTTATGGGCAATCTCAACTGGCATTATATCCTGCCTTTTCCTTAAACACCGTTAGTGGTATGTGTGGAATGTAAGTGAAGTAGTGTATCATTCCATAAAATGTTATAACTGACTTCTTATAATTATACAGCACATTGAAAATATATATTTAATGAGTCTTAATAGATGGATGGAAAATATATTACATGTAAAGGGTTTTTAAAAATAGAACTTCTCAGTCTTGCATTTTCCCTTCATTTGAGGCAGTCCATTTCAACTATAAAGTATATAACAGTCTCTGTTTTAGCCAAAAAACCCACCTTTCTAGGCTATAAAATACACAGAATTGAAAGCTGACACCTAATATATTCTTCATTGGATACAGATGTTCAATGTAAAGTTTTTTTCAAGTGTTCACAGAGAGCAGGACAAAGGACACTTGTGAGTTCCAAAGCAAATCAAGTGAAATGTGTAACTCTGGGCAAATTTCTGATGGCTCTTTGATGAAAACTATGTTTCTTTTCCGTATTAAAAATTCTTTTCAATTTATTATAATCATCTAGTCACTTGAAAATATGAGGAGGAATCTTTACATTGCTGTGGAGTTTAACTAGATGAGAACACATCAAGCTCCCTTCCAGAGGTAGAATATCTTCTAAGCAATTCATAGAAGAATCATTCAACAAAATCAGTTAAGAACTGGGTTAAAATTTGTTCATTTTGATACTTAAGCACATCTCAGTAAACTGACAGTTTTAGGCAACTATTTCTGGTACTTATGTGTCATGCCTGTTTGCGAGATAACTTTCTTTTCATTAGCCTAATATTGGGAGCATAGCGTACAATCTGTCCTGCTTGCATTTTGTGTTTCAAGACGCCTATGTTCATTTCTGAGTTGACTGAACTCCATGCAATTCTGAAGTAAAAGCAGCCTGCACAGGCTGACCTCTGTGGTCAGCACATAGAGTACTGTTGCTTTGCCACCTGCAGAAGTCATTATCTTAACCAGAGGCTAAAAAGTGAGCTATCCGGCGGGGAAAAAGAGAATGTAAGAATTAACTCCTTTTCCCTCTTATATACCCCCATCCACATTGCACAAAAGTCATTTCAAACAGATGTTTTTAAAATTCAAACAGCGAATACTGTCAGTCTAAATAAGTGGTTTATCTGTGTCTCATTTGGGCTATATTTAAGTGTCTATGGAACTGCATCACCTGCATTTCTCTTAAGATAAGAAAATAGGCTTGTGTGTACCCCAATGTTTTGTCAAGGTTTTTCTAGAAGTTTTATTTGTTAATTTACATGCTTGCTGATTGCATTTACCCAGTGCCCATCACAATACACAATGCTTACCTCTGTAGGAGATTTCATTTTTAAAATGTATGTATTTGTAGACAAGGTCTTGACCTTGAACTAGTCCTTCTTCCCATGCCTTCTGAGTGTTGAGATTATAGCTGTGCAGCATCAACCTGTTGTTTTTAGTGCTCAGAGTGGGACCCAGGGCCTTGTGTATGCCAGGCAAGCACCGTACCAACCAAGCTACATTCCAGTCCTGTAGGAGATTTAAAAAGACACATCTTAAGAGGTCTATAACATATTGAGGAAAGTAGAGCTTTCAAAACATATTATTTGCAAAAGAAGAAAATGCTTGATATACACCTAAAACAAAAACTGTTTGTGAGAATGACTATACAGAAGAGAGTAGTGAGCCCTGGTAAATCACTTCTGGGAGGCAGAGTAAGGGGAGATGGAACTCATCCAGTAAGAGAGCAGGACACTGAAGGCATGCCAGAAAGAGTAGAAAGTCTGTGAGGTGTCTGATCAAGGCTGTATGTGGACAACAGGCAGACGGAATCGTTTGATCACAGATGTGGTTAGAGGCATCAATGGAGGCCGTTGGGTTGGGATATGTTGGATGGATAATTTTTGCAAGGTAGAAGTGGGATCAAGAGCATTAGTAAAGGTGTCTAAGTGAATACTGAATCAGGAAAGATGGTGTATAGCACCGAATAGTGACTGCAGACCTAGGAAATAGCCCCTATTCTTGTGGCCATCATGTCAGTCATCAGACCACGATGGCACAGGCAGAAGAGACAGCTTGAGACAGCAGGATTGGTGACTTTCAACTCGTGGGAAATTAAGGCAGCAAGAAAGCACTGACAACGAGGACCCACGCAAAGGGGAGGTCTTAGGAAAGAGGAGTTGTGACAGCTTGGAAAGACACAAGTGGTGGTTCTGCTTCCGTGGTTGGGGCTCATGGAGCTAAAGGGGGTTGATAAAGATGTTCGGAAATTATGTTGATGATTGTACATTTCTGAATAGATGCACAACATTTGAATTATAAACATTAAAATGGCAAATGATAAAAAATACAGAGTAGATCTCCCTAAAGTTATCTCAAAATGAAAATAAATAGGGAGAAAGAAAATACACTCTGGGCATCATCTCAGAAGAGGAAATGGCTATCTGGGATCCAGTCAAGTGTGGAAATGATGGGTTGAGGACCATAAGCTTGTAAGAGTAGTGGTGGCCCTGTGAAGGCCACCTCCCACCTGTGTGGGGAGGGAGGAGCAAAGTGGAGCTCTGGAATTGCCATCTCAAGGCTGCCTGCAGAGGGGGATGCTCAAGTGGCTTTTATTCTTTTACTTAGATTTTTATCTTTTGCAACAATATTACCTGAATCTTAATCAAGAATATTGCATTAATACTGTTTAGAAATGAGGTTTTAATATAGTTTGGATGAGGTTTAGTGGCCTTTTTATTAGAGTTGTCAGTGATAGTTCATGTACTATTGTTCTGTTTAAAAAGAACCAAAGAGTTTTTGTTTGTTTGTTTGCTTTTTGTTTCTTTCGTGTGTGTGTGTGTGTGTGTGTGTGTGTGTGTGTGTGTGTTTATGCACATGCCTGTATGGTGGTTGGTTCACAAGGGTGTGTTTGCCTAAGCTCAAGCTTAAGGAGGGGTCAGAGATCCACATCAGATATCTTCCTCAGTTGCCCTCTAACTTATTTTTAGACAGGGTTTCTCACTGAACCGGGAGCTCACGGATTCAGCTAAACTAGTGCTAGCAGAACCTCCTGCCTCTGCCTCCTCAATGCCAGGGTTAAAAGCCTGTACCTCCGTTTTTTCTTTACAAGTCATCCCCCTCTCTTTCTCTCACATACTCTCTCACTCTCTCTCCCCCTCCCTCCCTCTCCCCTTCTTCCATCTTTCCTTCCTTTTCATTCATTCTTTCTTTCTTTTTTTTTTTTTAACATGAGTGCTAGGGCTCTGAATTCAGTTCCCCATGCTTGCATGTCAAGCACTTTACAGTTGAGTCATCTCCTCAGCCCCTTTTGATTTGATTTTCTTTTCTTTTTTATTTTATTTTCTTTTTATTGAAGCTGGCCTTCAACTTCAAATGTAGCCAAGGATGATCTGGAGCTTCTGATCCCCCTGCCTCTACCTCCTGAATGTTTTGATCATAGTTGTACGCCACCACACATGGATGTTCTTACGTGTTGCTGAGGAGTGAATTTCTGCTTTAATGAGTGCTGAACAGGTACTCTCACAATTGAGCTATGGTTGTTATAAATAGATATATTTCAGATATGAAATACCAGTCTGATTTGCAAGCCAAAACGGTTGAATGGACTACCAAGGATGATAAATGAACAAATCAGAGAGACCCAATATCTTTATATGCTGAGAGGCCACATGCATTTGGTTCTAATACATTTGTTTTCTGTAAATTTAGAATTCTTCAGAAGGCTGGTTCTTTGAGTTTCATTGACTGGTTTTCATTTTGTCTGGTAGCTGCTAAATGGTGTGAATTTTGCCAAATTAACATGAAATACAACTTTTGTACTATGAGAATGAATATAAAATGTTGAGATTCCAGCCATAAAATGGAAACATAAAATGCTAAATAAACCATTCTTATAGTCAGTCCCCACTTCGGGGAATTTTCTAGGAATGAATAGAAGCAGCTCCTAATGAAATTCTGCTCTTTAGTGGGACTCTGATGCCCATGCTAGGGGAAGAATGTTTCTGTGATACTCTTTTGTGTTATTTCAGGGAAAGAGATAACAGCAGAAACCTTCATGGAGAAGTTGGATAATGGTGCCTTGCTCTGTCAGCTTGCAGCAACTGTGCAGGAGAAATTCAAAGAGAGCATGGATGCCAACAAGCCTGCCAAGGTAAAGTCCCCAGGCACAAGGCGCTGCTCAGAGGCAGGTTCTCCTGTGTGGAGAGTCTCCACGCAGAAGACATTGCAGAGACAGGTACACCTGAAGTGAGTGTCCCTATGCAGAACTCATTGCTGAGAGATTAGCACTCCTACAGTTAGGGTCCCCATGCAGAAAGCGCTGGTGAGAGGTGGGTGCTCCCGGGTGGAGGGTCCCCATGCAGAAGGCGCTGGTGAGAGGTGGGTGCTCCCGGGTCTGGGGTCCCCATGCAGAAGGTACTGCTTCAAGCCAGGTCCCCTGCAGCTTGGGTCTCTGTGCAGACAGCTCTGCCCAGAGCAGGTATTTAGTCCTACAGTGACTTAGGAATAGGGTTCAATGTGAGAATTGGGTGTGAACGTGAATGCATCAAAGTCTGCAGTAACAACAAAGCACAGAAGCTAGTTTATAATTAGGGAACATGTAATCTCCCTCTTAATTATATAAATTATGTAATCCTTTCAGTAAGTCTAATTAAAGGAAAGCTATGGAAAAGAGGTGCTATTTCGAGAGGGCATTGTGTATAAACTGGGTTCATCTGAAATGCTGTCAACAAACAGTATAGATATAACTGTATCATCGGGCAATAGGAAAAAAATAAGCAGGAAGATTAGCTAAAGAGGTCTTGTTTCCAAAAGCAGAATGTCAGAATACTGCTGTAAGCCATCTGGAATGCAATTTTTGTGTTTTAGTAAGGAGGATCATTGAACTAAGTAACTTTAGGCAAATTACTTTACATTTTTAATTGCTCAATTTCTTTTTGGGGTCTTAGTTCTAATCTTCCTAGCTGTTCAAGAACACTGAGAAAATACCATATTTGTTAATTTTGAATAAACAAGATGAATAATAATTTTTCTGATTTCTAATGTGTAAGGGAAAGAAGAAAAACAAATAAATAAAAATAATAATATTGAAGACAGCTTACAGGGCGATGAAGCACACAATTTAAAAATGGTCCCTGCATCTGTGGTGGCGCAGAGGCGCAGTGTGTGTGCGTGTTTATCATCAGGCACTTAGTTTGATGGATGGGACTTTTATACACATGTAAATGTATTTCTATTGTTGAGGGTATTTTTAAGTTTTTATTAACAGATGTTGATTATGCATGAGAATGGGTTTCACGATGGTGTTTTCTTATTTTATATCACTCTAAATTATTGTGTACTAAACCAACCCTGAGTCCCAGTGGCTTTTCTTAAAGCAGCTCTGTGATGCGGTCAATTAATCCAGCACCTTCCAAACACTCTCACTGTGAGTACCACCTGACTGTTGTTAGATTGTAACCCTGCCTGAATGTGCAGTCTGCTTCCCTGTGGGATGCTTCCTGGGTGCATTCCTCAAAAGCTACCCAGGAGACCCATGCTCTGTGCTGCATAAAAACCGATGCTTTTCCTTTTCTCATTTTTTCTCTTTCGATTGGAAGGTTGCAGATTCTGAGGGATTTTCACAGCTCCTCTGGCTAGGAAGCATCCGAGCCAGACTGTAACAGACACGCTCCTTCGAGTCCAGTTCTAGATGCCCTTGCTTCACCATGGAAAGTGCTTCATGTAATGCTTTATATTAGACAATTGTCCTTATACTGTGAGCTTTGCTGTAAGGGAGCAGACCTCCCCTTAGTTTACCAGTGAGAAAGCATATGCTGGAAGGAGGCCAGTTTGTACAGAACCTTTTTTTTTTTTTTTTTTTTTTTTTTGGTTTTTCGAGACAGGGTTTCTCTGTGTAGCCTTGCGCCTTTCCTGGAACTCACTTGGTAGACCAGGCTGGCCTCGAACTCACAGAGATCCGCCTGGCTCTGCCTCCCGAGTGCTGGGATTAAAGGCATGCGCCACCACCGCCCAGCTTGTACAGAACCTTTAAAGCAGTCAGCGATGAGGAAGATGACATTGTGACTAGGCTTCATTGGCAGTCCTATCCCACGAGGTAGAGGTGCTGCCAACCTGCACTTTTGTTGGGAAGAAAAAGAGCAGAGCCCAAGATCAGGATCACACAGAGGAAAACTACTCTGCTAAGAATACTGTGGAGTTGGTTGGTTCTGTTTGTCAGAAGCGAAGATGCACAGAGCTGTAATCCTGCAACAATGGGTGTGAGACGGACTCAGAGCTTGGGTCTGAAGTTCAGGGACTTTGCCTGTGTCCTGGGTTAGCGTGAGATAGCTCGTGCTCTGTTAATTGGCTGCGTCTGAGTCTTAGTTCCTATCTGTGATATGGAATTAGTACCAATTACTTATAACCTAGTAATTGACGGCTCTAGATAAATAGCATAAACTTTGCTGTATGAACAACTGTAACATTTTCTTTCTTTCTTTCATTTTTCTTTATTCAGAAATTTTCTACTCACTCCACATACTATCCACAGACCCCCGCTCCCTCATCCCACCCCCCAGTTCTCTTTCCCAAGCCATCCTGCATCCCCACATTCCCCAAATCGAGGTCTCCTATGGGGAATCAGCAGAGCCCAGCACACCGAGCCTAGGCAGGTCCAAGCCCCTTCCCACTGCACCAAGGCTGTGCAAGGTGTCACACCACAGGCACCGGATTCTAGAAGTCTGCCCATAGACTGGGGACAGATGCCAATCCCCCTGCCTGGGTGCCCCCCAAACAGTTGGAGCAAAACAATCGTCTTCTATATCCAGAGGGCCTAGTCCAGTCCCATGGGGGATCCACAGCCACCAGTCCACAGTTAATAGGCTGTTCTAGTTACTAGTATGGGCGGTCATCTCTGCACGTCCTCCCATCATGATCTCGACACCCCTTGCCTGCAGTATCACTCCTCTCTCTCATCAATTGGATTCCCGGAGCTCAGCCTGGTGCCTGGCCATAGATCTCTGCATCTGACTCCATCAGTCACTGGACAAAGGCTCTATGATGACAGCTAGGTTATTTGCTAGACTGGTCACCTGAGTAGACCAGTCCAGGCACCCTCTGGACCACTGTCAGCAGACCAAGGCGGGGTCATCCTTGTGGATTCCTGAGAGCCTCCCCAGCAACCTGCCTCTTCCTTTTCCCATGATGTCTTCATCTATCATGGTATCTTCCTCCCTGCCCTCCCACTCTGTCCCTGTTCCAGCTTGACCTCCCATTTCCCTATGTCCTCCTCCCCCACTCCTCGCCCTCTGCCACACCCCCACACCCAGTCCACTCATGTGGATCTCATCCACTTCTCCTTCACAGGGTCATCCATGTATCCCTCCTAGGGTCTTTCCCTGTTAGCTAGCCTCTCTGGAGTTGTGGGTTACAGTCTGGCTATCCCTTCCCTCACATCTAGGATCCACTTATAAGTGAGTACATACTATGT
Organism: Peromyscus leucopus; assembly: GCF_004664715.2. Taxonomy (NCBI): domain Eukaryota; kingdom Metazoa; phylum Chordata; class Mammalia; order Rodentia; family Cricetidae; genus Peromyscus; species Peromyscus leucopus. Next base: position 156,413,231 of record NC_051063.1, read on the forward strand.
TTGTCCTTCTGAGTCTGGGTTACCTCACTCAAGATTATATTTTCTAGTTCCAACCATTTGCCTGCAAATTCATATCATTGTTTTTTACTGCTAAGTAGTACTCCATTGTGTATATGTGCCACATTTTCTTTACCCATTCTTCAGTTGAAGGGCATCTAGGTTGTTTCCAGGTTCTGGCTATTACAAATAATGCTGATATGAACATAGTCGGCGTGTGTCCTTGTGGTAAGATTGAGCATTCCTTGGGTATATGCCCAAGAGTGGTACAACTGGGTCTTAAGGAAAACCATGAAAAGACCAAACCTAAGAATAATAGGGATAGAAGGAGAAGAATACCAACTCAAAGGCACAGAAAATATATTCAACAAAATCATAGAAGAAAACTTTCCCAACCTAAAGAAGGAAATGCCTATAAAAATACAAGGTTACAGAACACCAAATAGACTGGATCCCAAAAAAAAGTCCCCTCGCCACATAATAATCAAACCTCTAAACATACAGAATAAAGAAAAAATATTAAGAGCTGCAAAGGAAAAAGGCAAGTAACATATAAAGGCAGACCCATAAAAATAACACCTGACTTCTCAATGGAGACTCTAAAAACCAGAAGGTCCTGGACAGACATTATGCAGATACTAAGAGACCATGGATGCCAACCCAGACTATTATACCCAGCAAAACTCTCAATCAACATAGATGGAAAAACAAAATATTCCATGATAAAACCATATTTAAACAATATCTCTCCACAAATATACCCCTACAGAAAGCACTTGAAGGAAAAATCCAACCTAAGGAAGTTAGATACACCCATGAAAACACAGGCAATAGATAGTCCCATACCAACAAATACCAAAGAATTTCCAAAGGGAAACATACAACACTACCACCAAAAAAATAACAGGAATTAACAATAACTGGTCATTAATATTCATCAATACCAATGATCTCAATTCACCTATAAAAAGACACAGGCTAACAGAATGGATACAAAAACAAGATCCATCCATTTGCTGTATACAAGAAACACACCTCAACTTCAAAGACAGACACAGAATAAACCTCAGAATAAAAGGCTGGGAAAAGACTTTTCAATAAAATGGATTTAAGAAGCAAGCTGGTGTAGCTATCCTAATATCTAATAAAATAGACTTCAAACTAAAATCAATAGAAAGAGATTGGGAAGGACACTAGATATTTATCACAGGGAAAATCCGACAAAAGGAAGTCTCAATTCTGAATATTTGTGCCCCAAATACAAGGGCACCAACATTCATAAAAGAAACATTACTAAAGTTTAAATTGTACATCAAACCCCATACACTAGTAGTGGGAGACTTCAATACCCCAGTCTCACTAATGGACAGGTCTGCCAGACAGAAACTTAACAGAGAAATAAGGGAACTAACAGACATTATGACTCAAATAGACTTAATAGATATCTACAGAATATTCCACTCTAACACAAAAGAATATACCTTCTTTTCAGCACCACATGGAACCTTCTCCAAAATTGACCACGTGCTTGGTCACAAAGCAAATCTCAACAGATACAAAAAAATTGAAATAACCTCCTGTATCTTATCAGGCCACCATGGCTTAAAGTTAGATTTCAATTGCAGCATTTTCAAAAGATGAAAATCAAAATTGTTACTATCACAGTGGCAATTATTATTCACAAGTATGTTTTTGCTTGAAAACTGCTGTTCTGTCTGGCAACATCCCTTCCCTACATGGAGAGTTAACAGACCCTTAGTGAATATTTTAGATTAACTAGAAGAAAAATAGTGCTTTGTAAATACCCATATTTAGCATAACAGCCGCTGTGAGCACATCTATAGACATGCGCCCCAGTCTTCATGGAAATGTATAGACAATGTGGGGAGCGTTGAGGTCAAGAGTTTTACAACTGTTTTCTTTTGAAACCTATTTCTATAATAAAACTATCAAGCCAAAGTAACAAAATAAAAAATATCTTGCAAATTCATGAGACCTGAAGTCAGATTTTATAAAATTTGGATTTTTTTCAACGCCAGTCTTTCTCTGTGGTTGTGATAAACTTATTTTAGTGCACAAACATAGCTTTGGTTTTTAAAGAGAAGATTAAAATTTAGCGTAACTTCACAGCTGCTGCTTGAGATCTCTAGCTTAATCTGAGTCCATTTGGCACAGTAGTTTTTGGCTGAATTTTCTTTGTGTCTTTGACAGAATATATGTATTTTACAGGGACTTCTTAAATCAAAATAGCATGCACCACTTGGCCTGTGAACAAAACAGCATTTTCAAAAGATAAAAATCAAAATGGTTACTGTCACGGTGACCATTATTATTCATAAACATGTTTTTTGTCAAACTGTGTTTTTTTAAATGCAGCTTTTCTCCATCATGAAAACAGAACACAGGCTAGGTGGGGCATTCTAGCGCGTGTCTCTCTAGTGCACGTCTCTCTAGCGTGTACCTCTCTAGCGCTCGTCTCACCATCCCAGCACTTGGAAAGTAGAGGCAGCAGGACGAGGAGTTCACAGTCATCCTTGTTGTATGTAGAGTTCAAGGTCAACCTGGGCTACGTGAGGAATCAGAGGAAGATACTACAAGAGTATCTCAGAGGAAGGACAGAGAGGGAAGAAGGGGGAAGAGTCGGAGATTGCTTAGATTGTACAACATTTTGTTACTATTCAGTATAAGTCTATAGTAAATGATAATGAATTTACTAAAACCTAGGGGTTAGAACTACATTGACTATTTCCCAGAGGGAAAAAAATCCTTTCAGTTGTGCATATATAACAATTGTGCTACAGCATTATGTCTATTCTGTGTTTGTGTGTATGTCTCTGTGCATGCGTGTGTTTATATATATATATATATATATATGTGTGTGTGTATATGAATCTGTGTATGTGTGTAAGTCTGGATGTGTAAGTGTGTGTGTGCGTGTATGTGTCCTGTGCACATGCATGTATTTGTGTGCATATGTGTATATGGGTGTGTGTCTTTGTATGAGTGTATGTGCATGTATATGAATGTCAGTGTTGGTGTGTATCTGTGTGTTTCTGTCTGCATGTATGTGTGTCTGTATATGTATATGTTTGTGTCTGTGTATATGTGTATGTTATATGTGCCTATGTATGTTGTATATGTGTGTTTGTGTATTTTTGTGTGTGTGTTTATATGTGTACTGTGTATATGTGTTTCATATCTGTGTATGTTTGTGTGTTTGTATGTGAATACATGTATGTATATGTCAGTATATGAGTGTGCCTGCATGTATATGTGTTTGTGTATGTATAATATATATGTCAGTGTGTGTGTCCGTGTATATATGTGTACATGTATGTATAATGGATATGTCAGTGTATGCATGTGTGTATGTCAGTGTATGCATGTATTTGTGTGTGTGTGTGTGTGTGTGTGTGTGTGTGTGTGTGTGATGACTATCCTACATTTCATACTGAATTAGGAACAATGACAATGTCAGTAGATGAGCTTGTCAGCTTTTCTTCTGAATTAATTAATGACATCACATCCAGGAAGCCCTGAGTGAATTCTTCTAGTAGTTTTAATTTCATCTTCTCGTTTCCAAGCATTTTTTTTTTTACTTCTCTTTATTTATGGTTCATTTGGGAGTTTTACAGCTGGGTAAACATATTTGAGCAAGTGTGTGAAATCTGCTACATTCACGGTTTTCTATGTTAAGAATTATTTAATGCTCTCAATTCTGAAAGCAAGTTTGGATATATGATAGGCAATTTATAGAAAATGTTTCAGCTGTGGACTGAAAATCTTTCATGCCTGCTTTCATTTGGTGAGACACTCCACTTATGAAGAAATTGGATTCTGTAAATCACCTCTAAGAGCATCAATATGTTCAGTTTAGAACCAACTTCTCTAGGGTGTTAAAAGTTCTGCCTTTGCTTGGTAGGTGGCTTCCTCACATAGTATGGTTGCAATAGAGATAACAGAATCATATGGTAAATGTATGAAAATATGTGAGCCACGTCTCTGAAAGTTTAATGTAAAATTTGATTTAATTAGTATATGTATCAGAAGATGACAAATTTTCAATATCAGTCTGAACATCACAGGATTTGAGGTTCTTGATGAAATGAAATCTCAGCCTAATCTTTCTAATATCCTATAATTCAGATCTTGGTTTTGCTTGTATAATGTGTGCAATGTCGATAGTGTGTGTCAACATGTTCACATGTGTGTGTACATTTATGCCTGACTTCTTCGATGGCTTTCTACCGTGTGTCTTGAGGCTGTGTTTCTCACTTGAACTCAGAGCTTGCCTCAGTTTAGCTAGTGTAGCTGGGCGGCCTGACCTGGGGCATCTAACTCCCGGGATCTGGGCTTCCAGGGGGACCATAATGCCCACCTGGCCTTTTCGTTGATGCTGGGACTCAAAGTCGGATCCTCACACTTGTGCTGAGTTTGGCCCACTGAGCCACCTTCCAACCCTCCATTGCCCTATGAGGATGAAATTAGCAGACGACAAGCCCACACTTGTTGATTAGATTGCATGCTTTCTGACTTCAGTTCAGTGCCCAAACTTGGCATTTCCAGTAAAGAGGGTGATCCTTGCACATCCTGGTCCAGGCAGGCTTTCCTTGTGTATTTCCTGTGCTCCTTCCCACCAGTCACAATTCTACTGATTTGTGTATAAGACTGATGACGGGGTGTCTCCCCAGGGCTAGGTATTCAAAGGTCCAGTCCCCTTGGCTCCCAACATTCTTTTCTACTTACTTATTTAAGAGTTGCTGCCTCGGACACCAGTGTTTCTCTGACTCCAGAGGCTCCTGGGTGGTTAGATCTGTTTGAAGCACGTGTTAAGGGGGAGGGTTGAGTCCTTTTACCTAAGAGAAGGCTACAGTAAGTACAAAGAAGGAAGTGAACCTCCCACATTTAATCCCTGCTCAGGGGAGAGGGCACCCTGGTCAGAGGAGGCATTGGTCCCACCCTGCCTCCATACAGAGAACCTGGTCTCCTGAACTGCAGGAGAGCGCTACCACAGGATTCTGTGCACCCCAGAGTTAAATAAGCAATAAATGTGAACACTTTCCTTCTTTAAACAAACAAACAAAAAACCGCCTGTGCTTTTTGTTACAGAACATCTTTTCACTGGTACCAGGCTTCAACTCACTCCTGTGAGGTCTTCAACATTGGAGAAATCTAGTCTTGTTTTGATAACTCTGACATGAAAGTATGATGAAAGCAATATATGATATTTTAAAGAAAGAGAAACTTCAGCTGTGATTAAATTAGAGTCATTCACATTTAATTATGTCTATGTATGCGTATGTATATGTGTATATATGTATATGTTTATAAAATTAACTGCTAATTTAGCTAGGTTGAAGAGAACTTGACTAGTGTGTGTGAAACCTTAGTTTGATTCCCCCCCCCCAGCAACATACACATACACACACAAAACCAAAAACAGATAAAACAACTTTAAACTTAAAAATGTCTTGTTCAGAATGTGATGTATTAGGACCAAACAGAAAGTGAACCATGATGACCTGGGTGATGATCTGGAAGGAATATGGGTAAGCATGTGTGGAAATTAACTATGTGGGGTGAGGCAAAGAGAAAATATTCGAGTAGAAAAGTTAGTGATAAACTCTAATTCCTCAAGATTTACAAAGTAAAAACATCACAAATACATTAAAGTAAATAATTTCCAATAAATTAAGATTCTCTCTCTCTGTTTTCTTAATTTCTGACCATGGCCCATCCAGGCAGTTGCTTGTTGGCTTGGAGCTTTTCTTACCAGGAGTATTTCCGTCCTGTCTTATAGTGAGATGCCGTGATGGAACTCAGAGCCAAGTAGTACATGGCGCTGTGCCATAGAGAGGGATAAGAATAGTGAGCGAAGGACACTGACGTGTTTCATTCCTAGTCAGCTGATTATATAAGGCTTGATATGGGCTACATGTACAGATTGAGGTGAAAAATAACAGCTAAAGAAAAGTAGCCATGACCTAGATTTAAGTGTGTGTGTGTATGGTGTGTGTGTATATGTATATGTGTATGTGTGGTGTGTGTATATGTGTATGTGTTTGTGTATGTGTGTTTACACGTGTGTGTGTGTATGTATATGTGTATGTGTGGTGTGTGTATATATGTATGTGTGTTTATGTGTTTGTGTATGTGTGTTTACACGTGTGTGTATGTGTATGGTATTTACAGGTCATGAAGCTATAAAAGGGGTCAGAAGAGAGAAGGAAGAAATTGTAATGGAGGGAGAAGAAGAGAGGAAAATGGAACATGTGACATGAAGGCAGAAGATGGAGCTATCTGGGGAGAGGAGAGGAACCAGCTATGGGGGAGGGGTACCAGCATAAATGTTCCTGCTTACATGTGGAGTTGTGAAATAATTATATGAATATTTCAGTATATATGCCCTTAATGTTCACATTTCATATTTATTATGTATTTACTACTTATGTTGTGTTTATGTATAATTAAGTCCCCTTACCAGGGGGATAAGGGCAGGTTAAACAGAGAATAAGGACACATATGAAATACCATGATGACAGGGCCTGGAGAGGTGGCTCAGTGGTTAAGAGCACTGGCTGCGCTTCCGGGGGACCTAAGTTCAGTTCCCAGCAGCCACATGGTGGCTCACAACTGAAGCTTTGGAACAGAGGCCGGAAGTGATGATGTCACCTGTTCACTGCTGGACTCAGGCTCCACAGATGGGCTTGGAGATCAGCTCTTCCCTTTGTGGTGGTGGTGGTATGGAGCAACTTAGGGCACTGGCCTTTAACTTACACCTAAAAGCCATTGTTTCTAAAGCACATTTAGGTTTCCAGTGGTCCAGACATTTTAACAGAGCTGATTGGCCTAATTCTGTTCTGACAGCCCTGTCCTGAGAGTTACACACATCCATGCATTTTTCCACTCTGAGACTCTCCAATTGTATTCAAATTTAAGGAACTTACCTCAGTCAGATCTGTCCCCTCCATACAATCCTGTTCTTCTACAGCGGTCTCATGTGGAGTGCCCTACAGGATCGCGTTTTTGAGCTCTGATCCTCAGCAGGTGGCACTTTTTCTAGGATGTGGAGCTTCACTGGAGAAGTGGGTCACTGGGAGCAGGCCTTGATGTTCATAGCCTGGACTCACTTCCTATTTCCTCTCTTTCTCCACATCAGTTGCCTCGCTCACACACAGCACAGGCGGCCATGCCTTCCCAACCATGATGGACTGTATCTCTGCATAAGCCATGAGCCAGAACTGGCCCTTCCCCTGAGTGCCCCTTGTCAGTCATCTGCTCACAGCACAAGAAAAGCAACTAATGCGAAATTTTCCTGTAAAGCCGATCTTTCTGAATCCCACCGAGCGACCTCACCCATGCCCAGGTGAGACGTGCATTGTACCGTGACTGTCACGTTATGTTTTCTGGGTTTTGACATTCTTCCTCCACTATAACATCAACTAATGTCACTGAGGGTGCCAGTCTCAGTTCTGCACGGGCGTTAGCTAGTGTAGGGAGTGCTTGCAGGGCCATCCCCGGCTCCTCTAGGAAGGGCAGTGCACTCAGGGCAGCTCGCTGCTCAGTCATAGTCCACTGCTGTACCGATCTTACAACCATTGCTTATCTCTTTCAGACTCTCAGTCCCGGATCTCACTCATAGGTACGGAAAGACAGCCTGTGGTGCTCAAGATTTGAAATGTATATTGAGGGTGTGTTACCAGCTTGCCAGGAATTTCTGAGTCTTGCTGTGAGATGAAACATAATCCGTTCCTAGCTCAGCTGCAGTGTTTTGACACCTGTGAGCTTGTCAGCTCTGGCCTGAAATGTAGGTTCTTAGATCTGTGGCTAGTCCAGAGGTTTAAGTCCTGAGCCACAGTCCCAGGGAAGCCCAGTATCATGGATGCCCGCTTCTTATCCGTGTCAGGAGTGGCAGCACCAGCATGCCTCCTAGCACCTTCCTGCTCCTGGAGACTGAGTTCCACATCTTCCAGTCTGTGTCCTGCTCCAAAATAGACAGGTTAGGATAAGACCTAGTCCAGGGGTCTGGCATGTTCAACCTGCAGCCTGTGGGTTACTTATACCGCAGGGTGGCTGTGAATATGAACTAACACAGAATCATAAATTTTCTTATTTAAATATGAGTTTCATTCATGCATCCGTTTTGAACTTTGTGGGTGGTGATGTCCTGTTGCGGTGTCTAAAGCTTGTGCATGCCTTTGAACAAAGGCCAGGAGACAGCATCCAAACTGAGTCACATTACTGAACTCCTCTCTTAGAGCACAGCTATTCTGTGGAAAGTACATCCTAGAGCGCAGCTATTCTGTGGAACCATGTGTTCTAGAGCACAGCTATTCTGTGGAACCACGTGTTCTAAAGCACAGCTATTCTGTGGAACCATGTGTCCTAGAACACAGCTATTCTGTGGAACCATGTATTCTAGAGCACACCTATTCTGTGGAACCATGTGTTCTAGAGCGCAGCTATTCTGTGGAACCGTGTGTTCTAGAGCACAGCTACTCTGTGGAACCACATGTTCTAAAGCACAGCTATTCTGTGGAACCATGTGTTCTAGAGCACAGTTATTCTGTGGAACCACGTGTTCTAGAGCACAGTTATTCTGTGGAACCGTGTGTTCTAGAGCACAGCTATTCTGTGGAACCATGTGTTCTAGAGCACAGCTATTCTGTGGAACCATGTGTTCTAGAGCACAGCTATTCTGTGAAAAATGTGTCCTAGAGCACAACTATTCTGTGGAAATGATGGAAACTAGACTGATTTCTGCAAAATTGACAACAGAATTTTTGTAAATTTCAAAATTTACATTTGCCTATAATGAGTTGTAAAACTGAAAGATTTTTCTAACATATTAGATTTTTTTGTTTTGATTGACCATGTTAGAGAAATTACTCCACTGTGTTTCTATTCCGACTACGTGAAAATTTCCAAATTTTGTTTTTGAAGCAGCATTAAGAAATGTAAGTCCGGGCTGGAGAGATGGCTCAGAGGTTAAGAGCACTGGCTGTTCTTCCAGAGGTCCTGAGTTCAATTCCCAGCAACCACATGGTGGCTCACAGCCATCTGTAATGAGATCTGGCTCCCCCTTCTGGCCTGAAGGGATATATGCAGGCAGAACACTGTATACATAATAAATAAATAAATATTAAAAAAAAAAAAAGAAATGTAAGTCCAAAATCCACAAGGAAAAATAGTATTTGATGGCACCATTAACAGGAAGGTTATGTGGCTTTTGTGTGCCTTGTGATGATTCTAGTATCTACCGTATTTTATTTTATGGATTAGTTTACCTTTTTTGGGTACTTGGGATTGTATCTTGGACCACTCCCTCACCAGGAGTGTGATCTGCCACTGAGCTACACCTTCAGCATAACTTTTCCCTGCTTAAAAAAAGATTGTTTGTTTGTGTGTATGTGTGTGTGCACAAACACACACATATGCCCACCACATGTGTATGTAAAGGGTGGAGGTCACCTTGTGAAAGTCAGTTCTTTCCATCTACCAGGTGGGTGCTGGGGATTGAACTCAGGTTGTCAGGTGGCAGCAAGCTCCTTTACTCTATGAGCCATATCTCAGGCCCGAACATTTTAAGTCTAGGAGATGACTGAAGACTGGATGCTTTCAGGATGATGACATGGGTCTGATCTGTACTGTGTGAGTCTGGCTGGCCAAGCACAACTGAAGGGCTCACAGTTTGCCCAAAGGTGAAAACGGAGATAGAAATGAACATAGTAAGATTGACACGGCCCGTTCATTTGGAGGATTTAAGGTCTGTTACTACACTGTTTCACAGTTTCATGCCATGATGAGCAGGTGAGTGAGGGCAGCCAGTGCTGTGTACAGCCACTTGGCTTTGAGAATTACAGGGAGAATGACTGCCAGAGGATTGTCCGATAGGTCCTCAGGAGACACTTTTGACCTGAAGTGAGGCATCATTCATTACAGTAATTAAGGATCTTTCCATTCAGTTGTTGAAGGAACCATAGAGATGAGATAATGTTGTTTTTCATATACCTTTTCCATAATTGATCCTGATTGCCCTATAAAATAGTGAGTGTGACAGGAATATGAGGTTGTTTCTTTTCAGGGTCCCTAATTAGCCATCCACCCAAGCACCATTTGACAACCAAGGTAAGAGCAGTTGGTGTGAAAATGTAGAAGAGAGCCTGAGCGTTCCCATGCTCAGGTCTGCATGCGGCAACTTCTGTCAACTCTCTGAGAATGTGTGATTTTATTAACTAAGGGTAGCTGGCAAGGGGATAAAAATGTAGCCTACCCAGGTCCTCATTTTATCAACCTTTAGCATCAGAATGTTATCAGCTGTAAATATCCAATAGCTGTGATTTAAAATGTGATGGAAGGTTGGTTGGTGGGTGCATGTTAGAAACAAGGGCCACATCTCTGGTGAGGAGATTTCTGTGCTTGTGACTGGTGATTAGAAATACAGGTGCTGTGAAAACAGGCACAGGATACTCTCTATGATACTCACTATGCACTGAGAGAACGCAGTGTTCCTGAGTCAACGCTCACAAGCCTATAGAAAAGTTAGTCCAATGCACGAAGAGCTAGAACTATGAGAGAGGGGACATTGATGTTGTGACTGAACTCACGGGGGTGTTAAAGCAGAGTAGTGTCCGTTGGGTATTATTTCCCTTTGAGTGGATCTCACCTACCATGCGCACTTCATCTTCCTTCTTGTTGGTTGCATAGTTAGATGGCAGCCTGCCCATAAGAACAGCCTTGCTAAATAAGAAAGAGGCCTTACGTCCTTTTCCCCAGGTCCTGTTTATTGTGAGCATGCTTCTGATGAGGTCTCTGAGCCAGGCAATGTCAAGAGAGAGTTCCCAGCTCTATCTTATGCTCACTGAGAGCCCCCCTCCCAGAGAAAGGGGAGAAAAGGACAGTTGGGGGTTGGCGACTGCAACATCTGCCCCAGAAACCTGCCTAGATTCCAGTGGATTCAGGTTCATGTGAATCTACTGGGAAAGGACCACCTCTCAGGAGATGCTGCCAGTCTTATGACAAACTGTTGTTTGGTAGTGTAGATAGCTTCCATTAAAGACATGTGGAACAGAAAAAGAAACAAATTAACACTTCAGAAAACTTAAAAATTCAAATACATTCCAAGTTGGAAGAAAGTGAAACACATAGTAGCTCACAAATTCATGTGCATAGACAAACACACAAGCATGCTCATGCACATATACACAAGTGCATGTAGACAGACACACAGACCAATACTAGCACATACACTACCCCCCCCCCACAGAGACACATAGACAGACACACAGGCACAGGCACAAACACACATGCAGACCCATGAGCACACACATGCACATACTTCATCTGTGTGACTTCCCAGCATTAGCAGAGTTTGCTCCTTAGCAGGAAATAAATCTACTGAATTTTTCCACAATGACATCATCTCTTCACCTTCAGGCCCACTTCCTGCCTTAACCACATTCAGGCCCATTGGCAAGAGACTCCGGTATTTCCATGATATCTGATAGCCCTAATTTTAGTCATTGCTTTCAAGGCAGGAGAATGTAGAATACGGTGTCAAGAAAAATAACTCTCCCCATATGGAAAATGAGAAATTAATTGTTTGAAAATGAGCTGTTTCTAAATGCTTTGGAGAAACTCAAGGCATTTGAACAAATCAATAGTGACTTTGCAAGCTATTTTGTACAAAGAGGAACACTCGGGTTTTTTAAATGACAGCCTTTTTTATAAGGAGCTGAAAATTAAGGAAAAGAGGTATTTCTTCATTTACAAGTGTCTGAGGATTTCTGGGTAATTTAAAATGTGAGTGCTCGTGCTATTTCTGTGTGTGTGGCCCGGGGAAAGTACTCTGTTCCATCACAGAGCCGGCACGGTGTTTTCAGATGAGGTCATTTACAGTGCAGAGCGTCCAGCACTTTCCTGAGTCCTCCGGGGCTGTTGTGTGAATGCTTCCTTTGTTTCAGTCGGCAGTTTGGATATGCATTCTATACCATGCATGAAGCTGTCTGGGATGCGTTTTGTGCTGGTATTATTTCCATGGTCATGTCTAATTTCACACCAGCACAGCCTGCCTGTCTAGTGGATGGATTGCAATCATTGCCCCACATTAAAACGAAATAATAGAGTGATACACTGAAGCCAAGTTGGGGGGAGGTCAAGAAAACTGGCCCAGTCATGACGGCTGATGAAGAATGAAATCCCCAGGTGTGGAGGAAGAGGAGAACTTTGCACTGGGATGACCGTGGGCAGTGTGTGCTCCGTGCCCATCTTCTGAGGGATGCTCAAGTCCTCCTTCCAGACCACAATCCTTAGGGCTTCCTGTGTCACGCTTCTGACCGTGGGTGGACAGCCCAGATTCTCTTGGGACGCGCCTTTTAAATTCATGAAGTAAGACATAATTCCACAAATAACACAAGCCAAAGCAACCTTATTGACTAGATCCTAGGAGTGGAAACTGTCTTCACAACATTTTAAATAAACAGAAGCTCAACAGAAACAAGCTTTTTAAAGCCGTCATCTGACGTTAGTTGAAATGAACACTAGAGTTTTAAGGTCGAGCAGGGAGTAATATTTCCAAGTGTCTGCTGCCTTTACAAATGAACCTCCATCTGCACTTGATAAGAAGACACCTTTTTTCTTTTACACTGGAGAGGGGAATGATGAACTTGCGTTAGAGCTTACTAAAATAAAGGCAGTTTTGCTCATCTCAAATTCAGGGTCCTCCCAGTGCGTACCAGGAGTATGCACTGATTCTATCTGGTGGGAAGAGCTGTCAAGAATATAGACCTCACAGATTTTTATAGAATAAATGAGAGCAGTTGGATATTTTTAGGAGGAAAGACGATTTTTTAATTTTACCTATATTATGAGTATGCAAATATATATACTACACATTTATGCATATTATGTGATGTATATATGTATATATGCATATATATGTGAATATGTATGCATACATTTGTATGCTTCTAAGTATACATTTATGTGTTATATGTATGAGTGTATATAAGTGTGTGTGTGTGTGTGTGTGTGTGTGTGTGTGTGTGTACAAAGAGGTTGTGCTTCTCCAATATGAAACTGGAGCATTCCACACTGATATGATGTCACAGGGGGAAAAGATCCCACATCTGACCTCATGTGACCAGCCATATCCAATAAGCAGGAGCCCTGAAGATAGAGTAAAATCACAGCTACAAAGACTGTATGTATGAGATGTGTATGAAACATGAATGAGCATCTTGTTATACTCAGTTTTTCTCAATATATAATAACCTCTCATATCTGTGAATATATTCTGAAATCTAAGAAAATCTGAAACCCAAGAGCCCTAAGCTTTCTGGGCAAGGATATTCTTCTTGTGTGTATGTGCATGTGTGTGTGTGTAAATATGCATATGTGTGTGTACTCATGTGTGAGCATGCATGCATCAGTGTGTGCATATGTGTGAGTATATCTACATACATGCATGCAGTATGTGCATGTGTGTGAGAGCACATGTGTGCCTGTGTATATGCATGCATATGTATATGGGCAGAATGTGCATTTGTGGGTGTGTACACACATGAACATGAGTGTGCTTATGTATGAGCGCTCATGTATAATTATATGCATGTGTGTATGTATGCATGTATGTGTACATGTGTGTATGTGTAACTTTATTAATAGTAAATTACAAATGGGAAATAAGTTGTATGTTGTTCCACATTCTCGTGGTGGCCAATTTGAAGCTGTTGACTGGAAGTTGAAGTCTACCCTCCTCACTTAGTACCTTGAGCCCTGATAAAATAAAGCAAACATTTCTGAGTGGCTCTTCTACCGAATGCTGGTCTGACCATTGGGTAATTTAAAACTCAAGTCAACCCACATCACTTCTTTGATCAGAATTCTCCCTGGAGCCATCACTGCTTAGAGACAAGTCAAAATGTTTGCTTACACTGGAGACCTTCGTGCTCTGATCCCCAGCTGCCCATTCGATCATACTTCCTATGACCTCCCCTTATGTCCCCTTGCTATACAGCAAGGTGGCCTTCTTCGGTGAATTCATCAGAACATTTTTGCAAAGGTTCTTCTGTCTTCCTAAGGTAAAAGAGACTTCCTCCTCACTCTCCAGATGTTATCCCGTGGACTAGGTCAAAGATGCTTTGTAGCTGATAAGCATTTAAGTGCTAATTATGCACAAAATATTGATAAGTAGAAATATTAAAACAATACTCTATCCTTTTAGAGAGCCCCTTGATTAATTAAGTGAATAAAAATGTACTCATCAATACAAAAATAATGACAGACAGGCTGCTGGTTATTTGTATATTATGATACTCAGCAAATTATTGAGTGTATGTGTGTACTGCATGTTTTATGATAGGGGCAGGTCTGCCAACATGGTGTTGCCTTTGTAGTCTAGCAAGGGATAACCACGGTAAGCTAATAATTGAACAAATAGTAGATCTCAATTCATAAAAATTGTTGAGAAATGAAAATGACAAAGAGAAACACCTAGTATAGTCTTGAAGAAAATAGATTTTTAGATTATTCTGAAGTGTGAATGGGAATTAGGCAAACAGAGAGAGTACAGTGTTTCAGTCAGGAGCCGTGTGGAGGGCCATGATGACTTCAAGATGGGGAGCAGAATGTGTCTGCATGTGAGAGTGGAGCATGAAAAAGTTGTGGGTTGAGATAGGAGCTGAGACTTGTGCTATTGAAGCACTTTAAACACAAGTGTGATAAGATCTTGTTATAAATGACACTGACTGTGGAGAATGAACCCGAAGGAATTGTCCAGACCAGGTGAGAAATAACTGCCACACTACATAAGGTTTTGACCGAGGAACTGGAAGGTAGGTGGCTTCTGCATGACCCTGAGACCAGGTGGACTTGCAGCAATCTGGAAATGAGTATTATAGTGTGGAAATCAAAGACTAGTCCAGTGTTTGGGGCATGGGGAAACAAATGAATAAAGACAATGGCAAAGTATAGATTTATAAAAATGGGTTAATTTAAGATGTAAGATTTAGCTAGCGAAAAGCCTGAGCCAATAGGCCATACAGTTCATAATTAATTCAAGCCTCTGTGAGTTCATTTGGGTCTGAGCGGCTGCAGGACCTCGAGGATGTGGGAGCGGGTGGACACAGGAAAACTTTCAGTTACAAAGACATCTTGGTTTGCCACCAGAAAGTGGAAGCCTGGGGATCGATCACAGATTATATGCCCATGTCAAATAGCCTGTGGCTTCCTCTCACATCACAGATTCGTTTGCTAATGGAAGACATGTACAAGCAAATGAGTAAAGGTTTTTTTCTGATATTTTAGTGTTGTTGTGGAAAGTGTATGGGGAAATTATTTTGCACATGACATGGCGAAGCTGGCAAGTTTTGAGCCTTTGAACTGCAGTTTGTAGCTGGTGAATTACTAGCAGCATTGCACTTCAGAAGGCTAATCTGATGGTGTGGAGAGACCCAACCCACCTAACCCAGAAATGGAGGGACATTTTGGAATCTCTATGTTTGTTAATGCCTAAGACATTAAAGAGTGTCAGTACTGTGAGCCTGGGTGGCTGCTCATTAGTGACAAATAGAAAGCCCGAAGGGACAGTCAGAACTGCTAGGACTGATTTTATCTCTGTGTGTGTGCAATGTGTGTGTGTGTGTGTGGTGTGTGGTGTGTGTGTGTGTGGTGTGTGTGTGTTCCTCTCTCTCTCTCTCTCTCTCTCTCTCTCTCTCTCTCTCTCTCTCTCTTTCTCTCTCATGTGTGTGTGGTGTGTGTGTGTTTCTCTCTCTCTCTCTCTCTCGTATGTGTGTGTGTGTGTGTATGTGTGTGGTGTGTGAGTGTGTGTATGTGTTCCTCTCTCTCTCACTCTGTGTGTGTGTGTATGCTTCTCTCTCTCTCTCTCTCTCTCTCTCTCTCTCTCTCTCGTGTGTGTGTGTGTGTGTGTGTGTGTGTGTGTGTGTGTGCATTTTAGCTGCAGACACATCACATCCTGTTTATGTGTCGGTGTCTGGTGAGTTCTGTTTGGTAGGTTTTGTATCAGGTGCTGGGATAAAGTTCAGAACCATTCTGAATCTATCCTGTTCCTCTCAAAACTTACAGTCTGGAAGGAAAGTCAGTTGACTGAAAAAAACTTGCAGGTATAATGTGGCTTTTCTTCCACTGAAAGTAAACAGGAAGGGTTACATTTTGCCTGACACTTGACCCGAGGCAAACATTTAGCTGAGCAAGAGATGTGTGGGTGGCAGAAAGGACTTTTGGAGAGCAGCATGCAGTGAGGGGCAGCACGCAGAGAATGTAGGGGTAGAAACAGACCCAGCATGACTAGAAGAGAAATGGGAGGCAGGGTGGTAGAGAAAAATCTTCTACTAATGGGAGGGGCCAGGCTCCTCCAAGCTGTGGAAACCTTTTTCTGGAAAGGTTTAATTTTGTACCATATGCACTAGGGAGTCACTGAAGATTTTTAAGCATGAGAAACAACCAGATTTGCCCTTTGAAAACCTCCCTGTGATTAGAATAGAAATAAGAGATTAATACACAACACAATAGAGAAAATCAGAAGAAGGAAGAAGCAAATTGTAATTTCTATAAACAGAAAATGTTTGTTTATATTAAACAAATTAAATTAGATAAATTAAAGTTTAATTTTTCCTGTGTATATGTTAGCTTATTATGGTGATAACAGGCGTGATAGTATCAATACTATTTAATCCTTCTTATGGATTTTGTAAATGGCCAGGAGTTTAGACATGTACTTGCAAAGGATATTATTGTTGAAAATAAGCTTTAATGTGGGACTTACAATAGTACTCTTCATGCTATCTCTTTTAATCCTCAACACAAATGTTGGACCCTAGTTTAAAAAAAGGTTAAATAGATTAAATATCTGTTCTTGGCCCCGTCTAGTTGATTGATGGGCACAGGTGGTATGCCTCCAAAATATTCTGCAATTCATTGAAATTAAAAAATTAAGGAACACACATGGAACAACATAGCCCTTGTTCAGTGTGTTTGGGACTCTACCTACCTCACTAATATGTGTTGGCTGCCAGAGCACAGCCACAGAAGTGCTGTGAGCTCCTGAAGATGTACTTCTGCTTTTACTAATTTGAGATGGGTACTGAGAAGAAACTTTTACAAAAGCAGTGGGATTACTCACTGTGAACTCAAAATTTCTTACCAATATTTATAAATGACTACTTCTTAGAGCATACACAGTATTTATGGAAAATGAGAAATTTAATATCTATTCTTAAGGGAATTTTGTAGCCCAATTCTCTGTTTGGAAGAATGACTGAAAATAGATGTATATTATTCTTGAAAACACTTAAAAACTGCTAACCATTTGTTTGTCCATCATAATTAATGATTACTTGTTCTGTTGAGAACTTGGGGAGCTGTCACTCTGCTATCCAAAATGTCCACTTCTCTGAGCAACTCACACGTGCAGTCTTGATGATCTACCCATGACATACAAGTTTCCCAAAGGTAGAGGGAGAGAAAGAAATGGCTGTTATACTTTATAAGTTATCTTTAAAATGCTACTTTTATTCTCCAATCTGCCCTTGAGAAAAATGGTATCTTCCAGAACTCACTTACATTCAGGAAGCCTCTGGGTTTAAAGTCATAATCCCTTTATTATTCTGCATTATGGACAGAGATTGTCAGCGGGCAACCTCGTGTTCCTGCGCACATATCCAGTTGTTCAAAAGCAGGGGTTTTCACATTAAAAAGTCTGCATTTTCTGATGTCCCTCTAAGCACAGAACCTTACTGGGACCATAGTTCTCTATAGATACAGTGAGTTACAAGAATGAAAAGGTCTACCCTCCTGGACACTGGGTGAACCCCCACTTTCCAGGGTCACGTCGTCCTCATAGCACCTCAGAGCCGGCCACTCCCATCTTTATGTATTCCTGGCCTCTGCAAGGCCTTCAGGAGCTTGTGACCTTGGCTGAGAATACAGTTTTATAAATACTTGCTGGGCATAAAGACCTTTTGTTTTCTTCCTGGTCAGCATTTCCAGTTGCTTCATGTCTTGTCCTCATTTCCCGATGCCCAGCTTGTTCAAGTTTGTCTTGTGACTCACTTTCTGGAATGCACTGGCCTCTTGTTCAGCTCTATAAGTGGCTGATCATCAGTAAGATGTTCCACCACCAATGTGCCATCAGCCTTTCCCCAGAGTTAGGTCTAGTACGTTAAAGACCCCTGAGAGCTGAATTTAGACCATGGCTTGTGCTTCCGCTATAATTCCTCCTGTGTGATCTGAGTCTTGACTCCTCAGCTAGAGTGGAGAGTAAAAAGAACCTTGGTCACGGCTCTTCTTCTTTCACTCCTCACCAGGGAGAGTTACAGCTACCACTGAGCTGTGGTTTGCTAAGGACAGGGTGAGCTGAATTAGATTAAATGTCTACTGAGTTTTAAAGTTCAGAGGTAGACTTCCAGAGCTTTTAAGAAGCTGATCTCTTGATCAATACATAATCAGTGGGAAGAGAGAACAGAAGGTTTTCACAGATAGCTCTTGTGTAAGGAGTCCCATGTGAGTGCATGATGAATAAACATTGAGAGAGCACGGTGTGGTGGTACACGCCTTTAGTTCCAACACCTGCGAGACAGAGCCAGGCAGATCTCTGTGAGTTTGAGGCTAGCTTGGTCTACATAATACATTCCAGAACAGCCAAGACTACAGAGTAGAGAGACACTCTTTCAAAAAAATCAAATGAACAGAAATTGAAACAATGTATTCATTGCCAAAGTATATAAAATTGTTTTTCTTTTATTATTATTATCAGATCTATATATCTATATCTACATATCTATATCTATTTTCTCCTACTGCATTCAAACAAAAGAAAACAAAAAGCAACTGTGTTTTTCTCCTTTGAAAAGTATCTGTTGCTTCTTAAGTGACTGAATAACATAAAACATGTTATAGAAGTCATTTTTTCAGCTTTACTGAGGTGTCATTGGCAAAAATTGCACATATTTGTGACTTTCAATATACAGCACAGATGTGTGTACACACTGAATTTTAAAATCAAAGTAGTTAACATGAGCATCACATTACTTTCTGTACGAGAACATGGCAGATCCTCTCTCAGGGGTTTTCAAATGTGTAGCCTGTTTCTGAGCATCTTGGTTTATTAACTGTCTCTTGTACTTAGTGTTCATTAAGCCATGTCTCCCATTCTCACTTCCCCTGAAGCCACCAGGGCCCTGTTTTCTACTTTCTGCTTGAAGAGTTTGGCTGTTACAGATTCCAAATGTTAGAGATGTTTTGGGGTTAAATTAAAATTCTGGGGTAAGCTCATCAGGCTGGTATATCTGTTACCACCTATGATTCTTCATTTACACATTTTCACCAGCACACAAGATCACTAGAGTCCACTCATCTGGTAGCACATTCTACTCATGAATTTTGACAGTATATAATGACAGGTGTCCATCAACATGGCACCATACAGAATAGTCTCACTGACCTTAGAATCCTAAGATTCTCCCCATGCCCACTGTCCCAGATTTTTAAAAAATAAATTTTATGGTGTACATGCATGTGTCTGTGTAAGTGTATATACACATGTGTCTGTATGAATGTGTGCACATATGTACGTTTGGGTACTCGAGGGCAGAAGAGGTCATCAGATCACCTGGAGTTAGAGTTAGAGACAGTTGGGAGCTGCCTGGTGTCTTCATGATTCATCAGCAAGTGTTAACCAGAGAGCCATCTCTCCAGCCTCCCAAATCTTTTCACTGTCTTTCTGACCTTGCCTGTTACAGACTGTTATGTAGCTGAGTCGATTGGCACATGTCTTTTCAGCGCTTCTGATTGGCATCTCTTACTTATGAATAGACTTTAAATGTCTCTCTATGCTTCTCCATGGCTTATTTCTGCTAATTACTGATTAATACTTTGTTGTCTAGCCTTTCCTACCTCAACTCCTGAAGCCATCTTGGTTGCTTCCTTGTTAGTAATTATGAATGAGCGTCTGTAACTCCTGGGCAGGGTTCCAGCAGACAGAGGTTGCTAACTTACCAATACTCTTTTATTGCTCAGGTCTCTCTCTTTTTTTTTTTTTTTTTTTTGGTTTTTCGAGACAGGGTTTCTCTGTGTAGCTTTGTGCCTCTCCTGGAACTCACTTGGTAGCCCAGGCTGGCCTTGAACTCACAGAGATCCGCCTGGCTCTGCCTCCCGAGTGCTGGGATTAAAGGCATGCGCTACCACCGCCTGGCTTGCTCAGGTCTCTTTTAAGCCTGGAGCTTGGCTCTCTAGATTTGATCTTCATTGTCTATTACTTTATGTAATAACAGAGATTTGTTCCAAGTAACTGTAAAGGTCTATGTGTAGCCGGGCAGTGGTGGTGCACACCTTTAGTCCCAGCACTCGGGAGACAGAAGCAGGTGGATCTCCGTGAGTTCAAGGCCAGCCTGGGCTACCGAATGAGTTCCAGGAAAGACTCCAAAGCTACAACAGAGAAACCCTGTCTCAAAAAAAAAAAAAAAAAGGTCTATGTGTATATTTAATTCTAATTTTTAATACTTTATTAATTCTTTAGCAATTTTCTCACAATGTGTTTTGATCATATTCACCCCAGCCCCTCCCATTTTCCTCCTCACAGATACACCACCACTTGCCTACCCTCCAACTTTGTGACTTTTATTTCTTAAATGCATAACTCTTGGATTCGCATTTGTGTTGTCCATATACTACTTCTGGCTGTGGGACCTTACCCTGGAGTGTGACAGACCTTTTAAGCAATTATCCTCACGATTTCAAAGGATGAAAGCTATGGCAAAACTATACTGTCAGAAACCTCTGCATTTTTTTCTCGTTGAGTGTTTTTGTGATATCACAGCATGATGGCCACAACAGAATTTGCATCAAAAGCCAGATCTCAATCATGTGCAATTTGTCTTAGAGAGGAAGTGGAGGGTCATTTAGAATTCCAGCATGATGCTTTCAGTTTCTTCTGTATTCAGTTAATGTTGAAGTACAAGGTGCTATTACCTAGTTTTAAGAAGAATGTAATGACAAAAATGATTAATTTTTCTGTTTAAAATTTAATATAATTTTTATCTTAAAGAGCATATTTCATCCTTTTAAAATGGTGGGTTTTTATGTGTATATATATGTGTGTGTGTGTGTGTGTGTGTGTGTATGTGTGTGTGTGTGTGTGTGTGTGTGTGTGTGTGTGTGTGTGCCTGTGTGAGTTTATGTGCACCAAATATATGCAGTGCTCATCATGAAGGCCAGAGAAGGCATTGGAGTCCCTGGAACTGGAGTTACAGGTGTCTATGAGCTGTCTGATGTGAGTGCTAGGAACCAAACCTGGGTCCTCCGCAAGAGCAATAAGTGCTCTTTATCTCTGAGCATCTCTTCAATCTCTTACATTTATTTCTTTATGTATATAAGTGTGGGTGTGCATGTATCACTGCACATGTGTGAAGGTCAGAGAACAACTTTCAGGAGTTTGTTTGTTTGTTTGTTTTCATCCATCATGTGGGATCATAACAATTGGAGGCCAGTGTCCTTCCCAACTGAACCATCTTTCCAGCTCTCATTTTTATCCTGTCTAAAGTGGTGTGGTTTTGAATTTACACACCTTGATACTCTAAATGTCAGCAAAAAAATTTTACTGGGAGAGATTACTTTTCAATAAAGTATACAGGGAATCAGAGAGCAACAGGGTGCAAATGGAAATGTTATTTCCACTGTGGAAAAAGTGACTTCATTGCCCATATATTTCAACAGCACACTCCACATACCTTTTGGAAAAGAAACAATATTACTTCTTGGCCAGTACCACATCATCTTCTGCTTTATATCTGAAATGTCTACTTGATGTAATTAAAAATAGGAGTCTGCCTTGAGCTTTTGTGAATAAAAAAAAATCTTGTTTGAACTGCCAGAACTAAAATTTCAGCTAACAATGTAAAGGAAATTAAAGATAGCATAGTTCTTTTAATTTACCTAGTTCCTTTGATTTACTTTACTTAATAAGTGGAATGGGTGATGGATAATACCTAATTCTTCTTCAACCTTACTTGGCCCAAATTTGGGGAATACCCTGGATTTAAAGCAAATTTGAGCTATCATGGAATAGTTGAAGCTTGTGGATGTGAAACTGGGTGATTTAGTTTGAACTGTGTACAAGCTCAACTTTTTCATCCGGAAGATGGAGATGCCATACTGTTAATTACTTAACTCAAGGTGTTTAACATTTTAGTAGAGAGATCCATATGTAAACATATATCATGTGCCTCCCCTATGATAGACACTGTAGATTCCAGGTTACTCCTTCTTAATGCCATCATGTGTCAGGGGTGGAGCCAGTATCCCCTGTGCGTGACCACTGTGGGCATCAGAGACACTCAGTGTCACAGAGTAGTCACTGCTGCCCCTTTGAAGCTTAAACACCCTGACGCTATAACAACTCCATTTTTGTGCTGAGTGTTCATCCCTCAAGTAAAATCTTTAACATGTACCATTGAGTATCTTTATTATACATGGGAAATACCCTGTTTGAAAAGGGTTAGGAGGCATGGAGATATTATTTCTCTTTTGAGGGAAAGTAGACAAGTAGTCAAATACATTTTATGGAACATCAGCTAAAAGCTTTGCTTTCTTACCTGATCCGCTATTCAGTATGATGACCATTATCCACATGTGCCTATTAGAATCTGTTAATCAAAATGTAGAAAGGAATTGGTTCCCTAGCCACACTCAACACACTCAAAATCCTACTTAATCACCAAGTCCCTTCTTCAAAGGTAATTACTATTCAATTTGATGCATATTCTTCTTGACATATTTGTTTTTTTATTTTATAAATATACAAGTTGTAATGTTTTTATATGAAATTTAACATTATTTCTAGGTCATCTGTGCATACCTATATACATCATAGAATGAAGTCATAGTACATACATGTAAATACATAGAACATACCTGAGTATGTTCTGATCACATTTATGCCTCAGTACATGTATGTTTTATTCCTTTTACATGATCATATGAAATCCATTGTATTTATATACTCTGTTACTCCACCAGCTCTCTCCTGACATATTCTTTTTTCTATTTTTCCTACTTAATCAATGTTGAATAGTGTATATTCTTAGAACTAAACTGCTGGATTTAAAGATGCATATTTTGATTTTATACTTAAGTACTAATTGATGTTCATAAATAGTTTATAAAGGAAACATTATACTGTGAGAGGCATGATTGTTTTTGAGATTCCTATGTGGAGGCATTTCTTTGAAAACCATTGCTGATACCTGAACTAGATCAGTTAACAAGATGTTACTATGTGGCAGAAAAGCAACAAATGCTGGGAAGGTGGCAGGGGTGGGGGTGTGGTGTGGTGGGGGGGACGGGATGGGGCGAGGCGAGAGGGAGTCGGGGAGAAGAACCAGCATACCGTGTCAGTGCTAAATGTACATCAGTCCAGTTGCTATGGAAATCAGTAAGGAAATCCCTCACAAAACAAAACTTGAACATGACCCAGCTGAAATAGTCCTGGGCATGTGCTGGAAGGAGTCAGTCAGCATAGCACGCAGATGGCCATACACCCTTGCTTATCATTATCATTCGTAATAGCCAAGCTAGGGATTTAGCTTAGGTGTCCACCGAGGGCATGAAGGAGTGATTAAAGAAAATGTGATATATGCCACACACTGGAGAATTAGACATAGAGAAGAATGGATTATGTCATTGGCAGGGAAGTGGGTGGAGTTGGAGATCAGCATATTCAGCAAAAGAAGCTGGATTCAGAAGGACACATATTGCATGTGTAGTGTCCAGATTTTAAAGAAAGTGTGAAAGTAGAAGAGGCATTAGGGATGAGAGAGCAAACTCGGGGAAGGGTGTCGCTGGAGTTTTCCTGCTTGGCCCACAGTCAGGACAAATCTTTGTCACCTGCCAATCCCACAGCTGCTCGCCCAACCAAGTAAATACAGAGACTTATATTGCTTACAAACTGTATGGCCATGGCAGGCTTCTTGCTAACTGTTCTTATATCTTATATTAATCCATTTCTATAAATCTACACCTTGCCACATGGCTGGTGGCTTACCAGTATCTTCACATGCTGTTTGTCATGGCTGCGGCTGGCAGTGACTCCCTTCCGCCTTCCTGTTCTCTCCTTTCTCCTCTCTATTAGTCCCACCTATACTTCCTGCCTAGCCACTGGCCAATCAGTGTTTTATTTATTTGACCAATCAGAGCAGCAGATTTGACATACAGACCATTCCACAGTAGAAGGGGGAACAGGGTGACGCCCAATGTGAATATGGTCAAATACGTTGTGTGTGTGCATGAAGACGTCACAGTGTAACTTGATATCTGGTACAATCAACATACACCAATGAAAAGCAAAAAGAGTGATTACCACATAGGCAGCCCCATGGATAATATCTATTAATATATGCATATATAATTTAACATAACACCAGTGCCTAAAACATGCATCCTTGTTTATTCATGTAAAAATGTCAGTGGTGTGTATTCTGTGTCAACTTTAATCTTCAGTGGAAAGATATGCCTCTCAGATAGCAGGCCCTTCCAGGCTACAGCAACAGACATTTTTTATTACATAGCCATAGAACCTCTTGGTGTGAAGAACTGTGTGAACTTCACCAACTCGATCAGGCCACTGTTTCATGTTGCTATACTGCCCTGTAAATGCACTAAGCAACCCACTGCACATTGCTTATTCTGTGAATAGAGGACATCCCTGTCTCCGAGTCTCCCTGGATCTTCGTGCTCTTTCAGCAAGGTTCCAAGTGACACATCTACCAAATGTGTGACTTGGGTTCTAACATCACATGACTTCCTTGGCTTTGCGTAGTGTTTGCAAACTAGTTCTGCTCTGTAAGAGAAAAAGCCTGTAACACTTGCTGAAGTGCCAAGCAGCGGTTCCCAGCTATGATTTCTGGGGAAAATGTTAGCAGGATTGTCTCTTTGCTTCACAGACATTCATATCCTAAGCATTTCCTTTTAAGTCAAAAGTGATGTGACATAGAATGTAAACAGTACCTTTGAAGTTAAAAATGGGAGTTCAGATATGAATTATTTCTATATGGTCATGCTACATTATTTGTCTAAAAGGAAGGAGCCTGGAAGGATTTCTACAGATCGTTATCATGTTATCATTAAAGACTTTAAATATATCTTCTTGATACCAGCATGGAGAGATGTGAGGTAGAGATCTCTTCTGCTGCCTGTTGGTTTCAGCTCATGCACACTTTCTGTGTTTTGTGAACTTGATGCTGTATCTGCATGCATCATAGGATACATTCATTGCATCTGTAGTATACATTTTACACACTTTGTGAAGAAAACTGATAGATTATTTAGTTGAAACAAAACCCAAAATTAATCTCAGAAGAAAAAGAAAAATCAGTCTGCATTAGGGAAAGGCCTCCTGTGCATTTACAGTGAGTGTTCCTGAGATGAGGGTGTGTGGGAGCTGCATAGCCTTCCTGTCTCCTGAGTTTTCATAATATTACCTTTTTTCTTTGTTTTTCACAAACATGTTTATCAGCTTGAGATAAATTCCAAAGCATTTTGTTGAAAGTGTAAGTGCATTTTTAATGTGTCTGTGATGACTTTGCCCAGCGTCCCACCAGACTGAGGTTTCTTTCTTTTCCAGACTCTGCCACTGAAGAAGATTCCCTGCAAAGCCAGTGCACCCTCGGGCTCCTTCTTTGCCCGAGACAACACAGCCAATTTCTTATCCTGGTGCCGGGACTTGGGGGTGGACGAAACATGCCTTTTCGAATCTGAAGGCCTTGGTATGTATGTCTCTCAAGACTTGAGTGGATGGGGTACTCTCACGGCCTTTTCTCCTAGTGTATCCGCCGACAGATTTTGTGTGCTGTTATTTTTCAGATTATTTTAAAGAATTGGGAGTAAATTGAAACCTTGCAGTTGTAACTTTAACAAGTCGAGGTAGAAAATGCGCCTGCCATCTTACTCTTGGTCACTTGGCTGACAAAATACAGGAGCAGGAATGGCGGTACTTTTCGAAGCCAGGGCTGAGTGCTGTCAAAGCAAGCTGAGTGTTTGCGCTCCACCAACGGAGAACTCAAGTGTTGCCGCCTCTGTAAAGGGTGAAAACTTCAGTTCTTTCTTTGTTGGGACTGCAGTTCACTAGTCTATGTATTTAACTGTTTTTAGGGTTGAAAATCAGGTGTGCATGGGGCTATTGAAGTAGCTGCAGAAGACAGACACCTCGGTGAATACCTTCCCGGATTGCTGTTTCCTGGCATTTTTTCTTCTATTCAATTTTGGCAATTACATTTCCAGACCACACAATGAGATTTGTAATTTCTTGGAAGGAAACATGCAATATATTGAACTAGTGAGTGTTTCCATACTGCCTAACACTCTGGGATTAAATGTCCAAGCTTACTGCAGAAGTCCCCTACAATGTAATTCTAACGTGAAGAAGATTGGAACTAAATCACACTCTCAGTGAAATGGAGCAAAGTCAAGAATAGAGACTTCTAATAGAAAAAAGAAAAGCTTTGGCTTCTGTCTAGGGCTCTAAAAATCAATTTCCAAAATCACATAATACCAAATATTACCATTAAGTAAGGCAAGCATCCTTTGGAGAATGTGTACTTAAACAGTTAAAAGAGCCTTTGTCCCTGAGCCTTGGATCACAGTGTTTCTCTGCTAAACCAGCAAGCACATGGTCACAGTGGGGACTTGACATTTCATAGGCTAAGGCCATTGTACCTGTTCTGAGATAAGGGGATGAAATGTGAGAAAGGGCCATTAAATGTCTGAGAATTTCCTCAGCAGAGAAGAGACGAATGTCAGTTCAGTGTGGGAGGGTATTCTACATTTACAAGAAAACGGACGAATCAGAATAGTTACACAGTAGTGTGGCACATACAGAAGTGTGTCCCTGAAGGCTCACTGAACACATGGGCATTGGTTATTGTTGGTGACAGGTGTGAGCTTCTGCTGATGATAACTCCCCTTCAGCCCAGTTCAGTGTTCCAGATAGATTTTTGCTTTTAGGCATGTCAGGTTTTGTCGTGGAGAATTATAAGAAGGAAATGAAGAAAAGTGATTTTAAAACAAACATAATGTCTAGCAAT
The DNA here is from genome assembly GCF_004664715.2 of Peromyscus leucopus. NCBI lineage: Eukaryota > Metazoa > Chordata > Mammalia > Rodentia > Cricetidae > Peromyscus > Peromyscus leucopus. The sequence continues at coordinate 156,440,320 of NC_051063.1, forward strand.
GCCTCTCCATACAGCATCAGTCAAGTGCCAGTCAGGAAGAGGGCATTGTATGTCTCTCATGAGTGTGGAGACAGTTAACATGTTTTAAATTATGAGGTGACCCCCTAAATTGGCAAAGAATGGCCACACAGGAGAAACTGCTTTAGATATGCATTAATTTATGCATTTTTTCTTGTACAGGTTTTCATTAAAGATGCATTTTTTCACTTATCAGTAAAAAAAAAAAATGGGTTATAAATAGCTCTGCATATTGCTGTGGCCTTGATTGGTTTCCTCTGAGTCGGCGTCATTTTGCTGCCTAGACTAACAGAACTTTCAGTAGAATCCAGCAGGAGTCAATGTGGTACCAGATTCCTCCTGAAAATACCACTGCAATTTGCATTTGTAGTGTATCTTAATGCTTGAAAAACCCAAATTCAGTCATAAATAATACATTTTATCCTGAAAGTGTAGGCACTAAAGTAATTGATTTCATGAGCTTGGTGTGTAACTGTATAGTTACATAAAGAAAAATTAGACAGCCTGCATCTCCCTTTTTACAAAACCATGTGGCATTATGGAAAGAGAGTTTGTGGTAATTTATATATAAAGAAATATTACATATTCTGTTACTTAAACATTTGATTTTGATTATCTTTTGTATCTTAGCTTATGACTTCAAATTAAAAGGTATTTAAATATCCAAGTAGATTCACTAAATCCAAGTTTCAAGCCTTTTAAAATTTAAAAATTATTTTTAAGATCAGTACCAAACTAAGTCAGATAATCAGGCTTTCTTTTTTGCTGCTCAATTAAAAAGACATTTGAAATTCCTGGGGCTCAGAGCAAATATAAGGAGATGTGTCATAGGCCCAGGGGACTCAGTAAAAAAGGGTCAGTATCATAGCATTGATTTAGGATTAGCTGGAGAAAGGAAACAGCTGGGCCCGTGGATATTAATGACAATAAAGAGGAAGGACAAAGAGAAATCTCATTTCCTGGAGGGGCCTTTCTCCCTGGGTGTTTTTATTATTGTTGTTATTCACTGTTGAGGACTCAGCAGCAGAGCCCTGCTGCCGGCCTTGGCCTTGGCCTTTTCCACAAGAGTGCTGTGTGCTCTGCTTGAAGTCTTTCATGCTTCACTTTTGAAAGGGAATTTAGGGCAAGGCTTTTTTTCTTTTTCCTTTTTTTGCCCTACTTCAAGATTTCGTTTCAGCGTTGCACGATGAAGAACATCCTTTGTGCCCCAGTGTTTTGAAGACAAAGCAAAATGCAAAGATGCCCTGATGAAGGGAGAATGTGTCCGAGTGACTGATAAACTAGATCGCCGCTGCGGCGGTGGCGCTGCCTGTGTGAAGAGGCTTCTGTTCATGCTGCTCAGGTCTGAGCCTGCAGAGAGAAACCCTCCTTATCTTGGTGGCAGCAGTAGCTGCTCTGTGCAGAGCAGTGCAGTGTGCAGTTATTTGTCAGAGCTTTCCACTGTTCCTGGCTGACTCAGTCTGTTCTCGTTCCATGACAGCAAATGTCAAGAAGTCTCCATGGGTGTGTGGCAGGGGCACGTGGGGGAAACAGGGAGAGCAGCAGCTGCCAGCCCTGGAGGTCGCTCCTGTTGGTTGCGTTTCTGGTTCCTGGACAACAACATTGTATACAGCACACAGTACACACAGGGTGTGACCTGTAGGTCATTATGTTTGGTTTTCTTTTCTTTTTTCTTTTTTTCCTTTTTGAAACACAGACTTATGTTATGTAACTCCAACTGACTTTGAATTTGCTTTGTAGCTGAGGATGACCTTGAACTCTTGATCCTCTGTCTCAGCCTCCCAAACACTGGCATTATACATAAGAGCCACCACACTTGGCCTACTTTAACTCTGAATGATAATTTTCTTCTGTAAATGTCAGTTTTAGATAAGATAACTGTACTCAAATGTTGCTTCAAAAATGAGAAACAGGGACAAAGGTCTGAGATATCAAAGTCATATTCTTGAGACCGTGTAAGGAATGGGGACATAAGGCCCAAGGTGAACATTGGACATGGTTAGATCTGTTTATGACAAAGAAGGTCATATTCAGATCATGGCAGAAGAATGGAGAGTAATTGGGTTGTGAGTGATATGGTCTTCACTTACTCACAAGCCAGGCAGGAAACAGTTGCAGCTTGTGGTTAGAAACATGGAGGACTTACTTGATGTATCTTAAGAAGAAATTACAGCAATTTACATAGGATCATTTACTGACATTTCATACATCCATACATACTATTAAAGCCTTTTCACTCTGAGGCAGGGTCCAGGTGGCTGAGAACTGCATGGAACTGTAGCACAGAAGCCTGTGTTTCTGTATCCTCAGTGGAACTCCAGCTCTGGTTGTGTCTGTCTGATACCTACCCTGACCTGGCTGATTCATCCATTAGCCTGCCTGGAATGCCTTCGCAGTGTTTATAATTGTGCTTTACATGAAAATTGATGGCTATGGATATTTTCTTGAATTTAAAAGTTCACTGTTAATCAACTCAGTAGCAGAATAATTCCCCATTTGTCATTTTAGTGGACTTTATCATGGAATAACAAAACACAGTTTAGAACACAAAAGGTGTGAAAATATTTGTTTTTTTACTTCAAAGAGATACATAAAGATTAGTAGACTGTATTTGTCAATAATCCTCGAATCGGCAATCAATGAATTTTCAAATGTCAATTTGGATATTTTAACCACCTTTAAGATAACACTGGTTATTTTTATGTGATTCATTTTGTCATTTAATTAATGTCAGAAATATTTGATTTATCCCCAGTTTAAAATGTTTTAAATTATGTCATAAAATTGATGCTCTTATGTGATTTTTCTAAGGTTTTACAAGTGTAATTCATTTCTTTAATATTATTTATAAGGAGTACCTGCAACCCACAGTAGCACACTGGTTTAGAATATGTCAACTTTATTTTTGCAGACGCGTTTGATTATCTCTGTACGCATTTTTGTTATCTGGGCGATGGAGGGAGAATTGGGGAACTCTGAAAGCGCACATTTTGCTTGCCATACTGTGTCAATATCAACATGTTGTTGGCTGCTTGTAGGACCCGGAGCGCAGTGACTGCCCATCTGTTTCTCAGAGAAAGAATCTGCCCACCGAGAGACGGGTTTGCTGTCTGCTGTGTGGCATGCACCGTGTGACTCCTGTGACCGCCCCTCTTTAATTCTGGTCCCCCGTGTCTGTGCGTGCTGTGTGTCTCCTGTTCTTCCCATGCACCACTGACTAGCAGGGCTTCGTACAGATTGTTTCCGTAGCAAACCTGTGGCCTCACTAAAGGGAAATGGACCCTGAGGAGTCCAAGACTAACATCCGTCCTACACTGCCTGCCCTGCGTGGTCACTGGCTGCATCAGAAAAGGACTTGATGCTTGCATCCCTTGTGTGGTGCACCCTCCCCTCCGGTCCTTGTGTTTGTTGTTGTCTTGTTGAGAACTGTAAGAACGTGTCGGGGTTAAATCAAACCAATATTCTTACTTGCTAGTTATTAGTGTTAGCGCAGGGTAGCAATTCCATGGGACTGAGTTAGCTCCAGGTTGTTTATTTTAATTGTACTTTTTCTCTAGGTTCATTTTATTTTAGATTTCCTTTAGAAATTTCTTTTATTTTAAAAAAAAATACCATTTTAGCATTTTAATGCATGCCTTTATTTCATTGTGTTTTGTTTTTCTTCTTTTTCTCTCGTTCTTGAGAATGGTCTCAAGTAGTCCAAGGCAGCCTGCCAGAACTCCCTATGTAGCTGAGGATGATTGGAATTCCTAACTCTCCTGCCTCCACCTCTAGGCACTGGGACCTCAGCCACGTACCACCATCCCCAAGTCAGCTTGTCCTTGGATTCAGGCATCGCTTTCAGAACTAGCTGATTGCACAGTGCCTGGGAAAATGTCCAGGACAACAATACTGAGTTTATGGAGACGGTTGAGTTGCTTCCTGGGTAGCAGTTTTCAGGGGCTTCAGAGAATCAAAGTCGACTTAAAGGACAGTGGGCAACTCTGTAGCTTTTCCAGGGTGGGGTCTGCATTGGCCCAGGCTTGATGGTTATATCTCTGTGCTCATCAAGGGCAGCTAAGCACAGCACAGATGTTACCCTCTGTCCTCTGCCAGTCGATGCCACGGCACAAGCAAAAGCCTGTGACAGGGAGAATTAAATCATTTGTTACCTCATGTTACTACTGCTAAGTGGCCGATCCAAGATTCGAATTCTGCTTTATTCACCTCCAACTACTATATCCCCTTAAGAAATGAGTAATTTGAATAAACTTGTAAAGTTGTATAGGATTATTTTAAGTAAAAGGAAAATAAATAAATGTGAATAAAACTAACAGCTACCCTGGCCCTGATCACCATTCTGAGGACTATGTGCTGGGAAAAGGAAACCTGTGTTCCAGCACATTTCTTCACCCAGCTTCACTGCATAGCTTCCATCCTACAGGCTTCCAGCAGCCAGGTCACTCATCACCTGTAAAGAGCGAGGAAAGAATAGATGGTGATCAGTAAGGGTGGGATGTTCCGGAAACCTCCCGCAGGATACCTGTGCTGTTGCCCTCTGGACCCATCTCACTATCAAGGAACTGACACTAGCGTTGATTCTGAGCCCCGCGATTCCTTTAGAAGGAAGAGGAAGTAGAAGACACAGGAGCTGGTTTCTTGGACTCTCAGCAGCCTTGTGTAGAGAGCCTGCCTTTCTACCTTTCCGTTTATTTCTTCCCCTACCTTCCCCTCTGATTTATTAGGACTTGTTCTCTACTGTGAGATGGGATTCCGCCATAAATTTATGAGATGTTCCTAATTTTAAAACAAGATGCCAATAATATTTTGTTCCAGTTTTTCTTCTTAAATAAAAAACTAAGCATTGCCCCCCCTAGATACTGTAGCCTTTACTTGTACAAAACCCAAGTGCACATCAGACTCTCTGCACTTTTCTTTCTTTGTCTATCTGTTAAAGCTTAATATCGGTAGCTAAACTACACACACATGGTCTTGTGTCCTTTGCTCTTGAAGATTCTATGACATTTAAAATCAGGCTCTGTTCTTGGGGTGAGCAGCATTGTATCTAGGTTACGAACTAAAGCCTCTCATGCTTTTTTTCTTGGGGGCAGGGGAGGGTCTCACTGTTACTTAGTTCTGGCTGGCCTGTAGATGACCAGGCTGGCCTCGAACTCACAGAAATCCGCCTGCCTCTGCCTCCTGAGTGCTGGGATTAAAGGTGTGTGCCACCACTCCTGCTTCACATGTATCTTGAGTTGCAATCTGGGCTGCTTTTCCTAGGGAAGCTCAGTGTCAGATTTTTTTTCCTTCTTAAGGCTTTGAGTATTTTGTAAAAGCCTCTGATGACGCAGCCTTTTCATATAGTAATCACCCGCCAAAGTGAGAGCTGTTTTATTTGTTTTAAAGAGGACCCCCTTCAGAGAAGAGACAGTAAGAAATCCTGCTTCTACCACTAACTCAAAGAAAGGCCCAGACTGTCACTATGACAGAGTGGTGGAAAACTCTCCTACTGTAAATTTCAGTAGGAGTTTCTGTTGAAAGGCCGCCGAGGAAATACGTTTGAAATGGGGGATGCAGGTACCAGAGGCAGAACCCTTAGCTCATATTGCATGCTAAGCTGTCTTAGAGACAGACATACAGTTCATTGGTTCCTAGAACACTCAGCATGCACCTAATATATCCATATCAATTATTGAAAATGGACTCTACTGTTTTATTCTTAAGAAGATCAATGTCAAGGTGTTTAGGTCTTAAACATGATTTCTGTGTAAATGTAATTATCACTTAGACTTATAACTGCCAAAAACTTGTAATAGCCAAAGTATGTATTATGTATATATCTATATAATATATATTATATCAGCTCATAAAATTAAAAATACTGATTGTCATAGGATGCTCTAAATTAGCACTTCCCAACCATACTTTTTTTTTTTCATTCTAGAATATTTTTTTTTAACACTGAATGTAATAACTGGTTCACTACAGGGGCACAATAAAATGATCACAGGAACAAACAAAAGTGGATAATGTTAATTGACTCAAACAAATGAAGATAATCTTCCTAGGCAAGTAATTAATAACAACAAAAAAATGTAATAATGAAGAGAAAAGCCGTCCTCAGGCCAGTGTTTCTTGTGTGCTAATACTATGTGCAACACTGTATTATTTTACTTGGTCACCACAGAGATGTTATGAGATAGGCAGTGTTGCTTTTCCTTAGAAAGGTGAGAACTTACAGAATTACTTCCCCATATAACACAGATAATACCCGTGAGGCCTCACACTCACACCCACACCTTTCAGCATGGATATACATCCATAGCCCCCTTTCATTCAGGCTGTTCCCTTCAGAGGAGAGCTTGCTGCGGTGTGAAAAGTCAAGACTGCCTCCCATGTCTCATACACACACTTATACTACCATCTAAATCCAAGTTTACAGTGGGTGCTGAAAGTGATTTTTTTGCTTATTAAATAAGCATTTACCTAAAAAACTAAATTTACGCCATTTCTAAAAATTGCTAGGCAGTTTTGTCTTTTTAGCCTTTTTTATCCTAATCATCACCATGAGACTGTTCTAACACATAATATGGTGGAGACTGCTGCATTGTGCAACCGAACATATCAATGAGGTCCGCAAGTCATTCACTGTGTTTCCTTTGTCTGCTTGTGTTTTTGTTTGTTTGGTTTTGGTTTTGTTTTGGTTTTGGCCATTTTAGTCAGAGTCTAGTCAATATTCGGAAGGCCATTATGACAGAAGATAATAATTTATAACCATAAGAATTTGAAGTGATTTTACTATTGCTCTATAAAGGATAATAATTCCATGAAAACTTGAGGTTAAAACCCAGTCTTTCTGTGAAATTCCTCCTAAGAAATGTCGTTCTGTGTTACATTAATTTTTAAGTTTGCAGACAAGTTATGGATTTTATTATGGCACTCACACACACACATGTATCTGGCTATCCTTCCTTGTTTTCACTCATCCCCTTCTCCCACCCTCCTCGCCCGTCTCAGAGAGCTTTGTTTCTGTTAGTCTCTGGGCCAGTTCTGTAAAGACGATGATGGGAGCCCTGAACTTACTCCACTTTGTCAACTGATTTCCTCACCTGTCCACATGGAGTCAACATTTGAGTGTGACATGCAAAATGTTTTATTTTGACAAGTGAGAAAGAGGTGCATAATGGTAATGCATCCCTCATGTCAGATTTCTCACATTATCCCCATCATTTGTCCTCTTCAAAACAAAGTTGGTTTTCTGTGTAATGTTCCTATTTTCACACCGGCACACACCACGTCATGGGAATGCCGAGCTCCTCTGACTAAAGCATCACGACAATCGGGTCGGGTGTTGCTTTTTAGAGGTAGTCACTGCCTGTGAGTACACACTTCTGCTGCCGCTGGTATTTAATGTTGTTTTCCCAGCTTTGACAGAAGATGGGGGAATCAGCAGGGCTCGAAATGTCTTCCTTTCCTCACTTTCATTTGCTCTTGCTCCCTCTCAAAACTCCATTTTGTTATTTTAGTACCCCATTTTAAAAAGCTAGTATCTGAAGAAATTGATGACTTAGATTGACCTTAGTATTTTGATTCTGTTTCTGTGACATCCGTCATTGTTCTGTTTGACATTGCTGTCGGCATAACGTCACCATCTCCAAATAACTGCACTGAAGCTGGCTGAACACATGAGGTCTCATGAGGTGCCTGTCATCCTAGCAACAGGCAGCTGGCACATTTGCACTTGGAAGCTGTAGTATATTCATTTAAAGACTATTTAACTAGAAACTATTCAAGGATCCCTAGTTAAGTTCTGTGACAGTTCTCCATTGGTCAACTAAAACTCAACTTTGCTTATTGGGAATGGGAATTTTTTTTGTTTCAGGTTTCTATGATCAATTATGTTTTTAGTAAGCATTTCTGATGAGCTTTTTTTCTTAAGTTTAAAAGCAGCATTTTATAACCAAATAATACTTAATTTGAAATCCATTTAAACCAGATGAAATCACAAATTTGAATAGTCCCAATACAAATATATTTAATATTCTTATCTACTACAAACAAACCCTGTTGTTTTCTTTGGACTAAATATTGCTATTACATAATGAGTGGACACAATAAATTACAGTATTTAGATTAAGTAAATAGAGAAATAGTGGGACTGGAATTGTTATAAAATTCTAGCTTTATGAATTAGAGCAAGATTGTTATTTTATTATCATATATATTGTTTTAATAGAATAATAACTTTGTGAAGACTTTTCTCTGTACAAAATTTTGTTACATTATTTATTTTATTCAGTGTTGAATATAACATTTTTAAATGCCCCAATTTTGGTTAGGAGGATAGAACAAGCAGCATGTGCTTTTCTTGTGGGCTCAGAAATGCAAGTATGTATTGTCTGCATTGCTGAACTGCCCAAGCCTAGTCACAGAATATGGATGTATTACTATGTAGTACTGTCATATAATACAGAAATAGCATCTCATGAAGGCTGATGGGCCCTTGTTATACTCACACGTCTTAAGAATCTTGTCAGTGGGTGTGTCTCTTTCTAACGTATCACTTATTGATTAGGAAAGAACATCAAGTTGGAGGTCCCATTTGACATCTGCCTTTATTTGGAGGTGAACAAAGAAGCATTGTTTATAAATTTTTATCCTAATTAATTCAGTTTGATGTAAGAATCAGGAATGTACCCAATATATTCAAAAAGTCAATCCTTGCTACATAGTTTTGTGTGTGATGTGTTTAATTTTCTTATATCATAGTTACTACTACATGTGTATCCAGTATGGGCCTACTAATATTAACTAATTGAAGACAATGTTTTTATAGTGAGAGTTCATTGGACCAGTGGGGTTTGGGACACAGGGTAGGTGGAGTTTCAGAAAGTACTGTGCATCTTTAGTTGAGAGTTGGGGATGAGTCTTATGAATGCCAGGATGAGATACAGCTCATCTCTGACTGTGAGGGCCACAGGAGGGACATTGGCAAGCTTGTCACCCATAGGTACTTTACAGTCTTTTCCATCATAAAGGTGTCGTCTGTCTATCTTGTCTTCCAGTTCTGCACAAGCAGCCCCGAGAAGTGTGTCTCTGTTTGCTAGAGCTTGGCCGGATCGCAGCCAGGTAGGTAAGACCTCCTCTATCATGTCAAGGCACAGACACATCTCAGCCTCAGGGAACAAAAGCATACTGACTTCTCATACTGAAATTCAAGTTGGATTCGAAGAAACCATTTAGCAAATGGAATTGCTTGGATCATCTTGAAAGCCATAGTTAAAATTAAACGTACATCTCTAGTACTCTCAACACTGCAGTCATGTGGCCAGGACAGTCTTTGCCTAAGCTGTCATTGATACCATTTAAGTAAATCCATTTCCTTTCATATCTTGACGGAGCATGGAATGCAATCCTCTATGCCTTTAAAGCTTATGCATTTATTTTTACTTATGTTTGTATTCTGTGCCTGCTTGTCTGTACATGCACTATGTGCATGTAGGTGTTGAGATCACGTGAGCCAGTAAAATAGAGTAAGAGACAGCAATGGGTGAGGTTAAATAGAGGATTTATGTAGAAAATTAGGAGAAAGAAAACACCGACTTTTTACATTGTAAAACTGTAGGCCATTAACAAACACTGCCAGTGAACATATCCTTTTTTTAATAGTTAGAAATAATCTCAAGGTCTTTAAATCACTATAGCCAATAAATTTTTAGTGAATTATGCAATATATAAGATTTTTTACTTTATCTCAGTAATTACAGTGAAAAGGATTGATTCAAAATTTTTAATTAAAATTAATATTACTATATGTTTCCCAACAAGGAAAAAATGAACTATTTGAAGCTAGGGAACTATTCCCTAGCTCCAAACCACTTCCAGATAACTGTCTAAAGGCTTTGGGGGACACTCAGGGTTCTACCTTCCAGACACAGTCCAAGCTTGCATCCATTGGCTAGTCAGAATGCCACACCCCTTGGATTCTGCTGCATCCTTGAATTGGGTGGGAGAGGGCACAGGACAGAGGTACTGCTGCGTGCACAGACAGGCCTCCTCCACCAGCTTTGGACCTACTGCCCAAGCCGGAGGAATGGACTAGAGACAACCTTCGCCCCTAGAAGCAACAGACACTAAGAAAAGGCATAATCAACCCACAGCTACCTCAGAGATACTCAACTAGAAGGAACTCAGAGAGTCCAGAAGTTTTATTAAGAAAACACTGTGTGATATAATTATGTGGACAAATATGAGAAAAATGCCAGCTTCCACCTTGTGCTGAAACAGTCCAAATGGATTTGTTGGATGTGTCAAGTTTTGAGAACTGAGAGTAACCACAGGAAGACTGCCTCCACGCAGCAGCTGGAGCTGTTACATCCCTCATCTAGCTGATAGTTATTTTCCTGCTTTAAAATTTTTATTCCATAACTATTTTTTATGACATGACTACATTAATTCAGAAAGAACATTTCTAGTCATGGTTACCACACCATAGGTGAAGCTTGGCTACCAACTTTAGACCTGACATCAATTACCTTCGACACAGGCATGTAAAATTAATACAGATCTTGGTTAACAAAGAGAATAATTTTTCTCAATTTCAATGTACAATGTCATATGAAGAGTTTCCCCTTTGATACAATTAATTAGTTAATTAATTAATTAGTCAATCAATCAGTTTGTTTTAAAACTGGGTCCCCAGTAGGCCAGGCTGGCCTCCCACTCTTTGTATAGTGGAGAGTGACCCTGGTGTCCCACCTTACTTTCCCAGCTCTAGGGTCCCAGGCATGTACGCCCACATGAGGAGCACAGGGTGCTGGAGACACCCCAGGGCTTTGGCATGTTGCACAAACACTATGTGCTGAGCTGCATCTAAAGCTCAGCACAGATAGTTAAGGCAGTGGTTATTCTGTATTGCGCTGTACGTTTTATGACCATGCTTGTTAAGATCAAGGCTGAATTAATTCCAGAAAGTACACCATTGGAGTCAGTATCTCATGGCAGAGTTGACATTAAGCTTGCCTTGGCATTGCGATATTGTAGATTGTGTTTCTGTCTCCTTCAAGTGAGTGGGTCTTGTGAAGCAGTATATGCTTTTCAGTACAAAAGAAAATGGGGTAATGCACTCCTCTTGCTGTTACCTTAAACAATTGAAGGGATGCCAGTCAGATAACTGGTATTCAGGTAAAATGCTTTTTGTTTCCTTCTGAACACATCTGAGCTATTTGTTTGGTTTACTGGAGGCTCCTGAAGTAGGACAGCATGAAGAAGAGATGCTCCCCGCCCCCATCTAGTCCCATTTCACGTAGAAACTCTGCCTCTGGTTTAGATCTAGATTTAAATGCTTGAAGTCACTCCCGTCTCCCGTGTCCACTGCTGGAGATCACACAGTTGAGCGCATTTGAGCAGCTTCAGCCCACACTCAGAAACCACATTCATCTTCTCCTATAAGGATGCCCTTGATCTTACCAAAATTCCTCAAGTCCCTTGAGTTTTCTGCTGTTTGCACTGAAAGGGGATGCCTTCTTATACTCCCCTCTACATGGTACCTGCAGATCTCACATGTATGCTCCTAAGAGCACCAACATCACTTAATAAATGCTTCTGGGAGTGTTCCTGAGCCACTGCTCTGTTCTTCCGCCTGGAGACACTCAGTAGAACTCCTTCAAGAACTGGAGCCAATCTGGGCTCTGGGGTGGTGACTGTACTTTTGTTCTCATGGCAAAAGTTTTTAACTATACAGAGCTGTCATTGTTGGATGGTCAAATTTCTCTGCTAATATTTCAGAAAAATATACACTTCTGAATGCAAGAAACATGACATTGACCAAACCAACTCAACAAAATCAAAAGATTCTTTTGGCCAGTATTTTAGTGTTAATTCTACAAAATGAAGAAATGAACGACTGTGATTTCAGCATCTTTTCAGACTGCAGGATTGGAGTTGTCTTCATCGTGAAAATGACAGCTTCTGAGATGGTAGTGTGGTGGCAAGGGTGGGCGTCAGCAGCACACCACATCATCTCATGACTTTGGGTTACGGTGCTCCCTTGATGCAGAACAACTTTGTAACTGTTCAAAGGAAATATTTGAGAACATTTTCTTTAATCTTATTTTCAGCCATGGTCTAATGAAATGTTACTTAAAAGAAAAGTGATCGTGTGTTAAGATCACTACTTGACTCACTTGGAGGACCTGCAAGGACTGCTGGGAGTTTATGTGTCCTTTCCCATGGCTCGGGCATTTTCCACAAATAAATCTAAGTTTACATTGCCTTAAAATAGGGAAAATGGGGCAAAATTATCTGGCAAGAATCTATAAACCATCTGTTACATGCCTTAGAAAGAGGGAGTTTCATTAGTCTATAAAATTTGTCCCCTGACCCTACTACAATGGAACACAGATGTCTTTTGTTGGAAAGTACAGTCTACTAAATAGTTTGAATATATTTTCTAGGGCAGGAATGAATTTGGTAGTGCATTAATTTCAGTTAGCTTAATCCCAAACACCATATCCTGAGCCAGAAAAATGAAAGACCCATTCCTATATTCTCCCCATACAGTCACCAATCCCAAGACTCCCTAACTTGCTACTTTTTAATGAAATGAAAGTAAGTATCTAGCCTCCCAGTATTTATACTATATCTGTATTTCTGGGCTCTGCAGGAATCAGGACTTTAGCTTTAGTGAATTCAGCTTTCTTAATGACTCCAGTTGGATCCCTATTGGGGTTGATAAAAGGAAACCCCCTTACCCCCAAAGTTCTAACACCCTGTTCTTGGAAAGAAAGGGAAACATTAATTTGTGAAAACCTTATAGAAAGAATGGACATGTGAAGAGGTATAGAAGTTATCACTGATACTAAACCAAGGTATCCTTTTGAAGAACAGAACAATGCATCAGATGACTAAGTTGGCTTGCAGGTACAAGTCTCCATCCTTGGAGGTGGGTCATGATTTACAGCCTGCTGACCCCTCCCGACTGACAGGAAGCCAGTGAATCATATTCCAGTGTCCATTCCAGTACTGGCTGACTCTACCCTGAGCAGCTTGAAGAATTTAAATGCCATTGTAAGCAGCAATTCCAGGCTCAGTGCTGACTCTCTGTGTCAGTGGCACAGCTAGTTTCCAGCTTTCCCAGGTAAAGAAGGATCTCCAAAGAAACATTTTCCATGCATGAGTCTCTTACCAGTTTTATTCAAAGCCGACCTGTTTGTTTTGTGTTGGACGTGAGTTGAGCCTGTTGCCGCTCTAATAGCATATTTGCTATTGTTTTATTTTTTAAGAAAAAATGTATACATCTTATTCTTAGGAGGCACCCACCTTCAGTTGAAAATGAAATCTTTTCCCATCTATTTAACTTACATTTTCAAATATGATGTTTCCACTTATAATTAATACAGAGTTGGCTGTGATCACAGTGTCTTGGATTCCTCCAGACTTACAACCAGGTTTATATTATTCTCTTGAGAACATTCAACACAAGCAAGATTTATACCTTGATGGAGCTAAGAATCCACAGACATCTAGAGCAGTTAAGAGTGTGGTCTTCCAAAGTCCCTCTGGCCTGTCAGTAGCAAAGCTGAGGTTGTTGGGAATCAGGTGTGGTGTTCTCTACCACGATAGAGTCTGTAGGGTACCAAGTGTCTTGTAACAATTCATTGATTGGTTTATACGTACAAAAGGTTAGAAATATGAAATGTAGTGACTAGATCTTTATAGCAGCTGTTTTCTCACTAAGTAGTAACAAAACTTACTTAATAGATTAGAGGCTGTTGTGACATGATAAGCTGTTTGTACTGAATTCTTACATAAGCTTTGCAGCTCTCAAAAGGCATGTGATACACAGAACCCTTCTCACTATCCAAACTCTGAGAAAAAAAAGAAAAGAAAAAAGAGGGGCAGATGAAATATCAAGTGTTTCCTTTATGACTGAAAAGGCCCAAGTTACCAGGCCTACTGAGTGCCTATGACTGGACTCTAGAATCAGGACATCAGCAAGGACAAAGAAGTTTGGGGCTTGTGTCCTTCTTCCTAGAGGTGTAAACCAAGTCAAGCCTGATCAACAAAGCTATGTCCTTTCCTCTCAAAGGGAAGAGTGGGTAATGAGCGAAGAGGCCAGGAACTGAACCAGTTGGACCCCCCTCTGTCAGAACAAAGCATCACCAGGAGGAAAACTGCCTCTCTAGAAATTTGCACTGCACTTGTGTGCGATGGCATCTGTTAAAGTAACGGAGCACAGCAGGAGGACACACACAAGGTTTCCATTGGCTGCTGAATTGACACAGCGCTCAGCCAAAGCAGTGAGCACATGTCAGCATTTCCTCTCTGCTCATAGACTATTTGAATCGGATCTCATCTGCAACCTACTGTTTGGTTTCTCTTGTTTTGTCTAGAGATAGGGTCTCTCCAACTAGTCTAGACTGGCCACAAACTTAACGTCTTCATGCTTCTGTCTCCCAAGGGCTGGGATCACAGGTGTGTGCTGCCACACCTGGTTCACAACAACCTTTTAATCACCAAGTGGTGTTTTCTCTCCTTTATAATAAACAATCATCTGATCAGAAAATGTAGACAAACTGACAACAGAAGCCTGTATTTGAGACTCTGTCCTGTCTCCGTCTTCTGCAGACATTCATCTTTCTGTTAATAAGTGTATGCCTAGATTTTTTTCTAAATGCCTCATAGTTGTCAAGTTCTAGAATTATTTTTATGGTGTCCCCTGCTAAACACAGTTGATATGGACCTATAAAACTCAGTACATCTTTAAGTTTTAATTAAGGAAAACCTGATTGTAGGAGATACAATGATGACATCCATGATCACGTTCTCTCTTGCCCATCCATCCCTCCTCGTCTGTCTCCAAGTCTCCTGAGCATGTATAGTTTACAGACCTTTTATATGTTGTTGTTCTGAATTATTCTTGTGTCCTCTCCCTATAATAATGTTTGTGCTTTCCTTGTGCTATTCCGCAGGGCTTAGCTTGTCTATTGTGCAACACATGCATCGCTCTTGGTATATAAGGACTGAACAGCTCATAATGAATCTCTTCTGTGTAGAATCAGTTACTTCTTTTTCTAATTAGGGTTCTGATGTTTTAATTTTGATATCAACCCTCTGTTTTAATAAACCCTCTGTTAATGATAAAGATATCATTAACAAACATATTTTAAATAAGGCTTTAATTATAGCACTAATATCGTCAATTCTGTTACAGAAAAAGTTCAAGATAAATTCCCTGTGGGTATTCAGGTTGCTGAAACAGAAATATGCTAAATTGAGTATGTTTGCATCATGTACCTCCATGCATATGCACTTATACACAGCAGTTACATGTTTTTTTACCCTGCTCCAAGAATGCTAATTCACAAATGCTAATCCCATTTCAAGGTCAGAGAGTTCATGCCATTGTAAAAGGCAATAGTTTATGGTACTCACAATCCCAGATATTGTACCATTATTATATTGTTGCAATGTGTGTGTGATAACAGTGTCATGCTCTTGAAAGGTATGGTGTGGAGCCTCCTGGTCTGATAAAGCTGGAAAAAGAAATTGAACAAGAAGAGACACTTTCTGCCCCGTCTCCTTCGCCTTCTCCTTCGTCCAAGTCTTCAGGAAAGAAGAGCACTGGGAACCTACTGGATGACGCAGTGAGTGGAGTTTACAAGTCTAAACAGCAGGTTTTTTCCAACTACAAAACCTACCCTGCCTTTTCAGATCTTTCTGACCTTGCTGCATTTTAGCTCCTTTGAATTCACTTTAACTCCTACAAGCAAATCTGTTCTCCTACAGCTCATCCTGAAACTCAAAGCCGAAACAGTGGTTTAAAATAAAGTGCCACTTAATTCCATTGAACAGTAGCTGAAACCCTAGGAAATGAGTCAACTCCTTGACAATGGTTTTTGAAAACATCTAAACCTATTGTTATTCGTTCCCAATTCCTCCTTTCATGGAGATAAACTTGAAGCCCAGAAAGAACCTTGAGGATTGTTGAGGAAGGGGACACAGCCTTCTGACAGAAAGATGACTGCACTTTATTGATTGCCTGGTGCTGGCCAGAGTTGACCATCTCTTCCTGAGAGCTCTTAATTCTAAGAGGAAGGTTGCTTGCAGAGGGGTGGAAATGGGAAGTTTCATGATGCTCAGAGGAGAGATTAGGATCCATCGGTGTTTATCTACTCTGCAGTCCTCTAGGCACAGGCTTTTAGTGATTAGGACATAGCCATGACAGCCTTATTGTAAGGATAAGCAGTTCCTAGGGATATTAAACAATCCTTGCTCATGAGAGTGATGTATTGGACAGTTACTCCCATGTGCTATCATGTTTATATCTTAAATGCATGAAGACATTAATAAACAAGAGGAACCATGAGTTGTCTTGATGTTACTTATGCAAAGTTTACATTTATGGATTGTAATTGCCTGCAAACTTATAGGACACAAGAGTGTGAGAGGCATAAGACTGAAGTATGTCTTGCCCGAGCAAGCAAAGTCCTCAGAAGACTACCAGCCATCTTGATGCCAGCTGTTGATAGGATACCAGCTGCCAGGACTGCAGGCCTCCCTCTCTAGGGTCTGAGCTGAGAAAGAGTGGGAGGGTGGCTGATGAACACTTTCAGATGCAGGAAAAGACATGCATCCGTCTTTTGCTTTTCTCCACATGGCAGATTTAAAAAAGGAGAACCTTAACAACTGCCCAAGCAGCTGTGAGTCCCCACAAAGGCAGCAAACTTCTGCTTGGCCCACCAAGGTGTCTCATACAGTACATTTTTTATCTGATTTCTTTTTGGTATGCTCACTCCACTCAGAATGTACAAATAGCCAGGGAGCTTTCCTACCACAGGAAGGTGTTTTGGAACCCTTTTAGGATCAGTCACATGCCTTGCTTCTCATAAAGCTTCATTTTCAAATTTTGTGCAGTAATTGGATGATATTGTATAATATTAAAGGCATGCTGTTTATATGTTGAGAGTAATTTTTCCGCAGTGTGTTATGCTTTTTCTTTAGACTTAGTGTGAGTTCAGTCTTCTTACAAATGTGTCCCTGGGCTGCCATACCCATTCTGACTCCTTCCCCTCTCCGCTGTGACATCTACTAACGTTCTTCCCTCCCTATACTCTGGTACCGGGCCTGAAGAGTGTCTGGCTAGTGTTATCTTTACTTCCAAATTCCTCAGCCAGGGGGACTTCTCAGCTCTCACTATGAGGTCCATGCCTGTTTTACCACTAGATTCTTGAAATTCCTCTCTGCCAATACCCCTGCAGCCAACATGCTGTGACAAAATGTAAGTGTGGTTCGGTTAGAATTATTGTAGGTACCTCTAGGATCCACCTGAAGCCCTGCCCAACTGACGCCTCACATGTCTCCTTGTTATGTGTTTTCCAACTCTTTGGTCCTTTGAACCATTTCATTCATGTTAAAGGAGCAGTTGTTAGTTCTTCAACGTATTTCTTGAGACTTTTCTTTGAAATGCATATTTTAATATGTAGCTTGGGTTACCTTCCATTGTGTGCATGTGTACCTGTGGCGTGCTTGTATGTGTTCATGCTTGCAGAGGCTAGAGGCCTAACTACTTTTTGTTAGCTCTTTACCTTCTTTTTGTAAATTTTTATACAGGACCTCTCACTAAAGCTGGAGCCCACTGTTTCAGGCCAACCAGCTGGCCAGAGAGCTGTAAGGATCTTCCTGTCTCCATTCCCACCCAGTTTCAGACATGTGCTGGCTTTTTTTGACATGTCTGTTGAGAATCCAAATTCAGGTTTTCATATCTGCATGGCAAGTGTTTTGCCCACAGAGCCATTTCCTCAGCCCACACGTGAAGCTTTTTCTTGGCATTTCTCACCAATGTTGCAGCTTAATTGTTGCTGTCTAAAGTGTTTGTAAGTATGCAATGGGGCAGTTGTCAATGTGGCCTAAATATCCATTCCTCTCAAGATGCAGTCTAATTTTCACAATCAAGTATAGTGCTTTATTGGTCTACATCTCCCCAGCTTCTTGGTACAAACGCTCAGTGAGAAGTCTCCTCTCTGTCCTCTGTATTCGATCATGTCTTCTGAAACATCTGCCCTAAGTGCTCTTCTTCCTGTTGTAGACGAAACAGGTGCTGCCATTTGAGATCATGTGTCAGAACCAGGGCCAAGGAGCAACAATGCTCCCATTTCTTCACCAGCTTGTCTCATGGCTAGCCAGTCTTCATCTTGGGAAGGGGAGAAGTAGGAAGAGAACCCCCCTCCCAAGGTATAGAATAACTCTGAGAGGGATTAGAGGCTATTTCACTAATATACCACTAACTCAGAACAAAAGAACAGTGGTCTAGAGACCTAAGACTGCAGGCCCCTCAACCTGTGCCTCTAAGGACTGTTCTTCCAGGTCAAAGCTACGTGGGCACTTCAGAG
Source organism: Peromyscus leucopus (assembly GCF_004664715.2). Taxonomy (NCBI): domain Eukaryota; kingdom Metazoa; phylum Chordata; class Mammalia; order Rodentia; family Cricetidae; genus Peromyscus; species Peromyscus leucopus. The sequence goes on from NC_051063.1 coordinate 156,458,709, forward strand.
GAACCTTGAGAATATAACTATCTGTTTAATGAAGGAATGTGCATTGGAGGACACATTCAATGTGCTAAGTGGACACATCTGCCTCTTACCAGTGAGAACTCTTGTGCCCCATAAATCTTAAGACTAGCATTTCTCAAGGAATGTTTGAAGAAATACTACCACTACAATACCCTGTGGGGAAAGATTAGGTTAGTGTAAGAAATTCAAAGTAGTGCTGTCTCTACCTGGCATTCAGAGAGTTTGCCAACATCACACAGACTCTGCTGAGCTCCCTTAAAAGATCTAGTTGACCTGGACTTTCTCAAATATACTAGAACATGAACCTTTTTGTGATAGTTTCTTACATTCTTCAGTCTTGTAAACTACATTGAATTCTTTGCATTGTGTTTAAGTGATGGTTTCTCACTGAAGTATTTTATCTCAAAGACAGTGAGACAGAAGGAAAAGTAATTTGAATCTCATTAATGGTTTAAATCAGATCCCTTTTATCTAAGGTAAAAAGGAAATAGTTACCATTACAACCATTTCACCATACACCACGCACATGTAGCCATTTGGAACTGAACTTGATGTAACTCAATAAAAGTAGCCAGGAAAGGAATTTAAAAGAAAGACGATTCTCTAAGTTTCTGTGTGTAATTAGCACTGGGTTGTTTCGTACAAAGTTATTGTCCGCTACTCCCTTGCCCCCAAACAGAAGAAAGATGAGGGTACGGAAGAGTAAAGGAAAGAAGCCGAAGAAACAGGAACAGAGGAGACAGAAGGAAAGGGGAGCCTGCCAGGAGGATCATGTTCCAGCGGAGGACTTCAGAAAGAGCCGGACTGAAAGCACCTTTGTTTGCTCACATGCTCTAGTCTGAGTCTTAGGGGAACTGCAGGGGAATAGGCGACCTTTTCTGTGGACAATACCACCCCCCTTCCTTAATCAAGATCGCACAGAGGAAACACAGTGGTGTCCATTCCGATCGCTTTATTCCCTATGTCCTGATGCAGAGATCCAGCTGTGATAGGCGCGGTGGCGGGGGTGGCCTGAGTGCTCCTCTCTACTTTCCCTTGTCTTAAGCCCGCTCTCACGGGGAGTTGAATGCAGTTCTAAGAAATGGCTCTTACTGTCTGCCTTCTCTTCATCAACTTCCTCGGTCTGGGGATGAAAGATAGTGGAATTCTGAGTAACCAGGCCCCTCTTGAAATCACATTTCAGCCCCAAACTGGCTGGGTTCCGAGCCAAGAACAGAGCACCTGGCAGGGAGTTACCTCCTGGTAATGTAAGAAGCAGGGCTGTCATCATTCACCATTAACTTAACAATGTGTTTCCAATGCTCCTGGTCTGGCCTTTTCCCTTCTATTTTTTCCTCCGCCCCTGACATAAATGAAATAAGAAAAACAAGGCCTTGCTTTCCAAACAAACAAATAAGTCTATTTTTTAGTGAAGAAGGCATGAAGAAAGGGCAGGCCACTTGAGAAAATGTTCCTGGTGCTAATTTGACACTAATAGGATCTGTATTTTTTCTGAGGATCCTGCAAGATGGAGGAGATGTTGCCCACACAGACTCAGGATTGCCCTTTGTCAGTAGAGAATTTGCCCAGTAAGTTTTGATGCCTTAGGCTGTAAGTTTTGTTGCTCTCTAGTCTCCTAGGTGACAAAGATCTCAACCCTGTCTCCTAGCTCCTTTTTGTTATCCTCACTCTTTTTTTCAAAGCCCCTATGGTAGCGGTGAGGATGCTATATGTCTATGGACATTTTACAAACATCTGTAGGAAGAGATATGCACAGAAAACACTAAAAATAGTGCATAGGTGCATTCCAGACCCCTGACCTCATGGCTAGTTCAGAATGCTAGTCTGCTCTGTAAGGGATTGCTACACTATTTCTCATCATTTAGGTCACTTGCTTTAACATTACCATAACAAGATGGCAAAAGCTCAGATTTCAAATCCGTGGCTTGATTACTAACTGAATGATAGATGTTCCCTCACTCTACAGAGAAAGTCATCTTTAAGGCTGTCTGGATCTAGGCTTCCTCTGCTCCAATGATTTCCCTGTGTCTCCTGTGAAGATCAATTCCATTGTTAGTATGATTATTTTATGTATGTGTCCAGTGTCCATCTGTTGAACTCTTTTCTATTCCATTAGGGTGTTAGGCTTTATGTTTGGGTTCAAGATGAAATAAAATATTATCTTAGCCCTTGGGGAACTAAACCCATCAAGGAGATTCCTAGGTTAACCACTATTGATTCACTAGGCTTCTGTCACAGTAATGACTCAGAATCTTAGGCTTGTGTTGTTGGAAAACTTTAGGATGGGAGAAGAGACTGATGGGCGTGTGTGTCCTGAGTTAGTTCTTTCACTTTCAAGACAGTGTTATTTTGTTTGTGTCATTGAGGCACTGTTTGCTTGTTCTTAGGATAATTTTTTCCTTGCATTCCTCTACCATTCGTGGTTTTTACTCTGGTGTGTTTTGCTTTCATACTTCTGGAATCTTCCATACTCTAACAAGACCATTGCATAATTCTTTTGTAACAAAAATTAAGGGAGTTCATAAATTACTTTCCTTGTAGTTTTTGCTTGGTAAAAGAGTGATTGAATTCCAGTCATTATATCATTAAAAATAATGTTTGAGGTCTTGAGTGATGGCCTGGGGTTGAGAATGCTTACTCTTGATGCATGAAGACCCTCATAAAAGGAAGACCTGGTTACACTGTTCCATAACCTCAGAGCTATGGGGGAGGAGACAGGAGGCTGGCTCTCTGGAGAGAATGCCGGTCACGAGCTCCACTAGCTTCCCCAGTTCAGTGACAGACTCAGTCCCAAGGGAATTAGGCAGAGAGAAACACACACACACACACACACACACACACACACACACACACACACCAAACATATGTGTGCATACACCATACATTGACATACTTATAAACAGAGTCAATGAATAAGTAAATGAACAATGGCTGGATTTCTTGATGACCACTCTAAGTATCCTAAATTTCTTATCTGTTGAATTAATTTTATCTTTATATGGTAGCTACTAACAGCTGATTATAGTTCAAGGAAATTATGGTTGAAGTATTTGACATTGAACATATGAGATATTTGGGTTACTCTGGATTGTCTGAAAAATACTTTCTCATTTAAAAACATTCTAGAAGTTGCATGGATTATGAAACAAGTGAATTTTCTAGCAATATTCTTAAGATTTGCAGTGTTCATGCATGTTCATGAGAACTCCAAAAGAATATTAATCAAAGTCGTGTTTTAATTACTCATTTTAAATGTCAGGTAATGCAATAGTTGATACCTAAGATGGGGTGAAATGCAGATAATTTTGAGTGATCCAGTAGTAACATTTCAGGGGAAAATCTTAGAGTTTCAAACAAAACAAGAGAAGAGTTTCCAAAAAAAAAAAATTGTTTTTCATTTATTTCAAACCTAAATAGATAAGTGGAATGGGATTGTATTGAAGAAACATTCTGTGTCACATGAATTTGCCCCAGCTTTCAGTGTGGTTAGCCTAGGCACGCTTTATTTTACCATTCAGTGCCTTTGTTGTGTGGACCCCACACACATGTCATGACAGCTAATCTTATCTGATGCCCTCCCTCCTCATCAGGGTCATCGTCAGCCATACGCTCAGAACCTCAGAAGATGCTTCCAGACCCTGGTATTCACACTTCCCCTGGGACCCTGTCTTAGTTAGGGTTTTATTGCTGTGAAGAGACACCATGACCACCACAACTCTTATAAAGGGAAACATTTAATTGAGGCGGCTTACAGTTTCAGAGGTTCAGTCCATTATCATCATGACGGGACATGGTGGTATGAAGGCAGACATGGTGTTAGAGGAGGAGCTGAGAGTTCTATGTCTTGATCTGCAGTTAGCAGAAAGACTGCCACACTAGCTTGAGCCTAGGAGACCTCAAAGCCCACCCCCACAGTGACACACTTCCTCCAACAAAGCCACACCTCCTTCCGTATGTACCGAGCATTCAACCACGAGTCTATGGGGTCTACTCCTGTTCAAACCACCATAGTCCCTGTGCTCACATCGTTTCTGATAAAGAACAAGTCTACATGATGAGCAGTTCAGCCATGTTTGAAATCTTGGAGAGTAATCACATGTGATTTTACTGGGGGCAATGAATGCGCTACTCTATTTCAGGTAAAACGAATCTCTGAAGACCCTCCCTGCAAGTGCCCAACTAAGTTCTGTGTGGAGCGGCTCTCTCAAGGTCGATATCGAGTGGGAGAGAAGATCCTCTTCATCAGGGTAAAGTCCACTTTCTCTTTCTCATCTTGTCCTACATGAGCATTTTCTGAACCTGAGTCAGAGAAAATGTCAAGGAATGTAGCTGGCCAGGAACGCCCTCTGGTGTCATTGTGGCTGCAGGGTGTGGACCTGTGCAGAGCAGTAGATATGATAATATGCTACCAAAGGCTGGGTGAACAGAGCATGTCTTTATACATACAGAGGTATCAGCTCCCATGGGAAAAGTTAGCCATTTATGTTTCCTGTATTCATTTCATTTCAGTAGAATGGAATGGAAATGTGCCCTTCCAGGACTTCCATATATCATAGTGTGGAAATAGATCATCGCCCTCTTGGTTCTGGGCAGCTGGACAAATTAGTTCAGCAAGTGTTTTCCACAAGTCTGGATTAGGGACGGATGTGATGAGATTGAAAAGCTCCGTCTGGGAACTGGAGATGGAGCGCAGATGGGAGGAGTCTTGCCTTGCATTGTGGGGTCCTGGGTTTGATCCCCAAAACTGCACAAAAATCACCTCATTACAGTATTCTGCTTAACAGTGACTAACACTTCCCACCTGGGTTAGAAGAGAGAGAATGGCCTCAATTTAAATCGCCAGTGTCCTTGGGGACTGACAGGGCTCTGGAAGGTTGAGTTTAAAGCTTTTCACTCAGAATCTGCTTTGCTAAGTCAAGAGAGCTTAGTGTCTCAAAACAAGTTTGTGATGTTTGCTAAGGGCAAAAAATCTTCTTTAAAAAACTGAAAATATAACTACATATATCTACCCCTAGAAAGCTTTGGTTCAGAAAAGGACTTTTTCTGTGTCCTTTTGTGTTCTTCCTAAAGAAAGCACGCTTTATTCGCTTCTCCTTTGAACCTGGTGAAAGCATCCTGTTGGTTGCCTCCTCGTAGACAGAAGCATCTTAACGTATGTATCAGGTGAGATCGTGGAACACCAGACACCATCTGAGATGACCCATAGGAGACTTTTCAGTGTGAAATTTTATTCATTTTAACTTGCAACTGAAATGTATTAATACAGCAGGCCTCTTTAAGAATCTGCAACATGAATAAACAAATCTTTATCTTAATTTTATCTTAAATGATGTCAATCATTTCAGAGTTTTACTTATATTCAGATTAATGTTTACTTGATAAAAACAAATCCAGGTAATAATGGCTTTTCTGCTTGGGAATGTCAGCCTTGTGACATAAATAGACCAGTGTTAGAGGTGATCACCCTGGGTCCAGGGCCTCAGCTGGAGAGGCAGGCGTCCAGGTCGCTATTGTTGCCTTGCTCTTTCTTGCAAGGAAAACATGCATTTTTAAAGCTCCGTTGCCTGCTTTCCCCATCACCACATTAAATAACAATGCTTTAGAGTCTCTATGGATGCATTAACATTTTACCAGGCTGATTGCTCAGTTGAGAATCAGCCTCCATTAGAATATGAGACCCCAGAGCCTACAGTCAAAACAAAGGGCCTTATTAAACAGCCTTCCCTTTTTGTGATAGAAATGTTAATAACTTGGACACTGTTTCCTCAGATGTCACCTAGGATCTACAGGCAAAAGAATTCAGTGTGCATACTTAATTGTGTCCATCTGATCTTCATGTGTGTTCAGTTGTCAGACTTTGGTTTCCATGTTTACAAACTGCGTAACATTTTATAGCAGCTATCAGGTGAGCTCGTGTCTGACGGTCATTTCTTTTTTCAGGAAACGTTTCCTTCCTGCTAATTTTATTCTATCATTTATAGAAGAATCCAGACTTTTATCATGACTGATTGTGTTTACACTTAGTATCGCTCACCGTCAGGCAAGCCTGTAAAACTGTGACCCACAGAACTGTCTCTCGCTGACTGGTAGCAAGGTATAGCAACAGGCTGTTAGGACATGCTTTCAGCAGTTTTTGTTTTGTTTTGTTTATCTATCTATCTATCTATCTATCTATCTATCTATCTATCTATCATCTACCTATTTTGTTTTTTCGAGACAGAGTTTCTCTGTGTAGCTTTGGAGCCTGTCCTGGAACTCACTCCGTAGCCCAGGCTGGCCTCGAACTCACAGAGCTCTGCCTGCCTCTGCCTCCTGAATGCTGGGATTAAAGGCATGCACTACCACTGCCCACTGTCAGCAGTTTTTAGTGACACTTAGCCCTAAATCTCGTACTTTCACATAGTTTTACTCTTTCATAACACTTTTCATGTGAAAATGGATTTTTTTTTCAAATGGTATAGTTTTAAGGAAATTTTGTATCACTGCCTAAACTGGAAACTAAACCTTTTTTTTTTTTTTTTTTTTTTTTTTTTTTGGTTTTTCAAGACAGGGTTTCTCTGTGTAGCTTTGCGCCTTTCCTGGGACTCACTTGGTAGCCTACGCTGGCCTCGAACTCACAGAGATCTGCCTGGCTCTGCCTCCCGAGTGCTGGGATTAAAGGCGTGCGCCACCACTGCCCAGCGAAACTAAATCTTTTCACAAAGTTAAATGCCATGAACATATACTCACAGATATTTTTAATATTTTTATTCTTGAGAATTCCATGTACACATATTTTCATCATATCCACTTTACTCTCCTTTCAACTCCTCCCTGCATCCCCCTTCCAGTTTCGTGTCTTGTCTTTTAACAACCCATTGGGCCACATTAGTGTTGCCTGTACACACACACACACACACACACACACACACACACACACACTCACGTGTGGGGCCATCAGTGGAATGTGGTCAACCTGCCTAGAGCCACGTACCTGAAAATAACTCACTCCTTCCCTGAGTGTCCATTGGCTTCCAGTAGCTGCTCCGCTACGCTCCCTCATCCATGCTGAACTGCTGGCTGGACGGATTATGTGCATGCAGCCACAGCTGTCGGGAGCTCCCGAGTGCAGTGGCCGCTGTGTCCAACAGACACCATTTCACAGCATTCCTCTCTGTCCTCCCGTCTCTCTACCCCCTCTTCCCTGATGCTTCCTGAGTCTGAGGGTCAGGGGTCATGATCTAGAGACCCACTATGGCTAAGAACTTCACACAGGCTAATTCTCTGTGCTGTGATCAGTTGTCCCTGCAGTAACTGCCATCTATTGCACAGAACAGCTTTCAAAGATAGAATATTTGTCCTGTGAGTCTGTGTCCACCATGACAGAGTGCTCTTGGAATCTGAGACAACTTCTGCTTGTCCTTAGAGACTTCCTAACTGAAGTCTGAGGCACCCCACACGGTACATTTCTCTATTTTCTCACTGTGTTGGATGAGGAGATGTTCTATAGCCCGTTGATAAACATGTGCTTTGACTAATGCTTTAGATTTGTGTCTGGCTGGGCCTCACGTGGTGGATTGTCATTGTGCTCTGATTGTGTGAGGAAGTGTCAGTCATTACTCAGAAATCAGTGGTGTTGATCTTATGGCTGTAGAAGGTGGTATTTTAACTGTGGTTCTGAACACTTGATTAAAGGGCACGTGTTTATAGTGGAAACCTCAGACACAGGAGCCAGGTGACCATTTCCAATAGCTCAGTTGCATTTTTTGTATGAACATATTTTAAACTTTTAAACTTCGCCTGAAGCTGTCTAATACAGCTTCTTTGATACATTTATGAATATTATTGTATAAAATATACAGACAGTGAAACATGCTATCTCAGGCTTCATCCTCCATTATTCACCCATCTTGAGAGCAGCTTTGTTTTCCTAAGGAGATAATGAACCTGCTGAATTCAAAGAACAATGCGGAGTCACGTAAGGCCAGCGAAATCATCGGACTTCAAGGTATCTGAGTGATTAAAGCACAGGTTCAGAAAGAATCAGCAAGTCCTACATGGGATAATTATACCCAGTGCAGTAACTCTTCCCTCATACCATTTTGTGGTTGGATATATACATGAGCATATTTTCTCTTTGTACATTGAAAGAAAAATAATAATGTTATAGTAGATTTAAAAAAAAAATAGGTAAGAATGTGTGTGGCATTCAGAGAAAGATCCGGGAAGGTGCCTTATGCAGTGTCTCTGCTAAGTATATGTATTATCTGTGAACTTCTAGAACACAGCATAACTAATGCACGTTTCAGTAGATGCCCCTGGATGCTTATGTAGACATCTTTGTTCGTATGTGCAAGTGTCTAGAGCAGTGGGTCTCAACCTTCCTAACATTTCAACCCTTTAATACAGTTCCTCATGGTGTGGTGACCCCCCCAACCATAAATTTATTTCATTACTACATCATAACTGTAATTTTGCTATGGTTTTGAATCATAACATAAATATTTTTAGAGATACAGGATTGCCAAAGGGGTCATGACCCACAGGTTGAGACCCTCTGGTCTAGAGGCTTGACTTAGTCTCTCCCCAGATATAAATATAATGAAACCCTTAGTACAGAGAACAAACTCTGTAATCTTTTTATTCTGGTGTTAATCTAAATCTTAGTAATCATCTCTCAAATGAAAAAAGAAATTGTCTCTAGCTGATGAACAACAATTTCTCAAAGCTAGATTTTCCCTTGTATTTTTCATGAACAAAATTTTGGGGTTGTTTTGGGGATTTGGACTGGGGAGTTCGTTCACCAAGTAAAGCACTTGCCACACAAGCATGGGGACCTAGGTCCATCAGAATCCAGGTAAAATTGCAGCTGGTAGCCTGTGCCTATAACCTCAGCAGGTGGAGACAGGGCAGGTAGCCTGCTTACCGGCAGCAGAATGCCAAGGAGAACCTGTGTTTATGAAGTAGAAGACAAGGACAGGCCCCTGGGGTCATTCGGGGACCTCTGTATGTACACGGTGGTATGTGCACTTGTGGTCACACACTGGAACCTATGTGCCCATGTACACAAGCATATACACACAAAGCACTTTTTTCCAACATAACATTTTTATTGATTATTTGGATATTTCACATCATGCACCCTGTTCACACTCACTTCCCATTCCTCCCAGGCCTGCCTCCCCCACCCCCCACCCCGCCCCTGTGACTCCCTGCCCCCTGAAAAACACGAAGAAAAAAAGATGAACACAAGTCCAATTTATGTTTACCCACATGCTCACTGGAGCATGGTCAGACTCCCAGCAGCCAGCCCCTTAAAGAGAACTGAGCCCTTCTCCACCCACACCCCTGCCAGAAGCCCTCAATTGAGTTTTTGGTGCTTTGTTTTTTCATTAAAAGCAGCTTTGCGTCTATTCTGAAGGTAGAACCTTACTGCCTTACTGTCATCCAAGGTAAATCTCATTGATTTCGGGATTTAGATGCTCATGACAAAAAAAAAAAAAAAAAAAAACTCTAACAATTTCTACAGTGACAGAGATACTTAGTCAGCCAGACAATGCTTCACTGAAATGCGAGCCAAAGGTTCCTGGCTGCTGCCTGGATCCTGCATGGTCCTTCTCCCTTCCATCACCTCTGTCTAATGGGGCCTCCCACAGTGAAAACTCATCTGCAGCACAATGTGTAAGCCAGGGGGAGGATTTCAGGACCCCCATGGGATAACCAGTGTGCAGTCTTACTGTGACCTGGAATGTGTCCCCAGGGGAGACACATCAACATCTGGGAACCCTGTACAATGCAGACTCTTGGACCTTCTCAGAGAGAGACAGGAACTCTAAGGTTAGGGTCAAACAACTCGTGTTTCCACAAGTCTGTGAGTGGTAAACGTATGTCCTGGATCTCAAAAACCATGAATCTTTAGAGAGAAAGAGCTCCTTATAGGAAGAAGTTCACTGAAGTACTACACAATCAGAAACACACACACACACACACACACACACACACACACATCTCCTTACAAAAGAACATTAACCTTGAGATACAGAAAATTACCATTTATTTTATTTGAACGTTTATTTTCATTTTATGTGGTTGGGTGTTTTGCCTGGGTGTTTGTCTGTGCACCGTGTGTGTGCAGTACCCATGGAGACCAGAAGAGGGCATCAGATTCCTTGAAATTAAAGTTACTGATGGTTGTAAGCCACCTTAAAGGTGCTGAGAATTGAGCCTGGGTCCCCTGGAAGAGCAACCAGTGATCTTAATTGCTGAACTATCTCTCCAGCTTCCAGAAAAGGACAATTTTAAAGACATTTATGTATTGGGTGGGGGTGGTTAACATACATGGTAAAGTCAAAGTAAGCTTTTCAGCTATTCGAAACAGTTTATGTAGAAATGACATATGAGCAAAGTGAGAATAGAATGGTAAAAATTGAAGGCAGTTTTTAGTTACTGAGAATATAGAATTATGAATGTGAAAATTTTTTCTTCTTTCTGATGAAGATGATTAAATATGACCTAAGAGAAGTCAGCAAACTGGTACAGTTATAAATTTAAAAATAATTAAAGATCCTTTGAAAGCTGTCATTTAATTATCTGACTGTTGGTTTAAATGGATCTTTCTCTGAGCTTCTGTCTCCTGGAGGAAGATAAGAGACTGCATTGCAATTCTGTTACTGTTATTTAGCCAGGAAGGAGTATGCAGTTTGTTTAAAACTTCTTACATGTTTTTCCGGTATGGCTGTTCACTTTCTCATTACCGATGCCTGGCAAAAGACAGCCTATTGGAAGGATTAATTCTGGTTTAGAGTTTAAGAGTATGCGGCCCACTGTGGCAGGGGTGGCAGGGGATGTGACCTCCAACTGAGGAGATGGCATTGCCCACACTCAGGCTGGGTCTTACCTCTGGGAATGTCCTCACAGACATGCCCAGGTGTGTGTCTCCTAGGTGATTCCAAATCTATTCCTGTTGACAGTGAATGTAAATCCTGGAGAAAGTTCTTATCTGATTATGTTTGCATGTACCCTCTCTATTTTGAAATCTTACTTTGTTGATGATTATCCCTAGGAAACTTTCAAATATTAGTTCCCTCTCTGACTACTGTGTTTTGTCTCTGCAGATCCCAACAGTGAGCTATATCCAGAATCCCTTTGATCATTAATGTTTAGTAACGTGGTGTCCCATCCCTATAAAACTTAGCAACATGGAAATAGATCACGATAAAGATTAGTATGAAGAATCTCTGCTGGTGTATGAAATGGTTGCAAACTACACAGCCAAGCCAGTAGAATTCCCATGGGGTGAAATCTCCACACCTAACAACATTCCTGTAGCGCTGTGTGTGAACAGGGTATCATATGCTTTGAGATAACACCGCATAAACATGAGAGTTTTTTAAAGTTAACCAGAATGCATTCCCATATCTAACATAGTAAATTTGGGCTGTTCAAAGTAGATTCTAAACAACAGCCACTCTGAAAACTGATCAAGACATCTGTAGAGATGGACAGTAAAGAGTTTAGCCAGCCTGTTAAATGACTCTAAATATTGATAGCTGACTCTGTTCACCCTTTCTGAACACTTAGCATATCTCACTGCAGTTCCTCACCACAGTGGGATAAATTTTGTTTGTTACCATTCCCATTTTAAAGTCCAGGAAGCTAAGACACAGGACTTGAGTGACTTCTGACGTCACACAATCTGACAAGGGTGGCGCATGCCTGCAGACCCAGTGCTGGTGAGACTGAGGCAGGAGGACTGAGTTAAAGGGCCAGCCTGAGATACACAGTGAAACTAAAGTGCCTGGGCACAAAAGGAAACTGTGGCTCAGTTTTTTCAGACCTTCCTAAATTGCTAATTAGCGTTGGTGAAACTGAGGTCCAAACCCTAGCAGCTCACCTTTTGTACCAACCCTTTACCAGTAAGTGATGCTGCTTTCTTTACTCACTGCTCCTTGCAGCACTCAGGGTGTGTTCTTTAATATTCTAGAGAGAGAGTCCTCAGTAGCATTTCCCAAGTATAGTCAACCTTAGAATTGCTCCCCATCCGTGTTTTTCCCAGAGTGTCATCTTGGGTGACAAGTTAAATGAAAACACATTTTAGGAAAGACATTATGGGTTGAAACAAAATTTTTAAATTATTTAAAACTCAGAATTGTATTGACATGCAAGTTGTCTAGAACTTGCTTACCACAGTCTAAAAATAAATGTATCTCAAGGCCCTTACTGTAAGGACTGAGTCTGTGCTCAGTTTGGTCTGGAAGTGATTCCCAAGGAACTGAGCAGAGAAACTGTGTAGGAAAGACAACTGAAGCTTAATTAGTGCCATTTGTGCTAGGAATTTCCCAAGTACTTCACATACTGTGTCTAAGAGATTCACCTCTTTCATGTAGCCGGGAAATTGTTTTAATCTTGTCTATAGGTAAAGGAGTGTTTACTATTTCAAGTAAGTGTTCTGTATACAAAGTTCAAGTCCAGACTTCTGGGAGAGCACACTCCACTCCAAGCCTTCTGGAGAGAAGGGTTGCCAAATGCTAGTCGTTTAGAAAGTGGCTAAGGTGGTGCACACCTGTAATTCTAGCACCTGGGAGGGAGGTGGAGGCAAAAGGATCAGAAGGTGGTAGGGGGGGTTATCCTCAAACTTGCTATTTAGCTGAGAAAATGTGAGACTTTATTTCAAATTAGGTTAACCTTTTTAAAATGATCTGTCCAGTTCTCCGACATATTTACAATTTGGCTATAATAAATCACCCTCTGCCATTTTCCCTTGAAGTCCTCAGAATACATAGGGTTTCAGCTGCATGGCCAACAGGGCTCACTCTGTCTAAAGCAACTCATCCATCACCGGCCTGCCTTAGTCACGGTTACTACAACCAGAGACGCTAACCAAATGGCACTGCTCAAAATTGTCTCTTCCTGCTGCTGTCAAAATGGAAGAGAGCTTTGTGCAGTTAAGATATGCCGTTATCTGCTTGAGTCCCTTAACAGAACTCAATGAAAATTCTCTGATTGCCTGAATCGTCTTGTTGAGTCTCCCATGGTAATTTCGGAAAACTTTAAAGTCCATGAGTTTTCTTTGGAGACATCTTTATAACATATGTCTGCATGTTGGTACAACTCAATGCTCTTCCATCCTGAAGAGTCTCATCGTTCCAGGTTTTTATTTCTCATCTTAAGAAATACACAGGAACCCTAAGAAAGAGACAATGAATAGTGTAGCTGGCAGTCAGGAGAGAGGTTTGTAGAGAGGCACCTTCTGCAAACTGTCTTTGAATTGACTCATCTTAGATCAATAGAAAGGTCACACATGCTCTTATTGACTCTGTGAGAATTTTTTCTTTGCCCTAAAATTTCTTCAGAATATTAAGTCTGTGTGGTGAAAATCAACTCACTATGGCTGGATAAGCCAGAGAGGTGCCTAGATCCGTTGCCATAGTAACCGCTCCTGGCAGTGTCTTCTGGGACTCTGAGGGAAGGTCCAATGAGAGAGTCCTATTACCTGCTGCTGTTTTGACACATATCGATTTACTGGGAGTAACAAATAACCAGACTCAAATTGCAGACTTCTCCTGGTGATTAAAAAATGGACTGTTGTGTAGATGTAACCAACCGTCTTATTAAATAAGAATACAAATACAAATAAAATACCACCATACTGTTGTGCAAAAACGCGGAGTAGTGACTAGTAGGGAGTGAGATTAAAGCCTCCGTTTGTCTTATCGCGAGCATCGCAGGAACAGCCATTACCCAGGGCCGGGAAACCTGCGTTTGTACCCTCCATCCAACCTGCAAAGTTGTGAGAGTGGCGATTATGTTTTCAGAACGAGAGGGCAGGTTATGCTTGTTTTTAGGCCTCGTTTCTGTCTGTAAAATCCCAGAACATGGCTACAGTGTTCAGATGGGCGGGAATGACAGTGAGCATTTATGAACACCTCCCTTTCTAGTTCATTTGTCCCCACACAGCATTGGTTTAGTTAGGCAAAGGAACCCCAAATATTTATAATGCAGCAGGAAACCCAGAATTTCAATTCCCTTCTTTTAGATAATGTGTTTGCTCCTTTAAAGAATTTTAACTTGTCATTTACCCATGTTCACTGGGGCTAACAACAGGGTGTAGATGGCACTCTGGTAAAAATGTCTCTTGAGTACTTAACAAACGATAATAAATCCTGTTAGCCTTTTCTTTCTGAGGAAGTAATGTATGGTAGAGAAATGCAAAATAATTACTTAAGGAGGTGCCCCCAACTGAAAGAACTCAGCTGACATCTTGGCATTATTGGGGGGGGGAGTGTATTTTTGAGACTGAAAACCTTCAAATATGGAAAATTCAAACCAGGTTTTTTTCCAGGATTATAGCCCGATACTATATACATTTTAGATCACCTTTAAAATGAGAGAAATGAAGTTTAATATTTATTGCTAGGCTGGAAAGAATAGCTAATAAGTCTAAACAGGTCTCTGGATCCTTAATGCATAGCATTTTTCTCTTCCCATTGACTTGAAATGTAAATCTAATGGGAACTGAGTAAGTTAGAGCTGAAACTAAAGATCTGTCACTTTGGGATAGCTAACAAAGTGGTCTTAACTGCTGAGCCATCTCTCCAGCCCCAGGACTATTTAATCTTGAGGAAATCCTGGAAAATCTAGTTATTTCACTGAGGAAATGCAATGCTTATGCTCTGTACTCCCAATTTCTGTCATACTTTAGCCTCCGTGCCATGAAGAAGCTTATGAGAATATGTTTAAACGTTACGTGTGTGGGTATATATACCTACATTTGCATGTATTAAAAGTACTTTAGTTGGCCGGGCGGTGGTGGTGGCGGTGGCGGCGGCGGCGGCGGCGGCGGCGGCGGCGGCGGCGGCGGCGGCGGCGCACGCCTTTAATGCCAGCACTCGGGAGGCAGAGGTAGGTGGATCTCTGTGAGTTTGAGGCCAGCCTGGGCTACCAAGTGAGTTTCAGGAAAGGCGCAAAGCTACACAGAGAAACCCTGTCTCGAAAAACCAAAAATAAATAAATAAATAAATAAAGTACTTTAGTTGACAGTTTAGTCTAATAATTTGACATTTTAATCAGTTTTCAAGACATTTGTGTAAAAAATGTCCTCTCTCTCTCTCTCTCTCTCTCTCTCTCTCTCTCTCTCTCTCTCTCTCTCTCTCTCTCTCTCTCACACACACACACACACACACACACACACACACACACACACACTTGGCATCCAGTGACCATTATCTGTGTATTAGTTAACTGTGTAAATGCTTTTCTTGGTCCATACCCCACTGTTGCCCTCACTTTAAAAGCACAGACGTTACTTACTAGAGGGCTGGTTACTTGTGAGGATCACACAAGTACTAAGTGTGGAAGCCCTTGTCTAACCCTGGACTTTAGCTCAGAGTCCACAGTTCTCACATCTGTCACAGCAAGGTTATCCTTAGGTCACCATGTACCGTTTCATATATTTCCACTCAACCCCTTGCCTCCTGTTAGCAACTAGTCTTTATTTAGATCTAGCATTTTCATTTTCCTTTACCTGTGCGATCTGTCAAAACTCAGAATGTCATAGCCAGTACTCCTTAAAGACTCTATTAAAAGAACCCAAAAGAGTAATAAAAAACAAAGCATCCCAAAGGAGTGAATTTTACACGTCCCACAAAGTTAAATAATTTTTGTTTCAATGTGTTTGTTGTGATTGGAAAGTCCTCAAAACCGAACATACATCCTCTGAATGAAAAAAATTAGGAATAGTCTCAATTTATTATAACTGTATGTTTACATTTATAATTGACTATGGCTTTGTAAGGATTAAATGCCTTTAATCTATTTTTGTACACAGGGATTCTCTGAGGCAGAGAGGAAATGCTGCCTTTTACACCTCTCTATACTAGAGTAAAGGGCTGGTGTAAACTCATTACTGAGTACAAACTCAGCCTTTAGCACAACAGCTTATGCTTCTGTAGCACACACCTGAAAGGGGAATTAAAAAATTGTGGTGCATCTCCCTGTAGTAGTTATGGCATCCCTCCACAGTGTAACATCTCTCCACAGTGCAGCATCTCTCCACAGTGTAGCATCCCTCCACAGTGTAGCATCCCTCCACAGTGTAGCATCCCTCCACAGTGTAGCATCCCTCCACAGTGCAGCATCCATCTACAGTGCAGCATCCCTCCACAGTGCAGCATCCATCTACAGTGTAGCATCCCTCCACAGTGCAGCATCCATCTACAGTGTAGCATCCCTCCACAGTGTAACATCCCTCCACAGTGCAGCATCCATCTACAGTGCAGCATCCATCTACAGTGCAGCATCCCTCCACAGTGCAGCATCCATCTACAGTGTAGCATCCCTCCACAGTGCAGCATCCCTCCACAGTGTAGCATCCCTCCACAGTGTAACATCACTCCACAGTGTAGCATCCATCTACAGTGTAGCATCCCTCCACAGTGTAGCATCCATCTACAGTGTAACATCCCTCCACAGTGTAGCATCCCTCCACAGTGTAACATCCCTCCACAGTGTAGCATCCCTCCACAGTGTAGCATCCATCTACAGTGTAACATCCCTCCACAGTGCAGCATCCATCTACAGTGTAGCATCCCTCCACAGTGCAGCATCCCTCCACAGTGTAACATCCCTCCATAGTGTAGCATCCCTCCACAGTGCAGCATCCCTCCACAGTGTAACATCCCTCCATAGTGTAGCATCCCTCCACAGTGCAGCATCAATCTACAGTGTAACATCCATCTACAGTGCAGCATCCTTCCACAGTACCAGAGGTTTGCTCACTGTGATACGACTTATACATCTTACTTCAGTAGTTTCAAATATTATTTTATTATAATAAAATAATAAAAAATTATCTCATTTTGATAGGACTTATCAAAGACATTGGCTTACACATGATCTCACTTTAGTACTGTTACCACTCTTTTAGAAAAGCCAATGTGAACCTTAATTTACATATCCCACTGGCAGCTAACAGAGGTTTAGTGACCTTACTGAGGTAATCCAGCCAGAAGCAGTAAACCCAGTTTAAATCATGTATAAAATTTTGATATCTGAATTTCATATATTTTAATCTACATAATAAATTTTCTCTTTGACATTTTCCTTAAGATGAAAACACTTAGTTGGACATGGTACCACAAGCCTTTAATCCTTGGGGGCAGAGGGAGATGGATCTCTGTGAGTTCGAGGCCAGCCTGGTTTACAAATAGAGTTCCAGGACAGCCAGAGCTGTTACACAGAGAAACCCTGTCTCAAAAACACAAAACAAACAAAAACAAGAACAAAAAATTGTCAGATATTTGCTTTAAACAACAAAATGAACATTACATGGTAATATGAAATTACAAGTTGGTATTTTTTTCTTCCTTTTGTGGTCTTTCCAACAACAATAGCTTTTGGTTTTAATCATCTCTGCTGGTCTAAATGTGAATTGTGTAGAAGAGAGAGGAATGAAGGAAATGGAGCTATTACATACAGTGTTCTGTGTTGTTGAATTATTGATGAGACTCGCTTAGCCTGAGGGGGAAAATCGTGAATTATCTGTCTCTATAAGTCCTGAATAGTCCTTGGGGGGGGGGGGACTCAGGCTGCATATACAGAGCACAGGAGACCCATGAAGAAATACACTCACCCTGGGCCATCTTAGAGCTTGTAGTGAGTGAACACAGACAGACTGGGGGTGGTACAGGTGTCACAGTATTTCCAGTAATCAGTAACAGTATGTCCATTTAATGCAGGGAGGCACAGATGTGCCTAGAGGTGCATCTCCTGGGTGACTCTAAAACCAGTCAAGGTGACAATTGCAATTCACTATCAGTTGTCCATATGAGAAATCAACAGTCGCTTAAATTTTCTGAAATTATAACATTGAACAAAAAGTTTACAAACAGTATTTCCCGTTTTCCCCGAGAAAACGCTACAGGGTAACCACTGCAGTAAAGAATCCTCTGCTGAGTGCAGCTCCCTTGGTGGTGCCAGCTGCCCCAAGTTAGCTTCTCCCAGAGGCTTGTGATCCCGCAGCTGCACACTGGCTACGCCCCTTGCCAATGCCACAGAAATGCCTTTTTCTAGCCCAGAGTTCCTACAGGATAGTTTATGATGTAAACAACATTAAGAGAACCATGAATTCAGTGTGAAATTGCATTTGAGATGCATCCATTTAAAGGGTTCTTTAGTTTTTTGGTTTTTTTTTTTAAGCCAACCCATCCGATGTTTCTGTTTCTTTCCCACCAGCCATCTTGGTTAAAATTTCTGTCTTTTATTTTGTGTGTTGGCAGTCACCACATTTTCCTTAAAATCTATTCTCACAGACCATGGAGGGCAGAGACAATAGACTCTTTTTCAGGCTTCACTGAAAAGCAGATAAAGGGCAGACCAGGTTTCCTATTTGTCTCAAAACCTTTGCAGTGGGCAGAAAGTCTCCAAAGCTCCAGACCACAGCAGTAATACTGTATACAACACTATGCCAATTTATCTCCATCTACATATGTGTCAGCCAGGGCTGTTACCAGCCCAGGAGTTGTTTTGGCTACTCATGGTGCTTTAAAGTTCTGGATTATTATGAGAAATGTAGGCTCTCTTTGGGCATGCGGCTTTGTTGGTGACACATTGCCTCACTACCTGAGAGGACTCAGGATTAGCACCACTGCCCATGTGCTGAAGGACTCAGTGTAAGCCAGACTTTAGCTTCACAGAGGGAGGCTTTGCAGACAGCCAGGCACATGTCCTAAAGCTCCACTCACAGATGTTCACAGCTTTCAGCTAACGTGACACGTGACTCAGAGTCTTCAGCAAGGAGGATCTCCTTCCACACGCAGGGATCACATTCTTGTATGCATTTTCTCAACATGTTGTAACAACAACAGAATTATTATTCATTTAGCATTCCAGAGGAGCCAGAATCTCAAGGTTATCTTGGCACCAAAGATATGAATAGGCTCTTCAGAGGCTGGTGCCGAACTCTGGTGGATCTGCTGAGTAATAGAGATGCCTGTTTCCACTGAGGGAAGACTAAAGATGAAATGCTCTGAGAGTAAAGTGGAAGGTGACCTTGACAGCTAGCCAAGCAATAGAACTGCAGCCCATTCATATCCAGTCATAGGAATGGAAAGTCTCATTTCCCAGAGGTGACTCAGCTTTCCTCCCACACTGTGCTTATGCAGAAAGCCTGGGCTGCTAACTGCGACTCCCACTCCCATTGAACTCTTCACCAAATTGCTCTTCAGATAGAACAGATGTCTCTTCATAGCCCTTATGACCTTGGACTGTCCCAAAATACATTTGCGTCACAACAGAAGGGCAAGAAGTGAGATAACACTGCTTACATGGCACCCAGCTTTGTGGTGTGGGGCCTTTCAAAGAGCAGGAGTCTGACATGGTGGGGCAGGAAATCCGACCATGGTGGCATGATCCTTTACCTAACGTCTTTCCTAGACTTCATATAGGCATCCTCTGGGCTGTGGTGGAGTGTGTGGAACTGAGACCTACACCTGGTGTCTAGCCCCCAGGGAAATTCTATCCTCACTTGCTTCCTTTGTTTTGGAACAGGAGACCATGGGACTCCAGAAAAGGGGCTATCCTGACATTGCACTTGAAACACCGAGATTCAACGTAGTGTGTGCTCCCCAGAGGAGAGTGCCTCTCTTTCCTCAGCCACTGTGCCCCCCAGTGCTGTAAAACATCTTCCACTGCAGGCTTTAAAGAGATGATAGTCATTCTTACTGAACCTAACCAAGAGCTTCCTTTAATCTTGTCCCAAAGGACCGGTTTGCATTTTTAGGTGCTGTTGGTTCGCCGTCTGCAGTGGGGATGGGGAGTGTGTGATGAACCTGTATCTTCTTGTTTCAGTAGGGTCTTCATAGTTGTGCCTATGTCTCCACAGCCAAAGCGAAGCAGACCCTGAAGGTAATCTCCTAGATGGTTAGACCGCACCTCTCCCCTTTGCGTTCACAGTAGAGCCTTGACCTCCAATCAGACAAGGGCAGCTGGGCATGCAGGGTTGACAGTCATACATTTTTTTCAGTCAAACAGAAAACATTGTTTTTCCTTGATTTTCCATATTGGTAAATTTTTAGAAATTTACTGTAGGTAGGTGGAAGGTAATAGCATGGCCACATTTTGTCTTCTCAGCAAGACTTCCTCACTCAGATGCTCTTAGTTAGAGACCTTATTACTCAAGTCATCTGGAAGTGTAAGCCTGGGGCTTGCTTCTGTACACTGTATCATTTTACTTTTTGCTGACATTTAAATAACAGACTTTTGCAACAGACACCATTTAATTGGAATGTTTCTACTCCACTCGTGTACACAAATTCACTTCTATACCCTAATGTACGTGGTGCGGCTTTGTCACATTTCTGTCCAGCACCATTCCGAGTTCAGATACAGCCATCACACTCGCCACCATGCTCTCCCAGCGCACACATGCCCTGGCCTGACTGTAATATTGCTTCCGGGGTTCAGAAGGAACAGGTTCTAGGTTGAGGTCCTGAGTTTGCCAGTGAACTCATTTTCTATATTTTTTCTAGACAAGAATATGATCTAAAAAGAACAGTAAACTTCAAAGAGCTCTGTCTCATTCACAGAAATACATAATATTTCTTAAAGAAACTCTTGTAATTTTTCTTTTCATGAGGCAGTTGGTGTATCTCAGAACTAATTTGTGAGAAAACTAATTTCTAGAGAGAACAGTTAAATGCCTCTTCCATACATCACACATTCCTCTGTTTGCTTACCGTATGTATGTGTGCATGTACACATGCTTATGTATGTATGTGTGTGCATGCATGTGTGTTATTGGATGTGTGTGCACATGTGCATATGTGTACATGTGGGTGCATGCATGTGTGTGTGCCTAGCTGTCCATATCCATGTGCACATGGCTGTGTGCATGAGTAGTCCATGTATGAGGGCATATGTGTGTTTGTGTGTGTGTGTGTTTGTTTGTGTGTGTGTGTATCTTTTTAAACAATGTGCATATTGAACTAGAGAGATAAGAATGTAATATGAAAACTTAGGACTTTTCCCTTTTTAGAGATAGCCTTTGAATGAATGGATTCTAAGAAAGCAGGATTGTGTATGGGAAGTTTGTAGTGGAAGTGGCATTTTGGTTCTTTGGCAGCAGCTGGATCCCTTCGGGGCTTAAGCAATGTGCAGGATCTGTTTGTTCTTGCTTCTCTGCCATCATTTCCCCCAGAGATGATGACAGAAGGGCTCCACCCTGACCTGGATGCCTTGCGCTCTGTTCTGTCTAAACACAGGCACCGAATGACGATCCCAGTAGTGTTTTATGGAAGTTACTAAGATCAGAGGCAAGGCTGTTTCCTGTTCTTCTCCAGAGACCATGCTATGCTCAAAATGTGTGTGGGGGTGAGACTCAAGAGTTGGCCCTCTTCTAGGCCTACAACACTCCTTTCTGGGTCAGCTCTCTCTGGATTGAACCTGAAGAGAATGCCATGAGCTTCCTACACAGTGGGCAATAAACATGGTTATGAAGATGTGTCACACTGTAGAGCCCAGGGATGAAATTAATTTTCCAATCTCTGCACAGGATCAGCCACCCAACTCTTCCTCCTCCTGGAAGCTGTGGACTGCAGCTTGTCCTTTGTGGGCATCTGCACTGTTGCCTGGGGTTGGCTTGACCGTTTAACTTTTCCAGCTTCCGTGGAAGGCTCATTAGGGTCTCTTCATTTCTAGGTCTCCTTATATCTCTGCCTACTTGCCTGTTTTCTGTGCTTCATGGTAAACCACTTTCCACAGACTGAACTCACTCCACTCATTTGCCGCTTAGATCCCGTGCCCCCTCAGCATCCACTCCTCCTGTTTGGGCCACCGTGAACTTGCCATGTCTGTACAGGGCTGGAGGAGCAACCCTCCTTTGAGCTGACACAGCAGGGCATGGCCCCGTCTCGGAATTCTTGCTGCCTGGACATTCTCAGTTAGCACATCAGTGGTCCATTTTCTGTGCTTCACTTGATCCTTCAGAGTCTCTTGTGCTTTCGGCCTACTACACAGAGAACCACGCCATGTGGCTTATCTTTATATTGTTCTGACTTTCTTTAAATGAATGGCTTTCATAACAAGATGTATTTTGATTTCATTACAAGGTGTGTTTTAAATCAAAATAAGAAGTACTTTAATCAAATGATTTGAAAGCAGAACATTTTAGTATTTAACCAAGTGGCCCCCAGTTGAAGTTCTTGAGAGAGTGCTTACAGTGGTATTTGGTGCATTGACTTCAGGAACCAGGGTTTCCTTGGGAGAGACATCAACATAACATCTGAGGGTTAAACTTGAGATGTGTCTTCATTAGTCTTTTATGTGATGCATTTCTTGAGGTTAGATTTCGGGTGGGTGTCCCAGAAGAGTTTTTATGAGGAGTCAGGAAGGGCCATTAGGAAAAGATAAAGCCTAAAAATATGCTCAAGGGAAAAGCAGATGGCAGTCAAAACCTAGAAAAGACAGTTCCCATCAGGGCTGGAAAGGTCCTGTAGAAAGACCCATCAGGACAGAGAAGATGGAATAAGGGATACGAAGATACAATCAGACCTTATCAAGCCTGTTGAAGAGCAGCCTTGAGCCCAGAGCACAGGGGAGGAGGGGTGATGAGAGACCAGTGTGGAAGGGAGATAAGAGCCCGGCAGACACACATGGGAACTCACATAAGAACATTGACTTTCTTTTGAAGCATATGGAGAGTTTAGAGAACTTTATAGAATCAGAAAAATATGAACAGGTGAAATTGTCCATAAGTCTGGTCGCATTGTAGAGAATGAACCAGAAGTGTGGAGGCTGGAGAAATACTAGCCAGCCATGTTGGGCTGGGTAATGTGTGTATCAGGACTGTGGCCTCTTACCCAGGATCTCCTGCTGATAAAAGTTCCCTCTCTAGGGGCAGCAGGATGGCTGAGTGGGTAAAGGTGCTTGCTGCCAAGACTGATGACCTGAGTTTCAGCTGACGAGCTGAGTTTGATCTCCAGGACCCATAGGTAGACGGAAGGAACCAGCTTGTCCTCTGACCTCCATCCACATGCCTGAACACACACACACACACACAAAAAAAAAAAAAAAAAAAAAAAATTGGTGTCACAATCCCATAGGTTCAGCTTTCCCCCTAAACATGGGGGCTTCTCAATGTGGGACCCATTGGGGCCATCTCAGCACCTCACCAACACCTGAGACCTCAGTGTGGAACCCATTGGGGCTATCTCAGCACCTCACCAACACCTGAGACCTCAGTGTGGAACCCATTGGGGCTATCTCAGCACCTCACCAACACCTGAGACCTCAGTGTGGAACCATTGGGGCTGTCTGAGCACCTCACCAACACCTGAGATACAACATATTGGCACTGGTTGCTCCTGCACCCATCTGCTTGGCAGGTTGTAACTGGCTGCTTCCAGTAGGTTGTGATTTCCAGTAAGGAGTTGCTTTGGTGAAAATTTTACACAAAATAGAGTTGCTGACTACTCACAGAAACTAAAAACAAGAATGGTCGAAAATAGCATTTTTATTCTTTATAGCACCAGAACTTTTTTTTTTTTTAATCTCTGGGTAACATCAGTTGACAAGAGTCAAATAAATTAACAGAAATCATCATGAAGTGACGTTCCTATCAACGAGTGTTCAGGAGTTTCTTACTCCAAGTTCTTTTTCTCCAGATGTTGCCCAGACCATGCAGTCCCAATTTGCCTGGTGATTTAGCATGTGTTTCGCTTAGCATAACATGGCTATAAAAAATGTGCTGCTCTGCCCCCTCTAAGCTCCACAGTAAGCCCATGGCATTTATATTAAAACTTTGCCTTGTGCCAAAAATTCTCTCTGGAGTATTCTCCAGCCATTTACAAATTTCTCAACATGAGTTCATTATACACATACCCAGAAGCAGTGCTTCCAGATGTGTGGCTGAATTGAGAGCTTCACATAGAAGTTGATACATTTTCCTCTTAGAAAGTCTGCGAACTGTTCATAACTTGCAGATATTGTGCACTGACTATGTGCCTGGCATGGGTGTTATGAACAGGGTAGTGAACAAGGCATGTCTCCATCTCCAGGGAGTGGGAGAAAGGCAAACAACACCCAGATCGATGGCCAAAGAGTCAAAGTCCAGATATACTGATTTTTAACTCAAAGCACGTGGTTTCTGTCACAACTGCTCCATTCTCTTGTTTTAACTATAATGGGTAATCAGTTAGCATGGCCATGTTCCAATAATATTTTATAAACAGCATGATGGGCCAGATTTGTCCTCTGGCCATGGTCTTTCATGTCCTATCATAGATCACTGACCAATGTCATCTTAAATGCCAGTAAGAAAGAAGACACAGGAATAGAAGAACCAACCACAGTCAGTCTGATGGGTGATTTTGAGGTCTGTGGGTCACTTTGATTGGGTGGTTTGGAGATCAGTGGGCTGTTCTAATTGGGAGGTGGTTTGGAGGTCTGTAGGTGCTCTGATTGGGCGGTTTGGAGGTGTATGGGTGCTCTGACTGGGTGGTTTGGAGATGTGTGGGTGCTCTGATTGGGTGATTTGGAGGTGTGTAGGTGCTCCGACTGGGTGGTGTGAAGGTGTATGGGTGCCCCGACTGGGTGGTGTGGAGGTGTGTGGGTGCTCTGATTGGGTGGTTTGGAGGTGTGTGGGTGCTCTGATTTAGTGATTTGGAGGTGTGTAGGTGCTCTGATTGTTTGGTGTTGGAGGTGTGTGGGTGCTCTGATTGGGTGGTTTGGAGGTGTGTGGGTGCTCTGATTTAGTGATTTGGAGGTGTGTAGGTGCTCTGATTGGGTGGTTTGGAGGTCTGTGGGCTGCTCTAATTGGATGCTTTGGAGGTTTTTGGGACACTCTGATGGGTGGTTTGGAGGACTGGATCACTAATTTGATGGTTGGAGGTCTGCAATTTGGGTGCATGAAGAAAGAAGTTTTGTCAACATTGCTCATTTATTTTTCCCTTAAAATGTAGGTAAAATTATGAAATTTAGACACTACAGAATTAGGAGAAGGCAGGAACCATGGAATGTGGAAAAGTCAGTGATTTAATGAGTATTACTCTGTAACTGCAGAGAATTTCATAAACAAGCCCTCTAGGCAGCCTCAGTCATCACTAACCATGCTTACCTCTGCATTCAGAATGAGGTTCTCACCATCACTGAGGACACGCAATCTTTACCACGATGCCTCTCTTCCCGCTCTATCATGGTGGACCTGTGGAGAGGGCTTGGTCTGGTTTCCGTCCTGGCGGCCTCATTTGTTGTTGTCCTGCTGTTGATGCGTTCTGACTATCGTGTCATCATTTTGTGAGGATCAGGAAAGTTCAAAGGAAGTACTGCTAGGATTCTAAGAAGAGCTCAGAGTCATGGCTGCCTTGTACAATGCATCAGTCCAGTCTGGCTGGGCATGTGTGCCACATTAACTAAGGAAGAGGAAGGACATACTCCTGCAATTCACAGATCTCTCTGACGAGATTTGTGGGGTTCTCTCTGTTGTGGGTGCAGTTGTCGTCAAGTGCTGATCCATAAGCAAAGCCGAGGGAGGGTTCACATTTAACAATGGTGTGCAGCGTTGTGTTGGGAGGCTGACGTCCGCAGGCAGGAGGTATCTCCTGAGTGTAAGGAGCTGCGTGAGCTCCGTGACTTTAGAAGACTCGGACCCATCTGGAAGAGACTCAAGATGAACACAGAAGAAATAAGACAGAAAGTGAAGGTGCCCGGCTGATTTGAACTAGATTCATTCATTTTCTTGACAGAATTTGCTGAGTGCTTAGAATAGACTTGGCACGTTTTAGATATTAATGGACGTAGACTTGTGAGACCAAAGTATAGAAGATTGTCTGGAAAGCCTTCCCAAAAAAGGTTTCGGAATCTATCAGTATCTTGAGATCTGATGCAGGAGAGAGTTTTTTGAAGGGAGTGCAGTGTGTGTCTAAGGAATGGGGCGAACGCAAACGCAGCAAAGGCTGGGGAGAGTGCCGCAGGAGTCCGAGTGGGGGGGCCATTTGGTGAAGCTGGGGAGTGCCGCCCGAGTCCGAGTGGGGGGGCCCGTTTGGTGAAGCTGGGGAGAGTGCCGCAGGAGTCCGAGTGGGGGGGCCGTTTGGTGAAGCTGGGGAGAACTCAGAGAAGGGCACTGTGTCTCCGTCGGTTCTCTGTAGATGCACAAAGGTGAGTTATAATGCACACAGCCTCGTTTCCTGTCACTCTGGAGACCCAGGGTGGGGGAGTCACCTCTGGTGGTGCAGTGTCACGTGGAACAGGAAGTTCACATGTGTGTCATTTCCTCTCTCTCCCTATTAGAAAGCCACCAGTATTGACTCCCAGGTCTCCATCTAATGACCTTAACCTGACTGTCCTCGAAAAGACTGCCCTCTAAACACTGCCATCATGTTAATATTCCACCATATTTATAACATACAGTAGGGACAGAACTCAGCATCAGTTTGGGAGAGAACAGACCACAGCAAGGAAAAAGATGGATTAGAGATAAGTGTGGAGGAACTTGATGTAAAGCCCATAAAATGACATTCTGACGTGTGGATTTTACACCACAATTAGAGAGATGATTAAGTTGAAAGAAAATAACCAGACAGAGGTGTGTATAAATTACAGTTCAGGGGTGGCAAGATGACTTAGCAGGTAAAGATGTTTGTCACCAAGACTGGTGACCTGTGTTCACCCCCAACACTCTCGTGGTAGAGGAGGGCACCACTTCCTAAACGTTCTTCTCAAACTCCCAAGTGTACGCTATGGCATGTATACGTGCCCACTCCCTACACACGAGTAGACGTGGACATTTGGTGCAGCTGGTTTCTGAGGTCGTGTGCTTCTTCCAATCGTTTGCTGCATGACCCTGATCAAGCTCTTCATTCTGTCTGCGCCTTGTCTCCGTTGCAAACTGTGACACCCCTTTTTCAGAGGGCTGGTCATCCACTCATCAGCGACAATCCACAAATTAATCTTCTGGTTCCTAAGAGGTGAGCTGTGAAAAGACAGGGCCCCAGCCTTTAAGAGGTCCTCTTCCAATAGAAATGCAGCTGAGGGGCAGACACAGACAGTCATCTAAGGTTCTGATGAGGTCAGAGGGAGTAGTTCGTCAACTAGATAGGAGCTCTAGAGTGACCCAGTCGTCCTAACCGGTGGCCTCTCCCTGACAAGTGTCATCTGCTGAGGAGGGGCTTGTCTTAAGAAAAAAATCAGCTCAGGTTTATCTGAAAACAGCCACTTGTATTTGAGCATCTCTGGACAATGCTGCCAACTGAAGCACACAAACCCACTCTGTGAACACTTGGTTCGTCTGAGGTTAGCAATCCCGGCTTCAGGAGTGATGCTGCCCTCTAGTGGCCTCCAGTGCTCACTACACACATTCACAGGCGGGTCTCTGCCCCTTGCCTATACCAAGGAGCACAGTGACGTTCTGTTAAATGCATTCATATTCTTTACTGAAGGGGAAAGAATGAGAAGCAATTCTGGGATGGTGGCTACTGTTTTCCTGAGGATAAATATATTTATTTTCGTAGCCGAGTGGAGTTGGAAACAAGAACAGAGCTTGCTCTGTTGGGCAAGATGACTTGCATGTTTCAGTCCGGTCTGCTCATTATATAAACTAGGGGAGACAATGGTCCCATTAAGGCTTATCTGTTTTTCACTTTAGTATTGTTTCTTTGGCAGTATAAAAAAAACACCCTAGATTCAGAGAATAATTTTATTCTGTGGTGTGGGTATAAATTCTTTCTCCTCACCCACAAAAAGATTCTGAAAAATGAGTCCCGGAATGCTTTCTGTCCCACACCCTGATCCACATTCTCTGTGGAGCCCATCCCCCTAGTGGAGAAAGTGATGGGGGAGGCAGAGAAGAGTGAGGGTTACCCCTCCAGGCCCTGGCTCTGAGCTAGGTACCTCCATCCAGCACACCCTGCTGTTTCCACGTGAAGTGCCTTGGGGAAATCATTCTTCTTTCTGCAGTGGGTCTCCTCTGTCTGCCCATGTACCCATCTACCAATGTCATCAACATTACTTGTATTGCTGTTGTTGTTATTTCAACCTGTCTCTCCTCCAGCAAGCCCCAGTTTCTCTGGGTTGAGGCTTCATTAGAGGAGCCTCTGCTCCAGGGTTCCTCATAGTGGACACCTCACCCTTTCTTGAAGACGTTCATGATGCTGCAATGCATGACGGTGTGCATTGTTTTCCAGTGCTGCAGAACTTAAGGTTCAGTCTTCATTGCACTTGATGAATGTTCTGTTCTATTTCAGTGTCTCCTCACTGCACCCCGGCTTTTGCACCACACCAATTCATAATCATATATTAAATGAGTTGTGCTAAAATAAAGCAATATGTACTTGATGCAATAGAGAACTTTAGAAAGTTCTGGAACTGTGAAGATAAAGATGTGGCAAGATCATGTCAATGACTAGGGCCAGGATTGGCAGATATAAATGAATGAAGTACTATTGACTTAGAGAAGATAAAATGTATTTCTTTATCATGCAGTTTCTGATTGTGACACTGTTCTCCAGAGAATCCAGGAACTCAGTTTCTTCCCTTCACCACTCTATAGAGCTGGTGGGTCTTAGACACATGTGGTCCAGAGTAGCAGTGTCTAGGAGGAAAGATGAAGAGCACATGTGGACCCCAAAAGAAGGTTCTGGAAATGTCACTTTTCTGATTCCATCTAATTCACTGTAACTAAAGCCTGTGGCCATATCTAGCTGACGTCATGGGAAAAGTTTAAAAGTAAAAAGTAGGTTTTGATCTGCATCTGGAGAAAGAAAAATGATGCCAGGAGTTGCCTGATCATTACCAGAAGTCCAGGAAGGACACCACAGTGACTAGGTACCTGTAATGACTATGTGGCTGGCCACCAAACACTACCTCAACCCTGGAGTTAAGGTGTTGACTCTATGATTCGTGACAGAAATGAAAAGGATGAGAGTCAATAATAGTCAAACAAATTTCTTTTGAATGTTATTTTAAAGGTTTTATTTTTAGTTTTGTGTATGTATGTGTGTATGTGTTTGTGCATGTGAGTGCAGTGCCCTCAGAAGCTAGAAGGAGGCAGCTTACCTGGAGTTGGAGGTACAGGCAGTTGTGAGCCGCTGACTGTGGGTAATGGGAACCAAAGATGGCTCCTCTGGAAGAGCAGGAAGAGCAGTGCATGTTCTTAACCCATGAACCATCTCTCTAGCCCCTTGAGTGCCCTCTATTTCTTTATTTTTGTCTTGTTTTGCTACTTTGGGGAAGTACATGTAGGAGAGATACCAGTCAAGGATGGTTTTAATAAGGATTGGTATGTATTTATGGTAAAATGTATTCTCTTTTAAGCAACTTAATTGTAACTTGGACTCAAGGCTAAATCCAGTCAACTATCTGTGTCTATAATTTTTAAATAGGATATTAATGAAATAGTAAGTATGATTGAGAAATAATAAAAGAATTCTCACAAAAAAATTACTGTTACTTAATATCTAATGGTTTTTAAGGCACTGCAGACTAGAGTATGTGATTTTACAGTGTGTCCTGCAGCCTAGACAGATTGACATATGGGAGCCTGAGACATGAACAATCAGCCTAGAGACAGATGATCTGTAAGTGGCAGGGCCAAGACTGAACCATGTTCACGTGGTATTAACTCTCTGTTCTTTCTTTGGACCTGAGGGACCTGTCAGAGCCTGAGAGGGGAGTGTAGAGGAGTGGAGGGGAAAAATGACGCCTCTCCTCTGTCCCTTTCTTAGGAAGCAGGCAGTTCAGGAGGGAACCTGTCTGTGGGATTTACATGCATAGCTAGTTCTCAGGCAGGCTATAAAGGGAGTCTTGCTTAATAACTGCACAAGACAGAAGGGCAGGGTGACAGAGCATGTTGCCTTTGATAAGTAAGGGAAACCCTGCACTAAGCACCCTGTGGTCTACCCTGGGGTGTCACCAAGCAACCAGGTGCAGCTTGCTCTGAACTCTGAGCTGTTCACATAGGCAGAGGGTCTCCGCGAAGGCTCTTCAGAACTAGCCCTGGTAGAGAGCAAGATTAAATGACATGGAAGGGCACGATGGCCCCTGTCACAGAATGTTTCCTGGCACAGGTCCTTGTGCGGCTGTTACAGCTAGGCACATGGGTGCAGCTGCCGCTTGGCCTGACCTAGAATTTCTTATTCAAGCTTTAATTAAAATCTCTAGCAAGAGCTGTCTATCATTTCTATTTTGTAATTTTTCTCTGTCAGAGAATAAAAGCATGGTGTTCAGCCCTTCTTGTGTGGCTGTGTTGCCTTTGTTTCTGTAGGAGGGCTCCGGCGATCCTTCGATAACTTTTAGGTTTGTACTGGGAATCTCAAAAGAAAGAAAATCATAATTGGTGGGCAGACTCGGAGCAGAAGAAAAGGGAATTATAAGCATCAAGGTTTATTTTGAACTCATCGTAATACATTATCGGTCAAGTCAAAAACAAAATATCAGCAGGAAATCATTTTTATAATCGTCTCCCACTGAAGTTGCATAATTCTTGGTCTTGAGCTTGGAGAAAGAGGGACCCTAGGTTAGAAATTACAGCGCATTTGTATTTCACCAATGATAAGGATGCTTTGGCTAAAAAAAAAAAAAATTGGGTCAGATTAAAACAATAGGGTCAGATTAAAACAATAATTGATTCCTAATGCAAGTCAGTTGGTATTCTGCATGGTGTGTACATTGTGCACATTTTTGATTGATTAAGGACTATGTTACTTCTTAAGAAGTGCACTTGGCTGAGAAATTCTTTCACCATGATAATGGAGAATAACACAAATTTTTTACTAAAATGTAATGTGGACTTGGCATTGTTTTGTCAACCTGAGTAAGTTCTGAAACTTCTGTGAGCGGGATTCATGATATCTAGGACATATTGTTGTGAAAATCAGAGGAGATGCTAGGCTGTAACTTTACTCAGGAGACTCTTATAAAGGACAGTGAGCATCATCATCACCATCGCCATTGTAGCCATCATCATCACCATCATCATCCCTTCATAATTATCACCATCATTATCACCTTCACCATCACTATCACCACCATAACTTCTATTACCCTCATCATCATCATCACCATCACTGTCTTCATGTTCATTATCACCATCCCCATCATAATAATTGCCATCACCATCATCACTATCTTTTTAATTTCTTCAAACCTCCATGTTGAAAAAGTAGAAGGATCCTTTAGTTCCTAATCAATCGATAACCACTGTTAATGCTCAATAAAGTTAAGACCCAGCTGGTCTGGGTTTACAGTCTCTATTAAAAAGCCAACTTGGGAATATTATCCTGTAAGGTTACATTCAACCTTATATATACAGTTACAGTCAACTTCAAGGGGTTGGTATTGAATTGAAGGTATCTAAGGTACTTTCACACTCGGAGAGTTTACATTTTTGATGTTCAATCTCTTCAGCTCAGCCATACACAGTGGTGTGTGGCAGACTACTGATCTTCTGTAACCTAAATTTTCTTATTTATAGAATAGATACAAAATAGCATTCTTTCAGATTATTTGGCATAAAGAGCCAAGCATGTCATAGAAATTGCTCATGCTGCATCATCTAAACTTTAGATTCATTTGGTCCTTCTTCACAGTCAAAGCTTGCTAAGTTTCTCACATGCTAGTAGCCCCAACTGTGTATGCTCATTTTCTGGAGCATTTCTTCAGTCCTAATCTCGGAGTAACATTCCATCTAAAATGTTCTCAAGTTGTTTAGAACTTCCGGGTGTCTTCTGCCTTCTACTCCCGTTTAAGACCTTTAACCATTTCACCTGACTTCCTAAACTCGCTGTTGCCTCTGACTGCTAGGACTGGGGTCATAGTTTAGACTTATTTGCTGACTACTCTATCTTCTAGGGTGACTAAGAGGTTGCTGTAAGCCTGATATAACAAATTCCGTGTCACACTGTGAGAACACCCTCATGGAGAGAGGAAAACAGGAAAGTAAGAATAGAAGAGCTCTATCATACTCTAAACCAGTGGTTCTCAGCCTTTGGGTTGTGATCCCTTTGGGGTGGATCAAATAAATGACCCTTTCACAGGGGTCACCTAAGACCACCTGCTTATCAACAATTTACATTACAATTCATAACAGTAGCAAAATTACAGTTATGAGGTAGCAATGAAAATAATCTTATGGTTGAGGGTCACCACACCAGGAGGAACTGACTGTATTAAAGGGTTGCAGCATTAAGAAGGTTGAGAACCACTGCTCTAAATGCTATATCTCCATTGAATGAACACCAAAAATGCCTTGTCTGATGTGAGCTGGGGGTGCTTTCTCATCCAAGTACAGCCTGTGTTGGTGATTACATCAACGCCAAGGGAGAAGAAAATCAATCAGAAAAACAAAACCAACAAAAACCTCCACTCAGCTCACAAAGTGCATCTCTAGTCTGCATAGGAAATGAAGGTCAAGTGCACACGGCCTGTGGTGTTCTGCCACCCCCTCATTTTCCTCATCCTGGATGAGGGAGTCTGTTCTCTGACTCACTCTGACGCATGACCCCATTGGCAAATGCTTTTCCTCTCTCCTGATACATCTTACTCGACTGGAGCAGAGATAAAGAGGGAGTGCCAGAGGGCACTGAACCACAGATGTATAATCTTCAGGAATGAGCTAGGCCAGCATATAGCAATGGACTTGTTGATTTTAGGACTTTGTTGGTATGTTGGGGGTCAGGAATGCCTAGGCACCTCCACACCTATGCCTTGGCAGATTGTATGAGTTACAAGGTTCTTTGCTACAGAGGCCTCCACCCTGGCTTTGTGATTGCTTTTGCAGAGCTTGGGTGTTTGGCTCAGATTTCTGCTACCTAAAGTACTGGACAAAGGGCCATCTTCCACCTGACGGGTGTTCAGAAAGCCTTCCAGTTCCCCTCTTCGGGGAATAAGAGTCTGTAGGAAGGTGACCAGCCAAGAACTTGTGAAGGGTTGATTTACTGTTATGGGGGAGATATCATACAATGGGAACTGATTTTTATGGTAATACAGAGAATGTTGTGTGTGCTGACCTTAATTGAGTCTTAACAGAGAGGATTACAGTCATACAAGTCAGACTTCCCTGAGACTTTCGGGAGTTAGTTTTCCATGGAGAGATTTAGTTAAAATTAAAGCAGGCCAAACCACAACCCCAGAAACTTACAGTCTTGTCTTCCCAAAGATAGATCCTGCTGGTGAGAGCTCTACCCCAGCAGTTTAAAACACCCATCATTTCCTCTTAGTCCCATTCCAGCAATCACCATGCTTGCTGATTTGAGTTTCTGAAAGCACATCTGCATCCTACTGGTTGAGTTAAAAATTACACAAAGGAACTTCAAGTTAACACTATAAAGGTTATTTTTAAGCACGAGCCTTAGAAACACCTATGGATAGTCTAAGAGTTCCTTGAAGTGGGTTTTCAGGATTAAGCAATCAGATTAGTCCTGTGTCCCGTCACTTCATAAGTTACCCAAGCCCTTGTCTGCTGATTCGCAGACAGACACCACTTACTCATGATGCAAGAAGTAATCACCTGTCTGGTATGCAGAAGGGTTGGCATTTGGTAAGAGTAATATAGGTAAAGTTAGCATTAATAACTCACATGTAAAGATATGTCTAAGACACTGTGCCTCTTAGGGCTGAGAATGGACCCCAGGCCTTCATGCATGATGGATAGTTCTGTGGGACTGAGCCACATCCCCAGCTACTCGGACGGAACATTGAACTGTAGCCATGAATTCCAGTGCTGTAGTTAATGTGAGCTTGATCAAGTTGCACCATAACTCTGACCCTTAGCTACTAAACCACAAATGAAACAGTGAGCACCTTCCCTTGATGTTGACCAAAGTGTCGGGTGGGATAAAGTACTCCGTACTAAGCAACCCATACTGCAGTTACGGTACTGCATTCGCTGTAATCATAGAGTTAATTATGTGTTATGTGTACAGTTTACATACATGTGCACATATATCGTTAAACTACATATTTTGTATTTATTTATAGATACATACATTTGCTTTCACACAAAGAAATATTCAGGAGTGAAAACTAGATTCACTCTGAAAGCATAATAGCTTAAGCGTTTGAGCTCAGTAAAAACAAACAAGTGATGCACTGGTAAGAGGCGTTGAGGGATGGCTGTTGACTTCTTTTGAGTAGACAGAATCTCAACAAAGCAGCACTAATTCTTTTTCTTTGCGCATGGACAAACCCGCATACTTATGTGTTGCTGCCCCCTACTGCTTAGACTCAGTAACTACAGTTCTGCTGTGACCACTCTTAGAAAGCTTATGGGTACCTGTTTGTCTCCCTCCCTTCCTCTTTCCTCCCTCCCCCTCCTCTTCCCTTCCCTTCCCTTCCCTCCCCTCTCCTCCCCTCCTTTCCTCTCCTTCCTTCCTTTAATTTAATTTCATCATTGAGAATCTCCTACATGAGTACAATGCATTTTGATCATAATCAACCTTCCCCCTCCCCCTTCAGCCTCAGCAGGGCCACCCCCTCCCCTTACTTCTAAAATGCAAAGTGTCTCTTATTAGGTCTGGGGATGTGGCTCATTGGTAGAGCTCTCACCTAGCAGATGTGAGGCCCTGGATTTTACTGTAGATGCAAACCACAAAACACCACACAACCCAGCAAAACCAAAGCCAGAAAGCCAGTTATTAGATACATACTCATCACACTAGGCCTGTTTCTCTGAATCCTCACTACACCAGGACTTTCCTTGCTTTTTTTTTTTTTTTTTTTTTGAAGCAGCCATTACTTTGGTGGATGTGTCTGTGAGAGTGTATTGACTCGCTTTTCCTTTTAGAATATGCAACAATGAATCTGCAGCTGGTTCAATCAGGGGATTTATTGGCTTCTTGCAGGTTATGAGACTCATTCTGTAAGGAGTCCAAGTGTCTCTCAGGTGAAACAGCACGCATCTCCTTACAGCTAGAAAGAAGGCCTCCTTCCAACAAGGCCCGCCTGCTCTACCTCAGAAAGGATTGTGCCATTACATCTTTTCTGTTTCCATCTTGTTGAAATGTTATTTTTTGAGTATTGCATGATAATTATCTCAAAGAGTATGAGTGACCCTCAAAGAGAAATGAGGAAGCATGAGAAACAAAATGATGGTTGAGGTTGGGAAGATTAAGGTGTAGATTGTGCGTGCTTTTCAGGAAAAGTTTCCACACAAGTGGAATCCTCCATATGAAGCACTCACTCATTTGCTGCCAAACTGGGAGTTGAATCTCTATTGACGTACAGATGGTTCCTGTTGGACAAGTACATATCTTGCCCCTCCCCACTGGGAGAGTCAAACGTTTGCAGACATCGCTACATGCCAGGCTGGGGCTATAGCTCATTGTTGGAGTGTTTGTTCAGCACTCATCAAGCCCTGGTTTCATCCCTAACACTGTAGAAACTGGGCATGGTGGTGCACAGCTATAACCACAGAGATTGGGATAGAGGCAGGAGGATCAGGAGTTGAAGTTTTCTTTGACTACATAGCAAATTTGAGGACACTCTGGGCTGTAAGAGAGAGAGGGGCAGGGAAAGAGAGAGAGAAAGACAGAGAGAGATTAATTGATTGATTTCTAACTGCCCCCCTTGGCTGAGAACTAGAATAGAAAATCTCTCTGTGATAAGTATATATGAAGAGTAATTCTATATTTCAATTAGTTTAAGGTTTGTAGTAACTGGGGACACATCTTGTATGATCCAGTGACTTGCTAGAAAATTCCATCAGTCTACTCAATTATTCAAGGATTCATGTATGTGGTGGAGTTGGAATCAAATGATAGCAGGTGATGAGTTTAGGTCTGCAGGGTTCCACCCAGTCTCTGGGCGCCTTTGATGACAAGGTCTCTTTCATTTTCTTAGCCATCATCACCATGCACACTGCTGTGCCGTCATCAGGGAACCTAACACATCATGTTAGAGTTATATTCCAGTCACATGCCTGTGATCACTTCCCACTGCCTGGTTGTCACACACACACACACACACACACACACACACACACACACACACATACACACACACACACACACACACAAAGCTTGCTAGAAAAAGATTCCTCTTGCACAGGCTGCTTGGTGGTCACTGCAGTTTTTAGTTTCCATTGGACACACTTCATGTAATTGCATGAAACAGAATTTTTTTTTTTTTGCTGTGAGTTAAATGTCATAACACTGTAATGTCCAGAGATCAGTTGTGGCTACCATGGTTCCTTGATATAGTGACCTATTAGAGACAAAGGACCTATCTGCGTTCTGTTCTGCTGTCCTTAGTATAATGTTAGCTTCTTCATATTCCTAGTATATTATTTTTCATATTCTTAGTATAATATTAGCTTCACATATTATGAAGGCTGCTGCAAGCTGGAGCTGGAGTCACCACATCTGAGTTTCAGAATGGAAAAAAGGAGTAGAGATGGCCAGGACTTCCTTCTAGCCATCTCCATATGGCTTGTGGGTGAGGAGTGCCACATGGTTACCCAGCTGCGAAGAAACCTGAGAAGCTGAGTCTTTCACTTCCCCTCCTTTAGAATGGAAACCAAAGGAGAGGATGTTAAGATCAGGTGTGAGTCTGTGACCCTAAAATGCATTTCAAAGACTCAAAATGAGTCTCCATCTCTCGGCTCCTGGACTTGCCACCCATGGTCTTACTCATGTGTCCACTTGCTGAGGTCTGTTTACATAATGGACTGTTAGAATCAATAAAGATGAGGATGGAGTCACTGTCTTCTCTGTGATAGGCCCAGGAGTTAACACACTATTTGTTAGGCAACAGTTGCTTAGTAAATACTGTTTGAAGAGTGAATAAAGAGTGAGACACCTAACGTTGGGCATTAGATAGGTAGACATATGTGGTCTTGTACTAATAAGTACTTCTTTTGTGGTCTCCACTTTCCTTTAGGAGATACGAGGAAAATAAATAAATACAGCATAAATAGGTTTCAAATCATTCTCTATGTCCTTGGAAGTATTATATTCTCTTCAGGGGGGAATGACAGTGACCAGGGAATCATGTCGTTTGTCTGATGCTGCGTTAGACTGTCACACGGAGGGAAGAAAGTGAGAAGTCGTGATGAGATGCTTTCCTAAAGTAGAGACAGTGGTGGAAGGTTTTCCAGGGAAGGGCAGTTCTACCTCACAGTACAGCAGAGGAGGAGGAGGAGGAGGAGGAGGAAATAGCTGAGGCTTGGGTTGGAAGATAGGAATGGCCCTCAGAGGGCTTCCTGCTGTGCCGTCCCCTCCCAGGAACTGCGTAAGCCACCTATCCACTCACTGACCCTTGTGGGCTGTCACAGGGACAACTTAAAATTAGAAGCATTTGGCTACAAATCCCGACCTTGAAATACCACCAGCACCCACTTCTGGTTTATGGAATCCTAGGATTTGGAAGTTTGTTCTTGGAGATGCATAATTAGGAGTCTGAGTAAAGAATGAAGGGATTTTGTGGAATGTCTCAACTTATGTACCTGAACAAGGCTCTTGCACAGGTTGGGAAGAAGACAGAGAAGTCAAGAAGCACCTCAGGCTGGGCTGTTATCAAGCCCTGTGGACTTCAGTCCTCCGCCACAGGTTTCTACGTTCCTGCTGTCATAGCTCAGGTTGGATCCTTGGTGTCCCCTTTTCAACTGATCTGCCTTCCTTTAGGGAGCTTCTACACACAAGACCTTTCACCCTCACAGACTAATCTGAATATGTTCCCAGTGCCCTCCTGTGCAAAGGTTTATCGGAGCAAGCCTGGCACATGTATGCAGGAGATGGCTAAAATTATGTTATAATAAAAAGAAATTTAAAATATGGTCCATACAGAGAGACCTACTTTTGCTGTATAGTATCAAAGGAAATTGGAAATAAAACAGCTATACAAATGGACTTCAGAAGGGAAATAAAAATAGCATCCGGAGCAGAGGTAATAACAAAACTATAATGCTGAAGAAACTCAGGCAGAAATAACAACTGCCAGAGATCAGATAGATTCCAGATGAAAAGGGACAAGAGGTGGATCAGTTAAAATTAACCTCCTTTCCAAAGGCCTCGTGGGGCATGGGAGAGATGTGGAAGAAAGGGTGGTGAGGTTGACCTTTGAGAATGAATAGATGAAGAAGACACTGAGAGACTACACCGTGGGTTTTTTGTTAGTTAGTTAGTTAGTTAGTTAGTTAGTTAGTTTGCTTGTTTGTTTTTCTTCTATATAGGGTTTCTCTGTGTAGCTTTGGAGCCCATCCTGGAACTTGCTCTGTAGACCAGGCTGGCCTAGAACTCAGAGGCTGCCTGCATCTACCTCCCGAGTGCTGGGATTAAAGGCGTGTGACAACGCCGCCCGGCCACAGTGGGGATTTCTGTGGAACTGTGTGAGGGGGGAGAGGTGGAGAAAGGAAGCATCCTCTGCATTGACACCAGAAAAGTGAAGAAGCGTGGTAGCTGCTAGTGTCACAGGATGAAGGCGCTTCCTATGGGTGTCCATTGAAGGTGCATCTCAGCCACCAGATCTCATGGCTGAGGTCTTGTGGACCAACAGCTATGATGTTAATCGTAAAAGAACCAGTGGCCCAAGGATGCAACAGTCATGCCCATTAAAGAAATTTCTATTAATAGTAGCATGCCCAAAAGAAGAAAGGAGGGGATCTTAGGTATGGAAATTATTAAAGTGACTTTAACATAATTATAAAACATTTGCTTTAATTTTGTTGTATGAGCCGGCTAAATACTAAGACATCATGACTCAAAGTTATATAAATAAACTTAAAGACACTAAATTAAAGAGAAGAATGCATCTGAGACAATAAGAGGGAGGCCGGAGAGATGGCTCAGTGGCTAAGAGCATTTACTGCTCTTGCAGAGGGTCTGGGCTCAGTTCCCAGCACCCATGCTGGGTGGCTCACAACCGCCTGCCACTCCAGCTCCAGGAGTCAGGTGAATTAATTTGGCCTCTGCAGGCACCTGTGTTCATATGCATGTACCCGTACACAGGTACATAATTAAAAATAATAAATGTAAAGAGATAATAGGAGAACGTATCCAAGTGAATTGGTCCCAATGCTGTCTTCACCCAAGGCTTCTGCTACAGACAGGGGTGTGGTTTCCTGCAGTAACGATGGGAGAGTTCTGTTAGCAAGCCAGGATGAGTCTCTGTAAGAGGCTGTTAAGCGAACAGACACATTGCTGAGGCCAGCTGAATGGGAAGGAAAGCTTAATGGCTAACATGCTCAGTCACGTGGAGACATGAGTGTTCCCCCTGATCATTATTACAGTGAACAGGACACCGGAAAGCTCATGCACTCACTGAAGAAGACAGAGTCCTGCAGGGCACTTCTCACTGACTAGTTCCTGAGTTTTTGCAAACAGGAACGTACTTTTTGTTGTATGGAGTAGGTTGTTGGGGAGAAAAAGGAAGTGGATGAGGAAACCATGCCTTAAGATTTGTAACATGGGGGCTGGAAAGAGGGCTGTGCTGTTGAAAGCTAGTGCTGCTTCTGCAGAAGACCCAAGTTTGGGTCCCAGCACCACCCTCTGGCAGATAACAATTGCTTCTAACTCTAATTGCAAGGGATCTAACACCCTTTCTCTGGCATCTGAGGGTGTCTGTACTCAGATATTCATGCACACACTAACACATTCATATATGCACATGATTAAATATGAAAAGAAATATTTTTAAAGAGTTATAAGATGGACATTTAATTTTTTATTATTGTGTGTATGTGGGTGTCTTGTCTGCATATATGTACATGTTTACTGTAGAGAATTTGAATGTATGTGGAGCATTTCTGTAAGGGCACACGTGTGTTACATGACTACATTGCCCGTGTGAAAGACTTAAGAAGTTTATGGGCAAAAGTGTAGACAGGGAATACAGAAATGAAAAATTGTGGACTTACAAAATAGAAGACCTAGCGGAAAGTGCACACTTCTAAATAACAATATTGACTAGAACTTCTAAAGGTGAAGATAAATTCAAGAGCAAAAATGTCAGGGTGCCAGTTCCGAGAGCCTGTGTGTGAAAAGTGAGCACTGGGTTTCTGGGCATTCCCTCCTAAGGGCCCGAGTTATATGCAGCATTATAAACAGGACTGTGCCTTTCTCCCTGTGGGAGACTGAGAGACCATGTGGAACAGAAGTCTCATTTATACGCTAACATGTGACCAGCCTTGTGAGAGCAGACGGGGATGAATTCTCAGTTCTCTATACTTCAGATGCAAGAAGACCGAACAATGTGGAGAGGCCTCCAATCTCTACCTACTCCTCTGGAGAATGAATGGTGAGATAAGACTATTCAATAGACTTTTGATTCAGAGCCAATAAAACTCTGTAGAGGAGACAATGATTCGGACTGTGTAGAAGATGAAAATAAAGGATTTTTGTTATGCATCTGTCATCTAGGGTTGGACACCCTGTGGTCAATCATTTTAGGCATTTGACCAGTTGCCAAGTTGTGGATTTCTGTGATGGTCTCCACCTGCTGCAAAAAGAAGTTTCTTTGAGGAGGTGTGAGAGACACACTTCTCTCTGGGTATAAGGACAAGTATTTAGAATGCAGTTGGGAACTATACTAGTTTAGGAAGGTGGCAGAATGGCAAGAGTAGGTTCTTCTCACCAGCCACAGGTAGTTGGCCAAGCTTACGGTGCCAGGCATGGTTTCCCTCCTATCGAGTGGGCCTTACATCCAATTAGACAGCTGCTGGTTGCCCCTAAGAAATGAATGCCATCCTTGGGCATATCTTGCTCTTCTGGCCATGGTTATGGCTCATAGGCTTTCCAGCTGGTTAGAAAAATATAAAAAATAAAAGTACTTTTGAAAGACCATATATATGAAGGAATTGTTTACCTATTCATTGCTTAATGAGAATGGTTTATAAATTTCTTCTAATCTCATGGACTATCTAGTCATTAAGACTTTGGAAGAATTTGCCAAAAAATATTCTAGGCTGAAAATGATTTAGAGATGGAGGTAAACAGAAAAGAAAACTTTGACCCTGAGAAAGCGTGTTTGGTACCTAATCGGGTTAAAGAAAACATGGTGATACAGTAGGGAGAAATAGGAATCCTGGTCTTGGAATGAAGGTTGGTGGAAGAGAGGCCCTGGAGGTATAATGTAAGATGCATCTTCCAGAAAATGGGAGGGTAAAGCACTGGATCAGCCATGCCAAGGACTTATCCAAGGGTGCTGAGATGGTCTCTGTGCTGATGGGAAAATTCAAATGATAAGAATATTAAAAATAATCTTAAAATAAGCAGTATCAGAAAGGATTTTGTAACCACAAATTCCAACTGACCTGTTAATAAATAAATTTGTGGTTAGGTGGTCAGATTGCTCCATGATCCCAAACTCAAGTGTGTTAAGGAGGGGTCCAGCAGCGTCAGTAGTTCATGGTGATTTCAGGAGAAGTTGCATCCTAACTGTCACTGCCAAGCTGAGAATATACTCAGGAAGAAGGGGGTGACTGTGGTAGCTGAGGGAAGGTAGGAAAACTTGGCCCGAGGCGAGCACAGCCGTGGAGCTGGAGTCTTCCCTCCAACCCGCAATGTGAAAAACTTCCTCACGTCCTAAGCAGTGAAGACCCACATCATCACTGTCTGGGTTGGCAGTGAGCATCTGACTGTATTTGCTCTCTGGATCCCCAGGCCATCTTCCATCCTGTGTCCTGCCTTCCCCCACTCACCCAATCTCAAGTTGGAGTAACTCTGGTTCCATTTCTGCAGATGTCGCCCTTCTCTTTCCTGCTTGGCAGAGCACATTCAGTCTGTGGGAACAAACAGCCCTTACACAGAGTGCCAGGCCATTATCTTTTCAGCCACTCTTCCGTCCTCATCTGATGGACGTAGCAGGCCATTCTAAAACCTAAGTAGTTCCAGGAATATTTGTCTAGCTTCTTTTGGAAAGTCTCCTCTGTGGGCTTGTAGCACCACCTGTCTCATCCTCTTTAAGTTAAACTCTTTATGCAGTTCTGAGGGTGGACTCCAGGGCCTGTGCACACTGAGCAAGCACCCTACCACTGCCCACATCTGTAGCTTTACCTCTGGCTTCTGTGTTCTGAAAATGTGTCCATTTTCTAA
Organism: Peromyscus leucopus; assembly: GCF_004664715.2. Taxonomy (NCBI): domain Eukaryota; kingdom Metazoa; phylum Chordata; class Mammalia; order Rodentia; family Cricetidae; genus Peromyscus; species Peromyscus leucopus. Next base: position 156,500,717 of record NC_051063.1, read on the forward strand.
TTTGAAATTTTATCATCCCAAAGTCTGTCTCTCCCTCTCCCTCACCCTCTCCCTCTCCCTCTCCCTCACCCTCTACCTCTCCCTCTACCTCTCCCTCACCCTCTCTCCTTGTGGTTTTATAGCATTTTATTCTTTGCCTTTCTTTTGGATGGGTCATTGAAGGAAGGGACACTTTCAAACATTTTGTCAAAGCAAAGAATTAGATGCTTTTAGAAATACTCAGTTTTCCATTTTAGTAACTGAAACCACTGACAAGTCCATCGTGTTTTCAGAGTATCTGTGTTACAGACTCTGCTGTTCCCATTCGAGAACCAGCAGGTGCCAACTGTACACCATTCTTGAGCAGCAACGTTGCCCAGCACTGAATTTTGGCTCTTCCCTGGCTCACGCTGGGTTTAGAAGACATTATGGAATTGGGGTTGTATCAGCAAAATCTGGTGTTATCCAGGGAATATTTTGTTTTGGGGTGTGTGTGTGTGTGTGTGTGTGTGTGTGTGTGTGTGTGTGTGTCTGTGTATGTTGCTGCTGGAGCCTGGCTCCAGTCCTTGAATAGACTTTTATCTTTGCAGCAGTTGAATTCCTGTCTACTCTGGAATAAACTGGCTACAAACCATTCCTCTAGACAACCCTTCCCCTCCCACCAGTGATATTCCCACCTCTCTGCTTTCACTATGCTGACTGTCCTATAAAATATGTATTATGACATTGTCTTCTCTGTAGCTGTAATTAGATTGCAGCTAAGCCCTCGTAATTGCATCTGGGCCAGAGCTGGGAAGAAGGACACCTTACATAGGGAGGCAGCAGGAAGTGACAGGAGCTGGTGCTCAGTGCTCCCACACAGTCTCCAGCCGCTGTGCCTGGGACATTCTCCCAACAATCACTTATGTCTTCTGTGAGCTGCTGGTCTCATACTTGCTGGCAGAAAGAAGTTTCTGGAGCCATGTGTCTCTAAATGAGCCTCAGAAATTTACATTTCTTCTCAGAAGGAGATAATAATAATAACAACAACAGACCAGATATATTTCCTTTCAAGCCTCAGTAGAATCTCTGACACAAGCCCTATTCCTATTGGGGGACTAGCTCTCACTGTCAGGGACACTGCAGTAGTTCAGCCTTCAAATAAAGGCATGGGGGCCTATATTACCCCGATGTATAATTCTACAGAAGAGGCTGGGCCACACCACTGGTCATCAGAAGCCAAGTGTGCTGTGAGTCCTAAGTCATGCCTGAGGCTCCAGGTCCCTCCAGATAGAGGTAGCAGTAATACCAGCCTGCCAAGGTGGAGCCCTTGTGATAACGGAATGGAACAAGTCGGTATCTTGATAAGGTGTGATTCTGTAGTTGCCAGAACAAAGCACTCAGCTTCCCGCAGTCATTAAGTACCCGCCATGTTCCAGGCATGGTGTCTTCACGTTTACACATCAAGATCTCTGTCTCAGTGACTCTAGGAGGAAATATCTCTTGCTCAGAAGGAAAACTGAGGCACAAGAGAATGCGTGCAGTTGTCAAGGTCACGGTTACTGGTGGTTACAGTTGGCACTCCTGGTAGAGAGGGAGCATATAATAGCTCCTTCTCATGTTCCTGTTACTCACCTCTCTGAAGTTTCTGACAGAAAGGGTGGGGTGCGTCAAAGGCACCCTGGGGAGGTGATGGAGGTGATTTCAGGAGCCTCTTTATCTGGGCTGTGATGAGCTGTTTTATGAAAACGTAAGATGAAAGCCTCAGCTCTCACAAGGAGGGTGTCAAATACCACGTGTTGTCACCGGAGCCTCAGTTTACCTGGCAGACTTCTAACCTTATCACTTATTTTGAAAATCCTGGTGTCAAGCCATCTGCCGAGCATCTGCCATCTTGTCCCTAAATGTGTCGGGGAACTGAGGCAGACAGCTGAATCCCCAGTTGTCCAATTGGAACATATGCCATTTCAGAGTGATATGAAACTATGAGAGAGTCTGCAGTCCTGTAAATCAACGTGATATCTTTCTCTGGAGAACAGATGACTGCCTTTTAAAAACAATATTTGTGTTCATGTTAGGATGCCTTGTGGAAACACACAGTGAACAGGGTTGACTAGGTGTTAGGACGCATATGATATCTTGGATTCTAAATTGGGTGACTCAGCTCCTGTAGGCAGTCAGTTAGCTGCCTCCCATGCCAGTGGAGCTCAGTTAACAGACCGTGTTGAAATTGAGCATCGGAATCCATTAAGAAGAGAAAGGCTTTCAGTGAGAGCCACAGAGGTGCTGGGTAGCCAGGCTAAACGGCACTTGCCCACTTAAGCGTCATGGAGGGCATGTGTATGGAAACTTTGTTGAACAATTTATTGCTACTGTTTGTCATTTAAAAAAAAATGTGTTAGAGGTAAGGAGGATTCATGAAGGATCATCCCAAAACACAGTGACGTCATGTTCTCTGCACCCGTCATGATGCTTCCTTCCCACCCTCTCCGCCTTCTCTTCCTTCCATCCACAGCCATCTTGAGTGGTCCATCCCATTCCTTCCTCCCTGTTCAGCCCCTCGATGTCTCACTTTCAGACTCCGGATTTGTCTTTCCCTCAACGAAGTGCTTTCTTCGTTGGGTGACATGGATTACTGTTCACGCCCAGACTTTGTAAAAGAAGGACACAGATCTTTTCACCGTCCCCTTTCCATCATCCCATGACTAATCCAGGTATATTTCAAACAGGCAGAGTGATCCTGGGATGGAGCAGTATTGAACGCCAACCTTGTTAATTCACTGGATAAGCATTGTTCACTCAATATGCATTTAAAATGCATTTGATCGGCACTGTGTTCCTAACACTGTGAAGAGTCCCAAGGGCTTCACTGAGTCCTTCGATGAGATTTGTTGGATGGCCTAAGGAATGGACTTTTTCTCTTTGAAAGTGTGGAGAACTTGGCGTGTATGTAGAAAGGTGTGTGAGGTTTTGGATATCTCAGACTAATACAGAAAATGTGGAGTTTCAGCACCAGCTGTGCTGTGGTGACCTGAAGCAGTGAGGAAGGATGAGAGAACTGGCAGCTGGCGCCTCAGGTGACCCACGTGCCAGGTGCAGCGGGCCAAGGGGAGGAAGGCGGCATCAGGATGGGCAGAAGGTTGATAAAGGTCTGCAAGGCTCTGCCACCCTGCAGAGGCTAACTCTGCCTGGACCGATGCTGCCACTCCATCCCTGCCCGGCAGCACACCTGCTGCGTTCAGGAGGGGGAGCGGCAGCCTCCGGGGCAGCGGAGCAGACAGTGGAGAACAGAACCACTCTCCGAGGTTCCAGGGAAGCAGTGGAGCGGAGAGATGCTCCTGTTGGAAAGACTCCCGTGCCTCTGGGCCAGCGTGTGGGCAGCGTGTGCATTAGTGAGAGCAAGGACAGGAGCGTCCTGAGGAACGGCTCTGAGCACTCGACCTGTACCACTGCTGATCGTGATGTTGCTAGGCGCCGACAGGAGCAGAGCTGGAGCAAAGCAGATTTGGCAGTTGACCCCAAGAGGAGAAGCATTTCATAGGGATTTGGGGCTGGGACAGACATGGTCACTCATGCAGACCTCTGCCAGAGGTATCACTAAACGAATGTATCAAATATGGGCATGAAGCCTTTAATGTTAAATTTTGCTCATTGAAAACTGTTTCCCACTTGGTATTCTTCATTTTTTTCTGAGGCCATTTTGTTTGTTATGTGACACAGCCTGGTCACCTTGACCAGTTGCACACAGCCCGGTCACCTTGACCAGTTGCACACAGCCTGGTCACCTTGAAGCACACGTGTGTTACTAGTAAACCCTGATACTTCTCTAGATGTTTCATGTGATTGATTTTGTCACTTAGTGAAACATGTCATTATCTATGATCTACATAAATATAGGCTTTCCCTTTGAAAGGAAAAGTGAGTTGGTTTGTTTCTATTTCTAAGCACTAATGAGTGTCTCTGAGAAGAGAAGAGCCTTTTTGGTTGAAACTCTTGGTACCTACACATAATGTGATTCCTGCCTGCCTGCCTGCCTGCCTGCTCTCCAGTCTGGGTAATCAGAGAGGGAGAAGCCTCGTTTCTAGCCTGGGCCCTTTGGAAGGGCAGAGACATGTGCACACCTGGCTGTGAGTGTGTTTCATCCTGTCACTAACCTTGAGACGCTTGTTTCAGAATAATTAGAGCCATAGCCACACAGTTCTCTGAAGTTAAACTTGGTCTATTGGGTGTCCCTATAGATTATTTTAAGGGGGCTCAGTTAATCTGCTCAAAGGCTTATTGCTATTTCTGATATCGACGACGATGCTTGTGATGGGCTAATATCTTTCAGTGGCTAGTGACTAGGGGGCATGTAAACCAGTCTGGACTGCAGAAACAGTGAGTGTGGTTAAGAGAGGGCCCTCTGCTCCCGCCGCCGCTGCCCACTCCTTCATAGCCTTGCACAGGTTGCTTGCTTTCTAAAAGCCTGGCTTTCCCATCTCTGAAACGGGAGGCATTCTGCCGACAGCATCATTATTTAAGCAAAGTGAGTAAAGCCCATGAGAGAAAGCATCATGTGAGTATGCTATTGGCAGTCTGTACGAGTGTGTAAATGTGATCCCCACCCCGAGAGCCCAGGTGTTACAGAGGGAACTTGTGTGCTAACTGCCCTTCTGACACACCAGCACACAGCAAAGAAAAACACCACAGGAGGGCTTGCTCTAGCCTGAGATGTTACAGTCACGTCCTTGGTCTGTTGAACTGGCCCCCGCGAGGCAGAGCACTGTGGAGGGCGGGGGGTGTGGCCATGGCTGCTGGACTCATGGGGGACAGAACGCAGAGAGGAAATAGGGAAGGGGCCCCTAGTGGCCCACCTCTTCTACAAGGCCCAACTCCTGTATTTGATCACCTCTCAATAAAGCCGTCATGTGACGAATCCATCAAAGGACTAGGCCGAAGCTCCCAGGACGAACACGTTCAGAGTAATTGGGCTTATAGTAGATTAATTTGCTTTTCGGTTGAAACATAGGGGTTTTGTTCATGGAGAGGCAGTGGCACAAGACTCGCTTTTGAAAATGAGCAGATACTTAAAGGGGGCGTGGAATCTAAATATCTGTAATCAGTTATCCATCACTGTGACCTTAATATCTTAATCCCATACCTGAAACTCCAGGATTGCCCACAGACTTCTTAGCACATTCTGGTAAGGTCTAAATGTAAGAATACCTCCCGTAAGACAGTCCTGAGCCTCTTATCTCACAGACTTTGGGATATATATATAATGGTGGGGATTGTCATAGAAACCTAATAGTGTTGTGGGGAAACCCTCTAACTCCCGGGTGTGGTGAAACTGAGGCTTGAGAAAAGATAATGCACTCAAGGCCTCCTCCCCCTGCTTCAGTGTGAATCAGGATTCTCTGAAGTGTGAAGTGTTCTAGGTAAAAATGTGTGTTCAGAGCTCTAATGAAACTTCCACAAAGAAGCTTCCAGAGCTGCTGCTGTTTGCTTGTGAATTAATTCCTTTTGTTGTTGTTACTTGTGATAAAGCTAGGGTCAGTGGCAGAAGACACACACACACACACACACACACACACACACACACACACACACACCGTTTCAAGTCGAAAGAGAAGCATTTCACAATTCCGAGAAATGAAAACAAAAGCAGCTGAAAGCTACTGACCCCTGTGTGAACAATGCCCTAATTCTTGTGGTGACAAGTGTACCTCAATTTCTGATGTAGATCCATACAAATATTTAATAGGCCGCTTCTAAAAGGGAGAAATCTTTTTATAATTTTGTGGTAAGCAAGTTTAAATAGAGGCATGTGTGATGGCATCTGTTCACTATTTTTTTTTAATGGCTTAGGAGCAGGAGATTGCCCTCAGAATGCAATAAAAAACAAAGGTGGAGATCAGTAAGGAATGTAGGGTCAGATTTCAACATGAGAAAATATGGACCCCACCCCAATCCTCATAATCATTCATCAACAACGCTTTTAGACCCTGGAAAAACCTAACTGACTGCTTCAATTGTGGTGTCATTAACACACTTTCCTCTGCTGAAGGCACTCTTCCCCGACCACACCAGAAGAGTGAACCTAGACAAGTTGCAAGGTATTTCCTGGTAACTCTCAGCTGTGGGCTGTGGCAGCAATATTATGCTCAGATCCCCATTTACAGAGGCCGCAGAAGAGGACAGTTTCTTTCCCTTCCCGTGTTCCTCATGCTCAGTAGCTCATCTTCCATGTTTCCACTTTGCAAGCTTCTGCAGATTTGTTATAAAAGCTCCAGAGTATGTTTGCGTGATGCAAGTACTCCGGGCTGAAAGGACTTTTCACTTTTTCCCAGAGTTAGAAACTCTCTTGGGTCTGGGGATGGAGCTGAGTTTGTTGAGGTGGGTAGCGTGCAAGATGCCCCGGGTTCAGGCCCCAGCACCATGTCCCCAGATGTGATGGCACCTTCTTTCTGTGAGTGTAGCACTGCAGAGGTAGAGGCTGGAGCTCTGCATGGCTCCCGGCCTGGAGGTCAGTTTCTGCTGTGCTTATTATTGTGTGGTTGTTGTTTGGGATTTTTAAGGGTTTTTTTTCGTGTGTGTGTGTGTGTGTGTGTGTGTGTGTGTGTGTGTGTGTGTGTGTACTTACTTTTGTTTTGGCTTAGTTGATTTAATAGGTGTATTCTGAAGTAATTGGGAAGACTAGTGTCAATGGAAAATGAATATATCACTCCTTGGAAGGCTCAATGGCTTGAACATATCTTATTTTTTTCTGAGTACGTTTTCATTTGTATTTTGCAGCAAATGTGTGTGGCTGTTAACATCATCTATTAACGTTAACTCACTACCAGAGACTTCCCTGGTCTCTTAGGTTCTGGTTGAGAGGAGAATGACCCAGTGGGAAGGACGGAACACGGATGTGAGTGGAGGCAGTGAGGGGCGTTAGTAGTGGTCCACTGTGTATCACAGAGAAGCTTTCATATACATCTAGTCAGAAATATACATGGGTGCTCTGTGACACATGAAAGTTAGGTTCCAGATGTTTTTCCAAGATTCATCTGCACACAGGTTTCTTTAACAAGCCTTGTCCCAAGCAGACCCTGTGCGCAACATGAATAAACAAGGGTCGTGGAAGTAAGGCAAGCCACGCTACTTTTACTAGACCTGGGGTTGCTGTGAGGTCTGGTGCGAACGCTCAAAAACCTGACTTACTTTACCGGTCTCTCCTTCCAGATGCTGCACAACAAGCATGTGATGGTCCGCGTGGGAGGAGGCTGGGAGACCTTCGCAGGCTATCTGCTCAAGCATGACCCCTGCCGCATGCTGCAGATCTCCCGTGTGGACGGCAAAACATCCCCTGTCCAGAGCAAATCCCCAACCCTGAAGGACATGAATCCAGATAACTACCTGGTGGTCTCTGCCAGCTACAAGGCTAAGAAGGAGATTAAATGAAACTGGTCCCTGAAAGGGCACCCATACAATGGCCTGTGTCCATTCTACAGTGTAGCCAATGTAGTTCACATGCTCTGAGAGCCACACACATCATCAGGCAGGAAAAGTCTCAAAAGGTAGCACTATTTATTTTTAATGCATCTGTAGAACTTCGCCTAAGGGAACAAAATTCTAAACTCAGAACAAAATCAGACAAATTGTAAGCAAATCATTATTTCTCAATATGTAAACATAGTATTTAGAACAAACCGTATTAGGAACTCCGTTCTAGTTACAGCCATTGGAGGTGAACATGCCTAGGAGACTGTATTTTGCATGTATGGATAGGTCAACAGAAAGTGCCTGCTGTATGTCTATGAGCTAAAGCACCCCAGACACTTTTATAATGGGATTTTATAGCTATTTTTTACAAGATGACAATGTGATAATGTGCTACTAAAGTTGTCCAGCAGCACTATACAGTACAGAGAGTCTTCACAGCCATAATACTTAACTGGAAGGGCCACTTCAGAGATGTTTACATTCACTTGCAAGATTGCCTTAAAGTTCATCTCTGATCCCTGACCAAACCAACCTCTGGGGTGCTTTGGATGTTGCCTGTGCAGCCCCTTAGGAATAGCAGGTACCTTTCACACACCGACACACACACACACACACACACACACACACACACACACACACACACACACAGGAGCTATGTTTAGGATCACTTAGTGAAATTCACATGTATAAGCTGGCATACATTCACATGTTGATGTGCAGACCGCACAGTCAAATGTTCATCAGCTTTGTGATTTTGTTTATTTCAAGCATTTTCTTATTAAAATATATCTTAGTTAGTCCTATTCTACTATGCTGTCTCATGAAGTAAATCCACTGTAGTGAATGATGTTACAGACTTGTATACCCAGGACAGGGCTGTTTTGTACCAATAAACAGCAAGATATTGTCCACACTGATTTAAGAATTAAAAATGAAAAATTAAAAAAAAAACACACATTATCTGTCTCTGTATCAGTGCTTCAACCTAAAATAAAGTTAATCTTCAAACTCCTAATTTCCTAGCAAATAAGAAGAGTGTCAGGTTGTGGCTGTGTAGAATATCTTTACATGGGAAAGGGGAATGGAGGTGGTGTTTATTCTCAGTAGCAAAGAGTGTGGACTAGACCATGGGAAGGACCTTAAGTGTCTGTGGTAGTTTGAATGTAACTGGCTCCTGTAAACCCAAAGGGAATGGCGCTGAGGAGGTGTGGCCTTGTAGAGTAGGTGTGGGGTTTTTCTGGAGGAAGTGTGTCACTGTGGAGGCTGACTTTGAGGTCTCATATATGCTCAAGATACCACCCAGTGTCTCAGACCACTTCCTGTTGCAAGCAAGGCATAGTATGCCCAGCTACCTCTCCAGCACCATGTCTGCCAGCATGCTGCCATGTCCCACCATGATGATAATGGACTGAACCTCTGAACTCTAAGCAAGCTATTCCACTTAAATGTTCTCCTTCATAAGAGTTGCCATGCATGGACTGGGGAGAGTTGTCCCCCACCCCCACCTGCCCCCGCCACCCATCAATGTGTGGGGCAGACGGGAGAGCTGGCCCTGTGGTCCTAAGAGTTGGAAAGCTGTTCCTGACTCCCACCAGCTGCACCACTCAGGAGAGCTGCCCCTGCACCTTGCCAGGACAGCACAATTAGAGCCAGCCCTGTGAGCCCAGGTGTGGGTGAGCCAGCCCTGAAGCCAGCAAGGGAGAGCCGTCACCATCACCCATCTCTCCAGTGGTGGCATGGGTGGGTGGGGGAGAGTTGCCCCTATCAGTGCCTGAGGCAGGTGTGAGAACTGGTCCTGAGGTCACAAGAGCAGGAGAGTTGTCCCTGCCCTCCACCGGCTGCGACATTTGGGAGAGCAGACCCTGCACCTCACCTGGGTAACACAATAGAGCTGACCCTGTTGGCAGAGGAGAGGGGGAGCCAGCCCCAAAGTTATAAGCATGAGAAAGCTGTCTCCACTACTCTTCTGTCATATGGTGATGTGGGGCTGGGGGTAAGAGATGTTCCTCTTTACCCCTCACCTCTTACCACCAGCAACAGATGGGAAAGCCGACCCTCCCCCTTAACCGCTATAGCACTCAGGAAACGGGCTCTGCCACTCACCTGGGCAGCACAGCAGAGCTGCCTGGATGTTGGAGGTGAAGATAACCCAGCCCCACTGTCATGAGCAAAGGAGAGCTGTCCCCATTACTCATCTGACATGTGGTAGCATGGGCAGAGGAGACATGCCCTCCCCCCCCTCCTGCCCATCAACACCTGAGACAGGTGGAGGAGCTGGCCCTGGGGTTTTAAGAGTGGGAGAGCTATCCCTACCCCTCATCAGCTGCAACACACTCCGGGGAGTGGTCCCTGGACCAACACAACAGAGCTGGCCCTAATGGTGTAGGTGTGGGAGAGCCAATCCTGAAAGCGTGAAAAAGGAGAACCGGCCCCACCCCTCACTCATTGCTGCATGAGGTGGATTAGCCTGGGCAAACGCTGGAGAGCCCACCTGGTGGGGAGGACAGGGGAGAACTGGTGGGCTGACCAACCCTGCAGCTGCCCAGGCTCAGACCCAGAGTTATGAGTTAGCCCACCTCAACATCCACCCCATCTATGACCTGCTGCAGCATGTGAAGGGGCCTGACCTGCAGACCCTAAGCTGCAGGATTTTCCACTACACAGGGCAACAACAGGATACCCAGGAAGAGCCCTGGTGAGGGCCCAGCACTGATAGTGTAGTAGAAACCAGAGGCCTTGAATCAGACCAATGACTTGGCAACGAACACTTGCAAGTAAAGATATATGACCAAAGGGCTTTCCTTTGTGACTCACTGGCACACTGCAGCTTCCATGAGGAGATATTTTATTTTTTCCTCTTAAATTTTGTTTTATTGGGGGGGGGTGGCAGGCAGATGGAAAAAATGGAAGGGATCAAGATACATGATGTAAAAGAATAAATATATAAAAAGAATAAATAAAAAGAAAGTAAAAAAATAATTGCTGTGATCATGGTATCTTCACAGCAATGGAAACCCTAAGACAGTGTCACCATGAAAATTTTTATTTTATTTATTATTTAATTTGGGGTGGGTGAGACAGGGTGTGTAACATCTCTGACTGTCCTGGAACTCACTTTGTAAACCAGACTGGCCTCAAACTCAGAGATCCGCCTGCCTCTGCCTCCCAAGTACTGGGATTAAAGGCGTGCGCCACCACTGCCTGGCTGAATTTTGTTTTTCAATGGTAGAGTTAACTCATTATTTCACTATTTTTTCATAAGAAAAATTCATCTTCCTTGCTCCAAAATTTCACTGAGGAAGCATCTGTATGTCATGGGACGAACTCAGTCAAACATCCAGCCTGTTTATGGGGAAATTTTTAGCAGGCATGTGCAGGCTATGGTGCTGGGAAGTGTCGTGTGTGTGGGTCTAGAAAAGCATGTTAGTGCAAAACTAAAAATAAATAAAAACCTACAGCTTTTGTGCCAGGTAAAATGGTCTTGGTGTAATAAATAACTCTAGTGTCTTTTCAAACTTATGACACTTAGTAACTTAATATTTACTTCATCAATTAAAATCAATATTTTAATTAAAGTTCTTCATTGTTATTGGCAATCTTTCTTTCAAAACTTTCTTCTATGTGTAAATTTTTCTTTTAAAAATGAAAATTTACAGCCGGGCGGTGGTGGCGCACGCCTTTAATCCCAGCACTCGGGAGGCAGAGCCAGGTGGATCTCTGTGAGTTCGAGGCCAGCCTGGGCTACCAAGTGAGCTCCAGGAAAGGCGCAAAGCTACGCAGAGAAATCCTGTCTCGAATAACCAAAAAAAAAAAAAAAAAAAATGAAAATTTACTTAGGAATAAGTGTATCTTAACAAAAAAGACTATGAATCCCACTATAGTAGTAGTTATCATTTGGTAATTCTGTTGTCAGAAGCAACATGAACTTGCTTAGCTGAAGCCAAAGTGTCCTCAAAGCTGGGTTTCTTTCTGCAGACTTCAGGAGAGAACCCATTTCTTGCCTTTTCTACTTTGCAGAGGCGACCTGCAATCTTTGGCGTATGGTCAGAAACATGGCATGGCATTCATTACTCAGACCCTTCTTCTCTCTTTTCATCTCTTCTTTTGGCCAGCGGTTGGAAAAGTCCTCTGTTCTTAAGACTGTGGATTAGATCAACTCTCCCTAGGTTAACCTTTTAAAATACCTTAATAAGTCAAAACAACTCTGAGTGCTAAGGTTAGGACATGACCATACTTGGGAGACCTAGAAGATTACTAGATTTGTAGAATATCCACTGTGGTCATTCAAGTATGTCTAAGAACATGTTCAAAACTGTCATTGCCTAGCTGCTAGCTAATCCATACCAAGGAGGGTATGGAAAAATAGGACTGTACCCATAAGGACGTGACCAAATACAGATGGCTCTTACATGAATGGGAAGACTCAAGAGGTCTGGCATCAATTTCTCAGCTAGGGTAACATCCAAGAAAAGATGATAGGAAAGGGAAAAACAATTAAAAATCCAAATATCGCTGGGCGGTGGTGGCGCACGCCTTTAATCCCAGCACTCGGGAGGCAGAGCCAGGCGGATCTCTGTGAGTTCGAGGCCAGCCTGGACTACCAAGTGAGTCCCAGGAGAGGCACAAAGCTACACAGAGAAACCCTGTCTCGAAAAAAACAAAAAAAACAAAACAAAAAAAAAATCCAAATATTCCTGTAATCTTATAGAAAGAAGTACTCAAGTAAGCAAGTGGAGTCAAGGCCATGGCCAGCCTTCAAGAGAGTCGCAGAAATATAGGAGGGTGGCAGACCTGTAGAGCCCTGCAGGTCAGATGGCAAAAGGACCTGAGTAATTGGCGACTGAGAATGAATGATTTCAGGTGTTTGTTCTTATCGTCAATAAATCTGCTGTGGAATTCTTTGCTAGCTTGGTTAGCTATTGCTTTATGGTTAGCCAAAAGAATAGACACAGGGTAAATGAGCAGAAATTTCTACCCATCAATGTAACTCAAAGGAAGGAACAGTATGAGAAAAATTTCCCAAGTTGTAATGCTCACTCATAAGTTGTTGGACAGAGTGTCACTATGAAAAAAATTTCTCGTTCTTCCCTTAAAATTCAAACACAAGTCAAAAGCTGTACCATGAAAGCAGCCGGTGCTCTTTGGGGTCTCACGTGTCACACTCGAGCCAAGGAGTTTGTGTGCATTTAGTTCTTGAACCGTGGCGCAATATTTGCAAACTAAGCCATAAAGGGAAGAAGAGTGTAGTAAAAAGCCACACTGAAGAAGAACTGAGGGCTCGGGCTGATGACACAAATTTCTGCAACAAAAACAAAGCTGCTTCCCAAAGCCTGCTATACAGACTTTCTCTGGCTGGTATACGTGGGGTTTGGTTGGTGATGCTGTTTTTTCTTTTATGTTTGATTGGATGGTCTCAAAAAAATCAATGCACAGGGCTCATAACCATATCTGAATACAGTGTGTGTGCGTGTGTGTGTGTGTGTGTGTGTGTGTGTGTGTGTGTGTGCACGTGTACATGTATGTATAAGGAAATATGAGATGTTGACCTAGAAAAGAAGTTAAGGAGGCTGGGTGGTGGTGGTGGTGGTGGTGGTGGTGGTGGTGGTGGTGGTGGTGGTAGCACACACCTTTAATCCCAGCACTTGGAGGCAGAGCCAGGCAGATCTCTGTGAGTTCGAGGTCAGGCTGGTCTACAGAGCAAGATCCAGGACAGGCATCAAAACTACAAGACTACACAGAGAAACCCAGTCTCGAAAAACCAAAAAAAGAAGTAGTAGTAGTAGTTAAGGAAATAGATGGTGATTAACAAAATCCACAAAATGCTCAGCTGTAAATAGAATATCTCTTCCACACTGCCCCCTATGGCTCATGGCTCACCATTAGAAATGGGTGGAGCAAAGCACAGGGACAAATAGCCAAACGAATGGAAACACATGAACTATGAACCAAAGGCTGAGGGGCCCCCAAATGGATCAGGCCCTCTGAATAGATGAGACAGTCGATTGGCTTGATCTGTTTGGGAGGCATCTAGGCAGTGGTACCAGGTCCTGTGCTCATTGCATGAGTTGGCTGTTTGAAACCTGGGACTTATGCAGGGACGCTTGGCTCAATCTGGGAGGAAGGGACTGGACCTGCCTGGACTGAGTCTATCAGGTCGATCCCGGTCCTCAGGGGAGACCTTGATCTGGAGGAGGTGGGAATGGGGGGTGGGCTGGGGGAAGGGGAGGGGGGCAGGAAGGGAGAGAACAAGGGAATCTGTGGCTATTATGTAGAACTGAATAGTACTGTAAAATAAATAAAAAAAATATGTTAAGCCATGTTAAAAAAAAGAAGAAGAAGAAAGAAATGGGCGGAGCAATTGTGAGAGTAAGAGGTGGTGTTGGGGACGAGGAAGTTTTTCTGCACAGAGCAGGGAAGTTGCACATCTAAGCAAGACTCGTGCAAGCTCAATCCAAGCACGGTGTGGGAGGCGAGCACAGTGTGGGAGGTGAGTACAGTGTGGGAGGCTAACACGGTGTGGGAGGCGAGCACAGTGTGGGAGGTGAGCACAGTGTGGGAGGTAAGTACAGTGTGGGAGGTGAGCACAGTGTGGGAGGCGAGCACAGTGTGGGAGGTGAGCACAGTGTGGGAGGCGAGCACAGTGTGGGAGGTGAGTACAGTATGGGAGGCTAACACGGTGTGGGCGGCTAACACAGTGTGGGAGGTGAGTACAGTGTGGGAGGTGAGCACAGTGTGGGAGGTGAGTACAGTGTGGGAGGTGAGCACAGTGTGGGAGGCTAACACGGTGTAGGAGGTGAGCATGGTGTGGGAGGCGAGCACAGTGTAGAAGGTGAGCACAAAGTCTCACCCAGCTAACGGCATTTGAGAGATGTTGGGCAAGGAAGAGTCATTTTTAAGAGTGTATCTTTTGGTAGGTCAACCATGCCTTGCCCCATAACCAAGAGTATTGGGGTAGCACAAACTGGACACCATGGTTAGAAAAGAAAAAACAGGATATAAAGTTGGGTGGATAGGGAGATGGGGGTGGATCTCAGGGGACATAGGTGAATATAATCAAAATACATTGTGTGAAATTCTCATAGAATTAATACAATATTTTTAAAAAGAAATATCCCTTTTCTCTCAAAACAGGAGGCAGGCATATCCACCTAACTCTTACTAACCTGTTAAATTATACTTTATTCAAAATTGACAAGATATACTTTCATCTTCCAAGGTCACAGTATAATTCTTATCAGTGAAAATAAGTCAAACTTTTGTATAAAGAATAAATTCAAATTTCATATCAATTTCCCAGGATTCTGGAAATGATGCACAGATCCTTTTTACAATGCTTTTTATCTAAAAAGGCAGGAATAATAACAATATAATAACATTTCTTCTTTACAAGATGAGGAAAGAAACATGCCCCCTCCAGACAGTCATTAATTTTCTTTCCATTAATCCAAGAAACAAAGAAGGGTCCCTAACTGCAAAGACAACTCCTAATTTGTTTAAGATGTAGTAAAGACACTTACTTAAAGAGATGTCCAGAGAGAACTTTTATATAGAAAGGTGTATATTCATATACTCAAAGGCAATACAGAATATATAACATGTAGACTCATAACATATTAGAAAACTAATAAATCACATTCCAGATATAATCATAACACAAACTGGATAAAAGAGCCACTTACAGATGTCTCCAAAACATGCAATGTGTCACAGAGATGTTCTGTAATGATATATGTAACTCTTTTATCATCAGCTGTATCAGTTTCAGAATTAGAATTAAGACTGTGGCTTGTATATGTTGGTTATCTTTCTCCATCTGATAGTTTCTCTTATGTTTTAGTAATTTGGTTATAACATTTGGAAGATGTTAACATTATAATGTTTTGTTATTTAATCTCTAGATTATAAAAATCTTGCCTCTATACCACTATCCATAGTCTAAGCAAAATATTTACATGTTTATGTGATTTTTAATAGCCATTTCATCGTTTCTTATCAAGCATCCTGTTTCCTCTTTTTAATCACATTCATGAAATTCAAGTCACCATTTAGTACCTATGGCATGTGTAGCCTTTGGGAAGGCTGAGCACATCATCACATCCATGGAGCAGGCCATAGCCATGCACATGGCCTTGGAAAGGCAAAGGCAGCCGACAGTTGGTAAAAGCAGTGCATCCCACGTATCCCAAGCAAGCAATATCCCTGTATGTCAGGTGTGCCTCTAGAGCAGGTAAGTATGCCGGCTGGTTACAAAGCAGGACTACCTCTAGAAAGTAAGCCTTCTCTTTGCAAAA
Source organism: Peromyscus leucopus (assembly GCF_004664715.2). Classification (NCBI taxonomy): domain Eukaryota; kingdom Metazoa; phylum Chordata; class Mammalia; order Rodentia; family Cricetidae; genus Peromyscus; species Peromyscus leucopus. Next base: position 156,516,433 of record NC_051063.1, read on the forward strand.
CCCAAGTTCTAATTCCTGAAGATGAAGTGAAGAGAACGTGACGTCTGTGCTAAAAGAAAGAAGGCTTCTAATAACGAAGGATGGTGTGTGCTGCATTCAGCTATGTTATAAATACTAATATCAAAATACACTAAAAATGATTTCTAAAATTCAGTTTATGAATTTCACCATCCCTTATGAAGGAACATATCACTAATCTATAAATGAGGAAAACTGAGCTGATACAATTATATGTCTTGCCTAGAAAGTCACAAAATATTTTGAACAATAGAAAAGTACTTCTCCAGGGATCATGAGGCCCATATCATAGCTTCAACTCTTTAAAAAGAACATGCTCAACACACTGTCCAATACCTTGTCGGAGGGACAGGCGAGCTGGTGGCTCAGTTTCCTTTTATGGCCTGACCTGGCCTAACACATTCAGATTCCTGACTGGCATTTAGAATCTACAAATTTTAAGGTAGGGAATCAGGTGTTGGCATTGCAAACCACAGCAGCAGCAGCCTTGCATCTTCAATTATTGTGAAGTAAGAAGAAAACAAGCCACAATGTCATAAATCAAGTCTAATGAACGGAGATCTTCAGACCTCTTGTCTGACTATCACACCAAGTTGTCTCTGATCCTGGCACACCTGAAGACGACCTTCCCAAGTACAGAACTTATGCGTCTCTCTTTCATACTTTCATTGGCAATGTCATATCTGTATACATCTTACAATTATCCTTTAAAAATACAAAAGAATAAAAATGCTCATAGAACTTTAACAAATATATTATCACTCATCACCAACCTGCTTCTCGGTTGTCCTCATTCAGCCCCTGCACAGATGCCCATGCTTCTGGTAGGACACATCAGAAGGTCTCCACACTGTGATGTACCTACTGACATGTAACTTAAGTTACTATGATATGCCATAGGTATAGAAAATAAATTAGCATAAAGTCAACATTTGCCTGCAAACATTAATTTCTTAGTGGGTTATAAAAATAAAGAATTCCTTCACCTAAAGTCCTTCAAATGCATCTTTAGAATTGTCCCTGATGATCAGCTTAAAGGCACTAAGTCTGGAAGTTGAAGGCAGTCTTCCTATACAGTGAAACAGAAACAGACAGAAGGCTGTGCCACATGGCCCTAAGTGGCAAGGTAACTTACACAGCAAATCCAACACTGAAGATATGTGTGGGAGCAGAGCACACCATGCATATATACCTTTTGGAGCCATAGTTCAACTACAAAGAAAATGGAAAGTTACTTTTGGCAGAAGAGAAAATAAATATAGGGAAAGTGAAATTGAATGAAAAGATGAGTCATTCGGTAAGTTTGGAAATCAAAAATTTTACCAAAATTTTTAGCATAGTTTTCGCACTGCTCTCAAGGGCACTAACAATACAAAGTCTGACTCTTCATCAGTGTGAAGAAGAGACATTCAGCTGAAATCCATCCGACTGCAGCTGCTGTGGCTGCAAGACTCTCCTGCAGGATGAGATGCTTCATGACACCGTCCACTAGAGGAAGTCAAAAGACACAGGCATCAGCAAATTTTGACTTAGATTGTGCAATGATATTCTAATGAACAAACAAAAAGAAAATGATAGGACAAAACGATTTTTTGCAAGTAGCCAAGAATAATACAATTTTATATTACACACAAAAATCTGAACAGGAGGGCAGCTTAAAAATACAGGCAAGACAATGTTTGGAGTGGATAAAAGGGCCAGCTTGGAAGGACCCAATTCTCTTGGATGGATACACTTGGTCTCTGCCCAAGGCTCCCTCATGAGCAGCCAGAGTCTGTGCTGGGAATGTTAATATCCTGGAATGGAGGTGGGAGCTGGACAGAAGAGCCAGTACCCTGGGTCTCCTTTAATGCTGTGACTACATGTGTCATGTTGTCCCCAAGAAATAGGGCCCAGAATGGGTTGCTTTGCAATGGGAAGATGCCATTGACCTGAAAAGCTGTCCTGACCCAGAAGTAATCCCCAGGCTTCTGTTGTCCCAGGAAGCTTGCCCCTAAGTAATAAATCCATGCTACATACCTGGCCATATATGTGAATGGCTGTTCACCAGACTCAGAAGCTGGCAAACACTGAGCCTGCTTCATTAGCTCCATGCAAAACACTCAGCCCAGAGAAGGGGAAAACAGCATCAGTGAGGCCAAAAATGAAAACCCAAACCAAAAGAGAATTCTTCTCTTCTTGAGCCAGGACCCAAGAAAGAGCACTTATTAAATAATTTTGTGTTAAGATCTTTCCTGCCGGGCAGTGGTGGCCTTTAATCCCAGCACTTGGGAGGCAGAGGCAGGCAGATCTTTGTGAGTTCGAGGCTAGTCTGATCTACAGAGCGAGATCCAGGAAAGGCACAAAGCTACACAGAGAAACCCTGTCTCAAAAAACCAAAACAAAAAAAAAAAAAATTTCCCTTTCTTGAATGAGAAAATAATCTATGTGTCAGTTTGTTTAGTCAAGTCTATAAAATCTGTGACAATAAGTTCTAGAAAATCCTTCAAGTAAGGACAATAAATATTCACAGTTGTCTAAGTATTACTTTCAAACTGTGTCCAAGAAATTTGAGTGCTAAAGATGTTTTTACACTCTTTCAATACATTTGAAAACTTAAAGTTGATAGGAGTTAACTCGCTTTTCTTTATTACATGACTTCTTTGAGGCCTCAATATCATGTCTTGTAGTCTGCAAAAGAAAAGCACAGGCTGGAGAGAAAGCTCAGTGGTATAGAAAATATACACTGCTCTCCGAGAGATCCGAGTTCAATCCCCAGCACCCACACTGGGTGGTTCACAACCACCTGTAACTCCAGCTCCAGGGGATCCAATGCCTCTGGCCTCTGGCCTCTGAGGGTACCTGCACTCAATTGGACATACCCCCATATACAGTTAAAAATAATAAAAATAAGCCGTTCAAAAATGACGTGGAACAGCCTACAATATGTTCTATACTATCTATTCTATACTATCAAAAAAATTTTAATATATGTCTCTATTCAAAACTTTCTTTTAGAAATAGTGTTAACACGACATCGGAAAATCTCACTCTGGCTTTAAACTGAAACTACAGTGGGAAGATAAACATCCCTGTGTACCACTCCGCCCTCAGTGATGCGTCAAATGAACAGGCACAGCCCGGGCTGAGACCTCACGACTGTACTTAGGCCATTTGTTACCATGGCCACTATGGATCTGGTGGGGTCATAGACCCTAGCATGGGTGTTGACCCTGCCATGGGCGTCACAGGGCCTTCTTCCAGTAAGCCCCTTTCTGTAAGACTGTGAACGCTACCCATGCCACCTCAGGGGACAGACAAATGATGGATATATGATGATGGGAGGAAGCATTCTCTTCATGACAAGAATCTTCCTAGTCTATAGGGTCCAGGCTGTGATAGACCAAGACTGTACTGGAGGACCCAGGCAAGAGGCCCGAGCCACTGTCTACGGTTTACTTCTCCTCTCCTTATTCCGGGGCTCCCCACACATTCCTTTTGAACTTCTTGCTCTGAGTGCTGGTCAGGTGGCCACAGGCACAGGGACACATTCCCTGAAGCTGCTGGTTAAGAGTGGCCAGGACTACCACCCCACGGGCAGCAGCAGAGCATGGGGGCGGGTCATCCCTTTTAAGACAACCCCGCAGCTTCTCTGCAGCTTGATGCTCACAACTAGGGAAGTCAGACAGATTTTGTAAAAGAAACAGCACAAAGAGAGAAAGGGTAACCATGGGCATGTTTTTGGTTCTGAGCTCTTTAGAGAAGCCTGAACTAACATGAGGCCCAGGAGTAACACGAAGCCTAGTATCCTTCCAATCTGCGAGCCTCAGAGTGAGGAACTGCAGAGTTAATGAAGAAAGCCTGATTCACAGACCTGAAGAGCAAATGGTAGGCTTACTGGGCTATAACATGTGAAATAAGTTTTCTTAATTCTGACTGCACGAACGATGGCTAGCTCAACCAAACTCAGTGCCCAACACTCGGTGAACTTAGCCCCTCCGCTGGCTCCTACCAGGAATGAGTGGATCTCCATGTCACTTCTAGTGCTGACTTACTTTTTACCTTTCTTGGTTTTGAGAACGCTATTTGACTTAAGCTCAGTGGCAGCTTTTTATCTTAGTAGGAAAAAGAAAGAACATGTTTTTTGATAATGATTTGATCTCATTATCTACCAAAATTACACTAGATGTACTACTGTCTTCTTTTCAAATGACATCCTTAAAAATGGCCACATGACATAGCTGAATACTGAACTCAATTATTTTATAAATTATTAAAAGCAGGCCATAAGGAAATGCTGTTTTTCTTTTCATTTAATTCAGTAATTGAAACTAAGGAAGCAACTTGTTGTGGTGGACAGCGGGGGTAACTGCTCTCTGGAAGAGGCATTCCTGGGCCGGAACCCACTCTGCTGAGGGTGGTCCTAGCCTCCTACCCCACAGTTCTGGCCATGCAGACGTAGATGCTTGAGAGTATGGATGCATGTGGTCCTGAGACAAATCCAAATGAAATTTCAGAGAGTAATTACCCAAGAAGCTGAAAGCAATTGAGGGCACTACGCTCTTCACAATTATCCTGATGCTGAAGGTAGTGTTCCTGTGAAATGCATCTATAAAGTCACAGTTTCTGAACTGCTGTTTTCCTGGGCAGCAACACGTACGATAAAACCTTTACACGCCTGCTAGACTAGTCTCCAGCTGAAGGACCTCCACCACGTAGCCTCTCCACCAGGACACAACCAGGGTCGATTCAGAAACACAGACATTGGGAGGAATATGCACCATTCACTGCTGCTGCACATGACATAGTCTAAATTCACATTTGCATAATTAAGATAATTAGCATCAACAGAGGGATCAAAGGCTCCTAAAGCCTGGATGATCTCAACAGAAGGTGCAGGCAGGGAGTTGAAGTGTTCAAGGCCATCCTTGGCTGTATTGTGAGTTTGCAGCTAACTTGGGCTACAGGAGACCATGTCTCAACAAACTAAGCACAAACCAAAGATCCTAAACCTTGGAGTAAGGACATTTAATCTACATATCAGAAGTTTCAGAAGAACCAAATTTCATCATTTATGTACAAGTAGACATTTCACACCTGTCAAAATGGCAAGGTTTGGTGGAGCTTTACATTTTCAATACTGTTCTAAATTGCTTGTTGTTTTTTTGACACATGATTAGCATTACATATAAAACCTAAAATACTGTGCTTAGAAGGAAATCTATTATCTTTGGGGGGGGGGAAGAAAGCAAATCTATTCCAGTATCAAAACAAACTGACACTTCCTTTCATCTCAGCTTTGTGTGTTTTCAAGTTTCTCGGAGTCATTCTCAAGTGCAATCCCAGGGGGTTAGTGCATGAACTGCCATGTCACTCACCCTAAGTCCACCTGCTGGCGGCCCCGGCGTGTCCATCTGCTTCTCTAGCTGTTCTTTCTTCTTCCTCTTTGCCTCCACCGACTGAATATCCAAAATCCCTCGAGATGCAGCCTTTAAGAAATTCAACAAAGGCAGATTCCAGGAAAAAACAAAAGTATCTGGGTCCAAAGGTGCTTGTTTTGCTTTTTTGCTTTCTCCTTTGGGGGTGGGAAGTTGGTTTGGTTTGGGTAACAGGGTGTTTACGCTACAACAGCCTGGCATAGAACCCAAGTCATTTTTCAACCACACAGAATTCCTCCCGAAACCTAGTTCATTCACACTCATCAGCATGGCGGATTTATCCTGCGGAAAAATGCTATCCCAGGACAGGCTCACGTGCCAAAGTCATCTGGGGCGGCTTTCACGGTACACGAGGTGAATGCATGCAGGGCGTGGATACTTGGACAGCATTTCGAGACTAAAACTGTGCATGTCATCGAGCACTTTCCAGCACAGGAACAGGACAGACTGTAGGAAGTGAAATAAATCACTTATCAAACAGGCGCACTACTCCGCTCTCACCTCTTTCTGTCTTCTTTCTGCTGCCTCTGCCAGCTTTGCTCTTTTCTCTTCCTAAAAAAAAAAAAAATTGCATATCATGTTTCAAGAGAAAAACCAGACACCACAGACCCCTTACTCACCTTTACTTTAGAGGCAACAAAAATAAATATTAATGTGCACACTGAAACAGTTTGTAGAAACTTTGTATGGGTGCAAAAGCCTCACAAAGAAAGTCACTGTGAGCGTCCACTAGGGTGTCCTGGAACTACACTCCTAGATGCTAGTCATGTGAGGGACTGTAAGTAGGATTGCTGGAGCCCAGCTCAGGGCTAGCCTGAGCAACATGGCAAGACTAGACCTTCACCCAAACAAAATAAAACAAAGTAATCATGAATTCTATCAGTATTAGGATATTAAATATTTGCCTTTCTGAATTTCATTCTCTAGACCAACATACCAAATTAGCACATGTGGAAATCGATATAAGTTGGCCTACAGAATATTTACTTCTTATAAAAATGGACTGCCAGAGGGACATTTTTTTTTAATGGTGTTTAAACCATGGGGATGGAAACATAATCTGGAAGTTAGATAAAAAGGAGGATGCAGCAGGCTGGAGTTTTGCTGAAACATTTAGAACCAATGGGCTGATCTCACTGTGTTGGATGGGGCAGATACATACAGCCTAAAACTCAGGAGCACTTGTCCCACCTCTGGAAACACCACATGTTGTTTTCTATGCCCCTTACTTCCTAATTAAAAAGTCTTTAAATACATTGAGATGAGTAGCACTCATTGGGGTGTTATTTTCACCATCTCTTCTCCATAAGAAGCACACACATCCATCTATCCATCCCAATGATGGCCACCATCGTTTCCAGGCACTAAAAACACAGCAGTGAAATGAAGATACCCATGCACACAAAGCTTGAGTTCTGTAAGCAAATACACATGAGTATCTGAAGGAAGTAACTACTCAGAAAGAGATATGATCATGGTGGGTAAGGAATAGCAGGGAGGTTGCTGGACCTACAGCATATTTATTCAGGTGGTCAGGGAAGTCTTAGGTGCTAAGTGAAATGCACCAGTGTGCCCTGTGGTTAAGGGAAAACGATGGTGCCGGGGACAGATGGCTTAACAAATGCTGGCAGAATGATACTTTTCTCACGAGCTAAACAAAATTAGCATTTAAAATCAACAACAGCCACAAAGGAAAGCTGAACTTTCCCACGTTGACTAAACAGTCACTTTAGTATCTATAATCTAGTGGCTTAAGGAATATAAACCCCTCATCGCTTCAACTAATTTTTAGCTACACCACGAACCGATGTAGAGACAAAAATTAGATCGTTGTGTTATGAAATACAGGTAAAAATATTAACACAAACGTACTGTTAGAGTACAACATAAAGCTTGCTTATATTCGAATTTCAAAGAAATAACTGCCTCCACAGAAATACATCCCAAATACAGCACACCTGGCAACGTCTACACCTAAAACGTATTGCTTGTTTATGTGCGATTCAGAGCTCGTCAGGCCCCAGCTGTTACAAACTGAGTAAAACCAAGACTCGAGTTAATAAAATATCCACTAAGTGGCACGGGGAGCGGCGCGTCCAGGACCTTCTCTGTACAGCTGGTACAGACACGAGATGATGCACATGTCTGGAGGAGCCCCCGGGGACAGGCCAGCCCCCACCTGTCCCTTCCAAGGCGGGTACTCAGGACAGCCTCGGGGAGTGGCCAGTGGCCAGGCAGGTGCACCTTCCTCCCGGCTGCACAACGGCCGTCGCGAGCTGGAACAAGGCGAGGCTGGCTACTCACCGGGCTCGGGGATGGCGGTGCGGACTCCGCGGGGCACGGGAAGCACAGCCCCATGGGGACGCTGGCACCCCCGGCCTGGTTCGGAGATCTTCACGGGGGGCTAGCGCAGGCCCCTCCCAGCGACAAGCCCCGCCCCCACCTGACCCGAGGCAAAGCCCCGCCCTGCGACAAGATCTGCTTGGCAGCAAGACCGGTCCCGACCTTAGGGTCAAGATCCACCGGGCAGCAAGCACCCCCAAAAGCTCCGCCCAACTTCGAGCCCCACCCCTGTCGGGCCTCTGGCAAACCCCGCCCTAGCCAACATAGCAACAAGCCCCGCCCCTCCAGGCTTACCGCAAGCTCCGCCTCCAGTGCGAACCTGCTACACCTGACCCGGCGGCAATCCCCATTCATCCACTCCAGCATCAAGCCCCGCCTCTGTATTAATTCCCACCCAATAGGGCCTAACAGCAGCAGAAAACACGGACTTCTCTCTGCGCCCTGAAACCCAGCTATGGCAAAGCTCCACCATCTGCGTCAGGCCCCGCCCCCAGTGCATTCGCCATCGCTAGGCCCCGCCCCTCCAGCAGTGCTCCACCTGACACACTTAGCTGTCTGTCAGCCCCTCCAAATGAAAACGCCCCTCTCCCACACTCCCACCCTCACCACCCTCACCCCGCCCCACCCTCGGCTCTCGAGGCTCCACCCCTCCTGGCCGGGCTGATTTCTCACCCTCCGCGGCTGTGCGGAGCCCAGCTCCTTGCAGCGCCCAGTCCGGCCCAGGAGCTCTGCGCATGCGTGCTTAGGCGTTGGCCGGCACCTGCTGAAACCGCGGTTGGGAGTGTAGGAATTCTGGCCTCTGAGGCCCTGAAATCGGCATTTCAGTTTACTGTCAGCTACCTCTCAGTGGGGTCAGTACTGTATCACTGAGCCAGCAGGATGAGAAAACCGCTACCGATTCCCGTCTCAGAGGCAGCCGCTCGCGACCCACGTTTCTGTCCAAGGACAAGGACACTCAGAAACACTTCAGTAAGAGCGGCTCAGATTTTAATAACCGTAAGACTCTCCTAGCATCTGGTTAAAATTAGATTTAGAAACGCTAGGGCCCGGCCTGACATTCGTGTCAAATGTATGTCTCTGTCTCCCCACACCAAGGCTTTGCGGTTGTTCTGACAGCCAGTATTTCCAAAATGCAGCTGTGTGCCCTCAAAAGCACGTGTATTTAGATGGGACATGGTATGTATAGGTTCTGTCTGCCAGACTGTAAAGGGGTGACATTTCCTTTTGTTTTCATTTCTTTCTTTCTTTTCTTCCTCCTTCCCCCTTCTCTCTCTTTATCCGTTTTTATTTTTCTGGCCTCTTCGTGGATTAGCACGCGCACATACTACATTTAAGTGGACAAATGCTTCCACTTACTTTGGTAAACAAACTATTATTTGAAGTTGCTGTGCTTCAAAATAGTACAAATGTATTTCATATTTCTATATTTCTATTGCTTATAGGCACATGTGAGAATTTACTCCCACAATATCGACTTAGAATTTTCAGTTTTTCCATTTTCAAGAATTTTCGCATTTTGTTAGTTTCATGTTCTGATAAATTTCACAGAACTACAGAGGACAGTTAACACAATTTCGTCCCATGTGTAAGGTTACGGATCACCATGGCTTTCATATTTGCTTCAACTTAACCAAACTCCTATTTCTTCCTAACTACTCATCTCTGACCTCCCTATTCTTAGAGAATTTGCGTCAGAAATCTTTAAATGTTAAACTAGCCCTCTGTCTCCTTCAGGTGTCCTCCTAGCCTCTTAGCACTTCTATAGCACAGACCTTTATCAAGGACCAGAGTGTCATGTCTGAAATACAACACTCAGAAATGGTTGGCACCTCTAGTTCCCCATCTCTGTAGAACCCTGAGTGTTTGGCTAAGTCCCAGTCAGCAGACGCAGGTGGTTCAAGGGAGTGGTACATCCTGTATCCTAAGGTCTTCCAGCTCCTTTTCCCTGGGTCACTGTGAAGGCTAATATTGGTTACCAGCTTCACACCCAATTAACAATTACCTCTTTCATTTTGGCCTGTGGGCATGTCTGTGGGACATTTCCTTGATTGACAGTTGATGTAGGAGAGCCCCGCCCACTGTGGGTGGTACTATCACCCCTAGGCAGGAGGGCCTGGGTTATGCAAGAAAAGTAGCGGGCCTTTCAGCCAGCGAGCAAGACAATAAGCTGTTTTCCTCCTTGGTTTCTGTTCAAGCCCCTCCCTCGAGCTCCGGCTTGGCTTCCCCGGATGATGAACCACAAGCTGTGATATGAAGTAAACCCTTTCTTCCCC